>NC_092809.1:112926806-113598417 GCF_040954645.1 Diabrotica undecimpunctata
TTTTTTTTTTCAGATGCCTAAAAAACGGAAAGCGTGAAATACGGAACAACTGATTTCCGCAATTTTAGCTGTTCGGCAAGGAGTAATGGACTACATGAAAAGTGCGCGAACCCACAATATACTTCAAACAACCTAAAGTAGAGTTCTCACAGAACGTGGAGTGGCATTTTTCATCGGCGAAGAGAAGTAGAAAATACCCAATAGAAAGAGACAAAATATAAGGACGTATGGCCAGCGCGCGTGTGTGTGTGTGTGTGTGTGTGTGTGTGTGTGTGTGTGTGTGTGTGTGTGTGTGTGTGTGTGTGTGTGTGTGTGTGTTATAACTTAATAAAATTTTTACCGTCAACACTGATGGCGTACAACAGACCTAACCTAAGTTTTTGAGGCATATTTCATTAATAATTTTACTCTGGCTTTATAAATTCTTGACTTCATCTCAGTGTTAATGTGTCTGTTTCGCCATAAAGTGTTATTAAGGCATCCTGCCAGACCATTTGATTTTTGTACTTGATCTCTTGCCCAGGTCTCCATAACTGGACAGTGTAATTCCCAGATATTTTATTTCCATTACTTATTCAATGCATTAATTTCTATTTTACATCTGGTTGGTTCTTTGCTGACTACTATTGTTTTAGTTTTCTGAGATAAGATTATCATATTAAATTCTTTTGCTCTTATATTAAATCTGTGGACCAGTCTTTGCAGACTATTTTCATCTTAAGTTATCAATATTGCGTTGTCTGCCTAACAAAGTATTTTTATTTCTTTGTTTTTCATTCTGTATCCTCTTCCTTTGTTAACGCTTTTGATGGTTTTATCCATGATTAAATTGAAGAGCATGGGGCTCAATGAATCCCCTTGTCTTATTTCGCTACCTATTTCTATAGGGTTTGTAAGTTGGCCATCTATTCTGACTTCTATTTTGTTGCTTTGGTAGATGTTTTCGATAGTGTTTATAATATTTAGGAGAACTTCTCTATTATATAGAAGATGGACTACATCTTTGAGTCTTACTCTGTCAAACGCTTTCGGTTCTGTAAGTTTTCCATCTATTCTGACTTCCATTTTGTTGTTTTGGTAGATGTTTTCGATACTTTTTATAATATTTAGGGGAACTTCTCTATTATACAGAAGATGGATTAAACCTTTGAGTCTTACTCTGTCAAACGCTTTCTTTAGGTCAATCAGACATAGAAATGCTGGTCTATTATATTCTAGTGATTTCTCAGTAATTTGCTTTATAACGAATATTGCATCTATACACGATCTTCCACTACGAAAACCTGAGAATTGTGGGGAAAAAAGAAAAAAAAAAAACAAATTGACGCAATCACCTCAGTCAAACGCGGAATCACAGTTATGTGTTTTAGCGCAACAGGTCAATCTATACCTTCCATTTTAATTTTTCTGGGGACGAATATGAAAATGGAACTAATGAATGGCACTCCGCCTGGATCTAATTATGTGTCATGTAACAAAAAATTTTTGTTGATTTGTTCCGCCATTTTATTAACATATAAAGCCTAGCGCTGATGATCCAGTTTTGTTAATGTTTAATGGTCATTACTACAAAAAATTTGGAAGTAATAACTGTAGCGCGAGAAAACCATATATGTACACATTATTTGCCCCCCACCACATTTGACAGAAAAAATTCAGCCATTAGACGTGGCATTTATGTCACCGTTCTAAACTTATAACACGCAGGAGATTACAAGCTGGCTTAGGTTTAATCCAGGACTTGTAACAGGCTATCAAGTAGGGCAACTTTGTAGAAACGCTTATATAAAAGCAGCGAACATGGATAAAGCAAATAATGGGCTTAAGAAAACTGGTATATTTCCCTCCAACAGAAACGTATTCAAGGATTGTGCAAGAAACAGTTGAAACAAGAGTAGAAGAACAAACAGTTAATGAAAAAGCAGTGAAATTACCTTCAACTTCTGGCGTTAAAAAAGGTAAATAATTCAAAAACAAATAAACAAAAAAACTAAACTTGCAACAAAAAAAAAAAAAGAAATTGTCAGTGGCTAAAGAAAACCGAAATAAACGTAAAAGGGGATCCAGCAATTCTTTATCTTAAGATTAAGCCCCTGAAATAGAGTGTCAAGATTCAGATGTAGATGACCTAGTAGAACACTTTGAAGATGCCGTTTGCATTTTTTGCGAAACGTTAAATGTCTGGGTGTGAAAGAGACCGGTATATTTGTGACTTTTGCTCTGATAAATAGATTTATTGTATGTTAGTTTTAAATAACTAGATTTTTAATTTATTTAAGAAAAAATACTTTTTTGTTAGATGTATTATGTTATGTACAAAAAACCGAAAATAATTAAATTTATTTTGAAATTTTACATTGTAAATGGTACACCATATTAGGATACCCTATGCTTCTAATATGGGGTAGAAAACCTTTTTTTAAATACTGCCTATTTACTTTCGTATTTTTTTTTTTAAACTGTGTCTTTTTGACTAAACGCTTAAAAAGTGTTCAAGAAAATTTAAAATTTAAAAATAGTGCCTAAAATTAATGACGTTATTTTTTAATAGTATTTAAAAAAATACTCCATATTAGGCGACTTTCCTCTAAGCATATGTTATGAAACAACACAACCTGATGAAAATGAAAATAAAAAAAGTTAATTTACTGAAACATTTCTCCGTAATATTAAATACTATAAAATAGACCAACCAAATGATTTTTTACATTCCTCTAATTAAAAATGTGATTTTAAGATAGGGAACCTCGAAGATTCCTCCTTGCGGTACTCCTTTTTATTACACCAACCCATTAAGAAATTTACGGTGCAATTTACTGAATTTTTTCGATCGTCCATGCGGTACTTTGCATATCTGTCACTGAATTTTTACCCATAGGTAATAAATATAATTTAATGTTGTTGCAATAGGAGATCCCTGGCGCTGAGCGAGTACGCCATATTTGGCAAGACAAGTCTGTGCAGCGCCGAAGATGAGCACATGTTGGATCGTTCGACATCCCACGCTGATGCCTCCCAGTCAAAAGAGACTGCTAATATTGTGTATTAATTCGGGATATTTTGTTTAGACCTGTTGTAAATATCACAGAAAGGGCTGAATTCTGTCATTTTATTTTCTCAAAGACAAAATAATTTTTTTTGTACTGCAGTTATATTTTTCTGAAAAGCGCCAATGTTCCATTCCTGCTATATTATTTTAAACGCAAATATTTATTGTAGATTGGTTTACAATGACACGTTTCCACAATAGAACGAAAAAAAATAGTTTGTGTAATAACGTTTAATACGGATTGTTGTACATCTTTATTATTATTACTTTCAGTAATACAGTATCATCTTCTTCTTTCGTTTTATGGCCATTCATAACCTAATCTAAAGTGCTTAACCTCTATTTATGCCATGAGACCTCGTGCCGCCTGTCCCATGTCATAGTCCTGTCAGGACTTTACATTCATGAGCTATTCATTCTCATGACATCTTTCCTTCTAATAAAACATAGAACTTACAACAATGAACTAAGAATAAAAACATTGTAAAATAAAAACTAATAACAATACTGATTGCAAAACTAGTACATCTCGAAATCATTATATCTAGATGGGGGTTTAATTAATTTTTTAATATGTAAGGTACCTTCGATGCACATGACGGCCACCCTTTTTCATTCTAATTATTTGAAGTTTCTTATCCTGTTTAGTTTCAGCTATAAATTCCTCTCTCCTTTCTTCTGTTATATTTAATGTATGCACTATTTCCGTTACAAAAGTATCATCCTCTACCTTTTCCTTCAAAAAATTTCGAGACAACAAATCAGCTATCAGCATTTTCTTGCCTGGCTTATATTCTACAGTTAAGTCATATTTTAATAATTTCACCTTCATACGCTGTAGTCTAGGAGAATCTACTTTTGCTATGCCTTCATTATCGAAATCAATGGCTTATGATCTGTAAAAACCTTAACTTCTCTACCATAAATATAATTATGAAATTTAGTACAAGAAAAGAGGATTGCATTTAGTTCCTTTTCAATCTGGCTAAATTTGGTTCCACGATCGGTTAAAGATCTAGAGGCAAAAGATACAGGTTTAAGATTTTGTAATAATACACATCCAACACCATTTTGACTTGAACCTGTTTGAGTTATTATTGGAATATTTTCATCAAAATTTGCAAGAACTGTTAGTTAGCAAATTAACTTTTTTATTAAATTAAATGAGTGCGTGTGACTTCTAGTCCACATTTAAACTGTATTTTCTTTTAACAATTCTCTTAATGGGGCTGAGACATCCGATAAATTTGGTATAAAATGGCGATGGTAATTGATCATGCCCAGTATTCTTTGCAACTCTTTTTTATTATTGGATTCTTTCAAATTTATAATAGCTTTAACTTTATCTCATACCATCAAGTCAGGTCTCATAACATCTTTATCAAATTTATTTCCCAAATATTTTACTTCAGACATTCTACACTGTATGTTATTAAGATTAAATTTTACTCCAATATTTCTAGCACTTTCTAATCCTTTATTAAGGATTCTATCATGTTCTTTAAGACCATCTGCAAATATTAAACGATCATCAAATACATAAGACATCCATCAATATCACCAATGTTTTCTAAGTTAATTCTTTGAAAAAAATCAGGAGCAATATTTAGTCCGAATGGAAGTCTATCAAATTTCCACATTCCAAAAGGAGTTCCAAATGCACAAACTCTACTGGACCTCTCATCAAGCGGAACTTGATAGAATCCCTCTTTAAAGACTAAAACAGAAAAATAACATTTGTTTTTTAACTTACTGCATATTTCTTCAATAGTAGGTATTAAACAATATTCCTTTTTGCTTGGTTTAAATCTCTAGGATCCAATCAAATTCTTAATTTTTTATCAGGTTTTTCAACTATAACCAAATTGCTCAACCACTCTGTAGGACCCATATAATGCCACGTTTTTCTAAATCTAACAGTTGATTTTTTAATCTCTCTTTAATGGCTAAAGGGACCATTCATGGGGGCTTAGCCACGGGTACACAATTCTCTTCGAGTTTTAGTTAACATTTTTGAGTACATTTACCTAATCCAGTGAATACAGCAATATTTTGTTTAATAAAGTCATTTTTTGTTATATTTAAATCTATGTTATCTACTCTTTGTATCAAATCTAAATCTAAACATGATTTTAAACCTAAAATTGGCATGAGGTTATCTTTAACTATAACAAATTCTAGTTGAAATATATTCCCTTTAAATCAAAATTTTAGTATAATAATACCCACAGGTTTTATTTTAAATCTCCAATAAGCTTCTAACCTTATTTTGCACTGATTTATCTCATGATTTTTATTGATTTTATTCAAAAAGTAGACTAATATAATATTAACCTGTGAACCTGTATCTATTTTAAAGTATATTCCATATTGCTTAATTACTAACCTTTCAGACCATTCCTTATTTCCTTTTATTTCACTTACCCCAATTGATGTTACCATAAATTCTTCCTGTTTACTGTCCATATGTACTTCTTGAATCTCCTGAAGTTGTTTTACGATCCTGTTGTTACACATTTTCTCGAAATGGTTGTAATACAAACACTTATTGCACATTTTACCAAATGCTGGACACCTTCGGAGCTCATGAGTACGACCACATTTTCTGCACTGGCCATTTTTCCTTGAGTTTTCCTCCTTTTCCTATCTTTTGCTTCTTCCAGTATTAAAGTTGTTATTCGAAATTTTTCCCCTTGCTGTTTGATTACCATTTCCCCCTTTTACAGAATTAATATTAAGTGTTTGACTTGACTGAACTTCTTTAAACTGTAATTTTGAAATTTCATACGCTCTACACATGTATACTACTGACTGCGCCATGTAATAATCTTTAATATGGACTGTTATACATATTTATTATTATTACTTTTTGTAATACAGTATCATCATAACCTAATCTAAAGTGCTTAACCTCTATTTATGCCATGAGACCTCGTGCCGCCTGTCCCATGTCATAGTCCTGTCAGGACTTTACATTTATGAGCTATTCAGTCTCATGACAGTTTGCATCAATACGGTTAGTTGCTTAAGATTTAAGAATATACTTCAAGATGAATTCTTATATATTAACCCAGAGAAGTAGATGAAGAGATAGGCTAAAATTTAAATGGAAGGATGGTGTTTAATAGTGTTTGTTAATGGATATCCAATGTCTGAATGTCGAAAAACATTTGGGAAGGTTAATGCTTGGTTTTATGCTCCCTCACATCGTTACAGCCAAAGCAGATCAGTTGCCTATGAGACTGCGGCCAAGACAACTTTAGATTTTTGAGAAGACATAACCTCAACAACAACTTGACGGTTATACACTCTTTTTAACAAAAATCTTAACTAATCTTGAACTTCGGAGTAGAACGGAGTTCGGAGTGACGATACACCAATAATGACTGACAATTTAAAAGATGTGTCGAGATTAATGAGCAAAATATTATAATCTACTAATGAGTATGGAATATCGTTAACATTAAAAAGAAAAAGTTTACACGGATTAGTAGAGAGATTGATAATAATGAAATTTTAACCATTGAGAGAAAATATATGAATTGTACTTTTGAATTGAGCCCTTAAAGAGTTCTTTTTAAGAAAAGAAGGTCTCTGTGATTATCTTTGATCGATTAAAAATTTTCTATCAGAAGAAATCTGAAACGCCAAAGCTTATTCACACGTTTTTTTTACCGAAACATGCGTTAACAATGGCTTGCACTTATCTTAAAATGAAAATAATTACTTACAATTTTAGAGCAAGCTCGAAGAAATACTATTCCTCCATTCAGATTTAATTCAGAACAAAAAATATTGTTACAACTCAAAAAAAAATCATTCATCTTCTTCAGGTATATTGGTCCTTGTGGGCCAGTTGAACAATTCATTATAATAATCCTGGATATTTTCTAAATACTACATATAACTTTGTAGTTTTTGTATATCAACAATCCTCTTATAATTAATCGGAATCTTTCCACTGGGCTATGCCAATGCCTCAGGCAATAGTGTATTTTTTTATTATTAAGTCTGAAGATGTAATTGGCTAATCCAATAATAAAAGGGTGTACTACAACCAAGTTTGAATTCTTGTAAGAGTGGTGAAAATGCACGAATTGGCTTATTTTTAGTTGAATTTTCTGATTCCCTGGAATGTTTTTGCCACTGGATTCCGCGGTAACATGCTTTTTTTGTAGTACTAGGCCACGAATTTTTGTAACCAATTACGTCTTCAGCATTGACCAATTACACATTAAAGCGGTGATTTTTACATAAAGTTTTTATCAGCTGTCCATATTCTTCCATGGTGTATATACGGTCTACTTTTCTAATTTTTCTTTTAATCACCGCAAAATCTCTATCACACGGTAGGACAGAATGACCCCCAATAGGAAAATATTGGTCAATGATCTTAAATTTTTTGAGCGAAATCAAAGCGGAAAAAAACGTTAACACAGTGTGCTTTTTATTTTGCGCTTCACAACCCTCAGAGAAAACGTGAAGATTTCACTAACGGCATGTTCTCTATAAAATACCTTATACAGGAAAACGCTGCTTTTCCTGTTTCACGATTGTTAATACAAAAAACGTTTACTATTACCTGGCGAATATTGAAAACCTCTTGCAGCAGAATTTGTGCATTTGTGTCAATTTCCTCGTTGGACTCGGCCATTTCTTTAACAAATCTCATTTGAGTTAAAATTTCTTAGCTCGACGTAGATGAATCATTTTCTCTGCGCCTGCAACTCTCTTTGCATTATCGTTCAAATGCGTACTATTTATTTTCATTGCAAGCTCCTCATACACACAACATGTTTCTACCTGAGGTCTTCCAAATGATAATTCAAAATCATCTTTAAAAACTTTTCTGTAGTATGAATAATTAACAGTAGCACATTCCGGAAATTTTTCTGTAAAATTTTGTACATAAGAGTAATAATACCAGAAATTGTAAAAGTACTTTTTACCTGTTTGTCGAATGGTGAATTTCCTGAAAAGAAGTACAAGCCGCTTCACTCGGTCAATTGCTACTCCGTGAAGAAAACAGAAGGCTAATTTACAAACGGTAATTTTTCTATTAGAGGTTGATATGGAGTATACATAGCTACTACTTCCATTAGGTTATAAAGACACAATAAGTTCTTTTTTTCTACGTCATTGCTTAACTTCATTTGCGGAAATTAGCCTTTGCAAGTAACAATCTTGCTCATTTTTTGTAGTCAGGTCCCTAAACCGTTGAAAATCTGCATTTTTTCGTCGCTACTCATCAATGAAAACCACTCTTTCCTGCACCAAAAAATTAAGTACATATTAACACATTTAGAATGATCAGTCGACAAAATTGTTTTCAATGAAAACTTTTTATTTGAAAAGAATAAATTATCAACTTCCTTGCAATCTTTGGAGGATGAAGAAGCAACTGCAGGAACATTCTTCCCCTTCCAATCGATGTATTCGTTTCCTTTGAGTCTAGCGCGTTTTCTTATTTCATTTCTATATTTGTAGGGTTTTTTTATTCCTTTCTTTTTCTGATTAGATAAATTAATATCGTTATGACCACTGTCGCTTTCACTCATTTTAAAATATTTTTGTCAAGATATAATACAAATAAGTAATTAACAATATTATAACTACTGTATTCGTATTCACTTCTTCTTCTTCTTTGAGTGCCTCTCCTATCGGAGATTGGATATCATTAGGGCGATTCTAATTTTATTTACTGCTGTTTTGAATAATTCGTTAGTGGTACAGCCAAACCACTCTCTTAAATTTCTCATCCAGGACATTCTTCTACGGCCTGGATTTCTGCGTCCTTGAATTTTTCCTTGGATCGTATTCACTACACATTTATTTATCTACTTGCATTCACAACACAAGATTGAACTTAAATGAATATTATTGGCATTATTGTGCCAAATTCTAACGACATGCGCACTGTATAGGAGAAATGCCTTTAGTCATGGACTTATGGTGTTTCTCTAATACATCGCCAAATCATATCGCTGTAGATAGGTTACGAATGCACTAACTAAAGGCGTTTTTTTGACAAAAAAGTGTATTTACAGTTTAAAGTTTATGGTGTTTCTCAAATAAGTGATTCAAATGAAAATTTGCCTCAATACACATGTTTGCACTGCTTGGCACATAAACCATAAATGAAACTAATGTAAATTTCGGAGATACATACAGAAACTTATTCCTCAAAGCTTCACCCACACTTTCGCCCATTTTGGATTTCGGAAAAACCCATCCCACTAAAAGCGTTTATGTATGTTTCATTTTGTTTGTATATTAGGGTTGTTAATTGTTTAATAGTTTACCTAAAACCGTTGATTACAATAGCAGGTAAACCTAAAATGATCCAAAGAAGCGGAGGTTTTATTACCCTACTTATAGGAGGGGAATTTGCATGAACAATTTCCAGAAAAAAATATTGTCAATATACATTTTTTTTTATAAAAATATGCAGATATATGCAATTTAGCGAAAAATAGCGGACACAATAATCGCAGGAAGAAGACGCATCCTGGATAATAAATTTGAGGGAATAAATTGGGTGCAGTCAACTGTTTTGAGCAGTTGTTTCAAAATTTAACCGCAAGGATAAATATTCAATTCTTTTGCAAGGTTTCGCTTCCATGTACATAATTTTCAATTTGACTAATAAATGTTTTTATTATTGCTGATGTCTATCTTTTTGTTACTTTCCAATGGCACTTTGGCATTTTTCACTTGCCGGTTCCATTACAATTCTTTCCTGCTTCTTGTTTTCTTCTTATTGCCCAAGGTCCAATAATACGATTTTCAATACATGTTATCAAATTTTCCTACTTTATTCTTAGTATTTTAGGCACATCAAAAACTTGGTGATATTCAATAAATTCTAAGAATTTGTTTATTAACCAATATTACTAACAAAAATACATCAAAATCTTTTTAAATTGGATTCGTTTAACACTTTATTTTGATCAAAAAAGTATACTGGCCTAAATAGCTTTCAGCAAAAAATCTTGCTAATATGTTATAATCATTTGGACGTGTGATGGGAGGTTAAATGGGATTTTTTTTTTAATTAATTGAATCGTATAGTATGTTTGCAATTATTTCGGCACGATTAATTAGCCTTAATTACATATCATGCAAATCAAATCCATTTAACAATGCGCTCGTTTCACTTTCTTGTTCCACATGTCATCAGTGGAAATTATTTTGAATGGCCGTTGGACTTTTGATTTTTTAAATTGCTGATTTTAATAATAGCAGTTAGTTTTATATACCAAAGTTCTATATTATTAAAAATAACGTCACACAGCTTTTCATACCTTTGAGAGTACCGATATATACATATATATATATATATATATATATATATATATATATATATATATATATATATATGTATATATATATGTATATATATATACATATATATATATATATATATATATATATGTATATATATATATATATATATATATATATATATATATATATATATATGCAGTGCTATATTATAGTCAAAAGTCCGTTCACCTCGTATCTTTTAAACGGTTATTGTTATAATAGTGACATTTGGAGGAAGGTAATAAACAGACGTAGGCTTCTCAACTAGTCATAATAGGTAACTTAATAGTGACAGATGACATTACAGCGCCACTGTGACAGATCATTTTAAATAGGACCTTATGGTAAATGATACCTGTGTAAAAGTGTTCAAAATGTGCTCCATCTACTTTGTGACAGTAATGCATCCTATTTCTAAACTCTTGCCGTACTCGTTCAAATGTGTCGGAGGAAATTGTCCTACATTCTTCAACAATTCATTGTTTCAAAATGTCAATATTGTCGGGTGCTATAGCATAAACTTTAGATTTCAAGTATCTCCACAGAAAAAAATCTAATGGTGTGAGGTCCGGTGACCGAGCTGGCAATTCTATCGTACCTCGTCATCCAATCCATCTACCACGATATTCCTCATATAGGTAACGTCTTACTGCACCATAATGGTGTGGGGCACCATTTTGTTGAAACGTTATTTCCAAGTTGACGAATTCATCTGGATTATCTTCCAGAATTTCAAGTATTAACAATTCAATTGCATTTTGTAACATCTCCAGATACACTTCACCGGTTAAGTAGTATTGAGAAAAACAGGCCCAACTATGTGGTTTCCCAAAATATCTGCCCAAACATTTATTATTTTGGAAATTGAGTATGTGTTTCACGAAAGACGTGAGGATTTGTGTCACTCCAATACCCCTATATTTCCAACCTTCCTTTTTAATCAGAGTTATATAAAAATTTGACTTTTCTATTCTGTCCTGCTTAAATGAGTATTTTTGTTATCTAGTCATAGATAGAAAGCCACATTATATTTTGTTTTTCTCTTCGTAATAGTTGAGCCCTTTCTGTCAAAAATAGTTGTTTTTTTTAATTGCTTTGGTGTCTCCAACAATAAAGTTAATTTTCCATGCTTTTTTTATAAAAAAGTTTTTTATAAATTGTTTACTAAGCTCTAATTAAAACAAGTTACTTGTTCTCCTGGCTTCATGTTTCGATATATTGTACATCAGCGATATAATAGAAGTATTGTGTTATATTATATTATTATATTGTTTTCTTGTTAACATACTATGACATTTTTGTGACTTTCTTAGCGTTTGTATAAAATTTAAAAAAACTTTGAATCTGTTTTTTACTGTAATTTTATTGTAGTTATTAAATGTATTTTCTAACCCCTAAGCCTATGCATTTGACATTGTTTAACATATTTATAATGCTTTACAATCATTAGAACTGAAGAAGTGCAGAAATACTGCATGAAACGTTTTCTATTAAAAGATTGAAATAGTCTTTTAATTTTTTTTCTCCTTGGCCGATATTCTTATTTACAGTGAGATTTTAATCTCACTCACATTATGTATTTAAATATATATATATATATAATATATATATATATATATATATATATATATATATATATATATATATATATATATATATATATATATATATATATATATATATATATATAAGAAATACTGGATATTATTGACTTTAGATATAAACAAACAAATCGCCAAATGGAAGAAGATCATTGGGACGACCGAGGAAAAGATGGTCAGACAACGTCAATTGAGGCTAAAAACCGAAGTAAAACAGGCATTTTGCCTATTTATAAAGTAGGAATAAGAAGTAGAAGAAGATATAAACAAACAACACAGTTTATTAGGGCTGCAGTCAGAAAGTTTGGCCGGGATGTTACAGAAATACTCTTTTGACTTTTGGTCTAGCTTTCGGAATTGTTTTATTCCTTCTTCAATACACTGTAATTAGAAGAATGTGTAAATATTTATAATATATCACAAATTGTCAGTGCAACTTACTAGTCGTTGAGATTATTTATATAAAGCTATGACACTCAACATTAATAACACACGTATAAAATATAACATATAAAATAATGAACAAAATACATTTTAAAATTTAGTTAATGATAGTAAAACTTCGTTTGTGACATCTTTTAATGGTGTTTTTTAACTGATCCATAGAGAACAGAAAGAAAAAACAAAAATAGTATGATTAAAATGTAATTAGGTGTTCTTCATGTTTTATTAATGGAAGTAGTATATTAAACCTGTCTTGATGGTATGCAACATGTTTTGCATACAGCTGTATTATGGTGTATATATATATATATATATATATATATATATATATATATATATATTAATGTGATATTAAAAGTCTGAGGTGCGCCAAGCAATTAATTAGCTAATTAATTAATTAATTAAACTTATTTAAATGATGCAATTGTGATTCTATCACACTATTTAATTTTCTTATCTCAGGGTTATACTCGTGCTTCAATATCTATGCTTTATATATGATAGGTAAGGTCCAAAGAATACCGGAATAATAAAAAAATATATGATACAACATTATATGTATATTGAAATAAAATTCACACTCAAATATCTTCAATAAACAATATCTCATATAATGATGACCTTAAAAAATTAATGGTATATACAATATAAATTAAATTTTCAAATCCAAATTGTTGTTCTAAATCTCCTGATCACAATATTCCTATCCTTTCTAAAGCAATTGTTAAAAAATGTGTTGTTAATAAAGAAAAACTGACGAATGGTAAAACTATCTCTCTCTGATGATGAGTTGTCCAAATCCTTGTTCCTTGTAGCCTACACTATTTATTATTAGCAGTCCCCTAGGTAATCAGCAATCTTACAACAAATTATTGCGAGCCTCTCGTCTTTAATGATCTCCTTCAAATGCACGTATCGTTCAAATGATGCTAGCCTCTTCTCCTTTCGATAAACTGAATCTCTCGTTCCGGCCTAAACAGTGACTCTTGGAATATAAGTAGAAAAATATAACTTACAATATTTTACTGGATCAGCTTCCGTCAGATACACTTACTCCAAGAAAACTCACAAACATTCACTTATATCACCAATATATCCAATCTGTTTATTACCACACTCCAAATTTCATTATTATAACAATAACTGTTCAAAAGATACGAGGGGGTGAACGGACTTTTGACTAGCACTATTAAAACATGGATTTTTTACTGTTGTTTTTTTTTGTTTTTTAAGTACGTAACAAGTATTAAAAGAAAAATGCAGAATGTACGAAAAACAAAGGCTTTATTTAATTTATTTCATAAATTAGAAGTAAGCGCACAAACAGCATTAAATAAAAAAAAAATAAAAATCAAAAGTAATGATAATTTAGTAAGACGTATTGCATCCTATAGCTCTTACAACATCTAGACAACGTTGTGGTATACTTCCAATTAATCTTCTTAGATAATCTTGATCGATATTATCCCATTCTATGGTTAACAACCGTTGCAGGTCCTGAAGATTAGCTGGCGTCACATTACCAGATCTCACCCTTCTGTAAATATGGTCCCAAACATGTTCTATTGGATTTAAGTCTGGGCTGTGCGCTGGCCAATTCAAAACTTGTAAATTTACCTCTTGAAGGTACTCGGTAACGATTCTTGCGACGTGTGGGCGTGCATTGTCATGCAATAAGACAAAGTCATTACCAATAAATGGGGCGTAAGGAACAACATACATCTCCAAAATTTCTCTAATATACCTATCAGCAGTTAAGGATCCTCCATCTAGCTTTTCCAATTCGGTTTGACCCCTAAGAGATATTCCGCCCCAGAGCATAATAGATCTTAATCCAAAGTTTGTCGCTGGTCTTAGGTTGCATTGAAAATACCGCTCGCTATCTCGTCTATAAACTGGTATTCTTCGATCCGAAGTGTATAAACAAAATCTTGACTCATCCGTAAAGAGTATGTTACCCCACTCGTCGATATTCCAGTTTACGTGCTCTCTTGCAAATGTTAGACGTGTTATACGATGTTCCCTTGTAAGTCTCAGGGCAGTGGCAGCTACTCTGGCCTTAATTCCAGACTGTCTTAAGATGTGCCTAATAGTTCACGTTGCGTTTCCAGCACATAGCGTTTAGTTTCCGAAAAATATAATTTAAATGGTTTTAAATATGAACAACGCACACTGTCCGGAACATAGCGTTTCAGACACTTAACGTTTTCGTTCAGTATATTTGAAAACAATATTTTACTGATGCTGAAGGCTATGTAACGAGTCGTAACCGGTTGGTAAGGATAATGTGAATTAGATGTCCTTTGTTACGCCCCGTTGAGGCTATTTTGTCATTTATGCATGTGTTTTTATTGCTTTGTGATAATTAATCACGGACGTGTTAAACAATTAATACTTTTGTACGGAAGTGATACCTCTTCTTTTTAAAAATACCTTTTGGTTTGATATGCATGGCTTCGTTAAATGTATTATTTTGTTTTTTAACTGAAGGTGAAATTAAATTTAAAACATATATATATACAATAGCACTAAAGGCCTTAGAGGCCCATGGCTTAAAAAGTTTGTTCTTTCTTCATTTTCGCTTTTCTTTATGTACTGAGATCTTCTCTGGCTCGATATGTGATTTTTCTCCATTCCTTCTTGTTATTCATCTTTCTTTTCTGGCCTCGTAGTCCAATTTCTTCCATATCTTTTTCTACCTCCTGATTCCATCTATTTTTTGGTCTTCCTTTTCTCTTTTTTAAAGTTATAGTGTAGTTCATTACCCTTTTTGAAGTCCTCGTGTTCGGCATCCTTTCTAGGTGACCTCGCCATCTTAGTCTCTGTGCCTTTATGACTCCTATTATGTTAGGTTGATTATATAATTTCTTTAACTCATCATTTGATCTTCTTATCCTTAAACCGTCCCTTATTATTCCTCCATATATCTTCCTCAGGATTTTCCTTTCCCATATCTCCAGTAAATTTTGTTCATTTTTTGTCATTGTCCATGTCTCACTGCAGTACGTTACTATTGGTTGTATAGTTGTTTTGTATAACTGTATTTTTGCCTTTCTTGATAAAAACTTGCTTTTCAACATTCCACTAAGAGCATGTACACTTCTATTGCCTGCCATTATTCTAGCTTGTATTTCTTCTTTAATGTTAGGTTTGCGTGATATTATTGTACCTAGGTATGTAAATCTTTCTACCATTTCGAATTCGTATGATAATCTTTCTTCTACTTCTACTTTAAACTTTTGTCCATCCCTGAACTGATCATCTGTCCACTGCATACATTTTGTTTTAGTTTCATTTATGTAAAGTCCCATTTTCTTTGCTGCTTTTACTATTCTCTGTACTATCTCCTGTAGCTCTTTTTTTCCTCTTGCCAGCAACACTATATCATCCGCAAATGCCAAAACTTGGTGTCTTTTATGATATAGGAGTCCTTCTCTATTGATTTTCGCTTCTCGCATTATTTTTTCTAGGCATAAATTGAAGAGTAATGATGACAAAGGATCGCCCTGCCTTAATCCTTCGTTTACTATAAATTTGTCCGATACATGATTGTTTACTTTGACTCTGTTTTCTGTATTCTCTAAAGTAAGATGTATCATGTTACGCAACTTTCTGCTAACTCCCAGTTCCTCAAGGGTCTCTTTTAATTCCTTCCTTTTTATTCTATCGTATGCTTGCTGGAAGTCGATGAATAGCGCTATCGTTGGTAAGTTGTGTTCATAGCTTTCTGCTTGTAATTCTCTGATTATGAATACTTGGTCCGTTGTGCTTCTCCCTCGTCTAAATCCGCACTGGTATTCGCCTATTATATTTTCAACTTCTTTTTCTAGCTTATCTTTTATGGATTTTGATAGGATTTTATATACGGTATTTAGTAACGCTACTCCTCTGTAATTACTGCATTCTGTTTTGTCTCCTTTTTTGTGTAATGGGCAAATAATGGCTTCCTTCCAATCTTCGGGTATTCGTTCTTTTATCCATATCTCCTTTATGATCTTGTATATCCAATTATTTAGCAGTTTTCCACCATATTTCATCATCTCTGCTGTTATGTTATCGCTTCCAGGGGATTTGTTGTTTTTCAGATTTTTTATGATTTCCTCGATTTGTTCTTTGCTGGGTGAATTATCTTCTATGTCTTCTAAGTGTTCGGTTCTTGCTTCTGTTTCCACGCATTCTCTTTGGTTTGACTTATTATTGCCATTTAGTAATTCATCAAAATACTCTTTCCATCTTTCGGCAATTTCTGTTTCCCCGCTTATATTATCTCCTGCTTTGTTTTTGACGAATATGGGTTTTTGTTGGAAACCTTTTTTTTCATTTCTAGCACCTTGATATAGGTTTTTTATTTTTTTATTTCTGTAATTCTCTTCTATTTCTTTTAGCTTATTTTCTATGTGTTTTCTCTTCTTTTCTCTCAGCACTCTCTTTACTTTTTGTCTTTGCTCCCTATATCTATTCTTTGTCTCTGTTGTTTCTTTCGTGATCATTTCAATCCTTAATGATTTTCTTATTTCTATTTCTTTTTGGCACTCTATGTCGAACCAGTCTTTCCTCTTTTTATTCTCTTGTTTGTTACATTCTTTTGCTGCTTTGTTCATTATTTGCTTTATGTTTTCCCATTTGTTCTCAGTTTGCTCTTCTATTTGTATCTTTTTTAGTTCTCTTTCCATTGTTTCCTCGTATATTTCTTGCTCTTTCTTTGTTGCTAATCGAATTGGGTTATGTATACATTTCTTTTTTTTTATTTTGTTTTTGTTTTCTGGTATCAGTTGCTTAATTTTGATGCCCACCATGTAATGATCTGAGTCGGCGTCTGGTCCTCTGTATGTTCTTATCTTCTTTATACATTGCTGTTCTTCTTTTTCGATGAGCACGTGGTCTATTTGGTTTTTATTCTTTCTATCTGGCGATATCCAAGTTTCCTTGTGTATTTCTTTTCGTTCGAAATATGTGCTCATTATGATCATATTTTTTTCTCTTGCGAAATCTATCAGGAATTGTCCGTTCTCATTAGTTTCATTGTGTTTACTATATTTTCCTATTGTCGGTCTAAATACTTCTTTCTTCCCTATTTTGGCATTTGCGTCGCCTAGAATAATTTTCATATCATATCTGGGTATATTTTCGATTGTTCTGTTTAATTCATTGTAGAAACATTCTTTGACATCATTATCTTTTTCTTCTGACGGCGCGTGAATATTTATGAGGGTGATTTTTTGGTATTTTCCCTTGAACCTGATACTACATATGCGGTCTGATACTGGTTTAAACTCTACTAGTGCTTCTTTTAGCTCTTTTCTTATCATAAAACCTGTGCCTAACGTTCGATTCTTTCCACCGCTGTTAAAAAACATTGTATCTTCTATTTCTAATATATCATTTCCCAGTTGTTTCGTCTCCTGTAAAGCTACTATGTCAAAATGGAACTTTTCGATTTCTCTCGCTAAGTGTTTAAGTTTGCCTTCTCCATATGTGCCTCTTACATTCCATGTTCCCAAAAGTAAGTGTTCTTTTCGTAATGTTTTCTTGTGTTTTGGTCCCGTTATCATTTTTTTCCTCTTTTTTCCTTTTTTCGTATTATCGCTAACCTTGTTCTGTGCTTGTTTCGTCAACTTTATTCCAGTAGTACATTTAGTTGCTAGTTTTTTGATGTTTTTTTACATATTGCGCCTTCTTTGTCATTCCACTTCCATTCGCTGTTATTTACCCATATTTTTTTTACTCCAATCTTGACTTCATTTCCTTTATTTCTTTCTTCTTGAGCAATGTTTCTAATTGTTTTCTGTATTTCTCGTTCTTTTGTGGTTGCATCTTCGTTGATATATATTTTGTACTCTTTAATTTCTTTTAACTTGTGCTTTTTTTCCATTATTTTTCTTTTTTCTTCCTGGTTTTCCAATTCAATTAGGCATGTTTTTTCGCCTAACTTGTGAGCATTCCTTATTTGAACCTCTACTCCTATATGTTGTTTGATGAAATTATTGATTGTTCCTTTTAACCCTGCTTGCTCATATGTGTCTATCTTTAGGCCGTACATAACTATGTTATTTATTCGTCGGTGTTTTTCCATAACTTCCATGTTTTTTGTTATTTCTCTGAGTTCCTCCTTGATCTCTATATTTTCTTGTTTTAGTTCTGAATTTTCTTTTCTCAGCTCTCTGTTTTCCATTATGAGCTTTTCTATCGTTTCCTTGCATTCTTGTTGATTTCTTTTTATTTCCTTAATATCATCGGTGAGGTGGCTCACCATTATTAGTAATTGATCAATTTTTGTTGCCTCATTTTTTTTCTCTGGAGTTTTTGTTGGTGTTCTCGAAAACTTCTTGCTCTTTCTGAAAATGTTATCTTCTTCCTCGCTGTCTTTATATCTGTCCTTCCTTTTTGCCCCTCCTTCTGAAAGTGTATCATCACTGTCTAAATTTTTCATATATTTTTCCATTTTCCGGCGCCAAACACTGTCTTCCACCTCAACAGTTCAGAGAAGACAGCGTTTACCGTATTTATTTTATGTTTATTAACCGTTGTTATTTTTCTGTGTCTACCCCGAAAGTCTACTCACAACGGCAACGTCGCAATTTCAAAGGTCAGAGTTTCGTTTCTATGCTTTGATGTTAATTAGGCTTATCAATTACAGCGATCTTACTTTTTATAGGGCCTTGGTGTTTTCGGATGTAATTTCACCGATTTTAAAGTTTTTTCTTAGCACTCTCCTTCACTTAATGTCTTATATTGTTCACTGGATATTTTCAATAATTTATTTCCCGTTACAACTCTTAGAAATTGAGTTTATTGCAGACGACAAATAAAATATTTGTTTACGTTTTGGTTACCGTGTTGCCAATCAAAAAAATTTAAAACATATTTAAACTTAATCCTATTCATTCTAAAATATCCATAATATTTTTCATCGTCATCAATTAATTCTCTGTATAAAGTCCAGTATTCACATTCCTTCTTCCTTTCTCTTAGCATTGGATGTACTTCAAACCTTCTTTTTAACACAGTTTTTCATTCTTCATCGTTAAGTAGAAGAACAATTGCACATAATTTTTGTCGAGAAAAGCGATATCATATCTTCACCGAACCAAACTGAAACGTTCTATGTATGAAAATGTGAACGCGCAGCCCAATTGCTGGAGTGGAAACCCTACGTGCCGGAAACTATACGTGCACGATAATATGCCGCGACCTTAAGTCATGTTGAAGTTGACTTGCAGTCACATGTCTTCGACGCAAAGCCCGAAGGACTAAAAATCTATTGTCCATATGCGTAGTTGCTCTTGGCCGACCTGTTATATCTCGTCTTTCATAAAGACCAGTCTCTCGGTACCTTACTACCACTCTTGATACTGTCGACTGATTTACATCCACTAAATTTGCCACATATTTCTGACTCCTTCCGTCTTCAATGGGGGAAATTATTCTAACCACTTGATCTCTAGTTAAATTTAAATTTATATTGTCACGACCTTCCATACTCAATATTTAATACGGAATTTTAAATTAAACGCAAACTGTATACTTTTTACAAAAGTCAAATAAAGACTGATAATATAAAAACCAGACAAAAAAGCAATTAACATTTTTTTTTCTTAAACAGTAAGCTGTATTTACAAATTTCTTTTTAATTTTTATAAAGCAAAAAACAAAGATGATTAATGAATTGATAACAATAAACAGTATCATATTTAATAAAAACGAAAGCTTTGCTTTCGTACTGATCTAAACGTACAACTTGGGGACATCGAATTAAAATTCTTTAAAGCTCATATTCGTCTGATTATTTATTATTACGTCAGTATCTTATGAAATATTGAAGTTTGATCTTATCTTTTAATCGTGCCTCGCCGAAGAAAATGAAGAAGAGGCTTTCAGTTTCGATACATGTTGTGACCTACAGTAACGTATGTTTAAAATTTTTTAAAGTTGTACATTCGTTTGACGACGAGTAATATATATATATATATATATATATATATATATATATATATTTATATATATATGGATCTCACATATATATATATATATATATATATATATATATATATATATATATATATATATATATATATATATATATAGTTTGTTATTTCCTGACCATGAATATTTAAATAGAAACTTTTTTATTTGTCGGTCTATTGTAAATAAAATATTTAATTATTGCTTAAACGTTTCTTCAAATTTGCCATTTTCAATAAGCACTTTATTAATTTTATTTTATAAACATTACATTATATATCTAAATTTCATGTTTACACTTTTTAAAACAGATGATATCTGGCAGGTAAAGTTTGTTTCACGAAAAATGGTTGAGTGCTTAATGGTTACCTGAGTTGATCCTATTGTGTATACAAGAGTCTCTCAATAAACTAGCGAAGTACACAGGGTCGCACTTCAGAAAGTTTGTTATTTAATATATTTCATTGGTAGCTGTGTAATACACGATTATAAAAATATATGAAATTATGAATATAATTTATAAAAATTTATGAAATTATTTCATGTGGTATTTTCAGATTGTTCAAGTGAATATACTTGATAATTGAACAATTTTTAACATGAAGAAAGTAGTTTTTTTGTTCTACGTGAATAATTGTAGTATATGGATCTAAATTCAGAAAGGTACTTTCCTTCACACTTTTTACAGGCTTAGGACTGTCAGCAAAAAACTGGCGTGTTTAAAAGTTTTTGCTCTTCCTAATGGGATATCGTTAAAAATGTACAGTAATAATAGTTCTATTTACAATATATACATACAAACGAATAACCAAAATATATTTATGAATTCCTAAATACCTAATTCTGTTTAATAACAATTGGTTTAATTATGTGATTCAAAGTAACATATGAATTTTCTACGTTCATTACATGGCGTACTGAATTTTTACAACTTTCTGGGGAGATATCATCAACACATTTCCTCATTAATTCGACTACCCTACCACTTAAAGTCGGAGAAACATTTTGTGAAATAACATTTGACTTTAGTTGGTGCTACATATGCTCTATGGGATTAAATAAACAATAGTAGGGCGGAAGCCGTAACACTGTATGTCCCATGTCCTCGACCAGTGCATCACAAACATATACTTTTTTAATAGAAAATGATTTTAACACTTCTAACAGTTCATTTTTTAAATAACTTTCTTCAAAATATATATCGTTTTCTAACAGGTAGTTTTGAATTTCAATTTTCGTGGTCTTTGCACTTGGAGACTTATGTAATTGACGACTGTGGTAACTTCTTCTTCTTCACGTGCCATCTCCGCGACGGAGGTTAGCAATCATCATGGCTATTCTGATCTTAGATGTTGCTGCTCTTGCTGAACTTGCATTGTCCATTACTATCACACTATTTTGAGGAAGGTTAGGTATAAGACCATTCTTAAACCATTGCTCAAAAAGCTCTGCCGTTGTATCCTTATGGTAGTCCACGCAGCAGTCTTTAATGTTCTTTGCAGAAAGCCATAAGGCATTTGGGACCCAACCATTTTCTGATCCTGCATGTAACATTGTTATTATTTTCCCTTTGTTTGATGGAGCTTTTGTTTGACACCTGTTGGAAGAATCGGACCATTCTTTGGATGGTGTTTCATGAGTGTCAAACCATGTCTCGTCCAGATAAATTATTGGTCGATCTTCTGTACGGTACTTTCTTATGGAAGTTATATATTCAGTACGCCACTTTTGTAAACGATGGGACTCCATAAGCACTTGCCTTTTGTCAATTGTACGATATCTGAAGCCCATTTTAGACAAAATCCTCCAAAGAGTAATGCGGCTACAGTTTATTTGTGTATCATCATTAGTAAGCCGTTGTTTTAAAGCATCTAATGTAGGTATCCGTTGCTCTTCGTACATTGTGTAAATTTTTCGTCTTATTAAGTCCTTATCACTTTCGTCAATACATTTGGTAGAACCGGTATCCTTAGGCTTCCTTCTTGACTTAATGGGATTTGATGTAATTCTTTTCACTGTGGTTAGAGGTATTTTTGTTAAATCAGATATTTCACTGGCAGCTGTATTAGCAGTAAGTCCTCTTGTAAGTAAAGAACTATATATTGTTTTTATGATTTCTCTAGCGTCAGCAGATAAATGCTTTTTCTTTGCTGGAACACTGGAAGAAGTACCATCAATGTTTTTCCACGGACGCCACATAATGCTGTTTTATAGGTATAAATAGGTATAACACTGGTAATACTTGTAACACTTTCAACTAAATGAAACAAAATGTATATTTAAAAATTTCTCATCGGTTTTATATACTTTTACAAATTATACAGAATAGAGGAAACCTGTATAATTATTCCAGGAAATACTTAACGATCAACAAATTTATTGTGGTCATTAAAAGATCAACAATTGATAGTGAAACTGACTGTTAAAATGTTTACAACTTTATGAAATAAAATGTATTCTAATCGTTTTTATAATTTTATACGATTTTTTAATCGTTTTTATATTACCAGGAATTTATTATACAAACAAGATAACGACACTCTACAGTAGCTCCAATTTTACCTAAATACTTACCTGCTCAACTAATGTTAACTAAGCTGGGGTACTTGCGGTCGGGTTTTATTGCAATCATTAAGCACTCAACCATTTTTCGTGAAATAAACTATATCTTAAAATATGAGTGGGTCAGGGTTGTATCTTAAATATCTGCCATAATGCATTTAAAAACAATTTACTTACTTCCTTACTCCGTGGCGTTACAACCCTTCGTAGGTTTTAGCCGACTCAACAACATGCCTCCGATGTTTTTTGTCTTGAACAATCTCCATCCATTCTACACGCTCATGGTGCCCATAGTGCTTAGGTCTCCTGCTATATTATCTCGGCACCGGAGACGAGGGTGTCCGCGTCATCTCCTTCCAGTTGGGACTTTCTCCCACACCAGTCTTACTGTTCGTTCGTCAGAATGTCTTCTGAGGTGTCCTGCCTATTGGAGCCTTCTGGACTTTATTTCTTTTATGATGTTGGCGTCTGGCGAAAACAACTTAATTTACTAAATAATGATACATATTGGAAATATCGTTGACGTCAGTCTAATTATTGATAGAATTTGGATCTTTTTTTACATGAATCATCTCCAATATGCATCTTTTGTTGTAATTTTGTTCCTTTCCCAAAATCTGTACATTTTCAAAATCAAAAGAATGGCTATTTTCTAGAGAATGTTTGTGTGCAACAATTCTTCTATGTAGGTATTGGTGTGTTTGCCCAATATATGTTGAATTACAGTCTTTACAATTAATTTTATAAATAACATTCGATTGATGCTCTTTATTAATAATGGGTTTAAATTTTGAAAAATATTTTTCAGATGTTGTTCATGATTTATGTCCAACATTAATGCCATACTTTGCAAATGTTTTTGACATTTCTTCCAAAAATCCATTAATATATGGTAATGTTGGCAAAGTATGACATTAATGTTGGATGTCGAGCTGATAAAAATTTTATTGAAAAGTTTTAGGGGGAAGCCCCTCGGGAGTAAAAAAGGTAAACTTTTTTGGGGTCCCAAAATTAATATTCTCGACAAAATTCAGCTTGTTCGTATGATTTTTACGGGTTAACTCTCTGACGACTGAATTATATAGTTTTTTGTCTTTGGTTGGCAATGCATCATTTAATTTTTTGCTTTAATTTAAATTTTTCTATTTTTAAAGTTTAACGCAAGACTTTTTTTAATATTTCATACTAGGAAGAGTTTTTAAATATAATTACTTGCTGTGTTTACCTTAAAAACCGTATTCCTAATAACCCGTTGTATAATTACGTCCGATTTCGAACAAATTGGGAAAACTTTCGACGCGCGTTCAACGCTCGCTGGATGAGCACACGCCATATATACACTGTAATAGGCACGCGTTGAACGCTCGGTTCACGCTCATCACCTGAACATTACCTAAATCAAGTTAAATTTTGACTCCTGATTGAAATAATATCCGTTTTTTATTAAGTAAAATATATTATGTTTTAAAAATATTCTGTTTAATAAATTTGCAGTTTAAAATTTGACAATAAAAATTGTAATAAATCAATGGCAAATTATATTGTACAATCTAGTAACTTAAGATAATGTTATAATGAATAAACATATAATTCTGGCAATTAGTGTTTAATTTTTTTATTTTAATCGTGACGAGTAGGAAACAAAGCAATATTTTCTGAATAGGAATAATAAAGTAATAAAATATGATAATCCTGACTTGTTTCTCGACGTTTTCACACTCCCACATTATCTTAAAAATTGTACATTGAATAAAAAATGTACATACATCATAAAAATGTGATATGGAGTTAGGGGTAATTAGGTAACCGATAACTATCGTGCTGATGATTGAATATATATATATATATATATATATATATATATATATATATATATATATATATATATATATATATATGTTATGTTATGTTAAATTCTTTATAATACACTGATCAAAACCAAAAAGCCACTTACATTCAAAGCTTTTCCCTACAAATACAACAAAGTTTTTGTTACTGAACTGTAAATTTTCCTAAATATAAGAAAAATTTATAAAGGAAAAATAAAAAATTCGGTTGCTTGTAAAGTCGGTTTTACGGGCGAAGATTTTACGTGACAACGTCTTTTTCTCGGTAGAATATTTATTGATATGAATATTATTAAATTGCACAATAGGAACAAGGAATTGAATGAAAATAAGAATTGCACAAATTTTAACTATAGAAATATATTTTGTTTACTAAAACATTGTACATGTAAACTTAAACTTAACTAATTTCTATTACTAATTTGAGTGATTTTGTTGAGGATAGGACGATGATGCACGGACGCACGCACCGATTCAACGCGCCTAATTCTCTAGTGCTTTGCGCGCAGCGGACCGATCATGTTTGAGTGGGAGAGAGACGCAAGGCATTCGCCGGTCCGGCGGGCCTCTATCTCGTTCGGTGACTCACTGTAACAGACGTGAGCGGGCGTTACACTTTTTCATGAATGACTCCGAGCCACAACCTAATTTAAGACGTTGTCACGTCAAAAATAAAAAGTGTTAAATATAACAAGTTCGAATTATTTTAATAACAGCGTTGCTAAAAATTATTTTTAAACAAAACTAATAGCGTTTATGGGCTCCTCTAACTCGCCGAACTTCTGCACAATATCCAGACATGCTTTCAATCATATTTTGAATAGTTTTTTGATCTAGATGTTGTTCCCATTCTTCCACGAGAAGTTCAAGCACATGTTACAGATTTCTTAGTAACTGACGTTCCTTCAAGCGCTTCTCGGGTATATTCCAAATGTGTTCAATGGGATTTAAATCTGGACTTCTCGCTGGCCACTCCATAACCTGAATATTGTCTGTAGTCAAATAATTTTGCACTATCCTGGCCACGTGCGGTCTCGTATTATCTAGCTGAAGGATAAATTCAGGACTCATATTTTCAGCATGTGGTTCAAGAAGTAAGTTAATGTAGCGCTTTGTAGTCATCGCAGAAAAACTTTGAATTTTAAAGTTATCCCTCCTAAACTATAATTGAACCACCGCCAAAACCCTGGGTTTCTTGAATTGTGGAATCCAAAAAACATTCGCCTGGTCTTCTCCAGACTCCAACACATCCATCAACATGATATAAAAGAAATCTGGACCCGTCAGTAAACATTACGTTACTCCATTGTGCCATGGTCCAAGTTATGTGTTCTGCTGCAAACAAGCGTCTGGCTCTACGATGTGCAAGGCCCAAAGGAGGTACTCTAGGCTGGCCTTTTTGCATTAACCCATCGTTGTGAAGCCGATTACGTATAGTTTGAGTATTTATTCTTGTATCCGTAGCTTCTACAAACTCATTTTGTAGCGTTCGAGCAGTACTTCGACGATCTCTGATACACCATAGTTGTAAAAGTCGATAGATACTCTCTAGCTGGAGTTTTCCTTGCACGATGCGTGTAAGGTTGTCTTCTAATAATTCCGTACATTTCATGTTTGATCCAGGCTCTATTCATCGCAGCATGACTAAAATTTAGCTTATCTGCTGTACAGCGTCTTGAGCAACCTTTTTGAATTAAAGTTATTGCCCTAGCAATTTGAATCTCGATCAGATACACTCTGCGCCTTCGGGGTCTTCCAAGTACATCAAAATCCATAATTAATTCTTAACAGCTGAAACGTAAATAGAGACAGAAATTCAATAATGGAATATATGTGATTCCAAGTTTTCCTTTTTTTATTGAACACAAGGAAAGAGAAGATAAGATACTTGTTTTTTCCTTCATTTATAAAAAAATATATGTCTACTGGCTGGACGTACATATTTAAGTACCAACCTAATGCAATAAACAATTTACATGAAATTAAGTTATTGGCTCCTTTTTGGTTTTATTTAGTGTATAAATATTATTATACAGGGTGTCCAGAAATTCTCCTGACAAACACAGATTCTTCAGATAATTTTAAGACAATTTAACCCTATTCACCTAGTCACAAAATGCTTCCAAAAAGAGCTAGAGCTCTTTGACGATGGCGCCTTGTAATTAGTGTTTTTTTCAATACCTCTAGAACGCTTCGAGTTAGAAAAACGAAAATTAGTACTATGATTTACCATCTAGAGCTGAATCGATTCCATTAATTGCAAATTTCTAGTACCAATCATAGGGATCCGTTTTGGGTAGGTCAACGGTTATTTTACCGCATAGAGAGATTATTAAATTTTCAGGTATTTTAGTACTAAAAGGTACCTTAAGTCGGTAGAATACACGGTTTTCTAGAAAAATCCATTTGAAAAATTTTCTTTTTTTCGTCATGAAAGTTAAATTAATAGGTACCTTAATTAATTTTTTAAATTATCTTTTGTTTCAATGAATGCAGCATACAATTCGTAAAATAAGTTTGAGAAAAGAAGCAAAAAATCAAATTGAAACAAAATTTTATTTAAAGGGTTTTAAATAAAATTTTTATTTATTACGATGGAACGAACCTAACAAAAAAACAAGTATCAAAAGTAGGTAGTTATAAAAGATACTCGATATTGATGACCATTAGTCTCTATGCATAAATTTGCCCTTTTGCTTAGAGAACGCCGAATTCTTGCAAAAATTCTAAAATTATTTCTAAATTCGTTGTAAGCATCTTGTATCCTTAACTAAAGTTGTGCGCGATTTTGTGTCGAAATGGAATAAACAATTAAATGGTTTTATGTATTTCCTAACACAATAATCGCAAGGATTCAAATCCGGTGACCTTGCTGGCCAAGAAACTAGACGGCCTCGTCCAATCCAGTACACTTCATAGTTATTATCAAGAAAGTCTCGTATATTCCTGTTAAAGTAGGCCGTACAGCCTTCATGTAAAAACCATAAGGTTTGGCGAATATTTGAAGACACATCATCTAACGAATCAGGTAAAACATTTTTTAGGAAATGTAAGTAATCAGCACCAGTTAAACGACTAGGTAATTCTACAGGCCCAAGTAGATAATCGTTAACTACTCCTATCCAGAGGTTTATGCTAAACCTATGCTGATGCTTAAATTCTTGAACAACGTGGGATTGTCACTAATATACGAATAATATTGTGCATTATGCACACTAAAAATTCCATTTTTTGTGAATGTAGTTTTGTCAAAAAACAAAATGTATCTGAAAAAATCTTCATTTTAATTTTTCTGATTTTGTAACTATCTAGCTAATTCTTCACAAGCAGGAAAATCTCCTTGTAGCAGTGCTTGTACCTTTGTAAAATGAAAAGAATGTTAATTTTCCTTGTGTAAGATATTTCCTACGGAAGATGTCGAAATTATGGGATACATGGCAGATAGTCTGTAAATGCTAATTTCTGGATTTTTCTGAATTTCCATTAAAATAATATCTTCATGTGCTGCTGTTACATCATCATGTCTCCTCTTTCATTATTTTTTGGGACCATTGAACCTATTTCTCTTAATCGTTGATGAACAGCTGTCAATGTTAAGTAAGTGGGATCACGATTGGGAAATTTTTCAGGGTATTTCGTTGTGCTGCTCGAGCGTTACACCTCATTTCGCCATAAACTGAAGCACATTCGCGTATTCCTCATTAGTAAATACCATTTTTGTTGAATTGAAATTATTATATTTGAATGCCATAGAAGTAAAAACTTAAAGATAAACTTCACAAATTGACCACAATTTGACAATGAAAAACGTAAGTTATACTTATGTTGACAGGCCACGGCCAACTAATGCAAAAAATGTTAATTTAACTTTCATGTCGGAAAAACAAAAAATTTTCAAATCGATTTTTATAGAAAACGGTGTATCCTATCAACTTAGAGTAGGAGTACCTTTTAGTACTAGAATAACCAAAAAATTTTATAATCTAGTATCACAAATCCTTAAAAATTATGCAAAATAGTTATTCGTTAAAATAACTGTTTCACAATTGATGATGTCGATTCAACTCTGGAAAATAAATACTCGTACCAGTTTTCGTTTTTCTAAACAGAAGCGTTTAAAAAAAACTAATTACAAGTCGTCGTCTTAAAAGAGCTCTAGCTCTCTTAGAAAGCATTTTCGGACTAGATGAATTAGATTAAATAGCCTTAAAATTATCTGAGGAATCTCCGGTCTTCGTTTATCAGGAGAGTTTATGGAAACCTTGTATATGAGATTGTAATTATATTATACACCTATATTATAAATTTATATGACATACCATTGTTTCGATTTTATATCCCGTGTATATTCCATAGACATATGTAAAATGTCTGTCACTTATTTATAACTTGAAAATCATACCCCGCCTTAAAACCAGGTAAGAAACAATTTACTAACAGACTGTTTGAGGTCTATATGAATGATGCACGGAGTAACATTAGAAAACTGAACACCGGCTTATCTCAAGGCTCAGTGCTAGCTCCATTATCATTTAACCTTTACACAGCAGACATACCTGAAACAAAATCAAGAAAATTGGCTTATGCTAACGACCTGGCTATTGGTTTCCAAGATAAAAGTAAAGAAGCAGGAAAACGAGCTCTAAACGAAGATCTAACTACACTAAGTATCTACTTTAAGAGCTAGAGCTTACGTACTAATACTTGCGGCAGATACTCTCAATGTAACTCTAAATGAGACATCTATCAAACATAACAACAATCCCAATTATATAGGCGTTACACTTAATAGAACACTAAAATTCAAAAACAACTCCTACTGCATCTTGGAAGTCCTGTTGAATCTACCACCACTTCATATCTTTATACAGGGAGAAGCCAGATCAGTGATGCACAGATTAATCCATAGTCAGCGACATATAAGCCAGATGCATGGTACTGACAACAGAAAGCTAATCGAGGAGCTAAAATCCGATATTGTCATGGGGAAACCTATCAATACAACAGCTAAGTTGTTTAACAATAAGTTCACAATTAAGATACCAGGCAGGGAAGACTGGAATAAAGGTGTACCCATACAAGCTGCTGCTACCTGGTACACGGATGGCTCAAAAACATCGGAGGGTGTGGGAGGATCAAATCAAGGGATACATTTGCCGGTAAGTCTATCTAAGGATGTGACAGTTTTTCAGGCGGAAATAACGGCAATCCATCACTGCGTGGAAGAAATATAAAGGCAGGAAAGAACATTCTTAAGGCATTCAATTCTGTAGAGGTCAATTCTAAGCTAGTATGGGATTGCGTGTGTGCCCTAAATAAACTAGGAGACCGTAGCAAGGTTACGGTAGCCTGGGTACCGGGGCACGAGAGTCATAAGGGCAATGAAAAAGCAGATGAAATATCCAAACAAGGCTTAGAAATGCCATTCACTGGACTGGAACCCTTCTGCGGCGTTGCAAAATCAGTAACAAGAACGGCTACAAGGAAGTGGGTAGCTCACAAATCTCTGGAATGGTGGAGCAATTCTCCAGGACAAAGACAGGCCAAACAGTTCATTACAGAACATTTCCCAAAATTTACGGCAGACCTAACAAGCAAAGACAGGACAGTCAAGGCCATAGTAGGTCTTCTAACAGGGCACTGTAAGCTGAATAGGCACTTGAAGCTGATTTAATTATCAGATGATGATCTGATAATTCCATCACAGTGTGAATGTGCAGATTCTGTCACCTTGAAGAAGAAACATCAGAGCACATTTTGCCAGTGTGACAGTCTGGCAAATGTGCGGTTCTTTGCATTAGGAGAAGAAAATCCACTGGCAAATAGCTACATGGAAGGTACAGTCTCGAAGCTACTAGACTTTATAAAAAGGGTCAGGCTAGAGAATGTTATCTAGGACTAGAGGACCACAATAGATCTGAAAAGGTGGTAGTGGAATAGGCCGAAAGGCCACCTTTCTTAATCTAATCTAATCTAAACATTCAAAAGTCATCTTACAAACGCAGCCGGTAAACAGTAGATACATTTTGTACCTCTGCGATAGCTTTAGCTTTTTCATCAACCCCAGTGAGATGGTTCCCTATTTTGAGCAATATTAATCCTTCATGATATACCTCAGACCACAAAAGAGTACCAGCGACTGAGATCTAGAAATCCTAAAATCAGAACTGTCCGAAAAATTGATGATACTTATGATATACATTGGCAACGGTCAATAAGATGGATGCCAATAATAGAATCACTAGATCACCTTTTTTTTTCGTCTTCATAGAGTATAAAGGGGGGTTTGGAATCTTCAAAAGTCATCTTAGTCCAGAAGACGCCTGACTGATCTTCGTGCAGGATTCGTTCTTCGTACTCCCGGCAATAGTTCCCGAGGTACTTACTACCAAGTACCGAGGAACGCCTACCTGCTAAACCAGACCCTCCTCTGTCACCTAGCGACCCGGAAGCGGAATGGCCGCTGTAAAGTCGGCATCACTTCCGAAGCACTAACTTCATTCATCCACAGACTGTCAGCAAGGAGGCTGCCTGCCTCGTTCCAGGTAGCGCGTGGAAGACCCTCATCGCTCATAGTGCGGTTATCTAAACAGACTATAAACCACTGTGTTTCAGACTGCCCAAATTGTGCCTACCGTGGAAACCTCCTGGACTTTTTGGAATGTTCCCCAGAAGCAATTGAATGACTGTGTAAATCAGACATTAATATTTAGTTTCATTTTATTTTAATATTTGTATATGTGTATTTATCGCACTGTTAAAATTCATACGCTAAATAAATAAAAAAGAAGCAATTTGAAGCACCTACACACGTTATTAATTGGAAGAGAGAGAGAAAACACATGAAGACAAACATCAGTAAAAAACATTTTATTAACTCTAGAATACTAACCATCGTAATTTTTACGACGCCAATGTCGTTGTTGTAGGATATTGTGGAAAGGGTACACCAGTATCTCTCTCTGTCTCTCTCTCTCTCTCTCTATATATATATATATATATATATATATATATATATATATATATATATATATATATATATATATATATTCTTTCTTGAGCGAATTGCTCTATTCTTGAGCGAATTTCTGATTTCTGATTCAGATCTTCCGTAATCCAGACTCCTAAGTATTTTATTTTGTCCACTTGCTCAATATCTTCATTTTTTATCTGGATCCTTGTAATGACTTTGTCCCTCTTACTGATAACCATGGTTTTTGTTTTCTTTATGTTAATTGTTAAACCAAACTGTTTCCCAGTATCAACAATTGTGTTTAGTAACGTCTGCAGGTCTGTCTCGCTTTCAGCGATAATGACTGTATCGTCAGCATAACGGATGTTATTAATATTTTCACCATTTATCTTGATCACTTCTGTACAGTTTTCAAGTGCTTGCGTAAATAACTCTTCGGAATATATATTAAATAGTAATGGTGAAAGTACACAGCCCTGTCTCACTCCTCTACTTATCTGTTGCGCATCCGTGCTATTTCCATCTAATGTTACCACAGCCTGTTGGTTCCAATAGAGATTTCTCACTATGTTAATCTCATTTTTGTCGAGTCCTTTTCTCTTTAGACATTCCATGAAAATGTTATGTTTAACTTTGTCGAAAGCTTTCTCATAGTCTATAAACGCAATGAAAAGATCTTTTTGTTGGTCTTGATATTTTTGGACAAGAGTTGTGAAACTATACAGAGCTTACCACTGTTCCGAAGCCGTTACGAAAGCCAAACTGTCTATTACTCATATCCGCTTCGCACTTTCTGAATATTCTTGCATGTATAATTTTTAAAAATGTTTTTAATAAGTGTGGCATTAAGCTGATTATAGTCATTACAGTGTTTGGGTTCTTGGTTTTTGGTAGCAGAACAAAGGCCGATAGCAGCCATTCTGTAGGTATCTCACCAGATTTGTATATGTTGTTAAAGAGTATAGTTATTGCACTTAAATTGTCTTCGTCTATAAGTTTAATCAGCTCGATATGAACTTCATGTGGCCCAGGGGCTCTGCCAGATTTTGAGTTGTTTATAGCATGTTGGACTTCAGATTTTAATATTATTGGAGCTTCCTCGTTATCAATTTGTGTTGGTTCCGTTCTTGTGGCCATGAAAAGATCTTCAATATATTTAGTCCATACTTGTTCGATTTCAATTGGGTTATTAATAGGTTTATTGTTTTTGTCAATTAATCGGTTAGGTGTATTTGGTCGTGATTTTCCAGATAATTCTTTCATAATGTTCACATTCTCAGTGTTCTTCGTTTCTGATGTTAATTTCTTCATTTCTTGATTGATACGAGTTGAAGCCTCAGCACGGATTTCATTTATCTTGAGTAACTGAGTATTCACCTTAGAACTTTTGGATTTTATTATCTTTTTTATCCTCAGTTTCATTTGTGAGACAAGGAGGTTATGGTCTGAGGGGACATCTGCTCCAGGAAAAGTCTTAACGCTTACAATGGAATTTCTAAATCTTAGATTGGTTAGAATAAAGTCGATCTGATTTCTAATGCAATTTTCTTCATTATCCTGTGGTGACCTCCAGGTATACAGTCTACGGGGTGGTAATCAAAACCATGTGTTCATAATCGCCAGGTTTTCTTCTTGACAAAATTGACCCAATCTGTCGCCTCTAGCATTCCTTATTTCTAAACCATAATCACCTATTATATTGTCGACTCGGCCTTTTCCTATCTTTGCATTTAAATCACCCATTATTATGGTAATTTCTTCCTTTCTTGTGTATTGTAGAAGTTGTTTGAGTTGTTCATAAAAATGTTCTATTTCAGCTTCTGATTTATTTGCAGTTGGAGCATACACTTGTACTACCATTAATGTTCACTAGCTTACCCTGTATTTGTAATAATAGCATTCTATCCGAAAAGGGAACAAAATTTACAACGGCTGCTTGGATTCTCCTGGAGATGCTTATGCCTAATATTTCTAGGTGCTGTCTGTTCATTTCCTGAATCGTGTTGTGCGCCTTTCCTTGTTCAAACAAACTCCTCACATTCCATGTGTCGAAATTTAAAAAGGATTTGTTCTCTATATAGTTAGTTGCCACACTCGGGTGGCTCGTCCTCGCGGAGATTCTTAGCACCCCTCGACCATTAGAGGTCCGCCGCGGACTAGGATCCATGTCATTGACCGTAATTTGCATGGTTATTGTTCTAGGGAATTATGACGATTTTTAATGAAGTGGTTTCCCGTTGCCTTCTATATCCTTATGTCGTTGACCACTAATAGATTCATCCGCCTTTGGAGCCAGTTTCTTAACCCCAGGACAAAAAAGTACCCTACCACTTACTAACTCATCCGTCCGAAGCCATTGGTCAGTTAGTGGGGGATTGCTTATACCGGCAATCACTCGGTGAAATTAAGCCTACAGGTTTTTTTTTTACTTTCCCACAGCCTTAATCCAGTAATGACATTACTGCTGCCTAATGCCATGTCCTCAGCTGATCCGCAGGTACTTATTTCGCTATGCCTTATTCGTACCTGTCCTGCATATCTGCAGGAATTTTCTCTATCAGCCATTGGGACGCGCCGTGTCGGGGTTGAGGACTTCCCCGCCTAGTCTTTCTTACGCAAAGTACTGAAGGGCCCCTACTCAATTCAAAGCCCCTCCTCCACGCAAGTTGAAATCAGCCACGGCATCCAGTAGTAAGAAAAGAAAAAAAAGTTCTAAAAAGAGTAATGAGTTGGAAAAACAGGTTTACTTTAGTGTTTTCAAAAAAAGAAAGTAATGACTCTAAAATCGACAAGAAAAACAAATGTCCTGCTCAGCGAACTCCATCAAACGAAGAAGAATCTCCAGAAATTGCAGCAAAAGAGATCGAGCAAAACTCGGTTGCCGTCGAGTCTAAAAGGTAAAAATAGACGCAGGTGGTCCTCTCAACCAAAGACCGCTACTAAAACTCCAAAACGTAATTTCGTACATTTTGTTTAACATTTGACCAAATATGCGGAAACATGAACATCTCCAGAAAAACAAGAAGATGGCCTCTTTGCCTATTCTATGGCCTGATAAATATAGTTTGTATATACTCTTGGATAATTTATAATCATAACCAACAATGACAGCAGAAAAAAACCATCACCAAAAAAAAATTATGGTCATTTTGTCTGAACAACTGACGAAACCTTGGCTACGTGTAAATTGGTCAACATTGAACCTGTCGGTAAAGTTGCTTATTGAAAATATTTTGAATTGAAAATATACCCTATTGTGTCAAAACGTGCCTAGTGTCAGTTTTGTCCGTCTAAAAAACGTCGAATGACAACCCATCATTGCGAACACTGCCGACGTCCATTTTGTGGTGAACATCCTTTGTTGTCAGCAGTGTAGTTCTAAAATATAGAATTTATGATGTTTTTTTGTGATTTTTAGGTTTTAGAAACATCTCTTTGTTCAAAATAATTTGTAAAATTAAAATAAATAAAATACTTTTCTCAGCGTAGTAAAAAAACGATAGTTACTGTAAATAAATAAAATAAGGTTAGTATCCTAGTAAGGTCCTTCTAAGCATATATCTCCTGATGAGTATTATAGATACTCGTATTAGTATTACATTCAGTTCATTAAATGTGTCAAATCTCCCAGCCTAATCATATACATACCTAGATAAATTAGTTTCAAGATTTTTTTATTGACGCCACTTGCCCCTAAGAAAAAAGATAAAAACACGAAAGTTTCAATGATCTTTATGTGTATTTACCGAAGTACCCGGTGCACTATTTATTTAGTCAAACATCTTTTTTTCGAATGTTTACATATGCACTTATAGAAGTTCACTGTACTGGCTGCTTAAATAGGACAGGTTGTTTGTACCTTTAGTTGGATCGATGTATGTCGATATAATAAAAAATGCTCCATGTATTATAAACAACTATTTTCTATATTCTGAAAAATCATTTGAAAATTAAATAAAATAAATTAAAATATTTTGTACATTTAAATTAAATAATATTCTACAAATCCTCATAAAAATATAAATATTTGTATTTTGTAGTTACTGAAACTAGGAAATTGTGTATTGTGCATAATAATTAAATGCATTTAAACGCAAGTTAAATTCGGTAAAGGTTTTCCTGGATCTTCTCCTATTTTGTCATATTTTAATATCTGACGCATAATTTGTTTGGGTATTTGGGATAACTGGTTTGTAGAATGTAGAATGAACAGAAGCACCAAAAGAATTTAAGGATGATACTGGGCCTGACATTATACGAGAAGAACTTAAATATGCAATGAAACAAGCTAAATGTGGTAAATCTCCCGGGCCTGATGAAGTTCCTATTGAATTACTCAAAATTGTGAATGCTGAATCTATTGATCTTCTTTTGGATCTATTCAATACTATATATATATATATATATATATATATATATATATATATATATATATAGAACAGGTATAATACCTAAAGAATGGCTCCAATCAACATTCATACTGCTACCCAAAAAAGCCAATGCAAAGGAGTGCAATGAACATCGCACCATAGCCTTAATGAGTCATGTGTTGAAATTGTTTTTAAAAGTAATTTACAATAGAATACATAAGAAATTAGATGAAGGCATAAGTAATACACAAATGGGATTTAGGAAAGGACTGGGAACACGAGATGCACTGTTTACAGTAAGTGTTTTTTCGCAGAGATGCTTAGATATAAATCAGGAAGTATATGCCTGTTTCATTGATTTTGAGAAGGCATTTGACAGAGTGCAGCATAATCGGCTTAAAAAATTTTATTAAATAAAAACATAGAAAGTAGAGACATTAGAATCATATGTAACCTCTATTGGAACCAAACAGCAAAAGTGAAAGTTAAAAATGAACTGACCGAGGATATCCAGATTCACCGTGAGGTCCGCCAAGGGTTCACCCTTGTTATTCAATTTATACAGTGAAGCCATCTCAGAATTAGCTCTTGTCGAGGTCAGTGAGGGCCTTATAATAAATAGTGAGCCACTTAATATCATAAGATATGCTGACGACACTGTCCTTCTGGCTGGAACACTAGAAGAACTGCAACACCTTGCTAAACAGTTATATTTAACCGCATGCTAAGCTTATCATACTTTCCAAAAATATGTAAATATGCTAAAGTCATTATGATCCTCAAGCCAGGAAAAGAGCCCAATGAAGTAATATCTTATCGACCCATTAGCCTACTCACAACCGTAAGCAAAGTTTTTAAAAGATTGCTGCTACAAAGGATATACGCAGATCATGAATTCCCAACATTACTTCCAAAACATCAGTTTGGTTTTCGGGAAAATCACTCCACTACCCAACAATTTCATCGAATCATAAATGAAATATCAAAAACTCTTGAAGAAAATAAATACTGCAACGCTGTATTTCTAGACATCTCACAAGCGTTTGACAAAGTCTGGCACAGAGGTCTGCTTTACAAAGTAAAAATAGCACTATCCAGTAACTATTTCCTCCTACTTAAATCCTACATATCAAATAGATATTTCTCTGTAAAATTCAAAGACCAACAATCCAACCTCTGTCGTATCAACTCCGGAGTCCCGCAGGGTAGTGTTCTAGGGCCGCTGCTTTTCTCACTTTACACAACCGATATACCAGAGACTAATAATACAACAATCGCTTTCTTTGCTGACGACGAAGCTGTAAATGAAGATCCCATACAAGCCTCACAAAACCTGCAACATCATCTGAACATACTCAGTGATTGGTGGACGAAATGGAGAACAAAAGTAAATAAAACAAAATCAACTCAAATAACATTTACCAACCGTCACAACATATGCCCGCCTATAAGGATGGAAAATGTAAGAATACCAACAGTAACAGACGCTAGATAGCTTGGCCTCCATCTTGACCAACGTCTCACTTGGAAGAAACATATCCAGACCAAGAGAAGGCAGCTCGACTTAAAATTCCGGCAACTGTATTGGCTTCTTGGACGTAAATCAAAACTTAACATCCAAAACCAAATTCTTCTATACAAAGTTATACTCAAACCTATCTGGTTCTACGGAATACACGTATGGGGCTGTGCAAAGCCAACGTCGCTGAATATTATCCAAATATTCTAGTCTAAAGTGCTAAGATCGATAGTAGTTGCACCATGGTACGTAAGTAATCAAACACTTCCCTTCGACTTAAAGATTCCTTTCATCAGAGAAAAAATCCGTCGAGCCACGGAGTCACAAAATGAACGTACCATTCACCATGAGCTAGTAAGGGAATTATTCAACAATGGTCCAGCTACAAGAAGACTAGACAGAACCTGGCTCCAAGACCTACTCCAAAACTAAACCAAAATAGAAGAAGGTGAGACATCATTGGATGTCTCTGCTTCACGCTCAAACTCTGTAACACATTTACTTAATACTCTGTAATTATGTAGATTGTAAATAAACATAATTTTAAAAAAATTTTATAAAGCAGTAATCCATATTGTTAGCTTATTAGTTGTTGCGAGTTCTAGCAACTTCAATTTCTAAAAAAATGTAATAGTTTATAAATAAAATAAGATTAGTTTTTTATAACTTTTATCCTGAAATCAAACGAATTAATAAAATATAATATATAATCATTTTTAAAATGTAAGTAATTAAATTAGATAGAACAAAGTACCGTTAGGAAAATAATACCAAACTTGGGACAGTTACATTCCTCGAACTGAAATATCAAATATATTTTCATATATAAACGTAATCGACTCCGCTATAAACAATAATATTTCAATTAAACTTTTGATGTCCATTATAACTGTCAGTCATTTGTGGGTGGCAAACAATTGTTGACACGGTCGCGGCCTCCCAAGATTCGTTGACAATCGATCGTTTGATAGCTCGTTGATATTCAACCTGATTGTAGATATCACTACGGGGTTCCAAGTTACTTGTCAGTAAGCAACACATTTATTACAGCTTAACCGTTATAACTAGTTACACACAGAGAATCAATTGATTTTCTGTAATTGATCTGGACTATTTCACCACGGTCGAAATGAGTATGAACTCTGCGGGTTATACAGGTTTTATTAGATATATTATTTACGCACTGTTTAAAACATATTGACTCATGCAACGAAGACTGTAGTAAGTCATTTTAGATAGTTTTGAGAATATTAATTTACAAGTATAAACACTGGTTAGCAGTTTCTAAAATAAACTGTTAAAAACAAAACTTTTGTAGGTATGTTTATCTAAATGCAGTTCCCAAAATTTATCTCAAAAAAATTATATTTTTTCTTAATATATTCTGTTTTTTATATAAGTTACTACATTTTTAGACATATAGACTATACTATAGTGCAAAAAACAGAGAAGAACTGGATAAGAGACGTAAGGGTAAAAAGAAGTTATGAAATTGGTAGTGACCACTATCTACTAGAAACCACATTCAAAAGCAAAAGAAAAGAAATAAAAAGAAATGAGAACATAAACAGAAAACACAAAGAAATAATAAAAATTTATAAACTAAGGGAAGAAACAACGAGAATAAGATACTCAGAAGGACTAGAGAAAGAGATGGATAATGAACATGAAATAACAGAAACAATAGAAGAAGAATGGGGAAAATTTAAAAATGCGATGATAAAAACAGCTAAATCAATATGTGGAACCACAAGAAATAACAACAGAGGAAAACGAACATCTTGGTGGAACGATGAAGTGAAAAGAGAAATAAAAGAAAAGAAGAAATTATGGAAAGAATACATCCAAGACAAAACACAACAAAAATATGAAAATTATAAGAGACAAAGAACAAAAGTTAAAGAGATAGTTAAGAAAGAGAAAAAGAAAAGTTGGGAAAAATTCGGGGAAAAAATGGAAGAAAACAGCACAGAAAACGTAAAATTATTTTACAGAACACTGAAAAACCTAAGAAGCAACAAAGAAACGAAACTGAAACAAATAATGAACAAGGAAGGAACAATAATAAACGACGATAAGACAATAATGGAAAGATGGAGGGAACATTTTCAGCTGATACTGAATGGAAATCAAGCGAATACAATGGAGAAGGAAAGCCACAACAGGAGAGTATCCATGAGAAACACGGAAAATACAGAAACTATAGAAAAAGAAGAACTGGAAGAAGCAATAAGAAAGATAAAGATTGGAAAAGCACCAGGAAGCGATGAAGTAGCACCAGAAATGATGAAATATATAGGAGTAAAAGCAAAAGAAAAATTGTTATACATATATAACCTAATATGGAAGAGAAAAGTAATACCCAGAGAATGGACAAATGCAGTAATTATACCTATATACAAGAAAGGAAACACAAGAGACTGTAGGAACTATAGAGGTATATCACTACTATGTGTAGCAGCAAAAGTATACGAAACCATAATAGAAAGGAAAATTAGAAAAGAAATAGAACATAAATTAGAGGATGTACAAAGTGGATTCAGGAAAGGACACAACACACAAGACCATATATTCACCATGCAACAAGTAATAGAAAAAGCCTTAAAGAAAAATAAAGAAATACATCTGAGCTTTATAGATATGGAAAAAGCATTCGACTCAGTCAAAAGAAAAGATATATGGGAAAGCCTAAAGAAGAAACAAGTAAGTGAAGAACTGATAGAAGCAACAAAGAGTATATACACGAAAACAACAAATACAGTAAGAATGTTAAATATACAGTCAGAACCATTTGAAACAACCCAAGGAGTTAGACAAGGGGGAAGTCTCAGCCCAGTACTATTCATAAATGTAATAGATGAGATAGTGAAAGAATGTAAGAAAACATTCAAGAAATACTGCATCGGTTGGAACAGAATGCAAATGATAAATGCTGAGATGTGTATATTTGCAGACGACATAGTATTAATTGCGGAAACAGCAGAAAAACTGAAATACAACTTAGAGAAATGGAACGTAGAAGCAAGCAAATACAACTTAAACGTAAACAAAGAGAAGACTCAAATAATGAAAATATCAAGGAAACAAGGGACGGAAGATCAAAGAGAAGTAATGATAGACCAACAAAAAATAATACAGACAAATTCATACAAATACTTAGGAACAGTAATCAACAACAAAGGAGACATCGAGGATGATCTTAACAACAGAATGGAAAACACAGGAAAACTATTCCAAGCACTAAATAGAGGATTCCTTAATAACAAAGAAATATCAACAAAGACCAAGATGACAATATACAAAACAATATATAGACCTACAGTGACATATGGAGCAGAAAATTGGATATTAAACAAAAGACATCAGAGCAGAATTCAGGCAGCAGAGATGAAATACCTCAGAAGAACGATAGGAGTTAAAAGAACTGATAGAATCAGAAATGAAGAAATAAGAGAAAGACTCAAAATCAAACCGATACTCGAGTCAATCAAAGAGAAAAAATTGGCATGGTTCGGACATCTAACCCGGATGGACAATAATAGACAAGTTAAAAGAGTGTGGGACGCCAAACCAATAGGGAAGAACAGAAGAGGAAGGCCCATTAAAGAATGGAACAGTGACATATCGCAGATACTACAGAGTAAGGGTAAGACTTGGCAGGAAGCAACACAGATGGCATCCAATAGGAAGGAATGGAGAAAGTTCGTTAAGAGCTAGGACACCTCAGAAGACTGTCAAATAGTGTAATGTAATGAATTGTATTTTAAACGGCCCAACACCGAAAGGTACAAATGGGTCTACTGATTAAGTAAGTACTACATTTTTCAAGTACCTCGCAAGCTGTACACGTGGAAATCCCCTCAAGATAGACCCGGGAGAATTATTAGGAATCAAATAGACTACATTTTAGTAAATAAAAGACTCCGAAACAGCTTTACATCTGTTAAGACTTATCCTGAAGCAGACTTAGAGAAAGAGCACGTGCCACTGGTGGGAGTATTTCAAGTAAAACTTAAAACAGTGCAGAAAAGGAAAGCACAATCATACGACCTACGTATGCTGAAAGACCCTGATACGAGGATGAGAGTACAAGCCACGTTAAACGAGCAAGTGACTGCAATTAGAGACGAATCGAACAAAGAACAAATGATCAAACTTATTACAGAAATAGTGCAAAATGTAAAGGATAAACACTTAAAGACATAAACTAATGGACGAGAGAAGAGAAGCCCTGTAGAAAGAGTGACGCACTACAACTACCTTGGCACCATAATAAATGAAGAATATACCAACAACCAGGAGATTAGAGCAAGCATCAGAAAAGCTAGATCCACCATCAATAGGATGGGGGCCTTCTTCAAGAGTCACAACCTCTCTCTTGATATAAAAGTAAGGACGCTACGATGCTACGTCTTCTCTGTCCTTTTTTATAGTGTTGAATCGTGGACCTTGAACGAAGATATGTGCAGAAAACTGGAAGCATTTGAGATGTGGCTATACCGGAGAATTCTTAAGATCCCGTGGACTGACCGAGTTACAAATGAGGAGGTGCTCAGAAGAGTGAATAAGAACCGAGAGGTACTGACCACCATCAAATCTCGAAAGTTGCAGTTCTTCGGACATATTATGCGAAATGAATCCAGATATGCTCTCCTTCAAGCCATCCTGCAAGGAAAAATATTTAGAAACAAGGTCCAGGAAGAAGAAGAACATCTTGGTTATAGAACCTCAGAATCTGGTTCAATACAACATCTGTGCAGCTTTTCTGCGCTGCTGCAGATAAGATAAAGATTGCCATGATGATCGCCAACATTCGTAACGGATAGGCACATCAAGAAGAAGAAGACTACATTTTTCGTCGAAACAATTTAGGGAAAAATGACATACGATCATTTTGAAAGAAACAATTTAATACGAACTTTATTATTATATTATTATGTTAAATTTCACAAAATAGGTTACATTTATTTTTACTCAAAGTCATCTTCTTCAGATTCGCTGCTACTAGAACTTTTAGAGTCTTGATGTATATCATTCTTCGTCTGTGTTCCCTCCTTTGACCTTAAAGAAAAGATAAGTTATGGTACAAACGCGGTATTGAAGGTGGATCACCTCTGCAATGCTTTCATAAATCTTTCAATTTCTTACTATCAACAGGTAGAGGAGAAGTATAAAGTTTCAGCAACTCAGTGGAATGAGTTCGAAGTTGACTACGCCTACTTTTTTTTAGATATAGAATTCTTGGCGTTCTTGCAAACTCGTATTTAAATTGAAAAGTATTAGGTTCTTCTGGTAGCCACGACCATTTCCGCATTTTATTAATTTTAACTGGATTAAACGTTTCGTCCATTGGGACATTTCTTTTATTGTGTTGGGTTGGCCAGTTACTTTCTATATATGTTGCCAGTTACTATAGCTATATATGTAGTATGCATACTATCTCCTTCATTCTAAGTATGTCCCTTCTCCAAAAACCTGTGTGTTATCTTTATGTTGAGAATTTTAGAAGCATATGCAAACATGGAGAAAATAAAACGGTTTCTATTTTGCCTTCACAATTGTCGGAGTATAAGATAAGTCAAACCCTTTAGTTTTTTTGTCCTCAGAAAGTCTAACAAGCAACTACTAATTTCATTTGGTCCCCGTTTCGGTAGCTCTTCATACCAAACGTAAGATAATACTTTATTGTTACCTATGTCGTAGACTGTAAAATTATTGGTTGCAATTTTACTTTTGTAATAAAATGTACTTACTTCTGATTGAGGGGTAACTAATACCTTTTGCAGGTCAAAACACGCAACACAAAGTTTTATCCTCAGTAGCTAGTTCTTTATCCACATCTTTCAATTTTCGGACTAAGCTAAGTCCGTTCTGTTAGCTAAGTGTTGATCATTATCAGCATCTGTATAACCCGTGCATAGTTGACACTGATCCTTTTTTTTAAAGAATGCTATATTGAATTCTGAGTTGAAAATTTCATGATATTACCGTTCACTTGTAATCTGTACTGAATTGGTTCCAATATGTTCTTTGTATATTCTGTACATTTTACTAATATTTAAACCATATTCCAGATACATTTTCTTTGAAACTTTTTTATTATAATGGGAAGGAACTAATGGAAACAATTTAATATGAGTTCTAACACTTTCCTTAATATCTTCTGCAATTTTATTCTTTATCCTTTTCTAAAGTGCCACCTTCTCCAATTTTTGTCTGGGCAGTTTTTTCAAGGCAGTTGTAACCCAGGTTTCCGATATACCCAGCGTGTTTAAAAACATCGTTTTACAAATTTTTATTCTTTTATTATCAAGCAGAAAATTATATTCTCGGGAAAAATTGCGCCTTGATTCAGTTTTCTTTATTACCTGTTTCTTTTCTCTTTGATGAACACATTTTGTGATGAAATCACATTGTCTGGTACAATCTGCTAGTCCCCAATTATTTCCTACATTAATTTCTTTTTTAGCCTTATTGTCTTTCCACTCCTGTTGATTTCTTACACGCTTTCTTCCTTTCGTGTTTGTCATTGCCATTTTTCTTTTTAGTTTAGGTTTATTACTACTATGTTGTTTTTCACCTTCTGATTCAGCATTATCATCAGTAGGAACATAATGTGGATCCTCATCAGAACAGTCAGAATTTTCGATATCATGACAGTTGAAAGGACATTGCTTCTCTGCATAATTAATAATTTTATTCAACACCTCAGTGATCACGATAGAATCATTTTCTATCTTTCCTGTTGGTTTCACGGGTATTGGTGAAGACAGCTCTGTAACAATTAGAAACAAGAATTAACACTATATGGCTCCTGAACTATATTTTATGATATTTCTGATAGTCATAAGAATTCAGATAATAGACAATACCTCCTAGGTATTAATAGCTTTTATGATGACAAAAAAAGGAAATTTGAAGTGTTACCAAAGTAATAATATTATTGCTTTTGTATATATACTTGCCAGGGTAAGGTTGTTCACTAATTTTCTTAGATACTTCTAATATACGTTTAATTCTATTCATATTTTAAACTTTAAACACTCTTCACACAAAGCTCAAGCAAATATTTATATCGGTGCATAACCTCAAAAAGTTATTCACGAAAATGCAAACAAGTCAATGTAGTAACTCAATATACAACAAATATTGTTTAAAAAATATGATGAATATGCATCGAAGATTAGAGCAACTTACCGATAGATGTATTGATAGATAAAAAAGCGTTAGCCTACAAAGACAAAGCATATTATAGCAGGATCAATATTGTTGAAATAAAGGCATTATTTGGTCTCCTGTACCTAGCGGGTATATATAGAAATGGTCATCGTAATCTAAAAGACCTTTGGCAAACAAATGGTACAGGAATCGATATATTTCGTTCAGTGATGGCACTCAATAGATTTACATTTTTATTGCAGTGCTTACGTTTCGATGATGTAGACAATCGACAAGAAAGGCAACAGTCAAAGCAACAAAAGCAAAGTTGGCTCCTATTAGGGCAGTTTTTGAAAAATTTGTCGCAAATTGTCAACAAGCTTACTCACCAGGACAGTACTTGACTATTAACGAGAAGTTAGAGTCTTTTCGTGGGCGTTGCTCATTCCGGCAATATATTCCGAACAAGCCCGCGAAATACGGAATAAAAACTCAGGCCCTAGTAGACATCCGTACTTTTTATGTTTTCAATATGGAAATTTATGCAGGTACTGTGCCGTACCAAATAAGCAATAAATCTATTGATATTGTCCAAAGACTGATAGCACCAATTTCTGGTAAAAATCGAAATATCACTTTCGATAATTGGTATACCTCTTAAGTAACTTGTGAAAATTTTGCGTGAACGACAAAGTTTAACTTCAGTAGGAACTCTGAGGAAAAACAAGCGAGAGATTCTCCTAGTCCTCGGTATTTGGATTTTAGGAACATGTAACTATGGTATCCTTTGTACCAAAAAAAAGGGAAAAATGTGATTTTATTATCATCACTTCATCTTATTCTTCTTAAAGTGCCCTCTCCTCAATGGAGGTTGGCTACTACAATTTTAAAATCTTCTCTATCTTCAGCTGTTCTTATTAGCTGTTCAAAATTTAGCCCTGTCCATTGCCGGATGTTTCTGAGCCACGATAGTCTTTTCCTTCCTAGGCCTCTCTTTCCCTCGATTTTTCCTTTCACTATAAGTTGGGCATATTGGTACTTATTATTTCTCAGTATGTGGCCTAGGTATGATGTTTTTCTAACTTTTACTGTGTTAAAAAGTTCTCTTTCCTTGCCTATTCTATGCAGCACTTCTTCGTTTGAGGTATGCGATGTCCATGAAATTTTGAGCATTCTCCGGTAGACCCACATTTCAAAGGCCTCCAATTTATTTACGGTTGATGTTTTTAGGGTCCACGTTTCAACTGCATATAGAAGAGTCGACCAAACGTAGCATTTTGATAAACGTAGTCGAATTTCGAGTTTTATTCGAGAATCACAAAGCAGTTTTTTTATTTTTTCGAAAGATTTTCTGGCCTGTTCTATTTTCGATCTTATTTCTAGATCAGGATTTAGGCTGCTATCGATCCAACATCCCAGGTACTTAAATCTATTGACCTGTTCTAAAATGTGCCCATTTATTGTGCAAGGTTGAGGTACGTTTTGGTTTTTTCGGATTGACATCACTTTGGTTTTTTTAATGTTTATTTTCATACCAAATTGCTCACAGGTCGAGTTGGTCTTGTCGATGAGTCGTTGTAGACCTACGTCGGAATCCGCAATTAACACTGTATCATCGGCGTATCTGATACTGTTGATATTTACGCCATTCACCTTGACTCCATCTTTGGAATCCTCCAATGCTTCTTTAAATAGAAACTCGGAGTAAAGATTAAACAGCAGAGGCGACAGAACACATCCTTGTCTAACTCCCCTCCTAATTTCTACTTCTGCGGATGTGGAATCATCACGATGATGAAATAGATAAATCTACCGGCGAGAAACTTTTACCAGAAATAATAAATTTCTATACCCTTAAAAAAGGAGAAAATGATACGGTGGATGAGTTGACAGGAAGCATCGAGCAAAAAGACAAAAGAGGGAATCTAATCGTTATGAAAAGGCGACCAAAAAAGTGGCCTCTGACGGCGGAGATATCCGGAAATGCGAATGCGCCAAATTTAAATTTTCCGACACTTATTAACAGTAGCTATAAAATAGTTTTCAGAATGTGTCTTAGGCGAGAAAATTTTAATTAAATATTAACGATAACAGTCTAAAATGTGAAACAATTGTTAAAAAACTTCAATATAAATAAGATTTCATGTGACAGTTGGGACAAATAATAACATAACCCAACTAAATTTGATTTCTTAAACAAGGAAAGACTCTCTTTCCTTGTTTAATTTGGCCTCTCAAGATGGCATTTCCTGTCTAACAATATTTTTGCCCCCACTACCTTTACATTCCCTCTTTTGTCTTTTTGCTCGATGACAGGAAGTCACAGTGTAGCTCGTAATTGTAGAAGGTGGCCACTAAGAATATTTTTTTCACTAATGGACACAGCTGGAATCAACAGCCAGGTAATTTACAGAACAATCACTAGTGACTATTCAAAGAAACGTCGTATATTCCTGGAAGATATGGGATTAGAATTAGTTACGCCAATTATAGAAGAACGAAAAAGTAATCCGCGACTTACAAAACATTTACGATCCAAAATAGTTTAAGTTTTGGGAGAAAGTGACCAAGTTCCACCGAAAAAGTAACGTACGGGACGTAGACGGTGTCAAAAGTGTTCCAGAAAATCTGACCGGAAAACTAAACAAACGTGCGATCACTGCCAAAATTATTATTGTTTAGATCACCTACATGTCCTGTTTTTTTATATTTTTATTCGAACCTTTTGAAAAAACTTTTTGAAAAATCTCTTATTTTGAATCATTATCTTTTGTTTGTGAATTTTTTATGTATCTAGTGTTTTTGTTTGTAGGAATTTTATTATTTTGTAAATTTTACCTAATACGCGGTCAAATTTAATCCAGTGGTAGAAACTGCTGTTATTTATGAAAACTTAGATAGTCCAATAAGATATTTAAAAAAAAAATAATAAATTCGTGTTCGAAATGTTTGTTGAGTTTTTCCAATCAATTTTAAATGGGGTAAATAATACCCCACTTGGGTTAATATACACACATTTTTCACCTGGGTGACGCCGGGTTAAGTCAATACCATCAAAGAACCTTAAAGATGGTATATACGTATGTCCATTGTACATATCAGTATTAATTTTATTGTTAACGTAATATATGTCATTGATGAATAAGATATTACTTAAGATTTAAAAGATAAAGTTGTTCAATGATGAGATAACATTTAAAGATGTTGTACTAATAGTTAAACAAGTATGAATAGCAATTAACTGGATATTTATAATTGCTGGTAATTAATTTACATTGCCCGCTTAAGCAGAATGCAACATTAAGTGTGTGCGAATCCTCATCAGGAGTGTTACATGCTACATACCATAAGTGGATACACACATATATATTTATAAAATCAAAATTAATAATTATATATTTAGCCGGATATATAAATTATATTTTATTGGTACAAAAACGCTTATTCTGTATATTTACGCTGAGGTTACCAAAAAACGCAGCACAAAAGTTTTATCAATTTTTCCACAGGTGAGAGAAAATACAAATTTTTATTTAATTCACATTATTATACAGTCTTGATTAGTATGTTTAACTACAGCATTTATCTTTAAAAGAAGTGGATGTAAGCCTTCTTCACACTGGCATGGCGAAAAAGACGTAGTTGACATATGGGAGTCTCCCAAAATGTTATAAGTAAATTAATGCGGCATTTTCGAGATGGGAGAGTCCAGCTGAACAACATCCAGGATGAGAACCTGCTACAATTGCCGCTCAAGTCGATTTTTAGTGTTAACCGCTTGAAACAATTTACAATTACATAATCCGAATTGGTTACCGACTTACAGCGGAAACATCAAGTAAATATAGATCGGGATACTGTAAGACATTGTCTCTTCAAAGTTAATCTGTAGAGTCCACTTAGATACTCACCTCTTTTTAGAGATAATTACACTGCAAGATTAGAGTGCCTGCATGGAATAATTTTAGTTAAAGAACTTCTAGAATATCTTCAATATAAATATTATTTCTCCCATTCTCCTATTATTTCATTTGATGTGTTGATGTAGTTTATTGTAACCCTCTTTACATTCATATCATCCATACATTGTATTGGAGCTGGAAAACTGGAAAAGTAGAAAAGCGATATATATATATATATATATATATATATATATATATATATATAATAAAGTTTTATTTTGAGGTTGCAGTCATTAATAGGGCAGGAAAGTAAAACTCTTTGTTCTTTAATCAAGCTTTCGCAAAATTTATTTGCTTCTTCAGGATATGCTAAAATATGGTATCAATAAATACAACGAAATTAGAACTAAATAGCATTGTATAAAACTAGTAAGAAAAAAACTTACAACATGAGGTTAATCCATTAAATTTTCAAATTTGCAAAACATTAAAACTTAACTTATTTTAAAAATTATACAGTTATGTAAGTACAATATTCCAATTTAATTTAATTTTGTAAAAATTCATTTTGACATTGATTGTTTGATTTATGTCTAAATTTATGTCAAAATGAATTTTTACAAAATTAAATTAAATTGGAATATTGTACTTACATAACTGTATAATTTTTAAAATAAGTTAAGTTTTAATGTTTTGCAAATTTGAAAACTTTACTAGTTTTATACAATGCTATTTAGTTCTAATTTCGTTGTATTTACTGATACCATATTTTACCATATCCTGAAGAAGCAAATAAATTTTGCGAAAGCTTGATTAAAGAACAAAGAGTTTTACTTTCCTGCCCTATTAATGACTGCAACCTCAAAATAAAACTTTATTTTACATAACGTGTCAGTCAATAATACCTAACTACTTTATATATATATATATATATATATATATATATATATATATATATTTTGCTTCACGTGTACAAAACACGCTACTTTGTTAGATTTTACTGAGGTGAATTCTTTTCCAATTTATTCTCGCTCTTTGATTCCAAGATTAAGTCCAATATTAACCCTCTATTGTATAAAGGACCCAAAGGAAACTCAAAATATAAAATTTCCATGAGTATTTGCTATCGACAATTTTAAACGCGTACACATCTTATTCCCTCTTGGGAACATTCGTTCGTAGATGTGTATTGTGTCTTGCTGATACACCCATTGGTTATTTGAATAGTAGTTTTGTTTGAAAAAACCTTGGTTGTAGTAGGTTGTGAGTGTAGCACGTGTATTTTATTTTCGAATATTAGCTAAAAATAAGGTAAGTTTGAGAAATAAAAATTATATATGCGTTTATAAGTGTCGTAAGGATCTACTGATATATTGAAATAATAAATTTACTTTGTTGTTGGTAGTATTTGACCCAAATTCTTACTGTTCCCGTACAGGAACATTGTGCGCTAAAGGTAAATTTTGACACTGAAAAAAGGAAATATTTTATAGTTTTTTTTTTGCAAGTTGGTAGACTTCTTTAATGCATTATTGGTTGAAATAAAATAATTTGAATAAACCTGAAATAAACTTTCTTTAAAAAAAATGGTTGTATTTGAGAATATTCCAACAACATCGTTTTACAACAATAAAGCAATAACTATTCAGCCCTATAAGTTGCCTCTTCTGAAAGTGAAGATTCAGGACTATCTGATGAAGATAACGTTGAGCCGTTAGCTGCACAAACCACCCAGGCTCGAGTAATCATTGACAGTCAAGAAGATTCTGATAATAAATCTATCTACTAAAAATCTATCAAAAAAGTCATATGACATGGCGTCCTTCAAAAACTGTGCTAAATGTAGATGAACTGCATTTTTAAGATAGTGAATTACTTCCAACCAACATATTGCAGCTCAATTCACCTTACAAATCGTTTAGTTTTTTTCTGACACCAGATTTTATAATTAAGGTAGTTTGACAAACTTGTATATACAGCGCTCAAACAAATCCACAAAAGCCAATTACCAGATGTCCTGTAGAAATTGAAAATTATATGGGGATATTGCTTTGGATGTCTCTAATAAGACAACCTAATAAAAGACGCTATTGAACTACGACAACAAGAATTTCACAACTTGCAGACGTAATGCCTATCAATCGTTTTAAAACAATCAAAAGGTTTCTTCATTTTAGTAATAATTTAGAAAATATACGGAGTCTTGATAAAATCTCGCTCCTAATTAAGCAAATAAAAAGATCGTGTTTGCAGATACCTTTAGAACACTTATCTTGTGACTAACAAGTTATATCGTTCAAAGGACTTTCAAGTATGAAGACATACAATCCCAAAAAGCCTCATAAATGAGGACAGAAGATGTGGGTTCTCTCAGGAATCTCAGGATTTTCATATAATTTTGAAATTTTGGCTGAAAAAAGATGGTTACACAGAATTACCGAATGAAGTAAATTCGGGATCTGCTAGTAATGCTGTAGTTCGATTAAGCAGAGAAATACCGTCCAATAAACACCACAAACTCTTTTACGATAATTAATTTTCAAATATGCCACTGGTGTCATATTTGTCAAAACGAGGCATACATTCTATCGCAACAATCAGTACAAAAGAAAGAAATTAAAAAGTTACAAAGGGTAAGCATCCAGGAACACTCTGGTACTTATGAGAATACTGCAATACATACAATCCAGTGGTATGACAACACAATTGTGTCTTTACTGTCAGATTATTATGGAACTTAACCAACAGCCAAAGTGGAAAGATTATTTCGAAAAAACTACTAAAGAAATTGATTTCCCAGACATTGTTCAGCAATATAAGAGGAACATGGACAGTGTGGATCTGCAAGATTCCTTATTGGAATTATATCCAATCAAAATCAAAAGCAAAAAATGGTACCACCGTATTTTCTATCATATGCTGGATGTGGCAGTAGTCAATGCTTGGCTATTAGACAGGCGAATCAAAAAACAAATTGAAAAAACTAAAGAGATTATACCACTGCTAAATTTTAAAACAATTCTAGCTGAACAACTAACTAACAGTGGTGTTATACACAAAAGAAAAATAGGTCGGCTAGAAGTTCCACACCCGAACAACCATCCAAAAGAAGATGCATTGAACTTAGTCCCAACATATATGTACAAACAGATCAGTTTTCACACTGACCAAACTGGACTGTAAACAGGGAAAGATGTAAGATAATAAACTGTATGAAAAACCAAGGGTCCAGTGCGAGAAATGTAAGGTGCATTTATGCTTTTATTCTAAAAGTAGTAACGGTTTTAAGAAGATTCATAGTTTGGAATAGTTTAATACTGACAATACATCGATCTAAGTTGTATGACAATTGGTTGTAATAAAAGTTTTTATACATAATGTTCCCAAATGGGCACACATTTTTTTTTTCACAAAAACCCAATTATTAAAAAAAATGTGTAACGGTAAATTCTACATACATCTATTAAGAGTAATTTAATGTAATTTTATTTTATCTTGTCAAAAAATAGAATAAAATAAATTCATGCAATAGAGGGTTGAAGAAATTATCTAGATATGCGATTGAACGCACTTCTAGCTTTCTCTATTCGACTTTTGATAAGACTATAGATAAGACTTTTGATAAGATCGATATAAGACTGCCGAATGTATAGTTTTTGACAGATGTACAGAAAAGGAAAGAAATACCTCCTACAAGAAATTTAAATCAGATATTTGTGAAGAAGGTTAATATATTTTGTACCTTCCAAAATCACAACACGTAGTAAAATGTAATTAGAAACATTATTCCCATATTTGCTCCTGTCTACATGTATATTACGTCTATATATATATATATATATATATATATATATATATATATATATATTGAAATGATATTGAACGTAGGAGGAGGAAAAATAGTGTTTAAAAAATTAATTTATAAGTTATATACTGTATTTGGTTATTTTAATAAGTTATATACTAGAGAATTTTATAAAAATTATTTATGTGAGGGCATTGTTAAGAAATTAGCATATAATAAGTGTAAAAAGTATTTTTTTTATAATTATAATATTGTAAATATATTTAAGTGAGCCATGTGCATAGACAACTAACTATACATTTAAATGACATTTGAATAAGAATTTAGGAATATAAAGTGGGGTTATAATAATATGTTAGTTTAAAATGTGTAGTTTATTAAATTGGAGTGTTTAAGTTAATGATTTAAGTTTATATTCTGATCTGAAAAGCCTAAATGTCGATAAAATATTCTCGATAGAAAAGTAAGGAATTCTCTAGATCACCGAAGATGGTCTTGTTTGCGAAATGGATTGTTTCAGAAAATTCAGACATGTAGGAGATAGAACAAATCGAACATGATTTCTTGCCAGATGATTCTGGAACATGGAAAAAGATATAAATACCCGGTGATTTGGATTCACAGTTCAGTTACAGTTCAGTCAGATGGCCAGTCAGTTAGTAAGAAAGTTAGTTAGAAGATAGACACATTTAGTTAGTGAAGTCAATTGTTCAGTTAGTTCAAGATAGTCAGAAGGTCCAGATGTTCAATATAATACGTTTCATGAAGATTAATAAACAGTATAAAGATAATATTATTGAAGATTAAAAATTATGTTATGTAAAAATGGTAATTGGATAATGGAAGAAAGTATCAATTGAAAATTAAAATTATATAATATTTGGTGATTGGAGATTGGTGTATTAAAAAGAAGAATAAATATAAATACAGTTAAGCAGAAATATATTTTAAATTGGTAGAAGCTGATAATTGGAAAAGTAATTTCACAAAAACAAGGATAACCGAGGCTGAGAACGAAGACATTGAGTGGTGATTAAAATCTTTATTTTGGAGAACATTTTCATTTAGGCATTCAGTGAAAGAAAGGTACAAATTTTGTTAATATAATTTAGTTAGTGTCATAATTATTTCAATTTTAAAGATAGTTTGTTTAAATTTTACATTGTCTATATAATTTAATTAGTTTCATAAGAATTTCAATTTAAAGATAGTTTATTTTAAATTTTGCATTGGTTATGTTAGATATATATGTGTGTTTCATAATAGATATTCTCGGCGTGACAAAAAAAGACAAAATAAGGAATCAAGACTTAAGGAAAAGAACAGGTATCAGTGATGTAGTCGAACGTATAGCTAAGCTGAAATGGAATTGGGCAGGTCACATAGCGAGACTGAAAGACACAAGATGGACCAGAAAACTAATTGACTGGCGTCCACGAGAAGACAAACGCAGCAGAGAACGACCACCAACACGCTGGATGGACGACATTAGACGAATATCCAAGAAATGGCAACAAGAAGCACAGAACCGTGAATAGTGGCGAAAAATGGGAGAGGCCTATGCCCAGCAGTGGACAGAAGAGATTGCATGATGACGTATATATTACTGTAATTCTGTTACTTGATTATATTATTTTTTAAACCAGAAAATACCTTTATAATGGTAATAATAACGAAGTTTATTCTGTGATTAAATTTATATAGAAATACTACATAATTTATAACAATTGTGTCAACCTTCTAGTCGTGTATTGCTCTATTTTTATTTTATTTGTTGCTTTTTTATTGTAATTTCAGAAAGCTTTTACGCTCAATTGGATGTATAATAAATGGATATGTGTGTGACTGGGTATTGAAGTCTTAAAGGCAATGGGTTCGATTACCATTTCGCCTCAGACCATATAAATTTTCACGCAAATGCTTCATCTGATACGCTAAACGCCTGTAAATTTGCATACACGATGTTTATAAATTAAATCTTTTAGCATTTTATGAGATTTATTAAAGTAACGTTATCGTTCCACACGACATATTTTATTTAACACCACTCAACAAGCTTTTCTTCTTAAAAATATATAATTACATGCAGTTCCTTCGTTTCGTAAATCATTGCTAATCAACAAGTTAGAGAATGGTTTATTAACGTTTTGGTGTATCCATATTAACACGATATAAGCCGAGAAAAAAGAAATAAGTTTTTTTTAAATGCCTTTCAAATTTTTCTTTCTTCGAAAACAGAATCTAGGTGTTTATTTCCTTAAATTTTACTTATTACTTATATTTACTTTTTTACCTATTTCGAAACGAATACTTAAGTTAGACAAATGAAAAAGGAACACTGGCAGAGCTTCTCAAAACAGATGACACACGACATTTTTAATTAAAAAGATGGAGAATGATCAGACGAACAAACTCATAAAATAAAACACATTCAGATAGAAACATGGGCAAACTACTTACGTAACCCAATTACTAAAAGGAATAAACAAATCACCACTGCGACTTTTTGCATTTACTTTCAGTAAAGAGGAAAATACAAAAAAGCATATGAAATTACCGAAATTTTACACATGAAAGTGACCATAGAAGCTTTCACAAAACCGAAATTGATTCCACAATGCAAACGATGTCAAGAGTACGGACATACACAAAATTATTGTAGAAGATAACCTAGATGTATAGGAAAACATTTAACAAATTATTATTAAAAAGCTACAAAATAAAGAACACAGAACTACAGAATAAATGTGTACACTGTGGTGGTGCCCATCCAGCTAATTATAGAGGTTGCACCACTTTTAACTCCTCAAAACTTACGGAACAAACAGAAACCCACAACCACACCACAAAACAAGGCAGAAGCCTTGGAAAATCCTATACAAAACCAACCAAGAGAGGTTAACTAAATCCAAGCACATGGCCAAATAACATGTAACGAGCGAGACAAATTTATTGTTTTTAAAATGAATTTACATTTTTAAAACACAACATGGTATAGTACAAACAAGGCACAAGTTAAATTAAAATATTAATTATAAAAATTCCATAATTAAAAAAAAATATCAAATAGCGCAACTGTCCTCAAAAAATTCCTCTATACTATAGTAACATTTAGATATTAAAAACTTCTTAATTGCTCTTCGGAATACAAAAATATTTCTTGGGGATCGAGTACATCATCTTGGCGTACTTGAGAAGTACGCCAAGATGATGCAAATACTTAAAGAAGCAGGAATTAACAACCAACATCTGAAAATAATTAGAAATCTTTACTATAGTCAGACAGCAAATCTCAGAGTTGAAGGTGAACACACTGACTATGTGAAAATCATGCGTGGAGTCAGGTTAGGCTGTATTTCGTCTCCTCTAATCTTCAATCTGTACTCTGAAAGAATATTTATCGAAGCTTTGCACGCAACTGGAAAAGGTATTCTACTAAATGGTTACCGGCTAAACAACATCAGATATGCAGATGACACCATAGTATTTGCGCACAACTTAGAAGACCTACAAGTTCTTATGAACAAAATCACGTATTACAGTCAATAATATGGACTCAATATAAACGTTAAGAAGACAAAACTGATGATAATAAGCAAGAAAATTATAACAGAAGGTCAACTCTACGTCAACTAATCCCCTGTAGAAAGAGTGACGCAATACAACTACCTCGGCACCATAATAAATGAAGAATTGATCAACAACCAGGAGATTAGAGCACGCATAGGAAAAGCTAGATCCACTTTTAATCGGATGGGGACCTTCTTCAAGAGTCATAACCTCTCTCTTGATACAAAAGTAAGAATGCTGCGATGCTACGTCTTCTATATCCTTTTTTATAGTGTTGAACTGTGGACCTTCAAAGAAGATATGTGCAGAAAATTTGAAGCATTTAAGATGTGGCTATATCGGAAAATACTTAAGATCCCGTGGACTGACCTAGTCACAAATGAGGAGGTCCTCAGAAGAATGAATAAAAACCGAGAGGTACTGACCACCATCAAATCTCGAAAGTTACAATTCTTCGGACATATTATGCGAAATGAATCCAGATATGCTCTCCTTCAAGCCATCCTGTAAGGAAAAATATTTGGAAAACGAGGTCCAAGAAGAAGAACATTTTGGTTAAAGAAACTCAGAATCTGGTTCAATACAACATCTGTGCAGTTTTTCCGCATTGCTGCAGATAAGATAAAGATTGCCATGATGACCGGCAACATTCGTCACGGATAGGCACATCAAGAAGAAGAAGATCTAATATCGGATGGTAGGTGATTAAACAATTACTTACCAGTGTAAATAAATGATTTTTTAATTAATGTAGAAGAGGGAATTGGAAGTGGAATAACATAATTTAGACGAGTGTAATAAGGGGAATCTGTCTGAATATCCTCTTTATGTTTTTTAAAAATTAAGCAGGCTAATTCAAGGATATACATGCAAGGAAGTGTCAAGATACTATGTTTTCGGAACAGAGACCTGCATGATGTACCAAACTTGACCTTGCATAAAAATCCGAGTGCTCTTTTGTAGCATAAAATTTTTACTGAAGTGATGATTTTACTGAGGAGAACAGTTACCCCAAAAGGCAATACCGTATCCCAAATTAGATTCAATCAGGGCCACATAAACACTTTTTGCAATTTAAATCTAAATGGTGAGCAACTGATTTGACAGCAAAGCAACCCGATGATATCTTTTTGCTTAAACATACAGTGTGTTGCTCAAATTTAAATTTATTATCAATATAGAGACCTAAAAATTTGTTTACGGTGTCAGAATAAATGCTGTCATTGCCCAGAGTAATGTTGTTTAGATCATTCTTAAGCGAAATTAATTTGAATTTTGAAAAACTAAATGTCAAATGATTAGCTTTGCACCGCTCTAAGATTTTTAGCATAACACTACTAATAATATTGTTCAGTACCTTAAAGTCCTTGTTTTGCCATAAAATTGTGGTGTCATCTGCAAATATAGTAAACCGGCCATTAATGTCGAGATTAGTTATGTCGTTAAAATATATCAAGAAAAAGATAGGACCCAAGACAGAGCCTTGAGGTTCTCCACAATTAATAAAGATATTACTAGAGTAGCACTCATTGGTTGATACAGACTGGCATCTGTCTTTCAAGTATGAACTGAACCACTTTAGAGTAGTGCCTCTAAAACCATATCTTTCCAGTTTATTGAGAAGTATTTTGTGATTAACACAGTCAAAGGCTTTAGATAGATCACAGAAAACTGCGGCAGCAACATAATCATTAGTTAAGTCCAAGTATAGTTTTTCCATGAATTCGAAGATGGCATCATATGTACTTTTTAATGACTGGAAACCGAATTGGAACTAAGAAAGTAAATTGTGTTTTTGTAAGAAACTCATCATCCGGATATTTACCAATTTTTCTGCAACCTTTGAAAGCGACGGTAACAAAAATATAGGACGATAATTGGCAGGTAAATCGTGGTCACCCCCTTTATACAGAGGAATAACCTTAGCACATTTAAAACAATCGCTAAAGTGATCCGTTGAAAAAGATGTGTTAATTGCCTCCTCTAAAATTCTCAGTACATTATCAACAAGGGATAAAACTTTAGATGGGATATCATCCCAGCCTGCAGACATAGGAATTTAATACCTTGTATAATATTTTTTATTTCAGCAGTAAGTGAAAAGAAAATAACAGGAATTTGTAATGTTGACTCAATTTAAAAAATGCATTGGATCAGAAGAAGAATATATTTTCCAGCGAGTTCTGGACCTACCGAGCAGTAATATTTATTCAGCTCACTAGGGTCTAAGACTATATCAGCAGTTTGAGGAACTTTAGCCCTAAGATTATTAACTATACGCTAAGATTCTTTTTGTTTATTATTGGCATTTTCCATTCTAGATTTAAAAGATATACATTTAATTTTAATATTTATACATAGTAGATATACATTTGGCTAATTTAGTAACCTTCCTATAATTATATGGACCTATATTTATAGAAATATATCAAAAATTCATCATTGCATATTATATGTTTTTTAATGTAATTTAACGATCTTAAGTTTATGCAGGAAATTATAATTCCTTTGGTAACCCAAGTTTTCTTACTTTTCGATTTAAGAATTCTTTTTTAAAATGCTAAATCGAAAATCTTCAGGAGTGTGATGAAATTGATGAAGCAAATCAGGAGAGAAAAAAATATTATTCCAATCTTCCTGATTGCATAATTTGATAAAACTGTCAAAATTACTTTTGCTGAAAATACTATCCTATCTGGCTGTATAAGGTGGATTCTTAAAGGGAAATTCACATAGAATGGGATCATGATCTGATAAAATATAGAGAATAACCCCAATTCGATATCAAACGTGCTCTCTGTGTGTATAAGCATTTTACTATTAGGAATTAGTAACGGTTCAAAATTAAAAAAGAAGCTTCAAAGTTGAGAACTACTTATATTATTTTTTATAATCAAAACCTTATTAATTTACCAATAGTTGTGAGTTATAATAAAATTGTGCAGAATTGCTAATTGTTTAAATTAAACAATATATTAATCATTCTTTAAAAGTCAAAAATATCCATCGTTCATCATGAGAGTAAAATTAGATATAATCGTTTTCATCGTTCTTGGCGTGTGCGTGTAAAAACACTTGCAATAAGTTGTTTCATCTGTCTTTCCTTGTCTAAGCTCGATTCGTTTACCTCCTCCAGTGGCGGAGCAAAATTTAGCATGTCAAACGAAATAATAGTTATATAAGAAAATTATAAATTATTTTTCATTTAATTTCTAATAACGGAATATACGTATAAATTGCGAAGAAGTATTTTTCTAGCTTGCAGTACAATAGGACAGAATATAACGAAAAGTACATTTTAAAAGGATTTTGAAATATACCCAAAAAAGTGTTAATTATTTAACCCACTTTAATTAAAAAATGATACAGATTTTTTAAGTTTTAAGCACTGTAGCGAATTCTAAACCGTTACAACGTACTGACCTTGATTAATTAACTAATCAGTCAGCGTCTCCACTGGAACTGTCTTCATCATTGGAATCTTCCGCCAAATCAATGATAATCGTACTTTCATTTTCATCATATGTGACCATTTTTGCCCAGTCGTCCTGAATTAATTTTTCAGTATGGTTAACACAACTCGCCCACACTGCAGGTGTTGCCTCAGCTAATGCATCGCCCCAAACTTTTTTCACTGTTTCATCTCCACGTCCATGTTCTCCAATATGCCGATCATAGTATTGTTTAGAAATGCAGCAGACCAACTCAATCGGATTATATTGACAGTGATATGGAGGCAATCTCAAAACCTGATGCCCATGTTCTTGGAGTAGCTCGTCTATAACGTACCTGGTATTTTGTGGTTTATTCTGGCGACAAAGACTCAATAGCTCTGTCTTGCCCGAATCGTCGTCAAAAATTATTTTTTTCGCTCGTAACCATTCTTGTAAGTCCGATTTTTTCCAACTGGCATTCGGTAATTTTTCTATTAAAGAGCTATGGTATGAGGCATTATCCATAATGATTAGAGATGGTTCCTCCAACATTGGTATCAGCTTTTCGGAGACCCACTTTTTAAAAGACTCTTTATCCATAGAATCATGATAGTCTGCACTCTTCGATTTCGTAGAAAACAGTAATCCAGCATCTTTAACAAATCCTTGCCTACTTCAGGCATGTAAAACAACAAAGCGTTTACCTGTATTTTCGTGTCTTTTTCTGATGCTTTTCACACAGTCATCTTGCCAAGTACGTTTATATGCCCCTTTTAGGAATATCCATGTTTCATCTAAAAAAACGAACTGAAGTGGGCTTGGACTTGAAAATTTCTCATATAATGCCTCAAAAAATACAGTCGTTTGGAGACAATACATGGTTTCTTACATAGCACTCGTCTACTATTTTCTAGTTTGTATGAAAACCCACAATTTTTCATAAGACGCCACACACTTGTATCAGAACCGTCATAGAGATGCTTGTTTCTTAATTGTGTATTTAGAACTTTAATTGTAACGTGCTCTCCTTTTACTTTCATGCCATACAGTACATTTCTAATCTCTCTTTTTATAGTATCGCTGACATCATTAGTCTTTTTTTTGTACATTACGTGACTCTCCTGGTGTAGTAAGAGCTGCCCCTGTCTTGTATTCACTCTTTATTCTTGTCACTGTGCGAAGACTGATTTTCAAAGCGTCCGCTACTCGTTCATGTATCGATGATAACGAAAGCAAAAGTCCGTTGTTTTCTTTTTCTTTTTTAAAATACTCCAATAAATGAACTACACATTGTCGCATTTCTCCTGTTATCGTTTTTCCCGGCATTTTTTTCATTAAATAGAACAATTAGTTATTCACAACAAAAAATAATAAGTAAAACTGTTCGGAACAAATTCCAACAATGACTGACTAAAATCGACTAAAACAACATAAAATATCAATGGTAATTGCTACAATTATAAACCTATTAGCCAGCCCATTCAAGAACAATGCCACAAGTCATTATTGCAATGGCTATCGGAAGAGAGAGAGTTCATTTATAATAAACTGGAATTTTTAAGATGTCGAGAGTATTATTTTATGTAATGGAATTTCACACAGTAAGAGCTCAAACTATTAATTAATTAAAAACTGTTTACTTATAAAAACTATTACATCAGCTACTTCAAACCTGCACAGATCAGGGTAACATGTTAAAAAAAAACGTCACTGCCAGCTATCTGTATTCGTAAAGAGGCCGAACTTATCACCGACACCGTATCGGCCAAACGCATCGGTGTTATTGCTACAATACTGGGAGACGTGAGTGGTCTCTTCATTCCCTTCTCATCGCCTTTTACCATGACGAACGTGACTCGCACAATTGAATTACGCATCTGTGTATCAGAGAGAGACGAATATTAAAAATTCCGTAGTAGCTTATTTCAGGCACACGCCAAGAACGATGAAAACGAGTATATTATTGTTTTTTTTTGCGCAACATTAAAAAATAAGTATTAGCTTTATTGCTCGTGAAATTTATTGAACCATAACTCTTGATTCAATGAGCAAAGTAATCTCTGTTGTTTATAAATAATTAATTTAAATTAATATTTACATTATTTTCTTTGCTTATTGTTTTTGTATACATATAAAATTTATATAACCTTTAAACGTCTTCCGATCCTCCAATTAAGTATACATCTTCCTGTTTAAATTTGAATTTATTCGATTTGAGCTCAATTCATTTGATTTTTATGTGTAATTTATAACAGTACAAAAATCTTCTAATTTTACGTTGTTTATGCACTTTAAGCTTAAGACCTATTTGATAATTCAGCCTCTGACTCCAAGTCTTTATAATTTAGTTCTTGAGCTATCCTCTTTTCAACGACCCCTCACACGACACGATCCAACCAGCGTTTCTCGAGCTGAGCGACGTCAGAGTAGAAGTGGAGGGGAGCAGCCCAACCGCTTCAACTTCTACTACAATTTAAACAAATTGAGCTAACTTCACTTTTATTGGTCGTAGAAAACTTTTTTTTAATCTTTGTCTTTACTTTAGCTACAATAATAGATGAGGTGAACATGTGTGTACTCTATAGGGAGCACTGTAGCCTAATTAATTTCTAAATAAATAAGGGGTTGAAAAATGTTTGAGCAAATATTTTTATCCCTACATAAAAATATAATCGACCAAGAAGAGAATCCGTTTAGAATTAGATCTTTTTAAAATACAAAAGTTCTGGCCCGGCAAAATTTATAATCATTTAAGAATTTTTGTAAACAACTAGCGGACCCGACAGACTTCGTTCTGTCAAATAGATTTGGAATATGGCAGTTTATTTCTTTAATTCTCCTGAACAGATCCGTCACCATGATGATAGGGAGGTGTGTGAGGATCAGCTCGGGTAACCTAAGTATCTTCGCTTCCAGAACTTTGGCCACCCTTTTGGACCCACTAAAAACCCGGACTGGGATATCTGCCAGAGGGCTTCAAACTAAGAGGCGAACTTGAGGTTCAAACCTGATTGAAAAATAATCTAAGGGGATAGTGGGAACCTAAAGGCGACAAATATTTATAAAGTGGGTGCTTTAATGACAAAACATACAGATAATTAATTATTTATTATTATTATTATTAACATAGGGTTAATAACCGATGTAATAAAGAATAATAAAATAAGACGTATATGAGTATTTTCAGTAATCGCTTTATTGTAAATCAAGTGAATCATAATTATTAACAAAAATCTGTTTTATTTTTATTGTAGTGCTTTATTATATACAATGTTTTTTGTTTCATTACCTGATGAATATACAAACAAATCTGATGGTTTTCCAACACGGGAACAGGCAACATACAATTGACCATGTGAGAAACATGGGTTTTCTAGATTAACACCACAAACTGCTAATGATTGGCCCGAGACTTATTTATGGTCATAACAAAAGCAAGCCGCACTGGAAACTGTAGTCGTTTAAATTCAAATGGTACATCAGTCTGAACCATTGGGATGCGTGGTATCAAAACGTCTTCTCCTTTATACTTTCCTTTCAGTATAGTTGCTTCTATCACGTTGTTCAATTATTTTTTGTCGCTAATCGTGTGCCGTTGCAAAGATGCGGTTGGTATATTTCTCAACATTAAAACTACCAATCCAACCTTTAAGTGAAGATTGTGAGGTGGCAATTATGGTAAATCCAGCGAGTTTAAAAATTCATTCGGATAGTTAACGACATCATCTTGGTTAGTAGCCGAATCAACTGATTTATATATCTTCAATTCGCCTGTAATTTGTTCTTGAATTTTGAAATTTTATTCATTTACATCTATGTTTTTAGCAGACAATATAGCCCGTTCGCTCGACCAATCATGGTTTCTGTAATTCTGAGCAACATCTGAAAACGCCTTTTGAATAAGTTCATCTTTTGATTGAGTTAACGAAAAAAAAAGGAGTTAATGCAACCAGTCAAGTTGTCTATAGGAAATTTTCCACTACCAATGTCAATGAGTTGTTTAGAGAATATGTCTCCAGATTGATCATTTTGCAACTCGACACGCATATTCTTGCTTAAATGTAATACCTTGACATGTTTCCACAAATTGGAGGACTTTAAACATGCATTGAGTTCATCAGCTGGCGTTGATCGTGGAATCACTGGCAATGTTTGACGATAATCTCCTGCTAATAAAATCATTGCACCACCAAATGGGTTATGATTGCTCCGTAGATCTTACCTGTTCCCGTATTGGAAAACCATCAGATTTGTTTGTATATTCACCAGTTAATCAAACAAAAAACATTGTATATTATAAAGCACTATAATAAAAATAAAACAGATTTTTGTTAATAATTATGATTCACTTGATTTACAATAAAGCGATTACTGAAAATACTTATATACGTTTTATTTCATTATTCTTTATTACATCGGTTATTAACACTATGTTAATCATACTAAAAATAATAAATAATTAATTATCTCTATGCTTTGTCGTTGAAGCACTCACTTTATAAATATTTGTCACCTTTGGGTTACCACTATCCCTTTAGATTTTTTTTTTCAATCAGGTTTGAACCTTAAGTTCCCCTCTTAGTTCAAACATCCTAGTCGGGGTTTTTGGTGGGTCCAAAAGGATGGCTAAAATTCGTGAAAGTGAAGATACTTAGGTCACCCGAGCTGTCCCTCACACACCGCCCTATCATCATGGTGACGGTTCTGTTCAGGAGAATTAAAGAAATAAACTGCCACATTCCAAATCTATTTGACAGAACGAAGTCTGTCGGGTCCGCTATTAATTTAATATAAACTTTATTGAATAGCAACAAAGTTCAAATTGACTCTACATTTAGTTAGAAAATATTTGTATGGGAAAAAGATTTATGGAAAAATTTTATTTTTATTTATTTATTTATTTATAAAAGATTTTATTTATTTATAAAAAAAAGATCATTGCAGATCTATTTCTAAGTAATAACTGTATTAATATTTTCTGGGAAATGTCAATGTTTTACCCATATACGGAGTGTAAAAAAAGGTTGTCTTTTCGTCTTATTTTGCAACCCCCTTTGGAATTTATTAAAAGGAACACACCTACATTGTTTAGACAACAGTGAGTGCTTGTAATTTAATATAAACTTTATTGAATAGCAATAAAGTTCAAATTGACTCTACATTTAGTTAGAAAATATTTTCATGGGAAAAAGAAAAGGGCTGTTTTAGGGTTTTCCCGGAAATTATTCAAATTTTTCTTGCAGTAAAAACCATCCCTAGACTTCAAGGAACATTTTAAAAAAATAATTGTTAAGATTGCTCCATGCGTTGTTGAGTTATGCGCTTACCAACACATTTTGCGATTCATTTTTATATTATAGATTTATAAACAATCTTACGAAGTCTTAATCGATTTGTAATTAAAAGAGCTACAATATAGTGCTTTTTGTATAAAAGCATTTTACAACAGGTATTTTAATAATTAAAAATGGCGAAAAATTTACATTTTTGGACCTTAAATCGGTAATTTTGCATGAATTATTGGGTCAAATTTTACTTAGCATAGCTTAAATGAAAGCTGTTTTTATGTACTCCTATAATATTGTACTTATTTTTTCCTAAATTGTTGACTAATACAATAAAAATAATAAAAAACACCGTTTTTTGCACCTTAAAGGTGCCGTAAAAAATTAGAACCCCAGTTTGGAGTTGCACGCACTTGGCGGTTACTCCAGGTTACTTGCCCTTCATAACGCTGTGCTTATTTAAAAAAATCACTAATTAATGCACTTTTTTTTGTCTACAGTTTGGGCTAATTTGACAAACTTCTATTACTCCATTTGTTAATTTTCTATATTTTAAAACTGCCAAGATTAATAAAACTGAAGATAAATATACAGCAAAACACAAAACCAATAAATTCTTTAACCTAACTGACCTACAGCAAACTCCCAGCTATTACATAACGTTTACATACTTGGTCTTCGTTCCAACTCAAACACAGAAGAGGACGGTGTAAAATAAAACCCTAATTACTCAGTCGATTTTCTAACAAAGTCAGCCATCTTGAGCCAATACGGAGATTTCAAAGAAAGTTAACACCGTGGCTTTCCGAATGACACGTACAGCGACGACTACGAACAATACCGTTTAAATTAAAAACACATTCGCATTGTTAAGTCTACAATTGATTTTATGTAGTAACGAGAAAAAATGCAAATGCTTTCAAAGCGATTTCAACTCGAAACGACTAGCAGAAGAAGACGGTAGACGGTGCAGTATTGATGTTACGAGTAATAAAAGTATGAAGACAAGTATAATAGAATTATTTTTATATTACCTTTTAATGCGCAATGTTTTGTTTTATTGTAACTTTATACACTTAAAATTAAATTCTTGGGAATATAAAAACAGAATAGGTATCTTATTTCTTCGTATCATATCTAATCATTATTTCTTGTTGTTTGTAATAGTCGCAATTTGTTAAAACAGCAAAAAACACATTGTCTAAAAAACAATATTATTATAGAAACTGAAAATTAAAATTAAAAAGTCTATAAAAAAGATCGTTTAGATAGAAACGTGAGAATGGCTCAGTTAGACATATCTCGAGTAAAAATTGTCAAAATAACTGTCAAACTTAATGTGAATTTTGGGATTCTTCCCGAAAAATATTAGTTTTTGGCGATTTTCTGAAGATAATTATAATTGTGCTAACTCATTATTAATCTTCTTGAAATTTGGTATATTTAAATTGATTATTGGTAAATAAATAAATTTTTACATAATGACGGTATTAGATTTTTGTTTTGATACAGGGCAACGACAACCGCTTATACGTATTTCGACCTCTTTAGGTCTCGTCAGAACGGTATAGCCACTGCTCTGAACCAAAACAAAAATCTCTTCCGTCCTAGACCATAGTTATCAAAATAACTATATACGGACGTAACTACGCCATCTAAAAACAAAAAGAGAAATCAAACGATTTCTACCTTGCCGAGTAATTTATCCAGCTGTTTGTTTTGCAAATTTTAGGAAACACAGTGGTAAAAAATTTGAATTCGGTTTCGCTAGGTAGAAATCGTTTGATTTCTCTTTTTGTTTTTAGATGGCGTAGTTACGTCCGTATATAGTTATTTTGATAACTATTGTCTAGGACGGGAGAGATTTTTGTTTTGGTTCAGAGCAGTGGCTATACCGTTCTGACGAGCCCTAAAGAGGTCGAAATACGTATAAGCGGTTGTCGCTGCCCTGTATCAAAACAAAAATCTAATACCGTCATTATGTTTTATTACTTACTTCGTTTGGAGTACCAGAAACTGAATTCACTACGAATTTTGACCAGGATGAACGGCATGTGGAATACAATTTTAGATTCCCTTGCCGAATAATTTATCCAGCTGTTTGTTTCGCAAATTTTAGGAAACACAGTGGTAAAAATTTGAATTCGGTTTCGCTAGATAGAAATCGTTTATTTCTCTTTTTGTTTAAATAAATTTTTATTTATCCAGTCAATGTGAAATAAAAGTGAGCTCTAAGTGAAGAGAAAATACTTCCAACAGGGAACAGACCAAGATCAAATGATTTTCAGTACCCTACAGTGAAGTTTTCAACTGTAATGCAGAACGAGCCTACAAATCTAATACATCCGTATTACCAAGTAAGTCAAATAAATACTCAAGATCCACCATTGTGCTCAAATCAACCAACAATCAACCAAATGATACCTTTTGATAATTATCAACAACAATATCAGGCACAGCCAGTAGTTGCCCAGCAAACCAACTTTTCTCATTCTACATCAAACTCTCAAGCTAACTTAAACTTAAAAAAACAATCCAGAAACACAGAATATGATTCGATGTCACATGAAGAACATGCAGACTCTCAAAATAATAAAAACCCATGGCAAACAATAAGATTAAAAAGAAAAAGGCTTAAACGTCAAGATTCAAGAGAAGAAGAAGCTCCAATTACACTCTCAAACAGGATTCAGCCACTTCCACAGGAAAACTCCGTAAATGATACGAATAAAAATCCATCAATCTCAAAACCCCCTCCAATTTTTATAAATGGCGTGAATGACTATAGTAAATTGATAGATAATTTAGCTCAAGCAGTAGAAGTAGAAACTTACTTCACTAAATCTACATCGCAGTGCTGATCACTCTCTAATACTATTAAAAATCTCTAAATATATTATACTAAGAGAAAATAACTCTACCCTTATTAATAACAGAACGGATTGATCTAGCTTTAGAAGTCACAGAATTACTTTAAATGTATCAATCAGCAGGAAAACTAACGATAACTATACAACAAGCAGCATGGAACAATTGCAGACAAATTATAAGAACCACCAAATCTTCAAATTATGCTAAAGAAATTCGAGAACTTGTGCAAAGAAAAAGAAAAGCCAGCAAAACGTGGCAGAAAACCAGAACTGCAAAAAATAAAAATGTAATAAACAACTTCACCCAACAGTTAAACAGAGAGAAAAAGAGATATAATCAAAAATGAATTAATAAACCAATACTTAAACGATCTGATACATGACCAGACCACTGACTACTCGTTGTGGAAACGTACAAACAGAATAAATAGATGAACCGGATAAAAGTAATCACAGCTGAAAGTAACAAAAGTAATAAAAAACAATTTCAATCCCAAAAAGGCTCAGGGATTTAACTTATTAAAAGGAAAAATACTACAACAATTACCTAGTACGGCTATCGTAAAACTCATAAACCTTATAAATGCAGTCTTCAAGTTACAATATGTACCAAAAACGTGGAAAACATCTGAACTAATCATGATTGCCAAACCAGGGAAACCAGTAAATAAAGTAAATTCGTACAGACCAATATCGTTGCGATCAATTATGTATAAATTATTTGAAAAGATATTGCTAATAAGAATATAAAATATCTTCTTCTTTTTAGCCTTGTGTCATCCATTTTTGGATATAGGCCTCTCCCAACTCCTTTCATCGATCTCTATCCTAAGCAACATACTTCCAATTTGTTCCGGCTTCTTCTTCTTAACATGCCATACACCAAAGTGCGTAGGCGACTATCTCCATACTAGAATTCTGTTCTTGGCGGCGTGACACAGCTCGCCTGTATTGTGTATTCCTGTCCATTCTTTAATATTCCTTAACCAGGATAATTGTTTGCGACCGGCTCCTCTCCTATCTTCGATCTTCCCTTGTAGGATTAACTGTGGTATTTCATATTTTGCTCCTCTCAATATGTGCCCAAGGTAACCAATCTTGCGTTTTTTAATTAATTCAAAGAGTTCTCTTTCCACGCCGGCTCTCTTAAGGACGTCATCGTTTCGAACTCTATCCACCCAAGGTATGCGCATCATTCTTCTCAATGACCACATTTCAAATGCTTCAAGTTTGTTGATAGATGTTTTTTTCAAAGTCCACGTTTCCATGCCATAAAGCAAGATGGACCATATGTAACACTTGACCATTCTGTAGCGTATTTCGAAATTTAGGTTTTGATTACATAGGAGCGAATTATAGTTTATTCGTCTTCCGGGTTTGAATAATTTATTCTGTGCAACTTCTTCCAACTTGCACTTTCATCTGCCTCTGGTAATGTTGGTAGGATTAAAGAATTTTTTTGTTTTAATACTAGTATAGATTCCATGTCAAAACCTTTTACTCCTTTAGAACTTGATATCGCACTAAAAAAAAGCAGAAATACAGCCCCCGGTTTAGACGGTTTTACTTATAAGATATTGGTCAAATTGCCGTCAAATGCCAAAGATGTTCTCTTACAAATCTTTAATAGTTGGTGGTTGAAACAAGAATATTGCGATACTTTAAAAAATATTATCATATGCCCTTTACTCAAATTTAACTTAAACCCAGAACTTCCATCATCTTATAGACCCATTTTTTTATTATCATGTATGACAAAATCCTTTGAAAGGCTTATAAAATTTAGATTAGAACATTTTATTGAAAGTAGTTCAGTTTTTCCCTACTCACAGTATGGATTTCGTAGAGGTCGAGGTACCATTGATGCTCTCATACATTTAGTTACGGATATTCAACTCTGTTTCTCAAAAAACGAATTTATGCTATGTTTGTTTCTAGATTTAAAGGGTGCATATGACGTGGTTGATTTGGATATATTATATTCAAAAATGGTGGCGTGTGGTATTGATAAAAGATTATCTGTAAATATAATAAATGTGTATGTGAATAGAAAAATATACTTACGGGACCATAGAAATGTATTACACGGTCCAAGAATATTATATAACGGTCTCCCACAAGGCTCAATTCTAAGTCCTTTATTATTTAATGTTTATACTGCAGGTCTGCATGGTTTGATGGATGAAAAATGCAAAATAATTCAATATGCAGACGATATATGTTTATATACCAGCCATAAATCATATGATGATTGTATGTTGAATCTAAAACTTAGCTTTAGTAACATAAATAAGTGGGTAAAACAAATGGGTTTTGGTATATCACAAGAAAAATCTTCGATTGTATGTTTCACTAGACGTAGACAAAAGTCACAGGCAAATGCCAGATAGGTGATTATAATTTCCCCTTAGTAGAAGAGTATAAGTATCTAGGCATGATCCTAGGTAAAAAACTCTTGTGGGTGGTCCAGCTATATAAAGTACGTAAAACAAAAGTGCGAGCAGGGAATTAACCTTCTGCGTTTCGTTTCTAAAAAAAGATGTAGTGCAGATCAAAATATCTCTCTAATGTTTTATAGATCCTACATACGATCCATTCTGGATTACGGTTGTATTCTTTACGGTTCAACATGCAAAACAAATCGATTAACTCTTGACAAAATACAATTTAAATCAATAAAAATTTGTCTAGGAACTATGATGTCTTCACCAAACCAAGCAGTTCTAGCAGAAGCCCAGGAACCACCTTTACACATACGTAGGCAAATGTTAGCCAACAAACGTCTAATAACATACAGATCGTTTAATACAACTATAGTTCACAAAATAGGTTTACTTTGACAGAAAATTTAACAAATTCGTATTGAAGAATAAAAAATTCTCCTCCTCTTGCAGAATCTTTTATCGATACCAATTCATTTCAATCTTATATTTTACAGCTACCAAAATTTCCTTTTTACATACAAGACTTTGAAGTTCTAATAGACAAACCAATCATTATAATGCCCTCTTATTCAAACTTGCCAATTTTAACTAATACGATATTCAAATACATACTAAGCAAATTAGGGGAAGATTTAACAATAATTTATACAGATGGTTCAAAAACTGTTGAAAGTACTGGTTTCGCTTTTTTTGTTTCAAACAGCAATTATGTTTCTGATTCTCAGGCAGTATTACAAGCTATTCGTAGCCATCCATTGGATAGTTTTCAAAACTCCATTATACTTGATATCAAAAAATTATTACAGGATCTAAAATTCACAAAAAAAAACAGTTACTTTACTCTGGGTTAAAGGACACAATGGAGTAATTGGAAACGAATTAGTGGATGGTATGGCAAAAAATACATCTGAGATATCCAAAATTACAAATTTTTACTACTTTAAAGATCTTTTTTCTATTATCAGGAGTATTGGCAGGGAAAGATGGAGAGTATATAAAGAGGTTCAGAAGACTTCAAGAAACCATTACTTTTCTATTCATCCATGCTTACCAAAAAATATTTCCCATTTTAATTTTAACCATAATAAAGTACATTCTTCATTAATAACCCGGTTAAAACTTAACCATGGCCTCTTTCCAGAGCATCTGCATAGGATTGGAATTTATGAAACTCCTTTCTGTCCTTGTGATGGTATATCTGTCGGAGATTTGAACCACTTATTTTTCGATTGTCCTAATCATAGGGAACAGACTCGAAGCCTATATTTAGGTTTAATTGATCTCAATATTAGCCTACCAGTTAACATTAGCAATCTGTTATCTTATTCTGACAAATCTATATATATATAATATTCTAATCAAGTTTATAAACGATTCTAAAATTAAAATTTAAACATCCTTATAACAATTTTCTGTGGCAAAAAGATTTTTTGTCTAATGCCATCTCTCTCTCTCTCTCTCTCTCTCTCTCTCTCTCTCTCACACACACACACACACACACACACACACACACACACACACACACACACCTACACACAATTTATTCTGTATTGTAAAACATTTATTAGTGTTAATGAAATATTGGATTATTTCTAGTTTTTGTTTATTAAGTAACTATGTGTATCAATGTACAATAAGAGAATTGGTTGCAGTACGACTAGAAGGAAAAAACAAGGTGTATTTAAAAACATTTTCTCTAATAAAATTTTGTTTACGTCCACTTATAGGTTTGGCTCTCTTAGCCTGGTGAACTACTTGAGTAATAATTTATTACTAGCGACATTACCTGTATTCGCCTGTTTTTAAATACATTTGGTTTAATGTTCCATTGTAAAACTCACAATGAACCGTTTATTTTAAGCACGTCTACTGCAGGTTATTGATTTAAAACTATATAATTTTTATTGTTTTGCTTAGACTATTCCAACGGTTCAGACTATAAAATTTTAACACCCCTAAATATTCGCATGGTTAACTTAATGGTTTTTTGTTTTAATTTTGTTTTATGTAAATGTCTGAGTTTTTTTTAAAGTTATAAAGAAAATTAATAAAAAATATATAGGTATATTAGTAGTGATTGTTTTGATGTATTGAATATATGAGACTTGCATTGAAAAAAAGTTATAGCTTTAATTATTGAAATAATAAAATTTTACAAACCTTTTATTGCTAATTTTTTATTTAATTTTTCAACTTTATAACTAGTCCGATAAATTATAGAGGAACATGATCCGATATGGCAAGAAGAACAATTGTCGGAGAAATAGAAGGTATGCCATAATTCCAATACACAAAAAGGAACTAAACTGATGTGCTACCACTACAGAGGAATATCGCTATTTAACACAACATACGTGTGTTCAGAAGAAACAGATCAACGATAGTCACCATTCGACACATTTTGAAGAAAGCATGGGAGTTTAATCAACAGACACATAATCTATTTATCGATTTCAGGTAAGCATATGAAATAAATATTAAGGAGTAAGAGGTAAAATAATCATTAAGGAAATTTAAAAATAGAAAATCACCAGGAGAGGACAGAATACCGAACGAACTCCTAAAGTACGGAGGACCAAATCTGACCAAACCTCTATTAAAACTAATCCAAAAACTAATAGAACAAAACAGAATTCCTCAAGAATGGAGATCAAGCATCCTTATACCTCTTTTCAAAAAGAGAGACAAATCGGACCCGGAAAATTACAGAGAAATTTTTTTTAAACACAACATTAAAATTAACAACCAAAGTGATAACAATTAAAATGAATGAAATTATAACACTAGCAGAAGAACAACAAGGTTTTAGGCCGGGAAGATCATGCACCAAGGCTATATTCATGAGGCAAGTGCAAGAGAAATCATTAAAATACAAAAAAAACAGTCATATCTGTGTTTCGTGAACCTCAAGAAGGCATTTGACAGTGTCAAATTAAATGACGTTATCCACTTATTGTACGCAAGAGAGATACCTCTAGGAATAATTATAACGATCAAATATATCTACCAAAACAACCCAATAAAAGTAAAAGTGGAAGAAGAACTAAACGACCCTTCTGAAGCTGGCAATGGGACAAGACAAAGAGATTCCCTGAGTCCTCTATTGTTCAACCTGATTATGGATGAAATAATAAAAAAAGTAAGAACTAAAAAAAGATACCAAATAGGAGAAAAACAACTTAAAATATTCTGTTATGCAGACGACGCAATACTACTTTCTCAATGTATTTACATCTGCTGCACCAATATAACCGCCAGAAAATTTAACGTGATAATTTCCACAAATAATACAAAATGCATGGTTACAATAGCAAATTTACTAAGATGTAAATTGAAGCTGTAAGATCAGATAATAGAACAAGTGATGGAATTTAAATATCTAGGCTATCTAGCTACGGAAAGATCGAAACTGAAATGGAAGATCAAGTGAACAGAGCAAACAGTGCCGAAGACTGCCTGAATGAAACAATATGGAGAAATGAAAATATCGGAAAAGAAATGAAAGGCAGAATTTACAAAACAGTCATCAGACCAATAATGACATACGCGGCAGAAACACGACCTGACGTAGAAAGGACAAAAAATATGTTAGAAACAGCAAAGATGAAAACACTTGGGACAATGGGACAGAGCTAGAAATACAGATATATGACGTAGATGCAAGGTCCAGAACATCAAGAACTGGGTAAGAAATAGAAGAGTAGAATGGAACGATCGTATAAGCCGAATGACAACAGATAGAGTGGTAAAGACGACAAGAAACGGTTCCCCAATAGGAAGACGATCAGTAGAAAGACTATAAAAACGATTGAACAATAACTGACTGGAGGCACATTGAAAAATAGACAGAGTCATGTCATGAAAAAAAGAAGAAGAAGAAGAACGTAAGCATATGACAGTATTATTCTTGTCGAAGTCCGTAGTGCGATGGTATCCACATGGATTATTCCACAAAAATTTTGTTTGAATAGACTTAGCAACATCAAAAAAGGTTCAGATATCAAGTAATTTATAGCCCAAGATTTTTGTCGTTACACTCAAAAAGCCAGGATACTGAAAGGTTCTTTGATGTATAATACCTACTTATACAAACATATTCTAACGTGATAAAATATAACACAATAATCGATTTTTTTTAACTTTTTTAAACAAATTGTACAGTTAAATAAATAAGTTCGTAATAAATAAATTGCATATTTGTAAAGTAAATATAATTAAGAAAAAACATTAAAATCCAGCAAGCAAGCAAGCAATTTAATTAAACCCAGCTTGTGAGACATATTCACCCCTAACAATTACGTTCGGGTGTAACAATTCATTGGAAAGAGGTGCATTAACTTAAGTTAAAACAGGAGTCACTCCACCGCGCTCCAATGCTCCAGATCATCCCTTTCCCCCATATGGTGCCATAAAATCAGAATTAGTGCATATTAGTACATATAATAATTATCTACTTAAAATTAACTGGGTCAACGCTGTACGTTGCGATTGCCCACAAGTTTTTTGAGCTACGAACTATCTTCTTGGTGCGTTGTTTTTGTTGTTTTTTTGTAGTGTTTTCTCTCTGGTGTTTTGTTTTCTCTCTGGTGAATTTACTCATTTTCTCTCTAGTATGTTTGGTTTTATTCTACTATTAGTTGTTTGGGTCTCTTGTTCTTCCATCTGTGGAAAGCGTCGTACCTTATGATCTCTCGCAATATGTGACTAGGATGGTTCTCTATCTCCGTAAACTTTGGCCTTGCTTTTTCCTTCATTATATCAGTCACTTTAATTTATTGTAATTCTCTGAAGAGGAATCTTTCTGCAACGTATCTCGGTACGTTGACTGCTTCTCTTAGCCCCCTTTCAGACGAGGATACTGTATCCGAGATACTGTATGCGAGATACAGAATTTTCGATGGCGGCTGTATCGGATTCACGGGCATGCTCGTCAGTATGAAAATAGTAGCAGTGCAGTGCGGTTATATTTTTGGATTATGGATGTAGAAGAGTGTGTTATGCTGTGGTACATATTAAATAAAAAGAAACTGAAAAGACGACGTAATTTGTGGGTTCATCCTATTGTAGAATTAAGAGAAACCAAGGGAACGTATAGTTCGCTGTATCAAGATTTATTGCAAGATCCATCGAAGTTTTTTAATTATTTTCGAATGTCTGTGAAGTCGTTTGAAGAACTTCACAAAATTTTGGAAATTCAATTGAGTAAAAAAGACACAACTATGCGTAGAATTATTTCATCAAAAGAACGGCTTTCTATGACTTTTTAAAGTTAAAGTCTATGACTTAAATTTAAAATAAATATGTGTACTTATCTCCAATTTGTAAATTGTTTACCTCGCCCTAAATAAAAAATGACCGTATTCCTTTCACAATAATGTAGTTTGATATTCGTTAAATAATCAAAATTCCAATTAGCAAACTTTTAAAACTAAACTTTATACGTATGAAACAAAATATTAAACTATTCTACTATGTATTTATAATAAAAACATGTTTATTTCTTACCATATTCATTTTGCTGTACTGCAGTCATGGCCTCAAAATTGTCGCTTAGAATTTTCGACCCAGCACTGCTGCTTTTTATTTCTATTGCAGTAATCTGGCGATGCTGTATCCCATAGACAGGGATTTGATTGTACCAAACAAATAAATTTGTCACTATCAAATACAGTACGCTCCATTATTTAACTATATTCAGAAAACACCGTCTTTCTTTCGTTGCTCATTCACAATTATTCGACAGAAAATCGCGCGTCTATGGAATGTGGTGCAAAAGTATTCGTGTCTGAAAGCGTTCATTTAACGTAATGTTTCTTCTGTATCTGGGATACGCATTCAGTCGTCGGCGACAGGAAAGTCCGAGATACTGAATTCGGTATCTCGCATACTGTATCTCTCGCGCGTCTCGTGTGAAAAGCTCCATTTGAGTCTATGTAATATCTGCGTCTCGGATACGCGTATCTCGGATACAGTATCCCCGTCTGAAAGGGGGCTTAGGCTGCTGGTATGTGCCGCTTGTCATTAAAATCCATTGAACCGCCCCAGAGATATAAGCGACTGAAAATTTAATATTATTTTTGCAATTACTTCCCTATTTGCCCCTCCAAAAGGTCAGCGTTTATTCTTCATTTTTAAAGCTTTACGGATGACTCTCCTGAAATTAAACAAAAATTTTAAATTTTGAATATTCAAAATTAATATTCAGCAAATTGCACCACTTATTTGATATAAACAAATAAGCTGTAAAGTTTTAAAAAAGTTTGACTTACTTTTTCCCTAATTATTCTATTTCAAAATTTTTTATTCAAGTATTCGTGAAAAAATACGCATTCCGAATATGTAAAAGTCAATTTTTTACAAACAACAACAAAAAGTTATTCTATTTATTTATAAGTAAAAAATTAGCATATTTTTATAAAATTGTTTGTCAATAATAAACATTTTTTTATTCAATTTTTTTTACCGATTTTAAAGAAGAGTTTTTTCATTTGGTAATCGAAAAATTGTTCCAACTGGATTTTTTCTGACTTATGTTATTGCAAAAAAACATCTTTTTGGGATAAAGAAATTGGATACAATTTAAACAATTCAAAGAATCGCCTTGAAATTTTTATCGCATCTTAAGTACTACAATACCCAACTTTAAGCAAAATGTTAATGACAAGGTTTGCAATAGTTATAAATAAATCATTTTTTTATAAATTTGCTCTTTTTTTGCGTGTATCTAAACAAAAAATAGGGATCTACAGAAATTTTTACAAACAATCATTTTTGTCATAGACCAGTGTTTCCCAAACTTTCTTAAATCGGGGACCCCTTTTAACAAAAAAATTGGTTGGTGACCTTCTTGTCTCATCATACCCAGTTCATTCGCCATTTTAATAACATTTCCAAAGTAGAGATCTGAAAGGGTAAGATCTAAATCGCTTTTACAGAAATAACGCAGAATAAAATGCTTTTACTTGCGCCATCTACTGGGAATTTGTAATCTAACACCAAGTAGGTAAAATTATTAAATAATCTCAAGTTCTATAGGTTGCTGGTTAATTGAAAAGGTGATTAGCTGTCTACGTAAAGTACCGCTGCTTCTTGAAACCAGTGTAAGATCACCGAATCACTTTATGTAACCATTGCTTGTAATATCGAGTTCACCCATAGAACGTGAGCTGGGCTTAGACCGTCGCGAAACAGGTTAGTTTTACCCTACTCATGACTCGTCGTTGCCATAGTAATCCTGCTTCCTACGTTCCTACTCAGTACGAGAGGAACTGCAGGTTCGGACATTTGGTTGACGCACTTACTCGAGCGGATAATGGATCTTACCCAATAAATATAAAAGAGAGGAGTGATATTAACATATTTATTCTACTATACTACTAATACTAAAACTAATGCAAATTTCCGGAAATTAATTGTATCTGTAATGTTCAGACCTTTACCGAAAATATTATATAAGCTCATAGGACATAGGACCTCGGCGTATCTGCTGGGTCATGGGTATCGCTTGCCTAGATATATGCCGCAACTTTTCAACTCAACCTTACAGTTTCTACTAATTTCGCGAGGAACCACTTACAATTCAAACGTGCAATTAATAAGTAATGATGATCGACTGTCTTTCAAGTATTTTATGAGAGATAAGACTGTAAGAGTACTTATCTTCTACGACGATTATTTTTCGACTGTGTTCTAGATGTTGTGTTTTTACGTTACTTGAGGTAAGAAAAAGGGGGCTGCTGCCTGACTTCATGATGTTGGATTTATCCGTCTATCGTTTCCGATACCGTTTAAGCTATTCACAATAAAAGGATCGATGTACTTTTCTGAAATTAGCGGCTAGGTATACCCCGGGTTGAACCATATAATATACCATATATATATATATATATATATATATATATATATATATATATATATATATATATATATATACAAGCTGTTTTCAATTAAAGATCCTTTTTGTTTGGGGGAATATCCCATTCTTGGTTTGGTTTTACAGTTTCTGGTGTGACTTCCCTGTTTACACTACTTTTTTCCATTCTTCTCTCTCTTTGTTTGTCCTTTCTATATTTCTAATTTCTAAACTCCTTAAGTCTTCTTCCACTTGTTATCTCCATCTCAGTTTAGACCTGCCTCTGGTTCTTTTACCTGGTGGTATGTATTCCGTTATAACTCTTAACGTATTGCTCTTCTCTCTTCTCATTATGTGTCCATACCATCTAATTCTTTGTGTTTTTATTGCTCTAACTATGTTCTCTTGACCCATCCATTCTTGTATTTTGTGATTCATCTATTGTCTTGCAATCTTTTCGTTTTCCTCATTTGGTTCCAGTATTTTTGTGATAATCTTCCTCTTAAAAACTGTCAATTACTCTTCTTCTCTTGCTGTTAATGTAAATGTTTCTGCAGCATATTGGCCTTATGGTCGCTTTGTAGATTTCCATTTTTGTGTTGTGCCTTATCTTCTTATCTCAAAATATTTTTTTATGTCTATAAAACACTGTACCTCCCTCTTGAGGTCTTCTTTTCATATCTACACTTTAATTTCTTCTGTTGACTATTACTCCCAAATATTTGAATGTTCCAACCTCTACGAAACTCTGTGCATCTATTGTCAGTTCTGTCATTTGTGTCTTCTTTTTCTTGCGTATATTCATGTGTTTTGTTTTATTTTAATTTATTTCCCGTCCTCTCTGTTTGGCTTCGTTTTCTATTTCTTGGAAGATTTTCTTTAATGCCTTTTTATCTATTGCTACTATGGTTTGTTATTGCTGTTATTGCTATGTTGGTATTGTTGTGCATCTATTGTCAGTTCTGTCATTTGTGTCTTATTTTTCTTGCGTATGTTCATTTGTTTTGTTTTATTTTCATTAATTTCCCATCCTCTCAGTTTGGCTTCGTTTTCTATTTCTTGGAAGATTTTCTTTAATGCCTTTTTATCTATTGCTACTATGGTTATATCGTCTACATATCCTATTATTTGTACTGCATTCTTGTTTACAGATCCTGCGTTTGACAGCTTTTTTATTATCTTGTCTAGTGAAAGAATAAATAGTACCGTTGAGAGCGCATCTCCTTGTCTTACTACATTTTTTTTTATTATTTTTCTCTTCCGGTGTCTATTATTGCTTGGAAATCTCGCATTGCCATTTCTATCATTCTTATAATTTGATTTAGTATCTTACTCTCTTGTAAGTCTTGGATAATTTTTCTTCTGTTTAGTTTGTCAAACGCCTGATCAAAGTCTAAGAAAAGTATTTTCCTATCACTTGTTTTAGCGTATGTATAGCGTTTATTATGGGTCTTCCTTTTCTAAAACCGTACTGGTAATCTCATATTGTAACCTCGGAAACCTTTTTTGGATGGTGCTAGAAAGGTCACCAATGGAGACACTGCGGACGGCAGCCAGATGGTTGGTGGAGAGTGAGTGGCTTTCGTGGGTTCGAAACTAGCTTTTGGAACCTAGAATGGGTCCAACGGACGAAATAAGTAAAGATACGATAGGAGATATTAGAAAAAGATACAGAAATAAACAAAAAGATAGATGGGTAAAATTACCAAAGATAAGATAAGATAGGGAACAGGGCGCCACTTAATTTTTTGGGGTTTAAGGAGAAAATTAAGCAACCTTAGGAAAGAAAAGAGATAAGGAAAGATATTTAGGTTCAGAGATCAAACCCAAGAAAAGATATCACAGTTAATTACTAAATAAATTTGGTCAACACTCTACATAAACAAAAAATAAATATATAAGGTATTACACTTACTTACCTACGAAACTTAATCAGCCTGGTCATATTTCTACTGGTCAAAGGTATAGTTATATTTAAAGGTAAAAAGCAAATATTCAGAGTTATGGTTATGTCAGGGAACTTTGTTAGGAGTCGACAAATAAAATACATACATAAAACAATAACAATATATTCAACAACAAAATTATGACGCTGCTGAATGCAACACAAGTAATAAAAATACTCAAACAAGTGTGAAATGGTGGTAGGTATACATATAAAAATAAGCAGAAATATAATTAGAAAATACCTTTACAAATATATAAGTATAATACAATCATGCACAAATAAAGTTTTGGCGTATCTCGAGATATTACAGCAAAAAATTGAATAAAAAATTATAACAAACACCAAAGATAACAAAAATTAATAAAATCTAAATTTACAAAAATACAAAAAAGTTACTGAAGTAAAAACATAAAAATTTAACCAAACCGCACTTGGTTAAGTCGATTATTTGATTCGTAACAAAATACTGACTGTTCTTTAAATTTAATGCAAAATTCAGTAGTTACTCTCAACTACATTTGAAGACATGTATGATCGTTAGATACGTCCAGATAATGGAAGATGATATGATGCCATACCATGTTACTCGCCAAGATAAAGGAGATACTTAGATTATAGTAACTTACGGTAATTCCTGACGACTGCTGCTTTAAGTCACTGAAGTTAATACTATACTGGTATTAAACACTGAATTTAATTACCCTTAAAGGTGCTTTACAACTATACTTAATCTAATATAGTGTAAGATAAAAAAAACTCTAATAAACAAGTGTATACACACTTATAAAGGGAATGCACAGAGAAGGTAAGGTAGCAGATACGATAATGTGAGTTAAGCGTCTTAACTCGACGAATGCCCACCGGTAAGTAACTTGGTTCCTCTAAAATTTTACCAAACTATCAAAGAAAAGGTGAGGGTATTCCCCCCCCCCTTCCCCAAAAATGATAGGCCAGCCTGTATCTATTTCTGAGAAGGTAAAAAGTTCTTACTAACATTGAACATAACGGTATCCTTCTACCTACAAACGTGACGAAATATCAAGTCTAATAGATTAGGTTTTTCCCGAAAAACATTACAACGGGCGTTCCACGACAATTACCGAATTTATGAAAAAGAACCCGGAAAAGGATTAACTAAGGATTAGCCAAACCGGCCTCTTTAAATAAATACGTAGGTAGATTTTTCAGTCATATTTAGATAGTTTCCCAATAAAAATTTCTGATCGTAAACACGACCATCAGCGTATCATCCACATGGGTAAAAGGAATTAAAAATAATTTAATATATTAATTAAAAAATTGTTACAATATGATTTCTTCTGTATATATTGTTAGTCTGTATCTAATTATACCGGTCATTACTTTATATGTTTCATTCAGTAAATTAATTGCTCGATAGTTTTTGCATATTCTATGGTCTTCTTGTTTTGGGATTGTCACTATAATTCCCTTCTTTGATTCTTCGAGCATTATTTTTTTGCTCCATATATTATGTATTAGTTTATAAATCTGTCTGTTTAGTGTCTCCCCACCGTGTTTTATTAGTTCTACACATATTCCGTCTTCTCCCGCTATTTTCCCGTTTTTAAGTTTGCATATTTTCTCTTTCTCTCCTGTATAGGTCAATTCTTCTTCTTCTTTATGTTGTTCTATGTTCGTTTTCCTTTCTTCTTCTCTCCATTAAACCATAAGGAGAGAAATAATCTTTTAAATAGACAAATTTTGTCCGTTCAACAATAGAGTTCGCACATTTTAATTCCAGAATTGTATTTCAGTCCCTACAGTCAATAAAAACATTTATTTATAGTAGAACAATTACAGTGCAAATATATTTGATATAATTTGTAATACCATTTGAGTAGTGTGACACAGTTATTGTCCAACATTAATGATAAAATCTCCTATTTACATTAAAATGTGATAGATAATACAGTAATACATCTTCATTAGAAAATTTGTAATCTTACGTACTGACAAATTTATGAATAATTTCTGTTGTATTTATTAAGGATTATTGTGATACTATAACATTAGCCCAAATTTATTAACTTCTGCTCTTGGTGTGGTACATATAATAAGCTTAAAACACTAAATTATGCTCACTTTTTAACACCCAACTCCCATAAACCGAATAAAGATAATAGTTTTCTTGTGTTATTAATTTATTAAATTAGACAGTTTTTGTATTTATGACTTTATATTATTCAGGATTTTATTTCGGTTTTATTTAATTTATTAAAGTCATTAGCTGATTAGTAATTTATTTTATGATATATACATGTTCAAATATCTCGTCTAAGCTTTATATTTAGTGATTTGAGATGTCGTTTTAGCTTTTACTAGTAATATAATTTGGTATTAATGTCAGACTCTTAAATCAAAACTATGAATTTCATTCTTTTATATAGTTCAGTCAAAATTTATACAAATATTTTATGGTTACAAGGTCCGCCATGCTCAGGAAAAATGAATTGTAAGATAAACATAATTAAATAAGAAATTCTTAAGAATACAAAAAATTAATCACTTATATAAACAGGATGTCCACAAATGCTCTTCAGAAAAGAAAACTATAAGTCCTGGAGCTCATATTAGGTCGATTTGGCGTAGGTCACATTAACGAAAAATGATTTCCTAAGGGAGCTAGATATTAAGTGATTGTGACAAATGGTTGTTTCTTAATTAATAATATTCTGTATATTTATTTAGTAGAATGTACCCAATCGTTTAGCGTGGATACGTTTTTTTAATTGCAGTCATAGGCGGCTCATTTAAGAGGGGCATTGGACAATATATAACATATATTGTATATTGGACAATATACAATTCAGAGTGTCCTAGACTTTGACTGACTGAAACGTTTTTCATTAACTATCGATATACGAATAGATATGTTGATCATTTCGCCTAAATTCAACAAGCTGTATCTGACGAGCTAAAAATACCGAAATGCGCATAATATATTGACAGGTACAGGAGGTGTGAATATTCCTGTTTGTATTCTAATGATCTTTAAGATGAAGGGATAAAGAATGCCTTTGTATTTGGGTTTATGCTTAGTAATTTTATGTTGTGTTACCTTAAATTAAGACAACGAATGCCAAAAATATTGCTTATTATTGAGCTTCCAAAAATAGTTGTTTTACGCAAATTGTCAACGTTTTGTAAAATTTGCCTACTTCTGTATGGCACAGGGAATGCAGCAAACGTTTACGTGAAGGTAGCTCAGGTAAGGTAAGAGGGCTATAGTCAGAAGGCTACTTAAGACGCAGTATGTGGTCTCAAGGGCTTACCGTCGATACAAGGAGACTGGTAGCTACAGTAGGCGACCAGTTTCGGGTCGGCGACGTGTAATGAAAGTGAGTGACGATCGATTTATTGTCCTGAGTACCTTGCGGAATCTTACGGAGACTTAGGGCAGCCACTTTGACTACCAGATGAGCTAACACAGGGCCCAAGTTGAACGCACGTCAGAAACAAGCTAGACTTTATTTTGCCCGAGAACACGTCAAATGGGATCTTAACCAATGAAGACGACGCGTCTATCGGAGGCCCGGAGAATGATTTGCCCATTGCGGCAGTATCGAAAAAACAGAGCTTAAATATTTGTGCCCAGTGGTGGTCGCGGAGGGAGTGTGACAGCGGATTGTTAGATTACGGATATTCCATAAGACCATGTTGTTTCTTACGTCGGCTATATAAGCGACAGCTTCATGCTAATGCATGATAACGTTCGATGCCACACAGCGCGGATTACGAAAGATTACCTGACCAACACCAATATAACAACAATGGACTGGCGTCAATTGAGTCCGGATATGAATACCATTTAGCACTTATATAATAAACTTAAACGCAGGATTCGGGTCCGCGTTCGATTCGGGTCATATATAATATCCTCGTAGAAATACAAAAAATTCTATGACGTCTATTCGCCACCACTGCTATTATCATCGTTAAATAATTCTACGACTGGACTATGGTCAATGGTTTCCTCAGATTCTGGTTCCAAATTAAGATAAAATTCTTTATTAAGAGGATTCTTGAGATATTAACTTAACTCCATTAGATCGCGAAACTTTGGTTGACTTATCTAATTTTTTACTTTATTTGGCATTAGTTTTGGTGTTCTTTTTCCAATAATGGTGTGGAATGTCCATGGGCCATAATAACTTTGACGTATTAAAACTTGTCCAGGATACTTCTTAGATATTCGGTACACTCTTGCTGGTTTCATTGAAATTTTCGGTTTTTGATTCTCTAAAAATAAATCCTTAAAACTTTCGTCCCTAAGAAACTAGTCACTTTCTTTCCCAGCATTAACCACTTTAGATGGAAAAGGTTTAGACCTTATATGCCCAATAAGATCATCCCATTCTTCTGAAACATCAACAACTACTTTTTTTGCACGAGAAAGGAGACTAAAGTCACTATCGCAAGGTAGGTATGAATGCCCTCGTATTGGGTATACGTGCGTTATCTCTGATGCTAATTTCAGTACATGCACTAGACTAGGATATATGAAAAGCGGATAAAGATGTAGTTTTTGTTCTGACCCGGGCAACCATCAGAGAAAAACCATATTTCATCCATTTTACCGAGTATATGATCTTTTAGATAATAAAATATCATTGAAGTTACTTCATTCTGATCACGTTCAGTCATTTCTTCGTGATGGTATACATATGGACATCAGTTGTTAGGTAAAGCAGCTTGTAGAATACGACTGCGACATCTCTGGACAGGAGTAACGGTAATAAAGCTTGATAAATATGAATCATGCTCATCTTTGGTCTTTATATTCTTAAACATATTCAATAAGTCAGAACGTTATTCTTGTGTTATTACATAGAAGCATCGGTGACGTTTACACGTACAACCAAGATTAAAGTCATAAGCATTGAGAAAACAACTTTTTATTATCGAAAAACCTACCTACAGTCATTTCCTGTTGTTTGAGATAAAACATCCTCATCACCTTTATGCGTTTTGTGAGCAACTCCATGTATTTTAGTTTGGTTTATAGTTTCCCTTTGATAAACTTTTCTTTTCCGTTTTCGTGGTTGATCTTTAGTTCGAATTTCACAAATGCTATCATCTATAATATTAAAGGTATTGTACATAATGACGGTATTAAATTTTTGTTTTGATACAGGGCAGCGACAACCTTTTATACGTATTTGGACCTCTTTAGGTCTCGTCAGAACGGTATAGCCACTGCTCTGAATTAAAACAAAAATCTCTCCCGTCTTCTTCTTCTTCTTCTCGTGCCACTCCTAGCGGAGATTGGAAATCATCATGGCCACTGCGACTGTGTTAGCAGCGCGCCTAAAAAGTTCAATCGAACTACACCCGAACCATTCACGTAGATTACGAAGCCACGATATTTTTCTTCTTCCCACACTTCTCTTGCCCTTAATTTTGCCCTGCATGATATTTCTTAAAAGTTCGTACTTTTCACCTCTCACAATGTGCCCCAAGTATTCCATCTTTCTAGTTTTTATCTCATTTAGAATTTCGCATCTTTTGTCTAAAGTTTGGAGTACTTGCGTGTTAGTGACGCGGTCCATCCATGATATTCTGAGAATGCGCCTATAGCACCACATCTCGAAAGCTTCGATGTTTTTTGTGGTCAACTGTTTTAGTGTCCAAGCCTCTACTCCATACAACAGGGTAGAAAAGACATAACACCGCAGCATTCGTATTCGTAACTTTATATTGATATCACGATTGCAAAAGAGTTTGCGCATTCTATTAAAGACTGATCTAGCGATTTCTATTCTACATCTAATCTCTTTTGTTTGATCAGTATTGTCTGTGATCCAAGCACCTAGATATTTATAACAGGACACACGCTCAATCGTTGTATTGTCTATTACAAGATTAGCTCTGATGTTCTTTGATTTCGTGATTACCATAAATTTAGTTTTTTTCAAATTAATTTTCAAGCCGTAACTGTTACAGTATATATTGAGACTTTGAACGAGATGTTGTAGTTCTACTAGCGTTCCCGTTAGGAGAACCGTATCGTCAGCATACCTTATATTGTTGATCGTCTCACCATTTATTATCAGACCAAGATCTTCTTCCTCGAGTGCTTGTTCACAAATAGCTTCACTATACAGATTAAATAAAAGTGGCGACAAGATGCATCCCTGCCGGACTCCTCGACGGATTTGAATTTCTTCTGTTAGCCTACCCTCAACCTTCACATTTGCTGTTTGATTCCAATATATGTTGCATATAATTCGAATATCTCGGCTGTCTATATTTTTCTTTATTAGAATTTGTCTTAGTGGTTCATGTTGTACTTTGTCAAAGGCCTTTTCGAAATCAATAAAGCAGGTGTAAATTTCTTGGTTCATGTCTAAGCATCTCTGTGAGAGAACGTTCATTGCAAACAGAGCCTCCCTTGTACCCAGCCCTTTTCTGAATCCCATCTGAGTGTTACTGATGTCTACGTCTAATTTCCTATAGATCCTATTATGGATTATTTTCAGGAACAGTTTTAGAACATGACTCATCAAAGCTATCGTACGATATTCGCTGCATTCCCTTGTATTTGCCTTTTTTGGCAGTAGTATAAAGGTCGAACGGAGCCATTCCCTAGGTATTATTCCAGTTCTATATATTGTGTTAAATAGATCTAGGAGTATTTTAATAGATTCATCATCCATAAGTTTGAGCAGTTCTACGGGAATTTCATCAGGACCGGGGGCTTACCACTTTTCGCTTGTTTGATTGCATAATCTATTTCTTCTCTGATTATATCAGGCCCTGTATCATCTGTATATTCGTTTGAGATTTCTTGTCTATCTTTGTCATCAAAAAGTTGTGATATGTATTCTGTCCATCGATTCATTTTTTGTTGTAAATCTGTTATGAGTAAACCATCTGTATCTTTGATCTGTCCTGTCTGTGTTGTTCTTCTCCTTCCTGTCATTTCTTTAATCTTTTTGTGTACATTAAAAAAGTCATATTTTCGCTCCAGTTGTTCCAACTCCTGGCATTGCTCACTTAGCCATCTTTCTCTAGCTTCTCTTATTTCCTTTTTTATCAGTTTATCTGTTTCTTTGTATCTTATCGGATTATTTGTTTTGTGTACCCTTCTTTCACACATCAACTGTAGTATTTCCTTATTCATCCATTCTTTATGTTTCCTTTCTTTCGGTGTTAAATTTTCTCTCCCTGCCAGCATTACGGCATGTTTAATATTCTCCCATTTTTGGTCTATGTTATCAGTATTTCTATTCAGTTTCTCTATATTTTGTAAATTTTCTTTGATGTTTACTATTGTTTTCTCTTTTCTCTTTTCTCCCGTCTTAGACAATAGTTATCAAAATAACTATATACGGACGTAACTACGCCATCTAAAAACAAAAAGAGAAATCAAACGATTTCTACCTAGCAAAACCGATTTCAAATTTTTACCACTGTGTTTCCTAAAACTTGCGAAACAAACAGCTGGATAAATTACTCGGCGAGGGAATCTAAAATTGCATTCCACATGCCGTTCATCCTGGTCAAAATTCGTAGTGAATTCAGTTTCTGGTACTCCAAATGAAGTAAGTAATAAAACATAATGACGGTATTAGATTTTTGTTTTGATACAGGGCAGTGACAACCGCTTATACGTATTTCGACCTCTTTAGGTCTCGTCAGAACGGTATAGCCACTGCTCTGAACCAAAACAAAAATCTCTCCCGTCCTAGACAATAGTTATCAAAATAACTATATATGGACGTAACTACGCCATCTAAAAACAAAAAGAGAAATCAAACGATTTCTACCTAGCGAAACCGAATTCAAATTTTTACCACTGTGTTTCCTAAAACTTGCGAAACAAACAGCTGGAATGCAATTTTAGATTCCCTTGCCGAGTAATTTAGCCAGCTGTTTGTTTCGCAAGTTTTAGGAAACACAGTGGTAAACATTTGAATTCGGTTTCGCTAGGTAAAAATCGTTTGATTTCTCTTTTTGTTTTTAGATGGCGTAGTTACGTCCGTATATAGTTATTTTGATAACTATTGTCTAGGACGGGAGAGATTTTTGTTTTGGTTCAGAGCAGTGGCTATACTGTTCTGACGAGACCTAAAGAGGTCGAAATACGTATAAGCGGTTGTCGCTGCCCTGTATCAAAACAAAAATCTAATACCGTCATTATGTTTTATTACTTACTTCGTTTGGAGTACCAGAAACTGAATTCACTACGAATTTTGACCAGGATGAACGGCATGTGGAATGCAATTTTAGATTCTCTTGCCGAGTAATTTATCCAGCTGTTTGTTTCGCAAGTTTTAGGAAACACAGTGGTAAAAATTTGAATTCGGTTTCGCTAGGTAGAAATCGTTTGATTTTTCTTTTTGTTAAAGGTATTGTGTTAAACAGTTTCCCCCATGCTGAACTATTTTCTTAATACAAAACAAACAAACATCACCTGTTATTAACAAAGAACGCACACAACTGATAAATTTATAGACAAGATCATTCATGCTTAGCTTAGGTAGGCATCAGACTGCCCGACCGACCACGACCAACCGTCCGACAGCGAACAACCAACTTTTGTATTTTTATTTTTAAACTCACATTACTCGTTCGTGTTCCATCGACCGACCGTTAAAACGTCAGGAGAGTGTAGCAACATAACAACATTTTTGTATTATTATTTTACCGGACTTTTTGTAGAAAATAGAATTATGGATAATATTAGCAGCGATAATTCTACTGATAAATTGTAAAGACACCAACAAGGAGAATTCTTTGTGTTTTATCTCATTCTATTAAATGATTCTATTAAATTTCAAAATTATTATCGCATGAGCAAGCTCAAATTTTATAGGTTAATTACAAATTTTGAAATGTCAATGGGCAATGTCATGTGAAATGTTCCATACTCATCGACCAAACGATCAAGAATTCCAACAAGTCCGAGTTTCAAAACTGGACGATCGCGATCGGTCGTTGTAAGTGATGGACGGTCCACCAGTCTGACTCTCCGCATACATTTTCATAGACTCCTACTGTTTCTCGATCGGGGACGGTCGGTCTGGTCGAGCAGTCTGATTCTTCCCTTAGCGATGACCGTTGACTAAAATGGGACAAGTGTTGTTTTTACAACAAACCGCATGGATATCTGTTGTTTTCTAAAACTATCCAAATTTTTTAGGTAGTTTACTCCGGACATCTGGGATTTTTACAGAACTGAATGTGTGAGAATGATAAAGAAACTACTATTCTATGCGAACAACATCAAATGTCAAACAAAGCGAACAAAGTCAAATTTGCAAAAAATGCACATGTGTTGTTTTTCAAATAAACGCTTCAATTAGTTTACTAGTTTTTTTGTACTCACACTTATTTACCTCAATTTTCTTGTACTATAAACGATAATAAAGATACGAGAACCACCATAAAATAAATTAATTTAAAAATTGATAAGACAAATGTGCAGACAGTGGTAAAACGCGTGAGAACACGAGAACCAAAATAAGAAACCAGTGGTTGTATAATGATTTTGCAATTCCTCTTTATTTATGACACAATATCTCTACGGGAAGCTAAAGTTTTTAAATACCTGGGCATAAATATCGTTTATATGGGTCGAAACCGAAGCCCAATAAAAAATCCTTTCGATCGAAGAATAAGCATTGGGTGCCGCCGAAAACCCACCACTCGTAACTTTCTTCAAACTTTGGTATTTAAATAAAACTTTCGCTACAAAAATAGAACAACTAAAAATGCGATTGCTTTACTCGGCTAACACAGGGTTGGCCATTTTTGGATTTTGTGAGAATGCTAAAACAGGTGGATTTTTATTCCAGAGGACATCTTTTAACATTATAAATATCTGTCATTTTTTAACCTCCTCTCTTCCAGTACCCAAAACCTTTAATTTTAAATAGAGAATAGAATATCCTAAGCACATCCTAAGGCGCGTCCACACTGGAGCAACAGTTTCCAACATAATACAAAAAGAACTTGTTACAATATAAAATGTTTATATTTGTTGGAATATGTTTATATATTTTTTTTAAAGGTTAAAATACGTTTATTGACGTTTCAATTTCCACTTCGGAAATCTTTTAACCTTAAAAAAAAAAAAAATGTTTATATATGTTGTGTTGTGTTGCATAAAGTTGGTGTTGCGATTCAACACAAGTTGTAGTATGTTGCATGAATCTGTTTTTAGAGGAAAGATCAAAGAATAATATTAAACAAAGTGAAACATTTGTCGGATGGTTTAAGGTTGGTAAAGTATCTTGGAGGCAGTATGGGTTGCCGATGCTCATACTGTAATAAAACTGCGAGTAATGTCCACTGTTTTCGACAAAAGAGCCGGGGGTTCTAGAAATAGAACTCAGCTTCTGCCAACAAATCCTACTCTCACGTCCCCGAAGGCTTTTGCCGCGTAACCACTGGGTGCATGGCGTACAGTGGTTGTACGTTATGTAGCAGACAAGAGGTGGTGAAAGGCGAATTTCTGGTACCTAAAAATTGGAACATATCGGCTAAGGGAATAAACCCTGACAGAAAATTCTGGTCCTCCAGGTTGGGGGTTGGGCAATGGGCCGGTAACCCGTTACCGTAAAAAGTATAACACCACGAAACCTTTAAATAACCATCGGATAGATCGGTCTTATCGACGACGACTTAAGTAAAGAAATATTGACTACGCACTCGGTACCTGGAATGTCCTGACATTGAATAAACCAGGAGTACAAGCATCATTACTTAACGAGCTCAGAAAATACAAAATAGAACTAGTGGCAATACAAGAAACTAAATGGCTAGGACACGGAATAAAAGACACAAAAACGCATACAATACTGTATAGCGGAAAAGAAAGCGGAAAGAAAGAGTTCGGAGTAGCTTTCATAGTTGACAATAAGATAAAACACGCCATATTAGATTTCAAAGCAGTGAATGAGAGAATATGTAAACTAAGAACAAAAACAAAATTCTTTAATCTTTCAATCATTAACATACATTGCTCAACAGAAGAACATAGCATGGAAATAAAAGAATATTTCTACGAACTGCTAGAAGAAGCATATCACAGCTCACCAAGAAACGACATCAAGATCGTACTAGGAGATATGAATGCTCAAATAGGCAAAGAAGAACTTTTCTTAGGAACGATTGGTAAATATTCACTCCATCAAAATACCAATGAAAATGGAGAATTACTTATCAACTTTGCCAGTAGAAAAACCATGATCATAAGTTCGACTTTTTCCCACACCCCGATATATACAAAGCGACATGGATTATGCCTGGAGGAACAACCGCTAACCAAATTGATCATGTCTTGATAGACAAACGGGCCGCAATAAGCATACAAGATGTGAAGAGTCGAAGAGGAGCATGCTGCGGATCTGACCATCTCCTAGTACAGATAAAATACAGATGCAGAATTCAGAGAAACAGGCGGGAAAGACAGGAACAAAGAACAGAACAGCTAGATATACAAAAATTGAAACAACAAGATGTCAAACAGAACTATGAAAGAGAAATAACACAAACACTGACAGACACAGGCAGTCTAGGCACGGAAGAACATTGGGAAGAAATCAAAACAAAAGTTATTGACGCAGCAAGAAAAATTGTAGGCAAGAAAAAGAAAAATACAAAAAGGGAATGGTTCAATGACGAGTGTAATAAGGCCATACAGAAAAGAAATAAAGAACACAAAAATATATGAAAAGAAGAACCAGAGGAAGAAGGGCAAGTTACCAAGATGCAAGACGGAGGGCCGATAAAATATGCCAAACAGAGAAAAGAAAATACAAAAACTGCAATATACAGAAAATGGAAGAAAATCTTCAAAGCAACAATATAAGACAGGCGTACAGATATCTACGCAATTTAAGAGAAGGATACAAACCCCGAAAAAATCTATACAGAAATCAAGAAGGGCAAATAACCAGTGATCCAAAAGAAATAAAATCAGTCTGAAAAACCTATTTCCAAACTCTTTTAGAGACACAAGAAAATGAAGAGCATATGGACATGCATCACAATGAGGGAGACACCGAAAATATAGAACCTCCAACGATGGAAGAGGTAAAACAGGCAATACGAGCACAAAAGAACAATAAGGCTCCAGGTATTGACAACGTCCCCCGTGAGCTAGGTATATAAATTAGGTGGCGATCACCTAGTAGGACAAATGCATGTTCATATTTGGAATGATGAAAAGATCCCTAATGATTGGAAAACCGGGATTATATGCCCAATCTATAAAAAAGGGGATACACTGAAATGCGAAAATTATCGCGGCATAACCCTCTTGTGCACTGCGTACAAAATTTTTACTTACATACTAAACAAACGACTCCAACAACTAACTGAAAATATCGGGGAATATCAAACCGGTTTCCGACAAGGAAGATCTACAACTGAACAACTATTCACAGTGGAACACATTTTAAACAAATCGTGGGAATACGACATTGACGTCCACAACATATTCATAGATTTCAAACAAGCCTACGACTCAATTAATAGGAGCAAGTTATATCAGCATCATGTCTCGCAGAACAGAAGAGGCGGCAGAAATATATTCACAATTAAAATCAAAAGCAAAAGAGACCGGACTAGAAATAAATATTCAAAAGACAAAAAAGTTAACACAGGCAAGAGCTAGGGGAAACAGACACACAGTTAAATTAGAGGACGATATTGAAACATTAGAAAGTTTCACATATTTAGGAGTTGCATTAAACACGGATGGAACAGAAGAACCAGAAATCCAAAGAAGAATAGTAAAGGGAAGCAAAGCTTATTTTTCACTCGATCATGTGTTTCGCTCCAAAAACACACACAGGAGATCGAAAATCAGGGTCTACAAAAGTATTATCAGACCAATAGTATGTTATGCATGCGAGACATGGGTTGATGACAGAATAGACAAAAAGAAAACTGGAGGTCTTCGAAAGAAAAGTCTTAAGAAAGATATTTGGACCTATTAACGAAAACGGAATATGGAGATCCAGGTATAACCATGAACTCTACCAACTATTCAAAGGGACACCGATCTCAGAATTCATTAAACTTCAGAGACTTCGCTGGGCTGGTCATGTAGTAAGAATGGAGACATAAAGATAGCCGAAAAGAGCCCTAGATAGTAAAATGCAGGGCGCAAGACCAAAAGGAAGGCCACGGAAAAGATGGGATGATGAAGTGGCGGCGGACGCGCAAAATTTGCTAGACGTGAGAACCTGGAGAAGATCGGCGCGGGACCGACAAGGTTGGAGGCATAGTTTGGAGGAGGCTAAGACCCGATTTGGGCTGTAGTGCCATTGGAGAGAGATAATCGTATCCAAGAAGTTCAACTTATTGTCAGATTTAGCGCCATTGGAGAGAGAAAGAAACATTTGTCAACATTGCTTTGATGTGGACGAATTTTCGTACCTTTGCGTCCTCACGTGATTAATAGGTTCCGTCTTTACCTTCACCATTACGTTGTGTATTTCTTTGGTGGCCATCTTGAAGGCTGCTAAACTGACCATTTTTTTGAGATCGGCGGTTACATCTTCTTCCATAAGCCGGTCCAACACAGGTTCCTTGCCGTAATCGAAAAACAAATCTTTTTCTTAGGCATACTTTTATCTCGCGGCCTAACTCACAACAAACTGCTGTCTCAGGCGTGCAGTCCACTCACTTGCAGATTCTGTCGCGTCTTTCTGAGCATTGTAAAATTTAAATCGCGCTGCAAGCAGACTCTGCTGGGGTTTGAAATACCCGTTCAATGTGACGAAAAGCTGATTGTACATTTTTTCTTCGGATTTGACAGGGATTACCAGATCGAAAATAAGCTGATATGCTTATCCACTTCTCATCCTTCAGCGCTCTCATCGCTTCTCATCCACAGCGTTTAGTAAAATAGCTCTCATCTTCACTGCGCCCTTTTACTTTGATACCGTTTGCTGCGAAATAGTTTCCTAACCGCACTTTGAAAATAGACCAGTCTGATCTTCTCAAACAGCATTCGCGTAACTAACCACATACCGATTCCGCTATTTTTCACACTCTTTTCGCTATTTTTTATACGTTTGACAAAAAATAAAATGAATCTCTCAGAGATGACTAATTACATTACTTCGTCGCCAATTATGTAATGTATTAACCTGAACTATTTTGCTAATACACACATGTGCTCTAGACGTTGTTTCTTTAAATAAAAGCCGGATATTAAATAGACAAATTTTATTGTATAAACTAAAGTAAAAAACAAGAGAGAAATACAGGATCCAATTTCCTTAACCCTTGAGTAATCGGGTACATGCAAATCTGTGAGGGCCAGTTTTTATTTTACGCAATACGTTAGAAAAGTTTAAAATAAAACTATTTGATATGTACATTTGTATCTTTTTTATTTTATTTTTAATACATCTTAACTATTTTAAACCAAATAGATAAAATTAACAACGTCTTTAAGAAAATGCAAAAAAAGTTACCAAAAATGTTCTTCCCTTACATTTAATAAACAAAATTCTAATCCTTATTTCAATTTTCATTGCAGTCTTCGCAAATCGGTTTAACATGCTCTAAGGATAGACACAAAAATATCGTGTTTTACGATTTGGACAATAGGCAGAACGACTTCGTGTATTTGGACGCGAAGGCGCTGGATTTGCATGTACTCCGCTTAATTTTTGGGCGTTATTTCTGATATCCTTTTGTAACTAAGGGTCTCTTGCTCTGGTTATCATGTTTTTTCTTGTCAAGACTAAGCCAATTGATTTCAGAAACAATCTTCGTTCCGAAATTAGGCCGTTTTTATTGTATTGCATTACATTTATGTATGACGTGAGAGTTCGGGTGTTTTTGCCTACGTTATAAGCCGCACATTTCTGATCGAATGAGTCAACGCCCGATTTTGTTATGTTATAAAAAGTAATAATATTGGGCTTACAGTAATCTCCAGAATCTTTATCAATCGAGTCATCATAGTGAAAAGATGATAACAGCGTCATGACTTTTTTTTCTTTGGGATATACGACACCAAAGTAATCGATTTGGAAAATGCAAACATAGACGAGTACTGTGGTCTGCTGGGATCAAGAAGTTCCTTTGGAATCTTCCTTCTATTTTTTCGAATTGTTCCAACAATTGTAATTTTGTGCTGCTCCAGCATGCGTTTTACAATTTCGTAACTTATAAACCAATTATCAATGCTTATATTTCTAGACGATCCAAACACAGGCTCACATATTCTTTTCACTAAATCGGTGATTTTAGTACTAACGCGATATGGCCCTGGAAGCTGAGCTCTAACGTATACTTCCATATTTAATGTGTAAAAACATTTGGCGTCCACTAAGGAAAATACTTTAATGCCATATTTGTCTGGCTTATTCGGGATGTACATACGGAATACCCAACGTCCACGGAATGCAAAAAGCATCTCGTCTAATGTTAAATAAGATCCAGGAACGTAATTGAAAGTTTGCATTTTTGATTAAATTGGTCAAAAACGTTTCCTATTTTTGCAAGTTTGCCTATAGTTTTTATTTCGTCTCTAGTATTTAAGTCATCAAAACGCAAGCAACGTCGCAAGAATACAAATCTTCTATGAGCCATTGTAGCTCGAAACACCTATTCGCCTGTTCCATCAGTAGCCCAAAATTCTTTGCAATTTTAGCGGCTTGCTTTAAAAACTCCAGCCAGACCAATTAATGCCTTTATTTCTACAGTATCTGTAGGTCTGGCTCCATTCGGATCTGCATAATTGTTTCTTAGTTTAAAAATAAATATGTTTGTGTTCTGTACAATGGTTTCGAGAATATTATCATCAATAAAACATTTCCAATATTCTAAAGGATCAACTGGTTGACACGCATTTCCTTTTAAACCTGGTAAGTATGAAATTAAATTAGAACTTCTTGTCCAAATTTTTTAAAGAGGCATGTTTTCTCCAGGATACCCCATCTTTTGCATATTAAAAGAGTCGCCGGTTTTCCGTATTTGTTTTAAAATATTTTGAAGTTGCAGGTTCCTCTTCCAATCCTTCCTCCAATTCTGTTTCCAATTCTTCCTCCCATTCTTCTTCTGTGTCTGTATTGTGGTCACTTTCTTCACACCTCTCTGGTTCTGGCTCGCTTTCCGAATCAATATTTTCTCCTTTTACTTCATCATAGAGCTAGATAGATAGATAGATAGACCTTTATTTAAATAGAAAAAACCTAATATACATACAATATAAAGAAAGTACACTATAAATTTTGGATATATTTTTTAAGTAACATTTTGAAATTATTAAGACTAGTACATTTTTTTTTCAGATGTTGGTAACTGATTAAATTTAAGGAAGCTTTTAAAAAAGAGCGAATTCATCGTACTTCTATACATAGTTCTAGGTACATATATGTCATCTAAACCTCGGGTATTATAAGAATGAATACTTTTGTTTTTGAATGATAAGCCATTTACTATTTTGAAGACCAAAATCATGGTGAAATAAAACAGTCTATTTTCAACAGAGAACCAATTTAGAGTATTTAACATCGTCCCAATTGGGGTACGGCGATTTGTTTTAAGAATTATTCTCATTCCACGGTTCTGTAATTTTTGTAGCATGTTAAGTTTGTTAGGGTTAAATAAATATAAGATTGATGAGCAATAGTCAAAATGAGGTTGAATAATTGTGTTATATACTGTTATTTTTGACTCCATTGATAAATTTTGAGATATTCTACTCAGAAAGTAAAGTTTTTTTGATATTTTTTTATGAACATACTCGAAGTGACTCTCAAAATTCAGAATATTATCAAGCTGAAATCCTAAATATTTAACTGTTGTGACAATTTCAATTTTTTCATTATTACTATTTAAATTAATGATTTTATTAAATTTCATTTCATTTCATTTTTAAATATTTATTAACCATATCTAAAATATTGTTCATTTTTTGAATAGCTACATTAAAATTTTCATCACTACAACATATAAGAGTATCATCGGCAAAAAGATTAATAAATTTACAAATTACAAAAATATCGGTATCGTTAATGTACAGAATAAATAAAAGGGGACCTAATACACTACCTTGAGGAATCCCTGTATTACTATCTAATAGCTCTTGTATCTTTGAATTTCTTTCAGATAAGGATCCATCACTGAAATCTGAAATACAAGAGAAAAAATTAAGGGCTGGAACATTATTATATTCATATATAACCATAGGAATTAAAATACTTAATCTGTGTAGGTTATACCTCACAAAAAATAGGAAAATAAATTTACTTGTCGAACTCACAAAAGTTACTCGAATAGTCGGGTAGAGTCTGACAGACCAAAAGTGCAAATAACTAGCGAACTATTCTCCGACATAAAATAAGTAGTAAGGCATTAGAAATAAATTGTCGCTGGAAAGCACAATACCATAAGGAATACAAATAATTTAAATCTAATATATCACAGTATAGTTCCTTATGTTTTACCTGATTGTATTTTCAATGTCACACATTATTATAATTTATTATAACATAGAAGTTTTTGATTCTTGGTTCGTAATATATCGTTCTAACCAACTCCATTGAGAAGAAATCCAAAAATAGACAAGGAATGTTTATAGAGATATCTTTGGTTTAATAAGCCATGTAATACAAATAAATACATATGTATACATTGTAGCAATCTGCTTCGTGTACAATATGTAACTGAAAATGACTACACAATTCAATTTAGTCATTAAAATATGATTACTTAACTACATTTGTAACTATAACGTCAGTTCAACAATAAACATTATGAGCCGATGTGTGCACTATAATATAACCACTGGGAGCCGAAGTAGAAGCAAATTAGCTCCCAACAACAATTTCTTGCAAGCAACAAAGCTCTTATCTCTCTTTCAAGCAACCCCGTCGACCTAATGAAATTACTGCTTCATCTCACACACAACAATACTTCGTAATATTATAGGTCTGTGACATAGACGGAGGCACAATTTTGCCTTAAATATACACTAAAAAACAGGAACGAAATTAAAGTACGGTCATGAATACGCCAGTATAGCATAAAAAACAAAACAGATAACCAACGATATAATTGAAGGCGGTAAGCGACAAAACATAATATTCGTAAATAATGGGGATTATAAATAAAAATGCGAATTTAGTTTATACTCCAAATTTTGTAGTAAATTCTAAACGTGGTATAAATAAAAAACAGAAGTAGATACCCGGCTTGAGTAGGTACTCTTATGTACAGTTTTTTGTGAGAATGTTCTTTTTTTCATGATGAATAAAAATATCTCTATGCTCTTTAGGATGAGAATCTACTCCTACTCCATAAATTTCGAGTCTACTAGTTACCAGACTTCAGTTTCATCGCGGCAAAGCTATGGCTGAGTTCATGTTTAATTTGTGATTAAAAAATATTATAAACAAAAAAGAAGTACGTGTGATCGTGACTTTAAAGTATTATATCGATTTAATAAAGAAAATGTTAAGTGGCTTTCAAAAATTACTTTTTTAGTAAAGAATCAGAAGAAACAAGAGGTGGGGCTATATGTAACTTCGATAAAATGAATATATTTTTAAGATATATAGGTGATCCGAGGTTTCAAAGAGGAGTGTGAGAAGATATTGGTGTTCATCAAACTACTGTGTCTAAGGTTGTGATGCAAGTTGCTGACCAGAAAAATGCGCACGTTGAATAACATTTCCTCACACTCCGGCGGATATAATAGAAGCTAAAGAAAGATGGCAAACAAAGTACACTTTTCCGTGTGCCGTGGGTGTGATCAATTGGACCCACATAAAAATAGAAAGACCTCCTCTTCATGGTGATGAATATATCAATCGCAGAGGATTACACAGTATCAACGTTCAAGCCACTTGCAATGCAGATGAGTGGTTTACAAGCGTAGACGCATCATGGCCAGGATCTGTCCATGATTCATGGATACGGAGCAACTCACAAATTTGTAACATTGCTAAAAATGCGTTTAGAAGAAGAAACATTTTAGGAGATGAAAGTTATGGCATAGCACCGTGGTTAATGGTGCCCTTTAGAAATCCAAATACTCCTGCAGAGCTTGCTTATAACAAATTATTTACAAAGGAGCGTGTAATAATTGAAAGATGTTTTAGACAACTAAAACAAAGATTTCCGATGCTTCAATATAAAGTTCGAGTGTCGATAGACAATGTTCTAAAACTTGTTCTTTTATGTTACACAACGTAGCTAAATATTTAAATGATGAACTCGATCCAATGGAGCCCCCAATACAAGGTATTCCGGATTCGTGTCCAGTAGAAGATGAAGATACAATAGACAAAGTGGGCAACGAAGGAGATCTGAATTAGCATGAATACAAAACATTTATAATTTTTATCGTTGTTACAACTAACATGTTTTATTATGCACCAGTTAAAAAAATATTTAAATATTACATATTAACGTAAGTTTTTCCGTTTTTACTGTCACCAATAATATTATTATTTGAAGTAGATTGTTTACTTAAATCAGGATTTAGCTCCCTCTTTAGTATTTGCTCCTTCATTTCCAAAACTCTCAGTTGTTTTAGCAAAACTAGTCTTTGTAGTTCGGTATTTGAAAGTCGTTTGCTATCGTTTGTCTCGTATTTTTCAAGAGGACTAATTTTAATAGGTTTCTTTGTTTTAGGTAGATATACTTCAATAGTCGTATTATCATTTGTGGAATACGTTGGAGAAACAGAAGCGCTGCGGATTTTAGTTTCATGATTATTGTCTTGTCTTGGGTCTGTTTGTTCTATACCGACAGACAATGCTCCTAAAATGAAATTGTAACATGTAACAAGTAACCTTGACTTTACAGAAATATATTTTTTGGTTCTAAATAACTTTGTAGATTAAATATAGTTTGGCTACCTTATTTATATCATTAATTATTTATATCATGTGTTCATTAGAAAAAAACCTCCAGTTACTTTAAAAACAATTGTTCTTTGATTATAAACAAAACGTTACTTTAGTATAATGTAAGAATACACATACCTTTTTGGTGTTGTCCTTTTCTGACAAAATTTCAAAGGTAACGAAAGAATAATGAGCATACGATAGTTTTTTTTATAAATATTACATTACCAGGTATCTTTGTAAGTACTGGATTGGTATCGCCTTCCATGATTTCCAACAAAATCTTTTACCAATCATTCAGAACAATTTTCTTATTTCCAGTTTTATTAATATCAGTCTTTTTCTTGAGTCTTGATTTCATGTTGTTAATTTTTTTGTAGATTTGACTTTGTCATTATTTGTAAACTGAAATTAAGCTCCCATTATTTTTTCATGGCTTCAAGTGCTTTTGATTTTGATAGTTGGATAGCTGGTGTTTGTGACCTGGATAAAAGTATAGGAAAATCATGTAACATATGCAAAATAATCCCATTTGGGATTCGCAACCTTTATTCCTTTTGTCTTCACTGCTTTTACTCATTATAACAAAACAACACGATGATTTATTCCTTAAATAAAAGGCAACGCAAGATTAAACCGAACGCTATCAAACAGGCTCTGACAAGTGTCAAAAATAAATAGAGAGTGTCTACTTTTATGTACTGTGAGCAGAAACTAATTAAATCAAAATATTTTTATTCATATGAAATCGAGTATAAACTTATACTTTATGCTCATACTCATTAAAACATACTTGGAATTTATACTCCATTTTTATCCATAACGCAAAATGACGCAAAATAAGTGAAGAGAGTGATTAAGAAACTTTCATGTTACCTGATCTTGATGAGTACACTGTATACACTGAATTGTGGAAGTACAGCTAAAAACATTGGTTACGTTAGGTTTTCATTCTGCATTATGTATTTTTGAATTGTTTTACCGTAAAATTTACATATTTTGCCTGAAATTATCTAATTTTAGGAAAATTTTCCCAATTCTCCCAATTCCCAAATAAGTGTAAAATATATTGTATATCTACAAAACATTTGTACATTAGTCCATCTTTGTATTTTCACTATAGTTGAATATCAAAAATGTAGACATTAAATTTAAAGAAATGGTGATGACCATTTTTAGTCTTCCAGTGACGTAGAATTTTTTTTGTTAGAGTGAGAGGTAGCGCTGCTTGTATTGAAAAGTTTTTAGATATTATATGTACTTATTCTCTCCTTAGCGCTAAAAAATTTCCAAACAGAATTGGCCATAATACAACTGAATAATTTAGACATTGAATAATTATATGGACTAACAATATATCTATAAAGTATTCTTCTTCTTTAAGTGCTATCTCCGCGACGAAGGTTGGCAATCATCATGGCTATTCTGACCTTCGAGGCAGCTGCTCTGAACAATTACCTTGAGCTACAATCAAACCACTCTCTCAGGTTCTTCAACCAGCAAACGCGTCTTCTTCCTACGCTTCTCCTACCCTCTACTTTTCCTTGAATTATGAGTCTCAAGATGTTGTATCTTTCGCCTCTCATTACATGTCCGAGATATTGCAATTTCCTTTCTTTTATTGTATTTTCCATTTCCCTCTCTCTGCCTATTCTCCTTAACACTAACATAAAGTATCTTATATACTAAAACGCTAAGCCCTTTTCTTGTCCACCACTTTAATCAAAAACCATATTAGATAATTAAAATATTTTTTTGAAATATTATTAGTATTACGTATGAGATTGTCAAGATATACTTTTGGTACAAAAATTCACTTCCGGTTTTGAGATGACCGGAAGTTAAAATTTACTTTAAGTTTTAGACCCCACAATGTATATATGGATCGAAAGGTCTCGTCGAGACGAATCTAAATATGTACTTCCGGTTGCGATCCGTCACCGGAAGTGACCCGAAACGCGCATAAAACGTCAAGATAGAGCAAGTCTTTATTAGTCAAATCAATAGAGAATTCAACGTAGAGTTCAAAAATGTAAGTTCACGAAATTATCATTTATAGTTTTTGAGTTATTGATAAACATATTTTTACTTCCGGTCATTGTATATATTGTATATTTTTCTCGCAAAATAAAAATTTCATTTAAAAAACTCGATAGTTGGTACGCTAGTGTTTAAATTAAATGAAAAAATTAAATTTTTCAAAATAAAATGTACGTGAAGATGTGCAAGAGGTGTATTATTATTGAGTGAATTATTGTATTGTAGTTAGAATTCATTTTATATGATTTGTTTTTTAATATATTATTTATTTATTAGGTATATGAGCAATAAAAAAACTGTAATTTTTTTTGGACGAGAGTATCGACGTGCTGATCTGACGTGAACGCTCTGTCTCTTATATGTCTTAGTATCTCCTGGCTGTGCTGTTGAGGTTGTCTTCTGCCCAACTGATGGCCGTATTCGGGGCTTTAACAGATTCAGCAGCAGGAGTTTTTGAAGCAGATGGTTCATCATCGACATCCTCCTCTTTCTTTTCTTCATTTTAAATGGCGCTTACAATTTCTTCATCCGTGAGCATTTCTTGGGTGTCAATTTCTTTGTCACAGCCACCTTATGCCCATTCTCGAACCTGTCCTCCGGAGGCGTGACAGCCGTGCCGGAGGCATCAAGGAATTTGGATATCGGTCAAAATACTTGGGAATTCCAAGGTTGGCCAAATCCAAATTTCTAATTGATTCGATGCAGGGAAATTCCACTTTCGCTACGTAAAACAAAGAATTTGTTTTACATAAAAGCAGGTAGATTTTCTCTCATCAGTCAGTCGAGCTTGCCTCTTCTACTGTAGACCTAGTCGGTGCTATTATTGTTCCTACTAAGTTATTGATTTATTTCTGATTTTTTTATATACCATTTTATTTTAGCATTATTGTATATTCAGACCTTTTCAGGTTAGAATAATATATTGATCTATATTTGTTTTGATTGTTTATTTTTCTTGTATTTTGTGTCTAAGTTGTTCGTCCGTAAGTTAAGAACACTTAGAAATATTTATCTTGCTTTTTCTATTTTATATTTTGATTTGTACTTTGTCTAAGTAGTTATTTCCGGTAAGTCAAAGAACTCTTAGACATATTTCTCTGAATATTTGACTTGTTATTTTAATTGTGCGTTTAAGCCGTTCTTTTCCGGTAAGTCAAAAGAACACTTAGAAATATTTTCATAATCATTGTTGCATTATTATTTCCGATATTTTATCTAAGATATTTTCTTCCTTAAGTTAAGAAAATACTTAATACATTTGTCTCTTTCATTTTCTATTTTATGCTAAGTTGTTTCTTCCGTAACTCAAGAAACACTTAGCAATATTTCCACATCTTTTCTGTATTTGATTTTTCGTATTTGTAAGTCGTTTCTTCCGTAAGTCAAGAAACACTTATAAGTATTTGTATTCTTATTTTTCCATATTTGATTCTCTTGTTTGTTTTCACTCTAAGTTGTTTCTTCCGTAAGTCAAGAAACACTTAGAAATATTTCCATACCTTGTTTCATATTTACATATTTCATTTATCTGTATTTCTGTCCTAAGTTGTTTCTTCCGTAAGACAAGAAACACTTAGGAATATTTCTGCACTTTTCTATTCTTTTATCTTGTGTATTTTACATTTCATTCTAAGTTGTTTCTTCCGTAAGTCAAGAAACACTTAGAAACATTTTCTTTGCATTGTACTTTTATACCATTTTATTTTTCTTGTTTACTAAGTTATTCCTTCCGTAAGTCAAGGAATACTTAGACTATTTTACCTGTTCTGTTTTCTATTTTTGATCTGTTATTTTGTAACTGCTCCTTGGAACTGTTACCTATAACAGATACTTGTCACGGTAACCGTTATTTTATACCAGTAGAAGTATTAAACCATTTTATCAGTGACAAGCAAAGATGGTCAACACCCGGTCTAATTCCGAGGACAGGAAGAAGTCCGCAGAGCCGGCGATGGGTCCTACAGGCCCAAATGCCCCCTCTCGGCAACAAACCTTAGATTCAGTAATTATTGTTGTGTTGTCTTGAGCCAGCTGAGCGACAAGGGGGCTTACAATGATGTTGGATGAAGAGTCATCAACAGACACTAAGTCTGGGCTCAAGTTTTTCCAAGAAAGTTGAATCAAACGTTGTAAAATAGATGATCAAAAATTTGCTAAATTGAAAACAACGTCCTTGAGATTAACTTTCTTCAAAGCTACTAGATCCGTTTCACTTTGCAAGAGTGTTAGAGTAAAGCTTCTCGATAGCGAAGATTTGTATTATGGATGACATTCTGATCCATTGGTTGAATCATAGCTGTCATGTTGAGTGGAAAAAACATGGCAAAAATTTTACCATCTTAACTACGAAATTCATTAGCGGATGGATGACCAGTCAGTTGTCCAGCAGCAACATTGAATTGGACAGTGAAATCTACGATTTTTAGTAGGTGAGATAAAAACTTTTCGAAACGGCTTTGACCAGACCTTATTTTAGTAATAGTTAGCTAAAGTTAGTAAAAGTTAGCTATTAAATTAAATATTTAATAATTTCTTTCTTACATGCCATTGTCATCCTAATTTCTTGTTCCACCAGTGAGAATCGCTTGCGATAAATCGCTGACGGAACGGATAAGAATAGACCGAGGGTGAAAAAGGTGGAGCGGCAATCTAAATATTGATGCAGGTGGATGAATATTAAGCAGGCGATTTCGTAGAATAAAGAAGGAAGAAAAGGAAGATGTTAGCCTTCTTGTAATCAGCAATACTGATCATTTTAGTCATCCATCTCTATTATGACATTCTAGCGATGTTTTTAAAATTTTAAAAATTTAAAAATCATTTGCGCACTTTCACTCATATATGCTGAGCTCTTGTTCAGGTAGTATTTTTATTTCTGTGGTTCCATTTATTCCTTTTGTTGCTGATATATAATCTGCTGATAAATATATAATCATTATGGGTAATTTTAACGTCCGTGCTGGCAATTATATAGTTCCAGGAATAAACACGTGATATAATGAAAATATCAGAAATGAAAACGGAGACCTTCTGATAGAACTCTGCAGTATAAACGAAATACTTTATAATAATATATTTTTTCCTCACCAAGAACAATACAAATACACTTTTAAAAACAGTAGAGGACAAAGATCTATGATAAACTATATTCTGTCGAATAGAGAGTTACACCCCTTCCAAATCTTGGATGTAAGATCACTAACATCAGAAGAAATAGGAAGCATAAAATCCAAATGAAAACACATATAAGTGATAACAAAACACCAGAATACACCTCTTCTTCTCCTTCTCGTGCCACTCCTAGCGATGATTGGAAATCATCATGGCCACTGCGACTTTGTTAGCAGCGCGCCTAAAAAGTTCAATCGAACTACACCCGAACCATTCACGTAGATTACGAAGCCACGATATTTTTCTTCTTCCCACACTTCTTTTGCCCTTAATTTTGCCCTGCATTAAAAGTTCGTACTTTTCACCTCTCACAATGTGCCCCAAGTATTCCATCTTTCTAGTTTTTATCTCATTTAGAATTTCGCATCTTTTGTCTAAAGTTTGGAGTACTTGCGTGTTAGTGACGCGGTCCATCCATGATATTCTGAGAATGCGCCTATAGCACCACATCTCGAAAGCTTCGATGTTTTTTGTGGTCAACTGTTTTAGTGTCCAAGCCTCTACCCCATACAACAGGGTAGAAAAGACATAACACCGCAGCATTCGTATTCGTAACTTTATATTGATATCACGATTGCAAAAGAGTTTGCGCATTCTATTAAAGACTGATCTAGCGATTTCTATTCTACATCTAATCTCTTTTGTTTGATCAGTATCGTCTGTGATCCAAGCACCTAGATATTTATAACAGGACACACGCTCAATCGTTGTATTGTCTATTACAAGATTAGCTCTGATGTTACCAAATACACCACAAAGATAAAACTCGAAAGCTCACAGGATGACTCCACAAGATACCTATTTTAAAAAAGAATAACCGAAAAAAGCAGAAACACATATATCACAGAAAGTGATGGAGTCGAAGAAAACTGAGTAAAAATTAAGTCGAATATCTTAGCCTCCGCCAAGGAAGTTCTTGGTGAAAGAAATATAAATAACAATAAATCGTTCCCAAGGCGAAGAACTCCATGGTTTTGTACAGAAGTGAAGGAAAAATGTAAAAAAAAAGAAAAACAGTTACCTGAAATACATGTCAACGAAAACAAAAAAAAATATTGTAAAACAGCAATGATAGAACAATTAAAAACATTAATTAATAAAATTATAAAACACAATAACATACCGGAAGAATGGAGAACGAGCGAACTAATTCTACTATTCAAAAAAGGAGATAAAAATAGCCAGAAAACTACAGAGGATTAAACTTATTAAATACTACCCTAAAACTCACAACTGAAATTTTACAAGTACTAATAAATGAGAGGATAAGTTTAACAGATGAACAACAGGGTTTTCGTAGTGGAAGATCGTGTACAGATGCAATATTCCTTATAAAGCAAATTACTAAGAAATCAGTAGAGTATAATAGACTAGTATTTCTGTGTCTGATTGACCTAAAGAAAGCGTTTGACAGAGTAAGACTCGAAGATGTAATCTATCTGCTGTGTAATAGAGAAGTTTCACTAAATATTATAAAAACTATCAAAAACATCTACCAAAACAACAAAATGGAAGTCAGAATAGATGAACAACTTACAGAACCTATAGAAATAGGTAACGGAATTAGACAAGAGGACTCATTGAGCCCCATGCTCTTCAGTTTGATCATGGATGAAATCATCAAAAGCGTTAACAAAGGAAGATAATACAGAATGAGAAACAAAGAAATAAAAATACTTTGTTACAAATTAAGAATTTTTAAAGCCAGTGTAAGACAAAAATGACCTATTCCTCAAAAACAAGACCCGGGAACGGCAGAGATAAGAGTAGTGGGAAAACTTACAGGAAATAAGCTAAGAGATCGAAAGAGAACTGAAGATATTAGAAAAAAATGCAACGTACAGTGTATAAATGAATGGACACAAAATAGAGAAAGATAATTAGAAAGAGAATAGAGGTATTAATCTGCCAATGACTTAGCAGAATTGCTTATAAGAAGGAAGAAGAAGAAGCTGCTGATATGTGATACTTGCTGTTTGGTTTATTTCTTAAGATTTTATTAACCATTGTATCAAAATTATCTGACATTGGAAGTTTCTTAAGTGAGATTTCAATGTTCAATTCATACCATCATCATATTTTCAGGCTTTACATGGGTGGTATTGTCATTGGCTATATTTGTTTAGTCACTGATTTTCATATCTACTTATAGACACACATTATGTTCTTATAAAATGATTTAACGTTGTTGCTCTAATGTTGCTCTGTCTCTTTTGTTCTCTATTATTTTACGAATTTTTGAGTATTCCATTGTACATGCTGTCCAAAGTTCCACCTCTGGTTGTAGACTACCAAGCATGTCTTTTTTTGTTCATGTTCATTTAAAGTATACCATGATTTTATTCTCGATTATATGAGTACTATGGTCTAATTCTCTCGTTAAAAAGAGAGATCTCATGCTATACGTTATTCAGTTTTTTCCACGGCAGACATCCTTTTTAAAGTATATTGCGCAACGTCTTCTTACGAACCTCTGGATATTCCCTGATCTGCGCTACTGCCTTGCAACATTAAAATGCCTCTGTTACTATTAATTTATGTTATCAGTGGGAGCATCAAAAGCTAGCTTGAAAATAAAGTAAAGCAATTTAGTTAACAAGCTGGCAAAATCTACCTTTGTGTAGTGTCGCCGCATAATTTGGCTTCTTCTCTGCTTCTTCTCCTACATGCTGCTGCCTTCGGGTCGGGAAGGGTGGCTTTTAAACATAATTAATAGCCACTTAACTTCGGACTTTGTTCCGGCGCCTTTACAGCTCTTTAAAAGATACGAGGGCCTCATCGAATTTCATAATAAAACAAAAAACATTAACTCAACAATAATATTTGTCAAATGTTTTAATACAATGAAATTATTTCTTATTAATTCATTTAGTATTTTACATTTTCCTTCGTAATAGGCTTTGAATAGATGAATTTCCGATTGCACAGTTTCCAAAATGTTGGCCTTTATAAAATAAGACAATTGACATCATTTAAGGTTAGAAAATTGGTATTTAAAAATGTGTCTTTGCTCAATTTTAAAACTACTAAGATATATTTACTATACTCGGTTCGCTAATCCCAGTGGCAACTGTTTAGTAAATTTAGTAATTATTTTTTTGTAACGTTACTAAAATTCTGATCGACTGGCAGTGACTTTAAATTACTTTACAACTAAACATACGTGCTCATAGCCAATATTTGGACAAAAAAATATTCATATGCATTTTATTAACAAAATAAACAGAAGTTTATTTTTAAAATTTTATAGTCGTTTATCGACTTTTCATCAATGAATCCTTTCAAACATCGTGTTACCAAAATAATAAAAACCAATACGAGTAAGAGCACCTTCTTGTCCTTGAAAAAAGAAATCTTTCCTAAAGGCTGATGAAACTGCGTTCAAATTCAATGGCAACAGAAGGCAAAGGGAAACCATTGCATTAAGGGTCCGTATGGATATCCTCATTAGTTAGGATATTCGGTCCATTTTCCTTAAAGAGAAACGAAGTCCAGATTTTAGATAGTTTTTTTCTGGATATGTACGAAGTCTATGTGTGTCTACTTCTTTCACCGTTCCATGTTTGTGTCATAACTTAAATTGATGTTCTGGCAGACATTTTGCCAAAGACCAAACTCTCCTACAACATTTTCATTTTTCCTTTCACGAATCTTAGCAGTTCGAACTCCCATACATTTTGAATATCTGAGTAAAAGTTTTCTAATTCATGACCACTGCTTTCTCCTGGTGGCGCATACACTTGAACGAGATTTATATAAGAGGTTTTGGACTTTTTGAACTTGGCATCAGGATAACTCCTTTGGATATGTAGCATACTAATTTAATGCAACTTTCAACCTGCTTGGAAACTATAAAAGTTACTCCATTTTCTAACTCCAAAAGTTACAGCAGAATGCTGAAAATATAATGGAAAGATTTGATGATAACATCACATCATCTCCCACTCTTAGCCAAAACTGACTTACTGATCCCTAGACAAATCACACCATTCATCTATAGAAGAGATTAGAGAAAGGCCGATTCGGAACCATTCCCAGATTACATTTGTCATAACCACCCTGAGTTAGGTAACCTCTCGTCAACAACTCTAGTTGACATAGGTATCTTAGATATTAAAAGTATTCTTCAAAAAATATTCTTCTTCTTCTTAATGAATTAATAAATCTGTATATCGGAAGCATGTCTGGATCGGAAGTCCAATTTATTGATTTAACAGGAAAACGAATTAACGGTTTTCGGCGAATATTAAGAATTATTACAGATATAAATAAATAATAAATAACCAGTTTTTTCTAAGCAATTAATAGTACAGGTAGGACTTAGGACAGTATGCTTCTAAGTTGTATTTTTTTTCCGAAAATATTTTCATCTTAAATCACCTGTCCTTATTAACAATAAGTAAAACGAAGATAGATATACTAATTTCAATTTATTAAGATTAAGCAAAGTTAAAACAGCAAGTAAAATAAACATAAACTAAAAACTTTTAAAGTACGTATTAGCCTAAATAAATTTTATGGATCAGTATCTCCTGGATAATCGTTCCGATTTAGAGCATGTGGTAAGCTTCGATAGTATTCGTGAATCTCCGATAATACAAAAGGCAATAAATCCATGAGGTCATTATATTTTGCTGTTGAAATAGGCACTAGCCTTTGATTTATTTGGTCCAGATCCATCGGTAAGGTAAGTTCGGTTCTTGCGCTTCTTCTCAAATCTACTTCATCGAAATTCGTTGCTTGAAATGATGTTTTGCAGTAAAGTATTCCTAACTGGTCTTTTCTATACTGCAAGTGAACTACTTTAGACAATAGGAACGGCTGTATTACGAATAATTTTGGATCAAATTGGATCAAAAGATTTAAAGTCGGCCAATTCTAGTTAATTAGTTTAAATTTTAAGGAACAGTGACGAATAAGTTTCTGCCAATACCACCGAGTTACAATTGTCATTGTAGGTTTTTTTTTCACTGTTTTTCTATTTGTGCATGAACGGTGTCAGCTTTCATGTGACTATGTCCTTTAAAAGAAATTTTTGATCAATGGTTTTAACCTAATATTTATTTATAATGAAATAAAAGCCCATTACAATGCTGCTGTTATGTGCTCTATATTAGATCCCAGTAAGTTTAGAACTGCCCATTTAACCAAAGCTGATGCTAACTCATTGCCACCTCTCTTGCCCTTTAATTCGTCCCACATCATACACCAGGCTGAATTATTTAAGGAATCAAAAATTGTATAATTTAAAGTCCAAAGCTTTCTTAAAAAAAAAACAACGATGTAGGTAAACATTTTTGAAGATCTACTGTGAATACCTTAGCAATTTTCTTTAGTTTCATTTGTGACTGACGATTTAAGATTGTACCTACGTTCTGCATCTTGCAGATGTAAATTTCTTTCATTGTTTATATGTTCTCCATCAGTGTCGTGTACTGCTGTCTTTAACTGTGCTAAAAATAAATCACATGTATCACATGTGCCAACTTCTGGTGGTTTAAAAGTAAGATTAAATTTTTTATTAAAAATATCCCTATACAACCATAGTTTTGCTACATCGTCTAAAGGAACGTGTTGTTCAAAGCAAAACTCTTTATAGAGCATAAACATTTGCTGCACTAACAATTGAGGACCTAAATATGTTTTCTTTGACCTTTCTGGGTTGTAGTGGCGTTCATATTTAGAAAATGAGGAAATATGTGATACAACGGAATCGATTACATGCTGCTGAGTTGTATTACTAGGTGTATAGTCTAGCTTTAGGCTTTGTTTCTACATAGGATAAAATGAACTGCCCTTTTACATTATAATCTTTTTCGTCATCACAATAATAATTAAAAATCTCATCTCTCTTTTCTTAAGTTATTTTGGAATAACATTTCATATGACAAGAACAAGCCGCTTTTTTCTTTCCTTCCGGCATCTCTTTTCCGCTTTTACTGAGATAGGATCTACTTGCAGCATACTCCCGTTTTCGCTTATTTACAACCCACTCGGAAACATGCCTTACACGTTTCTTTCCAACTTGTTTTATAACAGATTTTCTGAAAACCTTTCTTTTATAAACTTGCTTATTTTCAGCGAGAACGTTTGGTTATTCAACGTTATATTCTGAATCATAATTAACATCATTAATAGGATTATAATCTTTATCTGCTATAGAATCAGCAGAGTTGCTCAACAAAAAGTCATTTCTTTTGACGTATCTGAAAAAATAAATATATTAACCAATTTCTAAATCAATCTTATATAAAGAAAATGTTTTTTTAATTCCTTATTTTATCCTAAGAACTATAATATTAGTAAACGAATTACTTGTCTTCCATTATGGAGTCAAGCGCTAAAGATACTAAACGATGCCCTCGACCGCTCATGTTTACAAATTATAAAAACTATTTACTAAATTATAAAAACTATTCTTGTCAATAACCACAAATTTTCAGAGTTTTTAAGATATAACCTCAAATAACCACTTAATTGATGGATTCGACCGTTACTTGATGGAAATTCATTTTATGTAACAATAAAACACTGAAAACTTTGTTTTCAAACTTCCACAAAATTTATTTTAAATTCTCATCACTACAGCTGTTTCGGCTGAGCACACTTGAGAAAGGCAATCAGCCGAAACAGCTGTAGTGATAAGAATTTAAATTAAATTTTGTGGAAGTTTGAAAACAAAGTTATCAGTGTTTTATTGTTAAATAACCACTTGTTTTTCACTCAAAGCGCAACAATGAACGGAATTTAATATTTAATATATTAGAGCGACGTTAATGTTCGGGGTTGTTCGTTTTATCTCAATAATCAATAATCGCGTTAATTCTTTATAACGTCTAAAACAGCGATATTCCTCCCACATAACTCATCTGAGCGTATCTTGCTATACGCTGATGACACAGCCTTGCTCGCCTCAGGTCCACCTAGGACCAACTGTAGAAAATGCTTGGCATTAGGAATGGTACAAGCACAACTCGACGTAATAGTTTAATGGTGCAACAAATGGAGAGTAATTCTAAATCCAACAAAAACATAACTTATTTTATTCACAAAACCCATATGTTTTCGCCCAGTGCTATAACAGGAAAACCACATACTGCTCAACTGATAAAAACTCGATTTCAGACCGTCAGTGTCCTACTTGGGTGTCAAATTTTCATAGAGACTCAATTGGAACAGAGTAAGAAACAGAGCCAGACTCCTAACAGCATTAAGTGGTAAATTTGGAAACACTAGTCACGTTACTCTTTTGCATACATATAAAACGTTCATAAGACCAATTGTATATAGTATATTCATTCATCTCCACAGGGATCTTATGGACGTTTCCTATAATTAGAAAGTCTGGATTGTTTCTTTGGTTAAATTACTTCAGGACTTCTTACTCGTTTTTTGAATCTTGCAATGTTCCATACCTCATTCTATGCAGAAATGCAGAAATTAATGGATATATGGGTAGAACAAATAGAAGAATTTAAAATGGAGATAAACGAGGAAAAAAATAAGATAATGATAATCAGCGACAAAGGAGATAAGGAAGATAATCAAATAAAGATAAAATGTAAAAACTCAGAATTGGAAATAGTAACAACTTACGAATACCTGGGAAGTATAATAACTGATGACATAAAATAGACTGGGAAATAACAAATGGAGCAAAGAAATCAAACAAGTTATATTATGCGTTAGCCCCATTAATGGGAAAAAGAGAACTTGCACGAGAAACAAGAATAAAAATATATAACACAATAGTGATACCGACTGTGCTCTATGCAAGTGAAAACTGGACAATTCTGGAAAAACATAAGAGCAGGATAAACGCAATGGAGATGAGACATCTAAGAAGGATAGTTGGAAAGACAAAATGGGATAGATTAAGCAACGAGACTATTAGGAGAATGGCCAACCAGGAACCGATAATGAACAAAATAGCAAAGATACAAATGAACTGGTATGGGCATCTAATGAGGATGCAATCCAATATAATAACAAGAAAAATTTATGAAGCAAAAAACATCGGAAAAAGAAAAAGAGGCAGACCAAGAAAAAAATGGATACAGCAAGTAGTAGAGGCGGGAAAACTTAAACAAAAATCACTCGAGGAATTGAAAATAATGGCAGGAAACAGAAAAGAATGAAAGAGGTGGGTAAATGGAAATTAAAATAGCTAGCCCAAATCCGACACCCTGATAGGGTATAAGGAAGGGGAGAAAGAAAGAAAGAAATATTTGGATCATAGAAGCTTGTTGAGGTGTGCTTAGAGTATTTAAAAATAAAATTAAAAGTGAAACTGGAACAAAACCATGAAGTGGAGATATCCAGGATTGGCTAGTATACCTGTTGAATACAAAGCATGTGGTGTTCGTGTGTATCAAGGTATAAAAAATGCTTATTAAAAGCTTAAAACTTTTATTTTAAAGAAGATCTTTTCGAAATTGAATCATTCCATCATCAATTTAATAAAAAGTTGTTAAAAAACACTGTTTGGCCACAGAAAAACACTGGAAGGACATCAGTAACAAAAACAATCCTCATGGAATTTATAAAGGTAAATGCAATAGACCGTTAACTTCGGTAATTAATAAAAACTAAAAATGGGGGCATCTAACATCACCCCCCGGAGCTGGTGAGATTTTGTCGACTTACATTACCTCTGATCCATGCTGAAGTCTAGGGTTAACCTAGAGGGTTAACTAGGGTTACTTATACACACCTATACACAGGTATACCTTGATACACACGAACACCACATGCTTTTAATTTAAAAATAATGGTAATTGATTTGCAGGTCGGATCGATTCAAATAATGAACTTAAATTTACCTGTAGATCCAGTCCATAAACATCAAAAATTTGTTGCGAACGCCCAGAATAACACATATTTCTAATAAACTTTTTATCGAGACCGATTAACTGTTGATGAACTATTGTTTAGGACGTCATGGTGACATGATCAAGTTGCTACTATTCAAAATAAAATCAAATTCAAATTTAAAAACGACCTGGCTCGTCATTTTTCTAATATGTCGTATTTATGAAATATTAAAATTGGATTATTTTTAATGAATACAGTGTATTTGAATCGGTCTTTTCAGAAACATGAGTCAATTTTTGGCAATATTGGTATTTCTTCATAAATCCGTTTTTTATACGTCAACTAACAATTCTAAGCAGAAATATCTAAGCATCGAGACAGCTAAGCAGCAGTCTCGACTTGCTGTAAAAAACTACAGCTTAACATAAATACCCAAATAAACAAAATAATCAAGATGGCTTCAATAAATGGCACGAATAATGATCTGAATTTAAAAAAAAAAGTCAAAAAAGAGGTAATAAAGAAAATTATAAGTCAGATATTATTAAGGAATCGAGGCTTTGTGGGGAAGAATATGAAAATTATAAAGGTAATGTTGTACCTACAAGAAAAGCAGGAGGAGAGTGTCGGTAAGTTTTAAGGTTAAGATAGTTTTAAAACGTAAAGTTTGTAACGATGTGCTGAACGTCCTACAGTAACAGCATTCAACAGTTCGAACCGTGGGAGTGTCGATAGTCACGCATCCATTTCCACGACAAGACGACGAGGTGGGGTCCGGAGCGGCTATTTAAAGCGAGCGGCTGGCGGAGTTAAATTAGTCTTGTGGCTAACGCTCTAGGCTCCCTGGCTCGGTAGTGCATTGAATCTGCGAGCCAACGCGGACAGAGAGACTTCCGCAGTGAGGATTATGCTCTGTCCTTAATCAAGCAGAACTCGTGGGTATAGTGGATTGAACGCTACCGACAACTCTGACTCAGAGTATAACGTGTTTCTAAACAATCGAATATTTTGATTGCGAGATCGTTTGGCGCTTCCGCTGGACTGAGGTGGAAGCGGGTATAAGTCTGCGTGCGATCGAATTCGCGTATTTCATTTTCTGTTAATAATAATTTTTCTTTTACAGACATCCGCCGGGGAATTCACTCTAGCGGGATCCAGGCGGGGATATAGAATATATTTAATTTTTATTTTTGTACATACGTTAAAATTAATAGATTTATTTTTATTTCAACCTGTGTTTTACTGAGTCTGTCGCCTCGAAAGAGCTACCCGTCACAAGTTCTTATATATTTTTTTTAGTTGCCGCTTGAAGTGCTTTGAAAAAATTAATGCAGATGTAACAACTGAAATACTTGCCAAATTCAGAAGCATGCTTACCAAGAATGCACAAGATTCATACTTACAAGGGCTTATGGGAAAGTGTGAAGTAAAAAAGAGACGACCTCGAAATAAAAATACAAAGAATAGAAGATATAACATTAGTTACTTTGTGACAGGCTCGGGTGGCAAAATTATTGTTTGCAAAAAAGCTTTCATGGGAATTCACACTGTGAGTCACGAAAGAATTCGAAGAATTTCTAAGCTTCTTGAACAAGGAAAAGCACCACTAGATAAACGTGGAAAAAATATTTCAGGGAATGCTAAGTCTGAAAATTTATTAGAACATTTTAAGACTCATATTGTGAGATTTTCCACTAAGATTTCACATTACACAGGGAAAGAGAAGCATCACTTAGACAAAAAATTGAATGTGCGAACTGTGTATGACCTATTTTGTGTCAAATTTCCTGATAATAATAATAATTCAGTAAAGTATAAATTTTATTTAAAGATTTTCCAGGAACATTTTTTTCTATCTTTTGACTGTGTTTACAAAAACTTTGACCGTGTTTACACCATCCAAAAGAATATACAGAAATGATAGTAAGTTCTACACGACACAAAAAGTTACTTGTTAAAATGGTGAAAACATCGAATATTTGTAAATTTTAAAAGTGGTGGCCAAAACATTACAAAAAAACGTGTTTTTCTATCGACTCAATAAACAGAAAAAAAAAGTATAAAAAAATCAATATCCAGATTTCAAACTACTACCATTTTTTTTATTCTTAAAAACAGGGAGTGTAACAGTATCGAAATATATTAATGGTTTTATCACTAACACTTTTAAACTTAAAACAAGTGACAGAATTCCATTTTTACCAACAGTTCTGGCCTATCCGGATGGTAAAGTACCAATTAATAAAAAAAATTTAAGATATGCGCAAGCTCGTGGACTACATACCAGAGGAAAAAAGATCATTTTTGAAGTTATACTTCTATACGCGCGCTCCACGTTGGAAATTTGTACGGGAGTAAATCGGTGAAATCATTACATATGTAAGATAATGAGTAAGAGAGAGACATAAGATATATTTTCTCTCTCTTCCTCTCTCGAGAATGGTTCGAAATCGCTCGAAAAATGTTCCTTTTGTATATATATTTAATATTATATATATTACATATATATATATATATATATATATACATATATATATACATATATATATATATATATATATATATATATATATATATATATATATATACATATATATTGTTATGATATGTAAAATCGAGAAAAATATTGGTTTGTTTAAAAATATTTCAAAGTTCAAAAACATTAAAATAATTCAGATAAGTAGGATAATATCCAACAAACATTTCGGAGAAGGAAAGTTATTAAATCCTTGGATTTCCTGTACTAAACAAAGTGTAAGCTTTGCATTTATTTCTTTGTTATACTTGAGTGACCCGCATAAGTTTAAGTGAAAGCCACAGACAATTGAACGGGGTTTTTCAAAATACATTAGTGCAGTGATTAAAGACAATAGAAGGGATTATAGAAAGTGGTTTTTGTTAGTTTTTAAGAATTATAGAAAAATATTATTTGTAAATAAGTTTTAGGAAATTTATAAGTATAGGTAAAAATTTGTTTGTTATCGAAATGAAGAAATGGGGGAATTGTGACGAGTTGTGATTGGCGGAGATTGAAAAAGGTGGGATAAGTGTGTGGGAGAAAGTTTAGCGAGATTGAGGAGAGAGAAAAGATAGAGTCAGTTGGTTTTCCAAATCTGTAAGAGGAACAAGGATTGTTCTCTGGCGGTTCCTGAGAAGTAGCAAGCAGTAGTGTTGAATGTTAGTGAGTTTTTGTGGAGTTAGTGTATCTGACAGAAGCTGGAGCAGCAAAATATTGTAAGTCATATTTTCCTACTTATATTCCAAGAGTCACTGTTCAGGCCAACGAGAGATTCAGTTTATCGTAAAGAGAAGATATTCCAAGAGTCATTTTTCACTCGGGCCAACGAGAGATTCAGTTTATCGAGAGGAGAAAGGCTATCATAATTTGAATGATTTGTGCTTTTGAAGGAGATCATTAAGGACGATATACTTGCAACAATCTGTTGTACGATTGCTGATTACATAGGGAGCGGTTGAGAGGAGATAATATAGTCTACAAGGAACAAGGATTTGGACCACTCATCATCAGAGAGAGATATTTTGTTTCTGCAGTTTTTTTTTCTTTTATTGATAACACAATTTTTACACGTAATTTGGAAAGGATATAAATATTTTGATTAGGAGAGTTAGAATAGTTTGGGATTTTGAGATTTCAATTAATATTGTTTGTACCATTAATTTTGATTGTTCACGTACGGAGAACAAAATTTTGAGAATCCTTATATGAGATTTGTTTATTGAAAACTTTTGAGTGTGAATTATTTCATTATTTTTATTTCAATATATAGTGTTAGATCATATGTGTTTTTTATTATTCCGGTATTCTCTGGACCTTACCTTTCACATGTAATAGCATAGATATTGAAGCACGAATTTAACCCTGAGATAAAAGAATTAAAATTGTGATAGAGAAATAATCATATCATTTAAATAATTTTAATTAATCAAAAAAATTAATTAGCTAATTATTGCTTGGCGCACCAAGACTTTAAATATCACATTAACATATATATATATATATATATATATATATATATATATATATATATATATATATATATATATATATATATATATATGTACATATATATATATATATATATATATATATAATATAATATTTATTAATATTATTATTTATGTGATATGTTTTGTATTATTTATTAAATGTTCATAATTATTTTAGTCTAATGTATTTCAAAATAATAATCTCAATAAATCACTGTATGACCGAGAACTGTCAATTTTGAAATACGTTTGTGTCATGTCTAATTGGCGAATATTTTACGTGTTTGGTTCATACGCTGGTGCATGTGAGTTCGAATCCCAATATGAATTTCCTTTTTTATTTTTAAAATATTTAAAAACCCCACGTTAGTCCTATTAAATATATGTAATATACGCAAAAATGCTTAATTTTAAAATAAAATGAAAATTTACAACAATCCGAATTGTTGGTTTTTTATTTTTATCTTCCACAAATGTTTTTTGAAGTTATACTTCTATACGCGCGTTCGACGTTGGAAATTTGTGTGTATTCGTATATATTGAGTGAATCGGCAAATTACATATGAATTACATATGTAAGATATAGGTAAGAGAGAGACAGAAGATATATTTTCTCTCTCTTTCTCTCTCGAGAATAAAAATGTTCCTTTTGTAAACATATTTAATATTTATTAATATTATTATTTTTTTATTAATATTGTTATCATGGTAAATTAAACATATGCGTCATTTATGTATATTGTCATTTTTAAATACTTATGAATATTGCATTTTAATTTGTATTGTATTATAATATTGAATTATGTGGCAGTGTATTGTATTGTATTTGTATATTAATAACAAAATTAACAATGAATTTTACTACAGAGTATGCGTATAAAAATTTTTCATACATATATGAAAATAAAAATATGTATTTTCATTAAAATATTGATTCAATCCCTCATTTACTTACTATACTCCCATTACTGGTCAAATGTTTATATACAGCAAAAGATGCACCATATACCTGTATACCTAATTCTTTTTTTCTTTCTGCTCTCTCTTACCTATAGCATTACATATGTAATGATTTGCAGATTGACTCCCATATAAATTTGTAAAGACGAACGCGTGTATAGAAGTATAACTTCTACCGACACCCGTTTTTTTTTGAAGAGATTATGCAGTGGCCTACTACTGATACAATTAATAATGATTAATGCTTATACTTTGTTTGACAGGCAATAAAATTTCCAAAGAAAAAGAATATATTTTTTTATTTTTGTTCTGAAACAAGATAAGTCACTTTTTTTAAAACCATAATATGACATAAGAAAAAACAATTTTTACAAAAAATATGTAATGCATAATATACAGGATAGTGAAATATTATTTCAACAATTAATTTTAAAGCAGTTTTTCTTACAGCGCTTTAAAACATTTTTTTGTGATTTACTCAAAACCATAATTTTTGGCTCATGCTGTTTCTAAAATGACCGATTCATTTGATTTATACACTTATGCTTATGTATGACGGTTGATTACAAAGACTTTTTTAGAAGCGGCGAGTCTTTGATAAGCATAACCTTAAAAAATTAAGAATACAGTGAACTTTTTTGGGTACTAAGTTAAAAACAAAATAATAATAATATAGTTGCATATTGCTCATTACCTGTAGGGTTTCTAATGTTATTGTAGGAATAAGAAATTCCCTAAAAACGTACCTGTCGTACAGTAAAATGTTTTATTTGCCGATGAATGCTTTAAAACGCAGTTATGCATACACCTTACATGCTCAACGAAATTTGAAAAATCGTTATAGATTTCCAAGAAAAAAATTCTCATTTCAATTATTTTTTACGATGCTCGATAAGCGCCTCGGAAGGCGCCATACCTTGACACTGGTAAGTTGTTAAAATCACTGTTTCACGCCTTATCTCATCATCACTGCCGATAAATCGTTTTGCCTTTTCCAAAGAAGAATTTTATGTTTTCTGTTAGGGATACTTAATGACTTCTGTAACGGAAGCCTTTTGAGTAGTAGGTAGCTTAGATTTAGGATTTTTTGGGCTTCTCTATGTTGATCGATTGATTGTAATCAAATATACCCAACTACTATAAAAAATAAAAAGAGAGTTATTAGATGGTAAATAGAAACTGCCTATGCTATCTAAAATCTTGGTGATTAGATGTTTTACGATTTTGTTTAACTTTTTATAGTTACATTTACCGCTCAAGAAGTCATAAAATGAATGTTAATTTTAGTTTTAAATATTTTATCAGCCAATTTAAAAAGAAGGCACAGTTATGTCTAAATAGTTATTTAAACAATAGTTAAAACGATCTACATGTCTTGCATATTTCCGTACTCTTTCACTACTCAAATTACAATCATTTTGGTAAAATTTTACCGTAATCTCTTTAAATATTGGAGTAATATGACGAAAATATAAGACATATTTGATCTTTACAGAATGCTTTCAGTATTAAGCGAAACATTTTTTTTTGGTTTTGATTGGTAAAATGTTATCAATATCTTGTTTGCATGACTATAACTGTCTACTTATTACTTTATTAGTGAATTCTTAGTCGATAAATAGTTTGTTTTTAAAGTTTATATAAAGCGATCATCACAAAGAAAGATAACGTCCTGGGTAATCTGGTAGCAAGCAGGCAAGCAATTTGATTAAACCCAGCCTATGAGACATGTTCACCCCTGAAAATTACGTTCGGGTGTAACAATTCATTGGAGCGAGGTGTGTTAACTCGTGTATATACAGGAGTCACCCCACCGCGCTCCAATGCTCTAGACCATCCCTTTCCCCCCTATAGCACTCTGATGCGCGATAGGGGCACAACTATCAGCCAAATGCTCTTCATGTGGAGGTCCTGGGTAAAAGAACCCCAACATGGTTTCCTAACTGATTGCAAAACTCAGGACAGCGCATTGTCGCTATGATCCTGTTATCATGATGTGGCTTATCCGCGAACTAAAATTGCTTACTTGGGCCTCAAGTCTCCGCTCTGAGCCTAGGCTCAGTTCGGCGACTTGGTGCTCAAGGGGTTGGGCCCTACGTGCCCGGGTTTTGGGGTTTTTGTTAATTTTTTTGGTGGCTTGCGCCGGTTTTTGTTAGTATTTTTTAATTTTTTTTGGTGGCCGAAGCCGGTTTTTGGTGTTTTTTATGATTTTTTTTTGTAGGTGGCCCTGAAACAAAAAATCAGAATTAGTGTAAAGTCCATACTATAACATTGAAAATATATATATATATATATATATATATATATATATATATATATATATATATATATATATATAACAATATAGACTTTATCGTCTATAGGCAACTGGGCCCACTCTGTGCTTTGCGATAGTCTTTGGGTGTTTTGAGCTACGAACTGTCTTCTGTGTGCGTTGTTGTTATTTTTGAAGTGTTTTCTCTCTAGTGTTTTTTATTTTCTCTCTAGTGTTTTATTTTTTCTCTCTGGTATTATTTTCTCTCTAGTACTTTTTATTTTATTCTACTATTTGTTGTTTTGGTCTTTTGTGCTTCCATCTGTGGAAAGCGTCATACCTCATCATCTCTCTTAGTATGTGATTGGGGTGATTCTCTATATCTGCAAACTTTGTCCTGGCTTTTTCTTTCATCGTGGCTGTCACTCTGATTTGTTGCAATTCTCTGAAGAGGAATCTTTCTGCAACGTATCTTGGTACGTTGACTGCTTCTCTAAGGCTGTTGTTGTGAGCCGCTTGTATTTTCTTTTTTGATGTATTGCATACATGTCCCCAGGCGAGGGATGCATATGTCAGTATGGGCAGTATTATGCTATTTATTAGTCTTATCTTTGTTTTTATCCTGAGTTTACTTTTCCTCCCTGTTAGTCCTCTTACAGAAGCTCTTGCCATGTTTGCCTTTTGTACTGTGGCTTCTACGTGTTTGTTGAATGTTAATCCTTTATCCATAATTACTCCGAGGTATTTTGCTTCGCTTTTCCACTCAATGGGATTATCTTACACAGTTACCTGTTCTTCTGGTTGCTGATGCCTCTTTTTGAAAAGTACAGCCTGTGTCTTATCGGAGTTTATTGCTATTTTCCATTTTACACTCCATTCTTCTATGTCGTCTAGTGCTGTTTGGAGGTTATTTACCGCAATGTCTATGTTTCTGTGTTTGGCCGCAATCGCTGTGTCGTCGGCATAGAGGCTTAGTAGTATAGCTGGTGTTCTAGGTATGTCTGCTGTGTATATTGAGTACAGTAGGGGTGACAGTACCGCTCCCTGTGGCACTCCAGCCTCCGGGTTTCCGAGTTCGGATAAGACTTGTCCTATCCGGACTCTGAAACGTCGGTTGCTCAAGTACGACGAGATCAGCCTTGTCATTGCTCCACTGTACCCGTGGGTAATCTGGTCATAAGCAATGAACAGATATATAGAGAGTGAAAAGATGTAGTGGCTTAGTAGCTGGTTAACCGACACGCTAGACTTTTTACAGCAATAAAAATCAGAAAAAGAAAGAGCAGCATTTATAAAAATCAAACAATTTCTTTGTTGTTGCAGCCTTAACCTGAGGCTTTGAGTAAGAATGTTCAGATGTTACGTTTTTTCAACTGTCATGTATAGATCGAAGGCTTGGATACTTTTTAGCAGCTTTAACCTGAGGCTCTCACTAAAAATGTTTAGATGTTACGTTTTTTCAACTCTCATGTATGGATCACTTAGGAAAACTGAACTGGAAACGCTTGCGGCCTTTAAAAAGTGGTGTTACTGCTGCATGTAAAAATATTATGGAATAACAATATCGTATGTAGAATTTTCCCAGAGAATGAAAACAAGCAGTTAACTAATCAGCACCCCAAAAATAAGAAAGTTAGAATACTTTAGATACGTTATTAGAGGACCTAAGTAATTAATGCTAAATAAATTGCAGGGAAAAATAAAAGACAAACGGAGTCAAGGTAACAGGCATCAGAACCTGTGAGATTAGTTTGGACTTTGAAAAAGTGAATTTGGACAAATTTGAAAAAGAATGGATAATAATAACGACACACATAAACGTGAATTTTAAACAAGAAGAACAAGATACGCTTAAACTATGGACAAGTAAATGAAGACATTTTAGAATAAGATGCAGAATGGAGCGAAAAGGATAAATAAGGACCTAGAAAACTTTTATAATATCAAAAATTGAAGAGATTTTAATATAAGGGATATTATCTGACTAACAAACAATGTAAAATGAAAGGTTACCAAATAACTTAGCCAAATAGTACCATACACCATAGTAACTAGATGAAAAAGACAGCAAAAAATGAGGTGAAAAACTTATATTTAAAAAAAACTCCACCAACTTACAAAGGCCAGCAATAGGAACAAATGGAAGCAACGTAATAAAATGGCGTAACGTAACTAAAAATGGCGACTGTATTATTCTTTTTTTAGGGACTAAAAATAGTGGCTGTATTTTCGCAGACTAAAGATGACACCCGTAATATTCTACTTTTCGTGGACTAAAAATGGCTCCACCTGTCAAATGTCGTCTGTAACTTCTTATACTGTCCAGTCGTCTTCTTTTCGTCTGTAACGTCTTCCGTTATTTCGTGTTTGCTAAAATCGTTTTTAAAGTGGCGTCTAGTCATCTTCTTTTTCTTGTCATCCTCCTTCATTCAACAAGATAAGACAGTAAAAAAGTTGGATATTGTCTTCTTTTAAGGTGTCTTCTTCTACCAACACTTTTTTCATTCAACATAACACTAGTGGTAAATTATTGACAGATCGTCTTCTTTTTCTAAAATAGATCTCACACGGAAATTCCAATGGAGGTTAAGTTTGCTTCTGAAAACTTTTACCTGGAGATACCATCATTTTAGTACAGTTTTTGTTATATTGGAAAAGGTAGATTCATTATTATGATCTGAAAAGATATAAAGGCCTTTTCTATTAACACCGTTTCCTGCATGATTTAACCAACACCACCAAAGTACTCAAAGTGTAATTTTACTCCACACTTACTTATATTTTTCTGTTAAGACCTGGCTCTCTACTCTCAGGACTGTCCTGTAAGCTAATGTTGTAGCATAATTTTTTTCTTTTAATATCGAATATTAACTATATAAACAAGTTATTTGATACGCCCCTGGCTGATGACAGCGACCTGGAGCTGTCTACTTTTAAATGTTTGTGTTTAATCATCTGAAAATCAATATTAACAGCTAATTATCGAATTTGATCTCGCCATAATTGAGTTTTAATTTTAAATTTTCAAAGTTCCCACAAAAATTTGAAGACCCAGCGCCTTTAGGGTTCAATTTCGTGTAAAAAGAATCGCAGAAGAGAGATACGATTGGTTGCAAGTAAAATCTGGTACGAAAAAGTATGAGTTTGACACGAGAGAAATGGTGGCGAGAGGAGAACAATTTAGAGTCAAGGGGAAGAATGGCAGCGACTGAGTAGTAAAGATCGTTTTCGTGAAGTTGAAAAAAAAAACCGGCAAATTTTATCTTTATTCCATGAGAAGAAGGTGATTTGAGCTAAAAATGCCACGTGACAACCTTGGTAATATAAGTTAATCACCGTTTGTTGTAGGCTGTATCCTGTGACAGCTCCTGTGAACAAGGGATCCTATAACAGCGTCCTGAAGGCTAAGTAAGCCGACATGGTTTTAAGTGAAAGTTAAGTGGTTGAGTTTTAAGAATCACATGTTGTTGTCATCCAGGATAACCTGAAGTCCAGTTTTGGTATTTGATTTGATTTCTCCCAGGATTTGTCCAGCCTCTATTTAGTGTCTTCCAAGGGTCAGGTTTTGATTGTTTGAAGTTTGTGAGACAATGTTTTTTTTTTTCGAAACCAAGGTAACAAACTTTTTTAATAGTTTCAAAAAAATAATTATCCAGTAAAGCGAGTAGTTTTGTTAAATTTTTCTAAATAAACACTTATCGTTTAATTCAGTAAGATTTAAGTGACATAAGGTTAAATGCTCGAATAAATGAACTTTAATCAATTGAAAGGTAGATATCGAGCACAGTTTATTTATTAAATCTTGCCCAAGTACTTTCGCTCCTACAGCATCAGAGGCATCTGAAATAAGCCAAGAAACGTTTTTTTAACTGAAGAAAATTAATTAACTTCGATAAAAAAACTCGAAGTTGATTGTTGATAAAAGTTTTTATGTAATAAAACGTTGTAGACTTACTTCGTCAAATTTGGCCTAACCAACCATCTGTTGAGAATGTCATAGACATAAAATTGTAAATTACACTACATGGCACAAGGGCAACCAGTTTAAAATTTAAAAAACGGCGAAGCTACATATTGGTTGGCATCAGGAGAGAGAATGGCTCCTAGTCTTAACGGAAATGTTAAGGTGACATGTGAGATCTGACAACTAGGATGGGCAGTCACAATGATGGTGATTTGATCTGCTCATTTCAAAATTCTATGAAACTGAGCATTGACTAAAGGTCCAACTGACACTACTATAGGAAATCAACTGATGAAATATGAAATTATATAGATTACTTTAAGTGGATTGCATAATCCAGATCTCACAATCAAACCTGTCTGTAATAATTAGGGTGTTATTTTGAGAGCAAATGAAGTGGACGTAGAGTATGAATGCAAGAAATAGACTAAACAATCTATTAGATAGTGGGTGGTTGCCTACAATAAAAGGGTCCACCAAGTACTATCACTACTGTAGAAAAGAAGAAATCGAACTCTGAAATTGAAGTACTAAGAATTAAAAATCAAAATTAAAGGCAGTGTAAAAATGGGGTATAATCCAAATAGTTCAGTTAAACCCACAGTCAATGGGAGAACCATAAAATTACAATGTCAAAGCATTACTCAAAACTAACTGACCAACAATATGAGATGTTGAAATATACAACTGTGGAAATGGTATATCTAAATTACGAGATATGGAGAGTGTAATCAACGCCAACTATCGATCAATTGAACCTGAGCAAGCTAGTTTTGTAAATTATTGAAGAATATAATAGAAATGTTAATCAAAATATGAAATTAATATATTCTTAATCGGTATACTCAGTGCAGGCAGCCTAAACAGCCGAGCTGGGTCCCCCACGAGGTGAAGCTGCAATAAAGTTTTTAAAAATAGGTTTAAATTTAGTACAATTTAAATTAATTTGAGTATTAAAACAGTGACAGTTTTATTTAGTTTCTTTTGATGTTGTATGTATGTATGTATGTTATGTATGTTTTGTTAGAAGGTTCAATCTAATGTTTGTTGATAAATTTAGATTTTTTTTACTAACTGTTTATATACAATAAAAATAAATATGTAATTTTTCTCTTAAACTAGGAGTTTAAAAAATTGTTTCTTTTAAAAAAATATTCACCCTCAAACATTTTTTGGGAAAGAAAAACCATATACCTTCTTTTCTAAGCATCAAGAGGATTTTTTTAAACGCCGTCCTAATTTTAAATAGTTTAGAAATCTTCTTGTTGAGTATTGAACAGGATATCCTGTAAGTATTTCTTAATTTCTTTTTCGTTGTTAGTTCTCTCAGTCCTCCCCAAAAACGATATTGATGTTGATAAATTTAGATTTTTTTTACTAACTGTTTATATACAATAAAAATAAATATGTAATTTTTCTCTTAAACTAGGAGTTTAAAAAATTGTTTCTTTTAAAAAAATATTCACCCTCAAACATTTTTTGGAAAAGAAAAACCATATACCTTTCTTTCTAAGCATCAAGAGAATTTTTTTAAACGTCGTCCTAATTTTAAATAGTTTAGAAATCTTCTTGTTGAGTATTGACCAGGATATCCTGTAAGTATTTCTTAATTTCTTTTTCGTTATTAGTTCTCTCAGTCCTCCCCAAAAACGGAATCCTTATCCACAGCCTTGCTCTTCAACTAAAAGACGAGTAGACGTTCGCAAACGTTTCAATTTATTTGCTCCTCCTATCTCCAAGCCTAGTGATTGTTCAGTTTTCCCTTCTAACCCCCTATAAGCAAATTTTTACTATGTATCATTGCCTGTATCTCCACTTCGTGACTAAAAGTTCACAAACTACACGTCAAAAAAGCATGTTTTTAGACGGTTCTTCCCGAATTCCTCCAAAAATTTAAATTTTATGGAAAAATTGTTTGAATATAAAATTAAGCTTATAAAACAAAGAGATTCGTCTTTTATTATTACTGTAAACTTAATACAGTATTGTCCAAAATAAACAGTACTGAAACTGAAATATAGATGTCTCTTTGTGCGCGCTGTCATATTCAAATTAACTAGTATAGACCTGTTAAGTAATCCTTAAGCAATTAATTATTAAGGCTTTATTGTTAACCCTTAACTGGTCCGGAGTCGTCTGACAGACGAATTCATATTTTTAATTATATTTTATTGGAAATTGGCACTGGCTACAGGCAAGTCCTTTTATCTAATCCTTAAACTATTGGAGCTTGACAAGTGGGTGTATTTGCGACAAGTTTCTCTCAGTTCCTAAAAAGTTATCGCAATAATTAGGTCGAGAGTAGTTCCTCAGACGACGCCGGACTATTGGTGTGACTTTTTTGTGTGTCGTGACAAACGAGTGCGTTTCGACGTAGACGATTATGAGACAACTCTTTTAAAGTGGTACAATGAGGAATTTGATAGTGACAGTGATGTAGACGATATTTTGGAAGACCATAACATTGAATCTGAACACGATATATGTTCGGAATTTTCTGATTCTGACGAGCCTGCAGATTGTAATGAATTAGCAGTAAGTGATAAAAATAAGTGACAAAACCTATGTTTATGGTAAAAATCGACACAGGTGGTATACGTCAGAAGTTATCCCCTCATCTAGAACACATAAACACAACATTGTCATAAAAGTGCCAATTCTAAAAACAAAGGCAAAAATGCTCGGCGACGCTGCGATACCCTTGTCTGTTTGGAATATGTTGTTTAGTGATAACATTCTACAACATATTGAGCAGAATACAAACACAAAATTACGATCAATGCGTGAGAAATATTCTGCTAGTTATATCCATCATCTTAGAGAAATGGATGTTATTGATTTAAAAGCATTTTTTGGGACTTCTTGTTTACACTGTCATTTTTAACTCCAGTTACGAAAATATAGACCGTTTATTTGCAACAGATGGAACTGAAAGAGAAATCTTCAAAGCAGTCATGAGCAAAAAAAGATTTGCTATTCTTTTACTTGCTATCCGATTCGACAATCCTGAAGACACGGAGGAACGCAAAAAAGATGCTTCAACTATCCAACAAGCTATTTCATTTATATTCAATACTTTTATAGAAAATTGTCAAAGTGTATACGGACTTGGTCAATCTGCCACAATTGATGAAATACATGTAAGTTTTCGAGGTAAATGCCGGCTAAAAAAACCGGCTAAATACGGACTCAAAATACAGTGTCTTACGGATGCACATGATGGTTATTTGTATAATGCTTATATCTACAGCAGAAAAGACTCAGATAAATTTGGTATCAGTGATGATTACAAAAAATTCCTAAAGCCTACACAAGCTGCGTTGCGCTTAGCTGAACCGCTCTTTGGTAACAACCGAAATATCACAGCTGATAATTGGTACTCTTCTATTCAATTAGTGGATATTTTACGAACGAATAACTTGACTTATGTGGGCACACTGAAAAAAAAATAAGGCTGAAATACCTCCATCTTTTCTGCCCAACAGAAACAGACCTGAATGGTGAACAATTTATGGATTTAGGGAAGAATGTACCTTAATTTTTCATGTAGGAAAAGTGGGAAAAGCTACAGTACTTATATCTTCACTGCATAGTAGACGTTAGAGTGATCCCTCTACTGAAAAACCAGAAATTATTTCTAATTATAATGAGAATAAGGGAGGTGGAGATTTCCTATATGAGAAATGCTCCAAAAGCACCTCAAGCCGTCGAACCCGAAGATGGCGCTTAACAATTTTTTTCCGCATATTGGACATTTCTAGAGCAAATTCATATATTCTATATCAGTGTTACAAAAACAATCCAGTAATAAAAGAAAAAAGTGTTTTTGCTTTGGAGTTGGCTATGCAGTAAGTGCAAGATCACATGAAAAGACGAATGACAATGACGAACATTCCACGTCAATTACGTCTTACAATTAGCCAGATACTTGGAGTTCAAGAAGAACAAGAGGACAATCAGACTGATGTTGTTCTTATTTTAGAAAAACGCAAGATTTGCAGTTTGTGTCCGAGTAGAAATCGCAGGATGACAAAATACCTGTGCTTGCGTTGCAAAAAGCCTATTTGTTTGGGATGTACAAAACCACTATGTAAAAATTGCGTATAAAATTCGTAAAGTTTGACTGATGCTGGAAACAAACATTTTTGATCTATTTTTATTTTACCTTGTTTTTTATTTAGTGTACAGTTTTAACATTTATCCTAGGAATACATATTTTTCCATAGTGTTTTTTATTAATTTTTTTAATTACTTTACAAAACTATGTACTTTTTCACAAATATTTGTATGGATGTCAGTTTTATTTTAATATTTTCTTCTTAACCCACATAATGCCCAAATATAATACATTCACTTTTATATAAATATATCAGGGTATGTTTGTAACATTTTTTCTTAATAAAAAAATTATTTTTGAGTGTTGTTTTGCTTTCTTGAAAACAGTAGTTTCGCAGACTACGCCGGACCAGTTACGCTACTGCTACAGTACCGGACCAGTTAAGGGTTAAAAATGGCGTTTAGTACAGAGGAGAAAGTGTTTCTTGTGGAGCATTATTTTCGCTCATACGGAATCGGCCGACGTAATATTGCAAGTCTACAATACGCGTGTTATCAATTCACACAACGGTTTAATAAACGCTCTTCAAGTAATGCTGTAATTTTGAAGGTTGTAGAAAAGTTTAGAAATACGGGTAATGTATTGTGCCAACGAAAAGTGTTGCATCTTGGCTTAAAACGAACTTCCTTGTAAAAAATCCTGAAGATTCAGGTACATATGTGATTCAGATACATCAACAATTCCATCCTAGGGATTATCGCAGTAGAGTGGAATATTGTGCCAGAATTCTTGCATTACACTATGAAAATCCTGAATTTTTAAAAAATATATGGTTTTCAAAAGAAGCACATTTTCATTTGTCAGGCCATGTAAATCGTCGCACAAATCGATTTCTGGGCTTTGCCAGACCAGACGAAATTCAAGAAGTTTCTTTACATAGCACCAAAGTGAGTGTTTGGTGTGCAGTTTCGGGACACGGAATCATTAGTCCACACTTTATCGAAAAAAAGGGTAGGCAAGTCACACTTAATCAACAGAGGTACATACAAATTTTAATACGCTTTATCCCTGATCTACGTCAATTTTGTCGTGCACGTAATTTTGCCTTTCGAGACCAATTTTTCCAGCAGGCAACTTGCCATACTGCTGTCGCAGTTCGTCAATTTCTTCAGAGACATTTTTCAAACAAATTCATTTTACGATTTACTGACTTCCCCTATTCTGCACATTCTCCAGACTTAACATCTCCAGACGCATACATTTGGGGCATGGCTAAAACTGCCGTTTTTTAACGGGCACCACAAACCATCAATAAGTTAAAGGATGCCGTTAGAGCTTTCTTCGCGGACTTGAGATAACCTTTATTCCATAACATTACGAGAAATCTGGAATATCGGTATGAAGTCTATCTTGAGAGAGGAGGAGCTCATTTAGAACATGTTATAAAGTGTCAATAATATGTATTTTTTAAAACAATAAAATAATTACAAGTTTAGTACTGTTTATTTTCGGCTATACTGTATTAACAACGTTATGGCTGTTCAAAAGTAGACTTTTATCTATCGAATACAAAAATCCAAACATATGATGTTGAATAACCGGAAAGCAGTAAGTTTTTCATGGAAAACTTATTAAAATTTTGTTAATCTTACAAAACCCTTTGAAATGATAATAAAAGTCATTTGCATGAAAATTAAGGTAAGTTATAACTAAAATAAAGTCCGCTTATATTTTTTTTTGACGCAGAAAGTAACAAACTCATCCTCGTCTCTCCAAAACCACCCTGGTTGAAATTATTCGTTGTTTATTGTAATGTTTTTATTATTCTAATTTATTGTCTTTATTTATTATTAAAGGTTCTATTTATAACACTTACAAATTTATTAAAGTCTTTATTACTAATTTATTTCACACTAATAATTATATAATTTATCTACATTTATTATAATACGTGCGTTACATTTTAAAAACTCGACGCGATGTTCAAAAACTAACTGCCCTGTTTACAACAAAATTCCTCTTTAAATATAAAATGCCGTTAGTTCCGGAATCGCCGCGATCCCCCATCGAAGAGCCCAGAAGGTCTCTCATACTGGTTTAATTCGGCCTGCTTCTGGAAATTTCAAGTCGTGGGTGACTCATCAGAATTCAGGTAAACAGGTCTTTCAACTGAGCGCCGAAATAACTAGAATAGAAAAGAATTAGTCCAATTAGTACAATTAGTACAATTATAGAATTAGTACAATTTACAGTTGTATATGCCATAATATTTATCGTAACATTATTTACAATTTACTTCATTTATATACAAATATTACATTCTAAAAATTTAACTGGTGTAGAAGGTGTAACTTTTAAAAAATCTGAGTTTAAATTGAAGACGGTATTTTCGGAATTTCTCAATTCACTTTTTTCAAAATAACTTAATAACTAAAAAAGATACAAAAAAATACAATATTACAAAAAAACAGCTTTTTTTATTAAAGATTTTAATTATTTTTTGTTTCTATAGACTAAAAAAATTAAAGATATGATTATTGAAAGGTTACATTCGCATGCATCGTCTTCAAGCCCTTCCAGCGCAACCCATTTTAAATCGAAGGGATTGAAAAAAAAATTAATATAGACAACTTTGCTGTTTATTAGTTATTTAAAATTTAGTGCAAATTTATTTAAAAAAAATTGTTTTTATTAATCTACAAGCTTCAATGAAGCTTCGTTAGTAATAAAGTACTTGAAATCCAGGTTATTGTAACTTAATAATAATTTCTTTATCCGTAAGAGTTAACTCATGTTAAAAATATATTGACTTTCTTAAAGAGAAAACGTTTTCTGGCGACCAGTATATACCTACTGAAATGGAATACATTTAACATCTAAACACGGAGTCAAATCAGTTGAAAACAATATAATTTTTGATTAGCTGTGCACCGACTCTAAAGGCGAGCGTTGGCCTTTGGTAATCTATACGGCAGGTTGTTCAATAGCCGTGTACCGAAATATCCAATACCTTAAGAATGCATTAGGTACATTAATGCAACGTTGTCAAGCTGGGTCATTTGTTACATAAACGCTAATAAAAAAAGAGAAAAAGAATTTTATGGAGTAACACATAATATCTATTTATTAAATTTTTCTTCCTTCACTTTTTATTTGAAATTTAATATACAAAAATTGATTTATTTTGTTAGACATATATTTTCTTTTTTTGTTCTGTCTCATAATAGTATTTTAATACGGAGAATGATTTCTAGATCCGATTAGATTGCTTAGTCGCAGCAGATTTTGCTTGTATACTTTAAACAAAAATTAAGAATTTTCAGGAGAGGCAAAAAACATGATATTTGAAAAACTCTTCAAAACTGTTATATTATTGTGTGGTATTATTATCTTACTTTTTAGAATATATTGAAAATAATAATACCTATATTTAAGACATTAATGTGGAAAGAGTTATGACCACATAGAACGTACTGCTATAAATAGATATTACACATATAGGTAAGGCTGGTTGGTGACATAGAACCTATTGCAAATGAGGTATTCTAAGTTAAAATAAACCCAAAGAATAAAAGAGAAAGGAAAATAAATAGAATTAATCTTTCCTTATTACAAAACATGTGCCAATAAAAATTTAAATTTAGCTGTGGGTAATATTAACATACACTAAAACAAATTTCAAATTTTATTTCTGACACTTTAAAAAAACAATGGTAAGAAAAAGGTTTTATAAAAAAAAGTTTTAACGAAAAGATTTAATATGCAAACAGGTAGTTATATTTAAGCATATGTGTGGTAAGGTGTCATAAAAATGGTGATGATCACCTGGTATTAATGGTTTCATTTCTTGTAAATGAACAAATTTTGAAGTTTCTATTGGTAATGGTGCTTGATATAAGGATGTTTTATTTGATGATATGTTCAGTTGTTTAGGTCTTCTAGGTAAATCTGCCCATTCCATGTCAAAATCAGTTTTATATTTTATTACCCGTTCCACGGAGTCATAGTAACCTCCCACGAGATCACTAGCACATAGATAACCTTTTTTATTTCCAGGTCTAATATTGGTGTATCTTTTCACAACATTTTTAAAATCTGCATAATTAAGATAAACAACGTTGTAGGGTTCTGGGATCTGTCTAGCGGATTTTATAATATTAACATAATCTGCCGGTACAAAAATATCTTGACGCCTGGATCATTTTTTTCTATGCTGCTATGAATTGTGTCCACCTCCATTTGCGTATGACCGACCTCCAGATACTTTTGTTGTATTGTAACCTGCTTGTGAATTACTAGTTATAACAGAGCATTTGATATGGTAACAGATCGATTCTGGTACCCACATACATCGCTCCATATCACTATTTTTGACGGATTACATTGATTTACTTCAGCTTCAAGCTGTTGAACCAAAATTGATACAAAAACATTACTATCCAAACCGCCGTTACTCTCGTGCCAAATATAGCATGTGGCTTCCTTCGATTTTAAATTATACATAGTGTAATTGTGAATTTTCAATTTCGTTTGGTAATATGTAGATGAAGCTTGTAACCTTGGTGATAACAAAACAGCTTGAACGTCTACTGTAAAGACTAAGGTGTTATCCTCAGATTTGGTTTTATCATCATCTTTCTCTGTTCGGGCTCATTCATCTTCATTTCATCTTCATCTTTTTTATTAGTATGAATACCATAAACTTTTTGTGAAATATTACTATGTTTAAATGCAGTGCACTGGTCACAATGATCTTTTCGTGGAGAAAATATTGCCACATTTAATTTATGGAAAATTTTCATAAAAAATCGACGGGAGTATGGTATGATGTTACTTTGACTCAAATATTCGTTAAACAGATGCATTTGACTTTCCCACACTGGTTCCAAATATAGTTTTTGGGACGAAACTCTGAAGTAATGTGATTTAACTTTTGGCAAGCTATTGAGAAATTCTGTTACATATTTTTCTTTTTCTTCATTAGTTCTACTTACTTCTTTGGTGGTATGGCTGACTGTCATATTTTGTAGAAGCCAGTCTTTCAATTGCCGTTGTCCAATACCTAATGTAGATATAAACATTTATTTACAAACGTATAATCTAGGTGCACTTTCCTTCATAGACAAGAAATATTTAAATTAAATCTTTTTCCTGCATTCAGCATTTTTAGACTTTCTCGAGTATCGTGGCGATCCTATTAATACAAGACTGCGTATGTAAATTTTTCTAGAATCCCAAGATTCAATCCCCCAAAAATGTTTAAATATTAAATTTTGCTGTTCTTCTGTAATTTCGGAATACTGGAACTTTTGCCGAGGACCTCCAATGTTTTGTGCTCCTGTCTGCCCGCTACAACGTAATTTCAAAGTTTTTCCTGGTTTTATGCTGGTTTGTTTATATTTTTCATCAGAATTTTTTTAAAAGCCCAAGTATACAGGTTCACAGGTATTAAGGTTCACCCATAAACCCAGATAAAGCATTTTTTGCACGTTTCCACTTAGTTGAATCACCTTGCCATTTCTTTGAACGTTTCTTCTGACGGCCATCGTTAGTCGCAACTACAAATAAATTACCAGTAACAGGATCCAACTCTTCTTTAGTAGAACGGCCATCCGATATAGCAGAATGCAGGCTAATATCATCAGGGGCATATTCTGAGCCAGAATCGCTGAATCCTGTAGGTTCTGGATCACTACATACACTTTCGCCAGACGAGTCTTTAGATCGGAATTTTGTTTTCAGTTCTCCGGTGCTCTCATCTAGGATTATCTGCTGATGTTGATCTGGAGCCAAACTAACCAATTTCCTAGCTCGATTCATAGTTAACATATACGTAGGTTGCTCTGAAACAAAAATATTAAAAATTAAGGTTCAAATGCGATATGTTCTATGTCAAAACAAATTTAGTCAACGTACACATAAAACATTTTGCAGTTTCACATATAAAGTTATTTACATTATTTTAGTATTTACAAGTAAAGAATAAAAATTATATACTTCTGTTTTGTCTAGTAGCTACTATTATTAAGCATAATACAAAATAATTAAGGAGGCAATAATTGTACTTAGTAAAGGGAGGTAAATTTCTATTGGAACGAAATATTTTCTTAAATCAGTAGTAAAACATACAGATTTAAATATGATTAGGATGTAATATTATCATAAATGATAATAAATTGTATTTTCAATAGTAATAGCACTAGTGATTCAATTTTCGCGATAAGTCTGTCGATTTACTTCTAAACGAAACTGAGTTGCTTGAAAACACCACGAGTCCGTAGGACGAGTGGTGTTTTCTTTAAGAAACTCAGTTGAGTTTAGAAATAAAAGACAGACTTATAAGCTAAATTAAATCACGAGTGGTATTTTATTAGACTATTTCATGAAGAAAGTGATAGGTCAAAAATTCAGTAGAATGAGAGGAAGGAATTTAGTTAGTCTTTCGTTGTTATTTTCTGCATCTAATTTGTAGTTGCGATCCACACAGAACATCATAAATTGACTCCATATATAAGATTTAGATTTTCTTGTGTTACTCGGTATATTTTCTTCAATGTTTTGGTTTATAACTTCGTTTGAAGTACCACCGAAACGACTCATTTTGACGTATACAGCAATAATTTTTTTGGCAAACGTCAAACTTTGCTTTGCGATCGGTATCCATGGTTACGTCGTTGAAAACACGAAGCAGATAGACCAATCAGAATTCAAAGACAGTTGGTGTTTTCGCGATAACACAAGCTGTCTTTGGTTTGTGATTGGTCAGATTATGTGAACATTTTAAGATGAGTGAAATAGTCAGTTATACTTACCAATAGTATGCCAATAGTTTTCAATATTTATCAGCGGTAATACACACTCCACTATCTTTAAGCAAAATACGTTGTCACATAGAACGTATTGCAGTTACTCACGCCGCGCCGGCCGACTTATAACGTTTTGCAATAGTTTTAAAATCTAGTTTGTAATAGAAAATTTACATGGAACGTTTTGCAGGTGCATAGTGAAGGTCATAATAACACTGTTGGTTAGATAAACTAAATAACCGAAATTTTTGACATAGGACGTATTGCCGTATCACCGACAATATGCGGTCTTTCTATTCTTTGCGGGTGGACGTCATCTATCAGCTTTTCTTAAGGGAAGTTTGTCATCTTCGCCAACTTCAGGATTTTCAATAATTTTTATTACCCGCCCAATACATAACCGATCTTCTCGACCTATGCAAAAATTTCCAAATCACCGCTGTAATTTTGAAGTAACTAATTGCATAGCCAGTTGTTTTATAAAAGCATACCTGTTAATTTTTCTATTGTTGCTAATAATTGATGCAAAATATAAAAATTTACAGAAGATATATTGAGCAATCTAAAAAAATTGACATTGACCATTGTTGAACATATTCTGCATTTCCCATCTAAGGCATCTATATTCTCTTTTTTCAAATTGTAGAAAGTGATTATTTTAGGTTTGTTAACTTCATTATCAGTGCTTTCCAAATAGTGCATCGACGATATGAATATTACAATTTTTTGTTGTACAAATAAGTTTCTGTATCCATATTTATGCGATCCCAATTCTCTAGTTTTATTTCGCAAGAATTCAGTTGGTATTTTCCTTTTGTTTTTTTTTAATATAGGTAAGTTTTTTTTTATTTTAAAACATGTACTAATTCTATTGATGAAAACGAGTTGTCGGCAGTTATGTTTTAGTTAGTGTTGATAATAGGCTTTGCAAGTGTAAGAACAGATTGTCTTGGTTTTGAGAATTTTTTATCTTCGTCAGATAAGTTACAATCACCAGAATTTTTCGGTGTACATTTAAGCATTTTAAAAAATAGTTGTGGTTAAAAAAAATTTTGGTGCTATATAGTATAGTTAAATATTGATGGAAAGGTGATCAAAAGTAAAAAATAATAAAGATTTGTGAAAGTAACATACTGCAGACGTAAATTAAAGGAGTGATATTTTACTGAAAATGTAGAGGACGCATCATCACCAGTCATTCATTCATTATGGGATGTAAACATACAAAAACACAACAATTATGGCCTATTCGAGTTACGTTTTCTTAAATGGCTTAAAGTATGGAACCAATTAAACATCTTGGAAGCAAAAATAACGATCTTCAAAAAACTTTGCATGCAAGTACAATGATACATAACGCCTCTAATGTCATTTATTTTTTTATTACTCTATTTTTGGTTTCGGCGGAAATACCTTCAACTTATTGTATTTAAATAGAATACCCTGTATATTGTTGCAAATGTTAAAATAACTTATTATTCCTATTTCATACACACCAAGTTTGGTAGAACAAATTTATTAAAACGAGAAATAAATCACTTTACAGGTTAAGAATAGGTGAATTTAAGTTACTGGAATTGATTAAGAGAAATCACCTCAAACTTCCACAACAAATTTGGCGCTAAGCCATGGTATAAGTGCCATCCTATCATCATCAAGAATTGTCAGACGATGATTTTTACCGACGAATAGAGTTTTGTAAGCTACTGGTAGACATTTTAACGACGGCAAACATTTTACAGCTAATATATAATATTTTTCAATGAGCTAACATTGTGTTTAAATGTAATAGTTTAAACTAGTCCAAAATAGTCCAAACTGTCCAAAATGGGCTTATATGCTTATGCTATATTTTTATAGACGGAAACTAACAAGGTGATAAGTATTTAAATTTACTAAATAACCAAATTAATCCTCCCCTGTAACAGAATGGCCAGTTACCACAAAATTTTTAGTTTCAACAGAATGGAGCTCCTTCCCTAATATTATAGATAGGTTAAAATTGGATGGATTGAATAAAAATTGATTGAGTGGCCTGCTTATTCTCTGACTTTAACCCATTAGATTTTTTTCTTTAAGGTTATCTAAAATCACATGTTTACACTAGGCGATCAACATACTTGCAGGATTTGGCACAAAGAATGATTGAATTATTAATGAATTTAAACTAATACGTGGAGAAGTTTTGAAAAGAGAGTTTTCATCTTTAAAAAGATGAAAAGAGAGCTTGGTATGCATAAATTATAAATAACAAGTTCGTTTAAAATATGAAAATATATACAGGGTGTCTCCTTTAAAGTAAATAAGTTGGGGATATTTCCGATGAAACCGAAAGTAGAGTAGTAACAAAAATATGGCATAAGATGCGATATGTGTCGTTGTACATTCATGCAAAGTTTCATGAATCTCGTCTTTTTCATTTCAAAGATATTGACTTGGTGCTTCGTGCTTCATACCAACTCTGTATATGCCGTTTGTTTAACTTTTGCTCATCATAAGGTTGAACCGTTAATATAGATATAATAATTGTCGTTTCCCAGGATGGTATCTGATGGATGAACAAAATAGATGATAATAGAGAGGTAATAATTAACTACCTACCTAACATTTTACGGTCTATACCCTAATACCCACTTTATTTATAAATCAAATGCCCATATTTTGAGGCGACTAAAAACATCGAGCACCTAGTATTTAATACTTAGTCACTAAAAGTCATAATCAAGCCGTACCGAATATTAAAAAGAATAAACTGTAACCGAAAAAAGTTGCAAATTTTGGTCTATTAAAAAGTTCAATACGATATTTTCTATCATTATACTTTTACTTGGGAAGTAAAGAAGTAGAATGCTGCAACATGGAATTGGTTCCAGTTTACTCCAATTAGCCTCTTCTTACTCAAATCCGACTCTCACCTTCACACTGATGCCCCTGTGAAACCGAACAATCTAACTGGAGATCCGATAATCAACCCGGGTAAAAAGTTGGACCTCAACTGACGAGATCAGGTGAAATGGTCTTCCGAAAATCCTGTCCAACCATTTAAAAGAAACCCATGTTATGAAAGCTACAAAGAAAATAGCCAAACTGTTTAACCTACCACGAACTCGCAAACTAAATAAGGACAATGATTTTAAATCTGCACGTGGAATGTGAGAAGCCTTTATTAATTTGGAGCTACAACTCTACTCATACAAGAAATCCATAAAGTCAAAGTAGACATCATTGCTTTGCAGGAGAACTGGATAAGGAATTCTGTAAAAAGAACTTCAATACCTGCCACAGTATACACCCTACCCGACACGAATTTGGTACCGGATTTATTGTGAGCAGCAGGATTAAACACAGCATAATTGATTTTAAGGCTAATAATCACAGCATATGTCGAAGACTTCAAGGAAAGTTTGCTAATGTTAGCATTATAAGTATTCACGCATCAACCAAAGAGAAAAAGGACGATGAAAAAGACATGTTCTATGAGGCACTGTACCCGGAGCACGATCAGTGGCCAAAAAAGATGTTAAAATATTAGCAGGAGCCTTTAATGCCAAAGTCAGACGAGAGAATATTTTTTCTGCAACCATCGGTAAAGAAAACCTAAATGCAGACTTAAATGACAATGTAGTGAGACTCATAAACTTTGCTATGAGCAAAAATATGGCTAAAGGTGGGACGATTTTTTCTCAAAGACATATATAAGGGAACTTGGAAATTTTCTGATAATGGAGAGATTAAACCAATAGATCAAATGGTCATTAATGCAAGATATTGTTTCTTGTAGGTGTTCTTTTAGATGTTAGATATTTAAGAAGAGCAAACGTAGACAGGGATAACTATATAAAGGAGATCGAAAAAAAACAAATATTCACAAACTAAAAATCCACACGTAGCAAATGTATATAGAAAGAAAGTAAAAGATCCAATAAGGACAAAAAATGTAAAAGAGCAAGAAAGTATTAACCAGTTATGGATAAAAATACCAGATTTTGTATTTTTAGAAAAGTTGAAAGATAAGGTAGAAGCACGACAGAAAAAAGGAGTCAGTGGTTTGATAATGGGCACGAGATGACAACGAATAATAAAAACGCAGCTTATCAAAAAATTTTTGAAGCAGGTTGAACATGGAGAAAAAAAATAGTATAGACGCCTCAGAAGAGAGGAAAAGTTTATTCATTAACTTAAGAAGAGGGACTATGAACAGAAAAAGTTAAAGTAGATACAAAGTTTACTTGAAAAAATGAAACAAGAAAATACTACAAATCCTTAACTATCAGCCATCAAGAATTTAAGACAGTACAAATCAGTTCTTACTAGATGTACACAATATTTTAGCGACATAGAAAATCAACTGAACGTACATCAGCAACTACACATTTAAGCACCACTAAGAGAAAAAATGTAAAATGTCATCCAAAAGCTTAAAACCAATAAAGACCAGGAATCGACAAAATCTGCTCTGAAATATTACGGAAAGTGGTAACTATCTTTTGGCAGTAATCTATAAATTGATAGTACTTGATACGGAGAAACGAATTGATACCGGAGGAGTGGCTAAAGGAAATAGTATGCCCGCTGCATAAAATGGGCGATGAATTCGATTGCAAGTACTAGATGTAGAGTCATTATTCTGTTAGTATCTGCATATAAAATATTTGGCAAAGTACTTGTTTAGAGACATAAACTCTTTACAAAGAGATTATTGAACCATTACACATACAAACCAAATACAGGCACATAATAAAATTTTAGAAGTAGAGGACGACCGTGTAGAAGATGAATTGATGACGTAATAGAAGATCTTAAGATTTTAAGGATCAGAAGATGGAGGGAAGTTGCTAGGAATCGACGGGAGTGGCGACCCCATTATGATGATAATGATGATACTTTTATTTGACCACATATAACCTGAAAATGGAGACGACAAAAATTTAATATAAAGAAAATATGCAAATTAGTTAAAAGAGTCAAAACTTTCTCACGCTAAACATACTATCTATTTGTAAATTTATAACGAGACACTTTGTATGGTTATATAAAATTAATACACTTAATATCAAAAAAATATATCTCAATCTCTTTTGTAACGTCAACGTAATATCTAAGAATATTATTGATTAGTAGTAGAAGTAGTAGTAACTGAACTGTCGGGATTGAAAATTTCTCAAATATTAACTGCATTTCTTCAGTCGAAGACGAAGATTCGGTGTACGAAGAATTTTACGTAGGCGGACTAGGACTAAACACTTACTTATCTGTCTACTCTTTAATTATCTGAAAGCCCTATCAAGTTTAATGTTTCTCAGAGTTCGGAACCTTTTGTCAACGTTGCCAAATACACAAAAATATTTAAATTAGTATTTTAGTTAGGTGTAGGTTATATAGCTTAACTTTTATAAAGAGATAACTTTTAGTACAGACCATCTTCGAATATGTTTCATAGTTTTGTAAATGATTGATAACAAAAAATAAACCACATTTAATTTAATTTTTAATTATTTATCATCTATTTTGTTATGGATCTAAATGCCACCATAGTGCAACCAAATAATTAAATGTTATAATGCACTTGCATTATATTCTCACCACAACTAACCAAGATAACTTAGCACGTTGAGTAAGGTGTGAAGCGAAGAATGTATCACCCAATAATACAGATAATAAGCTCGTGAGACAATAAGAACTGCCACTTATTATCATGCACACCTACAGATACACCTGACAGGTACACCTGAACATTTAAGACTGCCAGTTGTGTCCGATAGTATGTGGCGGGAAAAACTCAGGTACACCTGACAAGTACACTATTCTGGTATACTCGTCAAGTTTACATGACAAGTTTGTTAATTCACCATGGATTATTCAGAAGATGACTTGCTCTTTTTCTATTAACTTTTTGTAATTTTTGCGAAACGTAAAAATAGACAGAAGAAACGTAAACAGCGGTGTGAGTAATGGTTGCAGAGAAGAAATAAATTCACCCATATCAATCTCCTTAATGAATTAAGACATGAACCATCTAACTATAATAATTTGCTGCTCATGAACGAATCAGTATACAACGTGTTGCTATCACATGTATCTGCTTTGATCAAGAAAAAAGATACACAAATATAACTATATCCCCACGCGAAGTACTGACAGCTACTTTGAGATTCTTAGCAACTGGCCAACCGTCTGAGTGTTTCAAATATTCCACTAGGATTTCACCACAATTTCTTGGACAAATTATTCCTGATAGGTGTATGTGGGGCCCTGTGGAAAGTTCTGCAGCAATAAATTAAGGTATGTTCTCTATGAGAAAATGAGACATCTTTTTATAAACAATATGGAAGAAAAAAATGAAAAGTAAACTTTTATTATACTTAAACAAACTTTTTATTTTCGTATTTACTCCTTCAAAAGTTTCAATGTAATTTAATAAAAAACTACCTTTTTGTACTGTTGTGAGAAGTTGGGTTTTGTTCTTGTTGCATGAATGGTGCTTGATATTATGGACTTCGCGTGGGAGATGGTGGACTTGATGTGGTAGATGTTGTAAAATGTTATGGATTTGTGTAAGTGCAATTCCACTCCTCCCTTAGTGGAATTGTAAAATCGAATGATCTCTGGTGGTATTTGATTCGTCACGTTTTTCATGAATTGTTGAAAGCATGACAACAACTTTTTTAGTTTTTGGTGGACAATACGAAAAAAATGTAAGTTATTCACTATAGCAAAACATGGCAGAATTTATTTGCCTGTATTTGAGCTTCAAAAACCATTGAGAACATTTTTTTTGTTTTTTCTCATGATACTAACAACCACGGTATTCTTGGTGTCTGAAAGGAATTTCGCCATATCTATAGATGTAAACCAGTTGTCCATTGTCAAGTTCCCGTTGGTTCCTTGAAATGAAGAGGTAAGTTTATCGCACTGATACTGGGCTACATGAATATCACGTAGTGTGGAGCCCTTGCCTACATAAACCTCAGCGACAAGTACAAAAGCTGTTTTAGCATCACAGCACATCATAATTCCATATTTATCGGGTTTGGAAGGTATGTACATTTTGAATGGACATCGGCCGTACCATAGATGCAAACTACCGATTTCTCCTAGTAGATTTTCGATAGTAGACGGCGGTATACTTCAAAATACACGTTTCTATGAAAATTAGTGGTTAAAAATCTACATATTCCTTCACCTAACGACGTAACTGAAACGACGTAACTTTTGTTGCGGACGATGCATTTCCGCTGATATCTGAAACTTTAAAGCTATTTAAACAGACATGCCTTAATTCTGTCAAAAAGAGGTTTTAACTATGGTATATCTTGCGGAGGACATATAGTTAAAAACGTATTTGATATTCTTGCATCGAGATTTCGTATTTTTCATACGGCAATAAATTTAGAACCACAAAATAATGAAAAGTTTGTGATGGCAGCTTGTGCTCTGCATAACTTGTTGGTGGATCAACAGCCTACAGTTTATGCCCCTGTAAATTGTTTGAATCAAGAAAGTGCTCAAGATGGAAATATTTTGTCTCTTGATGTGATAGTGCCCAATCTAATATGAACCCACTGCAATCTCGTAATCGAGGAAATATTTGTGAAAATGCCAAAGAATTTGGAGGACAATTTCAAGATTACTTCATGGATGAAGGGAAAGTGCCATGGCAAAATTAACTCATATTGAGGAATAATAGGCGAGGCAATGAAGCAATAAATGTACCAAATTTTTACAGTAGGATGGATCTCAATGAAACTTATTGCATTCAATTCATAAGAGTGTCATAAAATGTTATGAGTAAACATGATGATGCGAAATAAAAATTGCATTATTTAACAAAGAAAATGCATTTTCCAAAGTACTTTTCGAAGTGATGAAAAATGATAAATTTGTAATTCGCAAATAATTGACGTTACAATATTACTACCCGCAGGGATTTTGAGGTCACAACATAAATATCATGACAGGGATCGTGTTCGAGGCATCTAGTGCACCTTAGCCTGGTCTCGTTGATTTTTGTGGAAATTCCATACAAATCATTTTAAACTCTTTACTCAGGTGTTTTTGGGGTCGCTGAACACTAATATCATGTCGGCAATAGTGTGCGATGCAGTTAGAGCTCAAGACGGTATTGGCTCCTGGAGTTTTGTGTAAATTCGATAAAAAATTAGTATAAACTCGTTACTGGGGGGTTTTGGGGCCGCTGAACACTAATATCATGTCAGCGATATTTATGTAGATTATTTGAGAACCAATATTCGAAACGTATGAAGGCCGAGTGAAGGCAAAGGCAAGAAGCATTACGAAGGAGAGGAAGCCCACCCAACAGATGGACTGACGATTTGAAGCATGAGGGAGACCTATGGCCGTTAAGGCATACAGGTTGATGATGATGATATTGACCTGTTCTTCTCGGAGACTAATTTATGTGTATTACTTCAGGTAGGAAATTAGCTAAGTAGGTAATCCTGGAAAGAATTTAAGTACGACGTACGACGTTTTAGACGTCCTAGGTTTTACTGTTAATTTTTATTCTATATCAACATCTCTAGAACCTTATATTTCCATCAAGATTTAAATATTGGATACAAATACGCTTATCTGTCTTATAATTAGAATTTTGTATTCCCAACCGTTATTAGTCGTAAGGGGGGAGGGTTTGGTATTCTTTACATTTTTAATTTTTTTTTTATTCAATAGATGACTCTTCAACAGTCTCTCTCTCTTGTCGTTTCCCCATTACTGAGGATTGTGATTTCTTCCAATATTCCTAACAATTTATAATAATAATTTAATCTCCATTGGTCTCTATCTTCAGCTGCTCTTAGAGCTTCGCAGAATGAGTCCCCAGCTAAATTCTTAATTTGGTCGGACTATCTAGTTGGTGATCGTCATCTTGATCTTCTCCCCGGAACGTTTCCAGAAACAATATTAATTTCTCCAAACGATCGTCACCTCTGCAAACCACGTGACCAAAAAATTGCAGATTACGTTGCAGACTTATTGTAGACAGCCTTTTTTTAATCTCCAGTTAGTTTAGAATGGAAACTTTTGTCCTATGTTGTCCTATGAGCTATCCAAGATATGCGCAGCATTCTTCTTCAGCACTACATCTCAAAGGCATCAATTTTTTGGCGCTCGCATCCGCGAGCAGTCCAAGTCTATGCCCCGTATAGAAATATTAAGAATACAAGTGCATTCACCAGTCTCATCTTGGTATTTTGATAGATAGATCTGTCTTTCCAAACTTTAGTTAGGCGAATCATCGCATTTTTTGCCATACCAATACGTCTCCGAACCTCTGCTTCACATTTACAATTGTCTAGTTATACTAGACCCTACATAGATAAAACTGTCCACTATCTGGTATTCCTGTAACATGTTAGTCAGTTGAATAGTGTGGAATCTGTCGACCACCATTATTTTTGTCTTAGCTTTATTGATTTTCAGACCAACTTTATTGCTTTCGTATTTTTTTCGCAGGAGATTAAATATTTCTTGCTTATTCGCTGCTATAAGTGTAGTGTCATTAGCAAATCTTAAATTTGAGATTTTCCTACCATCCACTGTTACTCCACCGGCTCATCCATCTAAAGCAATCCTCATGACATGTTCACCATATATGTTAAATAAGTCAGGTGAGAACATGCATCCTTGCTATCACCTCTCTCGGTCTTGAATTGTTTTGAGAACTTCTGATCTAGTCGTACTCTTGCTATATTGGACTGGTACAGATTTTTAATAAGTTTCAACAAGTGTATTGGTGTGCCCATTTTTATTAAAATGGACCACAGATTTATTAAGCTTACACAGCCAAATGCCTTTTGGTAGTCAACGAAGCATATAATCATAGATACTTGAAATTCTCTAGACTTTTCAATGAGTTATCTCAGGTTCAGGATTTGTTCCCGTGCACCTTTAACCTTTACAAACCCCGCTTGTTACTGAGGTATTTGGTAATGTAGATAGGTTTTTTATCTATTTTTGACGATATGCAATAAGATTTTACTAGCATCTGTTATTAATTAATGACAGTGTGCAGTAGTTTTTTAGATTTTAGAATTGAAGTACACCAATCAGATGGCCATTTTCCTAAATTCCAAACAGCGACACAGATAGAATGGATGATATGTAATCCTTTGTTACCTAGTAACTGTAGTATTTCACCTGGTATTGAATCAATGCCTGGGGATTTTTTTCGCTTTAATTAATTGCATCTTTGTCGTCAGCGAGTAAGACAGTAGGTTCTCTAGGGTAATCAGAAAGCCACTGATTTTCTGCTGGTACCTCGTTATTTTAATATAGCTCGCCACAGTAGTTTCGCCATGTTTCCAATATTTCGTCGGTATCGATCTTTAGATTACCTTCCTTATCTATTACAGACCACGTTTGAGATTTAAATTCCCTGGTAAGGAGTTTGATTTTCTGAAATAAATCCCTCGGTTTATTTCGACAGCCATGTTCCTCTATCTTTGCATATTTAAGAGATGTAATTAGCTTTGTCTTTGCTGCACTGTTTTCTGATTTTTTTCGATAACGCTCTGTATTCATCTTTTGTTCCGTATCTAGTTTTATGTTTTCTGCGTTGAATCACAGTCCATGTATTATTGGATATCCACGGCTTACGGCACGTGAAAATCGCTGCCTCACAGTCTTTTGCAGCCTCAATTACCTTATCTTTGAGATAGATCCAAGTGCTCTCAGGGTCACTATCTACTTGTTCTATATATATATGTTTTACAGTTGATGGCCGACGACTTCCATCTTGATTTTATTAGGTTGTGGTCTATTTGATTTCTTGTTCGTCCATCTGGGCTGCGCCATGTGTATTATCTCCGTGGATGATGTTGATACTCGTGTTTGTAATTGTAAGATGTTGTTCTTCACAGAACTCCACTAGACGGTCACCATTCTCATTTCTCTGTCCCAGTTCACTTTTGCCCAGCACTCGTTCAATATTTTCGTTAGATGACCCTACTTTAACGTTAAAGTCTCCTAAAATTATGATTAGTTCACGATTCGTAATAGCGCTAACAGTTTCTTCTAGACGACTATAGAACCTGTTGATGTCTTCTTCTTGTGCAGATATTGTAGGAGCGTATATCTGGACAAGGTGTAGGGTATTGGTGAATATTCTCATTTTAATGGATATTATCCTGTCATCAACAGTATTATATCCAATTACGCAGTCGTTCAGTTTAGAGGGTAAAACTCTCCATTTATACTTGTGTTATCTGGGCCCGAAAATAGACGCCGTTACCAGCAGCTAGTCTTTAAGAGTGTCCGGTTAAAATTTCAGAGTACTCGGAGCAAAATTGATGGAGTTATAGGTATTTCTTCTTCTTCTTTCTTCTTCTTCGTCTAGCCATTCACGTCCACATCTGAACATAAGCCTCTTCAAGTCTTCCTTTCCATTGTTTTTTATTGTACGCTACTTGTAGCCAATTTTTCCCGGCAGTCCTTTTCAGATCATCTGTCCATCTCATAGGAGGTCTGCCTCTGGGTCTTTTGTGTTGGTATGGTCTCCAGGTTAAAATTGATCTGTGCCATTTGTTTAGATCGCTCCTAGCTACATGTCCAGCGTATTCCCATTTCAACTTTAATGATTTTTGCACCACATCGGTGACTTTGGTTTTCTGTCTTATCCATGTGTTTGTTTTCTTGTCCTTAAGTGATATACCTAGCATTGCTCTTTCCATCGCGTGTTGAGTGACTCTAAGTATATTCATATTCTTTTTTGTGATTGTCCATGTTTGTGCCGCATAAGTTTATATCGGAATAATGCATGCATCAAAAACTTTAGATCTAAGATGTAATTGAATTTGTTGATTTCTGAGTATATAGTTCAGTTTACCGAATGCTGCCCAAGCTAACTTTCTTCTTCTTTTTATTTCTTCAGTTTGAATTTCCCTATTTAGTATTATTTTTTGTCCTAAGTATATATATTCTTCAACTTTTTCTATAACTTTATCGTTTATTATTGTCACGGTGTCTTCGGAGTGCATGACTTTTGTTTTGTTTAAATTCATTTTCAGTCCTATTTTAGAAGATTCGGTATGTAGTTCTAAAAGCATGGTTTGCATTTCTTGTAGGTCAGTAGCTATCAGGATTATGTCATCTGCAAATCGTAGATTACTGAGGTAGCGGCCATTGATGTTTATTCCCTTATATTTCCAATTTAGGTTTTTAAAAACGTCCTCCAAAACTAAGGTGAACAGTTTGGGTGATAAAGTATCTCCCTGTTTGACTCCCCTGTTTAATGGTACAGGGTTCGTGTGTTCATTTTCATTTAGGTAGTATGTAGCTGTAGCTTGGTTCATAGTTTCTTTCATTAAGTTAATATATCTGCTGTCTATTCTACAATTTTGCATTGCGTTTATTACGGCCGTGTGTTCTATGGTATCGAAAGCTTTTTCGTAGTCTACAAATGCTAGGAAAACTGGAAACTTGTATTCGTTACATTTTTCTATTAATATTTTTGTGGTTAACAGGTGATCGGAAGTTGAATAGCCTTTTCTAAAATCTGCCTGTTCATATGGTTGGTATTCGTCTAATTTCCTTGTTAGTCGAGTAGTTATGACTTTGGTGAGTATTTTAAACAGGTGTGACAGTAGGCTGATGGGTCTGTAGTTTTCCAATTTTCGACTATTACCTTTCTTGTGTAATAAGATTACTTTAGAGTTGTTCCAGCTCTTAGGGACTTTGCCCTGATGTAAACAACTGTCCACAAGCTTAGTTACAATTGCAATTAGTTCCTTACCTCCTTCTAATATCATATCTGTGGTAATATTATCTTCTCCTGCAGCTTTATTTCTCTTCATATTTTCCAATGCTGTAGTTACCTCTGAAATTGTTACTTTTGGCATTATTTCTGATCCAACATTTTTTATTAATTTCCGTGCTGGTCTCATCTCATCATCTTGTTGATGTGTTCTGTAAAGTTCTGTGTAAAATTCTTCTATTCGTATCAGTATGTTTTCTGTAGTTGTGATTTCATTTTCGTCTTTTCCCATTAATGATATCATCTGACGTCGTCCTAGTGTCGGTCTGAGGCATTTCATACTCTTATTTTTTTCAATAGTTGTTGTTATTAATTTTTCGTTTTCTTTTCTTTTTTGTTGTCTGATTCCTTTTCTAATCTGCCTATTAAGTTCTCTATATTCGTCGGTTCCCCTTTTGTTAGATTTATTTAAAATTTTCCTTCTTTTTATTTGTTGTAATATTTCTTTGTCTAATTCATTGTATGTTGTTTTTGGTTTTTTCAGTTGCAGAAGGCTTTTATTCACTGTTTCGGTAATAAGGTTATTCAAATCATCAATATCATTGGAGTTTATCTGCTGCATGCTAACTTGATTTAATGCATGCGCTATCTTTTTATTAAATTCACTATTTTTGATTTCTTCAGATGTCCATTTGTATCTTTTTTCATGTATTCTTTTTCTTTCTAGTTTTTTGTTAATTATTAGTTTTGTTCTTATTAGTCTATGATCGCTTCCTAGGTCAAACTGATTTAATACTGATACGTCTTCTACTAGGTTTCTATTCTTCGTTAGGATATAATCTATTTCATTCTTTGTCTTTTTATCGGGGCTCATCCATGTCCATTTTCTGCTTGGTTTTTTATTGAAAAAGGAGTTCATTGAGTACATGTTATGTTCATTCATGAAATTGAGAAGCATTTCTCCTCTATCGTTTCTTTTTCCGTAGCCATAGTTACCAATTAAATGTTCGTAATCTTCCTCTTTTTTGCCCAATTTAGCATTAAAATCTCCTAATAGTATTTCGTAATTTGCTTTATTTGTATCTATAGCTGTTCTTATTTCATCATAAAATATTTCTACTTCTTCATCGTCGTGGCTATAGGTATTTAGGAGTGGGTAAATTAAGTGACTTAGGTGAGTAAGTGAGAAGAGTAAGTGAGGTGAGTAAGAGATAAGTGAGTAAGTTAATTAATTGAAGTGAGTGAGATGAGTGAGTGAAGTGAGTGAGTGCAATGAGTGAGTGAGGTGAATGAGTGAGATGAGTAAGTACGGTGAGTGAGGTGAGTGTGGTGATTGAGGTAAGTGTGGTAAGTGGGGTGAGAGAGGTGAGTAAGGTGAGTGAGTGAGGTGAGTGGTCGAGATGAGTGAGTTATTGAGGTGAGTGAGTGAGCGCTCACATAGAAATTGGAATAAATACATGGTCAAGTTCTAATAACTAGGCACGCACGGCAGATAACAATTGAATTACTAGCGCGGACAAAAAGACTGCAGATACAACAAAAAAAGCAGAGTTCTTCGAAGACAGGAGCAAAAAGATGCTCTAGATATTTTATCAGGAAACTGTTGGTATGAAAAATATGTTTTTTATGTGTATTTTAAAAGTATGTTTTCCTCTAAATAATCTTTTGTCTTCTCTAAAGTCGGTGTACACTGTATCTCAAAAACTGCTTGATCGATCCTTCTCAAGTTTTGCACACTTCTTTTATAGATAAATTACTAGGTCGCAACATTGAGATATTGTCCAGTTTGTTGTTATAATTAGTTTTACATCAAATTTGTTAAATTTTAACAAACAGTGACTTTTTTTTCATCTTAGAAAATTAGCTGCCATTGGCTTAATTTTTAATATTTTTGAACCAAAATTTCAGAAAATACTCTTAAAATGTTGTACTAAAATGTACTAATATTATAAATACATTTATATTAAACATTTTTTCAACAAATAACTCAATATGTCTAAAATATTGAAAATTAAACCCCCCTCTTAGGTTGACTATTGGTCAGCCTATATTCCATTTTTATTTTTGTTTTCTTGATTGACTTTGGGGACTATATGTATAATTTTTATTTAATTATTAATATATTAATAAACGCTAAATAAATTAGTTATATATTCTTCATTTAGTCCGTCATTATACTTATAAATTTAATTGTATATTATAAACCAAAATGAAAAGGTGTGAGGTAGGTGGGAACAGAACACAATACTTCCAAAGACTATACAAGACGCGCCTTTAACGTATAAGGTTTTCGGTGTCCAAAGGTATTACTCGAGTCATTCGTAAACGATGTAGGGAACAACATGACTAAGCGCCAACAATGGCTATTGTTAGATCGTAATCAGATCATAATCTCTCATGTTAATAATGGGTCTTATTGCTAAATGTGATAATGCTTTTGTTTTGGGTTATAAGTCACTTTTAAAACGACTGAATAAAGGGGGCCATTTATATGGGAAGAGCGCATTTGACTTTTTGTATGACTACCAGAGTTTTCGTGAATAGTAATTTTAATTCAAATACGATTTTACATAACATATTGTTGGCAAAACAGCAGGCTATGATTTCATTACCGGTGATGTCTTGAAGCATCATTCCGATATGTGAACTGAAAATATTACATAGTTTGTGTAATAAAATCTAGCACACAGACACATAGTGGGACGAAAACGCCAAAAAGCGCTTAAAAATGTTTTTTTTTCTATATACAATCAATAAATGATTACTAAATTTGCATAGGCCTACCTTTTAGTAAATCAGAACTGGAATTTTATAACCCTTCGTCCACTCAAAAGCTAATGGTAGCGTTTAGACGGCAAAGAAGGATGAGTTCGGAAATTTGAAAAAAATTTCAGAAATAATCTATAATTCTTTTTTAATAAAGGCGGGTATATTAATTTATCTCGTGTTCAACCATAGTTACAGAAGAAAGATAATTCAATATTAAAACCGACAATCGGTTTTGATCAGCCCCGAAAACCTAAAGAATTCAAGGTATTTTTCCAAGAATCTACAAAAAAAGAGCCTCTTATGTACTCTTTGAAATATATATTAATTAGTCATCAAGGGCTTGAATAAAGATCCTGAAGGAGAATTAGACGAAAATGCCGCTGAAGCCCTAAAAATCCTATGAACAAGCTGAATTTTGCTGAGAATGTCAATTTTGGAACCCCAAAACATACGCAAAAATTTTTCTAATCCTACCTCTCGGCTTTCCCCCCTTCGAAGGGGGAAAAACCGAAAAATCGATTTACCAAGATTTTGTACGTCTTGGAAAAAAATGTAGCAGAGATAATTTTAAATAAAAAAAAAATCATTATTAAACATTTTTGTGTAGAATGAACCGTTCTCTCAGAAACAACTCTTGAAGCGACCGACGATTTTGAATGACAGTTATGCGCGCGAAATCAAATCATAAAATTTGATTTATCTCGACAGTAAAATATTGTTCTGAAGCTATTTTCTTGTGGCATTTTAAAGTAATTATTATTTAAATGGGAATAAGCCACAATTAAAGGTTAAAGTACGTTTATTGACGTTTCAATTTCCACTTCGGAAATCGTTCTCAAAATACAAACATTAGTAAATTAAACAAATGTTTTTTTGTTTAATTTACTAATGTTTGTGTATTTTGAGAACGATTTCCGAAGTGGAAATTGAAACGTCAATAAACGTACTTTAACCTTTAACTTTGGCTTATTCCCATTTTGACAGTAAAAATACCATCTTTTTTATGCAATGTTTGTATTTTCCGCATATGAAGTCAGTTTTTATAAAGGTGTTATATAAATAAACATTAACTAACTTAATTTAAATTTAAATAAACGCCAACATCAAAATATACGGGAGAATAAGGAGGCTTGAGACCAGGGAGGAATAAGACACAACATTTATAACCTAAAATTAGGTAAACAGTGCCATCTGTTGGTTACTGGTTCATAACTTGAGTCAAGTTATTCACTGCTCTGCCAGCGTAATGGCGATAATAATAAGCAGTTGTTAGTACACGTGCAGAAGTTTCGCCGAAAGTAAATCTTAATCTTGTGATATCGTTGTAGTTTGTAGCAAGGTTAAGTGAAAACTCGAGTGGATTCTTCAGGTATTGTGACCTCAGGTATGTTTTGAATTATTTGTTTAATTATCTGATAAATTAGAAGTTTAGCAAGTATTTTAGGTTAAATTAATTGATGAAATTCTATATAGGGAGACATGAGACAGTTGCTTTAGGGAGACATGATACGTCTCAAGTCTCTCTGAGACATCTCATGTCTCTCTAAATAGCGTTTTATAAAACAATATGAGTTAACATTCTGGTTAAATACTTGATTCGCTGGATTACTAGTATTTTTAAATGGTTAATGCCCATTTGCACCAGTTTCCATTAAAATTTACCTGTTAGTTTTAGATGTCATTTGATGATTAAAGTGTTTGTTAATTAGTCGTAAATTTTGAACGGAAAGTGGTGTAAAGAAGGCATACAACTGCTAAACCTAATATTGTTTCAGATAAAATATGCCCCGTTTTTGGATTAAAAAGACAGAGCTAGTAGTTCCTCCTTCTGACGTAATGAAAACCGCAGTGGAGCAAGTTCTTGGTGGAGCAAAATTACTCGCAACTGCAAGGTTCGCATGCAAACATGATATCGATAAGCAGACGCTTAACAGATATGTGCAAAAAAGTTACATGCCCCTGACGACAACATTTCTTATTCACCTGATTTTAAAACTGCGTTAGTCTTTACCCATGAAAAAGAGACACTTTTTTCGGATTATCTAATTTTTGATTTGCAAATGCACCATCGTTTAATAATCCCATGTGCACGTCAACTTGCATTTCAATTTGCGAAGGCCAACCATAAAAAATATCCTAAAACATGAGATAATAAATCCATTGCTGGCTATGACTGGTATCGCGGTTTTAGACATCGTCACCCTAAGTTACCGCTTAGGACTCCAGAGTCAACCAGTTTGTCATGATGTCACGTTTTTCAATAATTTAGAATCGGTACTAAAACGCAAAAAGTTTGAACCTTATCAGATCTGAAACATTGATGAGACAGTAGTTACAACGGTACATAAACCACTCAAAGTTCTGGCAGTGAGGGGTGTTAAACAAGTTGAAAACATCACGTCTGCTAAATAAGGCACATAAGTAACTGCCTGTTGTGGTATTAGTGCTAGAGGGAGATTCATTCCACCATTTTTCATTTTTCCAAGAGTAAATTTTAAGGACTATATGTTAAGTGGTGGTTTTCCAGAAAGTGCTTGTGTTGTTCATTCCAGTGAATGGATATCTTACGAAAACTCTGTTGTTTTCCTGTACCACTTCATAAAACATACTGGTTGTTCAATGGAAAACAAAGTACTGCTGCTAATGGATAACCACGAGAGCCATATTTCCGTTGAGTCCCCAAAGAAAGCAAAAGAAAATGTAATTGTGATGCTTGCGTTTCCACCACACTGCAGCCATAAAATGCAGCCGTTGGACGTATCCGTTTACTTCCCCTTTAAAAATTATTATAATTCTCAGTGTGCATTATGGATGGTTTCAAGTCCAGGTCAAACCTTGACCATTTACAACATTGCTGCTTTAGTTAGTCAAGCGTTCGAATTAGCTTTCACTCATAAGGAAGCTTCATTAGAAAACATCAAGTACAATTCTAGAAGATGCATCATCTTTACCAAAAACTGGCGTGCAAGAAGAAATTTCGAACCCTGTGAATATTTTAGAGTGGAAAGATATGCATGAAGTATGCTTCAAATAAAGCTCTTAAGGATGTCAAGATTCTCCAAGTTGGAGACTTCGTTTTAGTTAAATTTGACAGAAAGACTTCAACTGCGCATCATGTGGGACTGGTACGAACAAAGGCAGATGATGAATATGGAATTAAATTTTTACGATGTCACGAAGCCACCTGAAAATTTATTTATCCATCAATGGAAATATTTCTTTAGTTCGAGAACAAGATATTATTTTAAAATTACCGTATCCAAACAATGTAGGTGGATCAAAAAGAGCTAAATCTACACTGACATTGGGCTTGGACTTATTATCAAAACTAGCATGAAAGCACGAAAAACTATGGCAAGATTAGCTAAATGACACACAATCTTTAAATTGCAAATTGTATAATTTATAAAAAATAAAATTCATTTTTTTGTCTGAAGTCTCTCGAGTCATCCCTACAGGTCATCCATTAAAACTAAAGATATTAGAATTTGTAGCTAAAGTTATGTACTTTCGAAAAACGGTCATGCGTAATCGAAAATAATGAGTTTTAAACGTTTTATATCGTTAGTAACGTAAAAGTTTAAATTCAGCATTTTTTAGGCATATTTCAAATGCCGCATCTTTGTTCCCAAAACTCCAAATCGAAATTTCATGCTAAATGTTTTGAAGATTAGGCTGTAATAGTAAAAATTTCATAGTGACTGGTCAATGGAAGTGATAAATTTTACTGATCTTATGAGAATCGTAAAAAATAGTAAAACTCGTGCAACGTTTATTTATTTAACAGTTTTATAGAAACTGACTTTAATTGCGACAAAATGCAAAAACTGCATACCAAAGCTGTACTCTTCACCTTTAAATCGTATTTTGGATCTTGTCAATAAGACACTCTGATGAAAAGATATCGAATTTTTACCCTCGAGTTGATACACATTTTATTTAAAAATTGATTTCGCGCGCGTAACTGTCATTAAAAATCGCCGGCTGCTTCAAGCGTTCTTTCATGTTCATCGATGTTTTTTCCCCCCTCATAAGTAGGGTTTTAAGGAGGTAGGATTGGCAAACTTTTTTCATTTTTTTTTGTGGTCACAAAATTGACATTATCAGCAAAATTCATCTTGTTCATATGATTTTTAGAATTTCACTGGCATTTTCGTCTCTGATAGGGCTCGCGGTTGTTGACAAACCACCGTTTTTTCGTTATACCGTTTTTTTTACTTACTGTTTAACCTGACGGTTATAACCGGTCAATAAAAACCGGTAATTTTAAAAACCAGTGTTCGGTTTTTTAATCAATAGCCAATACCCAATAGGTTACAATGTTTCATTTACATTACACTTTAGTTGACGATATTCAATTCGAATCGATATTAATAGTATCGATATCGATACTATCGGAAGAATATGTTGATACCAAGATAATCAGTCGATATAGAAACAGCAATTTTTTACCAGCAAATTTTACAACCTGGTGCACCAAAAATCCAAGCCAGGAATGAAAATTTTGATTTAATAAAAATATATTATATATATATATATATATATATATATATATATATATATATATATATATATATATATATATATATATATATATATATATATATATATATATATATATTGTTATGCTATTTAAATTGTATTATATTGCTTACTTAGGAAAAATCCTGTCTATATTTATTAAATGATCTAATCTCCAATTAATCACAATAAATCAGCATTAATTAATTACAATCTCAGGCTATTTAAATTGTACTATTTACCTTTGATCGTGGATTCAAAATATTTTCCAATTGGCTTCCTAATCGGGATAGGTAATATGACCTGAATAAAATACATAGAATTTCAACTGAACTATATGTGAGATGTCCTTTATTTTAATGAAATTTTATATAACAATCAATCCTGTAATATTTGCAATATACTAACTTTAAATATATGAGAAGTTGTTTTCTATCATGGACCCAAATGTTATTTTACATTGATTTTTAATATGTGTTATAACTAAGCTCTTTTTATAAATTTTTTTTTTTTTAAGTGATCGCAAAATTAACTGTCTCTATTATTTATTCAATTTATTTAATTAATAAATGAAAATCACACTCCAGCTCTAATGAAAATTGACTGACCTTTCCTTCTCTGCCGTTGCAATTCTATGGCCACGCCACAACAAAAAATCCTTTCTCTGCTTCTGCTCCTATTGTGGTCCAGATGACGTACACCTTTCTCCTATCTGTCACTGTATCTGCAACCCAACAACTCGTGTTAGTCTATGCAGCCTCCTTTTGAGCCAATCTCCGCGCCTGTTTACAACTCCAAATGTTTCCGGCTTCGTCTGCTATTAATATTCTTATACCCTTTGGTTTTCTATCTCTCTGTACCCCGTTCCTCACACTGGTCAGCTTTTACACAGCAAATAAACACACCCGGTAAATTACGTCTTCGGAACTTCAAACAAACACAAATCACAAAGCTCCTTCCTTCTTGAACAACTAAAACTGACTAACCAACCTTTTTTTCTTTCTCCTATCTCATAGCCAAAACCAACCTCCTTGCATTCAAAAATTGACCAATAAAAATCATCCACCTCTGTGACGTATATCGTTACCAACCAACTCTCTCTATAAAACGTCATTCGGGTATTTCCAGAAAACAACCTTCTTTAATTATTCTAACTAAATCTATCTGCTTTACAAATATTTCTTACTAATAGCTACAAACGATACCTGTTTCTCAATTCAATGTCTTTTGTTAATAAACTTTTACCGATATATTCTTTCGGGGAGAAAAACCACCGCAAATCCCGGTCTATTGTTGCAACACTTTCTATATACACTTTTATTCCGGGTAAATCCATTCCACAATAACCGACTTATTTAAATTTCTTATCGATAATATTTGAAAGTCTTGTCTCTGAGGCCTAATGAACAATTCTTCGAACAACTTAAAATACATATTTTGTCTTATACAGGATGTTTGAAAATTTATATGCCCGTGTCTTTATGAAATATCAATAATTTTAATTTTTATTTAAGTAATAAAATTTGTATATCGGTTTTTTATTGCTTATGGACATTCAAAAGTACAACAATATATATATATATATATATATATATATATATATATATATATATATATATATATATATATATATATATGTATATATATGAACAAATTTTTAATAAAACATTTTTATTTTATTGATTATATTTGTTTATTAATAAATATAATATACCGCAATATATTATATTGTTATGTTGGCCAGTATTTTTCGTGAAGCCTATTGAGGAAACTCGTTCGTATATATATTGGTCGGTTAAGTGGATTCTCTCATCCGACACAATATCGTTCAACGAATACACCAGTCTCTCTGATGCCACCGAACTTATACCAACGACATATATATTTTTTGGCTATAAAAGCCTAACCTAGCATGAAGGTCCTGCTCTGCTCCTAGAATACAAATGGGGCAAAGGCTGCTGCAGGTACGAGTTTATTTTGAAAACAAATTTGAACCTGTGTTTCCAGGGAACCTGAACTGGAACCACTGTTCACCAACTCCAGGTCGTGTGAAGACCAAAGAGGATTTGAATTAATTTGAACCCACTTTGGCTTCTTCAGTCTCAAAAGAGTAGGAAGTAGAAGTTTTTCAATGTTGTCAAGATACTTCCTGACTTCTGAGTCTAAATTAGATGTGCCTTTGCCCTCTTTGCCATTAACGGATTAATATATACTTTTTTGAACCTTGGGTAAGTGAGTGTAGCATGACACAGCAGAGGGTTTTGTAAAATCTTGGGGCTTTTCCCTTGAAGGCTAGTAACAAGTTTTGAGAATAGCCTTTGGGCCGCACTAGGAGTGGTTTTTTAAAGACCTTTAAAGAAAGAGGTCGATGATGGACACAAGGGGATTACAAGGCTGGTAGTAGTGTACTGGGCCTCATCGAAAGGCAATAAAATGCTGACAATTTTATTGATTAATTCTCTGTCTGCACCAGAAAATATTCTCGATACTTTGTTAATTAAGGGATTTGCCAATATTACAGATATGTAACGGTACATTAGTGCGAACTTTTAGAGATCCCCACGCGCTCGCGGGCACAAAAATTTCCCCATTTGTTTTGGATTAATTGTTTTTTCTAGAAGTAACTTATCCGGTTTTTCACCAGTTATTACTTTAAAAAGAAAAAACCGGTTATAATCGGGACAAAAAAACAACCGGAAAAACCGATTATTGCAGGGTAAAAAAACTGGTTTTGAGTTATAACCAATAATTTTTTCTCACCCCTAGTCTCTGACAACTGGAGTAAATTTTGTTATCTTTAGTAATATTTTATTTTTATTGTAATTTTATGAAATGTATACGAGATTCCATATGATAAATAAATAAATAAATTCTTGTGCAAATCTGTATAAGTAAACACATGTTAATATTTTATACTCGCTTCGTTAAAAAGACAAAACAATTCCGATAACATCATGTATTTGAAAACTTCAAAAAAATCTGCACTAGTCGTATCCCATCGCGGTCTGTCATACTCTAAATAAATTACAAAGTGTTTAATCGCGGTTTGTTAGTCACAAAGCGGCAGCAATATGCGGCTTGTCGAGTTATCATCCTCTTTGGACAAGCGCATTACCATATCTAATCAAGAACAGAAAGAGCCACGAGGAGCCGGACTACGATGGACATCTCCTGACCACTGAACAGTGACGCCAGCAGTAGAGGGAAGAGGGGTGTTCTTTTGGTATTTGCATTTTATTAGCTTTTTAGTACTACTATTAGAACCAGTTTTTTAATGCTTTTTAAGTTAATAACTATTGTATATTAAACTCTTTTATCAATAGGACCGAATTATTTGGTCTACTAAAAAATGAAAAAGGCAAGTTGCTGATTTGTTTTTTAAGTTTCCTATATGTAATGAATTTTAAGGCCTTAAAAAACCTAGAACATTTATAATAATATTTATTATTATGCTAAGTCAAATCATTTATTTAAGAAACGCAAATGGAGCTACTGAGATATTTCGTGTCTCTAAACATTTTTTACTCTGCGGTATACCAGAGAGATCTAGAAGTATTTTGAAATAGAATCCTAGTCTTCACCAAAGGAACTGATGGCGACCACTGACTAAATCAATCAATGAAATAAAAATAATTAAACGGAGCTGATTAAAACCAAGTCATAATTATGACTGGGATTGATACATGCTGTAACTTTTTAAACGTCACATCTTTTTAATTTACATTTAAATAATTATTTTATTTTAATTTCTTTATTAATTTATTAATTCCTTAACCTCCAGCTTCGTTTTTACTATTTTTTTTCTTCAAAAAGTAGTTGGCGCCCTCTGTCTTTCTTTTCTCTCTCTTTCTCTCCCGTAGAATAAATATTCGCCTTTTTTCTTTCTGCCCGGTAGACTAAATATTCTGTTCTATGTTGACAGAAAAGCTAATTCCATCATATAGGAACATCCTATGACATCTGTGCTAACTTCATGCAGTCCCTTCCTACTTTCTCACCTTTAATGATGGGATTATTTTTTGTTTATAATTAACATTTATAAAAGAAGGTAGGAATTATAATAAGCTTCATTTTATGGTCTGCAAAATTCTCTTGGGTGAGTATTTTTTATTGTAATCTTTATTCCATAATTCTAACAGCATTTTCAATATTCGTAACCTCACTTTTGAGCTGTTGTTGTATTTTAGTTTATCGACCATATTCACAGTTTATTGGCTGTATTAATTGGCCGTATGATGAAAATTTATCGAATCTATTGGAGGACCTAACCACTTAATTGGGAGGCCACACACGCACATGGAATAACTGCAGATCTCAGGAGGACCTAACCGTCTAATTGGGAGGCCACACAAGCAGCCCATTGATGCCATCGTTGCCATAAGTATCACCCTCACTATATTCATTGTTAAGCATTGGTAGGGTTGATTGTTTCCTATTTTTAATAAATATGATTAGATAAAAATTGTTTTATTTGCTATCAGCTAGGGGTTCAGGTTTGATTCCTAGTTTAAGACCAGACGAACTAACACTTGAGATACTGAGCTAGCGAAGCATAGACGATAAGCTCCCATGGTTGATTGAGGTATAATTTTTTAATAGTATTTCAATTCTCTTTGGTAGTCTTATTGTTAGAATATCTATGTACAGCAATGAACTAACTGAACGATAATGCTGATAATGATATTTAACAAAACCACGTACAAGTTAACAAAAATGTTTTAATAAAAACAGAAAAAAATTATACATTAATTAGATACTCTTAAGATCTATTTTCTCAAGCTTTTGACAAGGTGTGACATACAGGACTTCTGTACAAGTTAAAGAAAAACCTACCTCAAACTTACTTTAAACTGCTTAAATCATACCTTACAGAAATAATATATCTAGTAAGGTATAGTGAAGCCTAAACAAAACTCTACCCCATCATATCTGGTGTACCTCATGATATAGTGCTCGGACCGATCTTGTACCTGATATATACGGCTGACTTACCAACAAGCAATAACTTAACGCTTGCAACATTTGCAGATGATACTGGTTTCCTAACATGTCATAGTAATCCAGCAATAACATCAGAGGTACTGCAACTACATCTCAACAAAACTAATGAATGGTTTAAACTCTGAAGAATTAAAGTAAATCCATCAAACTTTACACATATTACATTTACTCTAAGAAGAGGTATGTGTTCACAAGTTTACCTCGATGGACATACTTTACTCCAAAAGGTGACGTAAAATATGTAGGCATTCATCTATCCAAATGATTAACTTGAACCAAACATATACGGACGAAAAGACTATAACTAGGAATTTTATACAGAAAACTTTACTGGATGCTGGAAATAAACTCACACCTATCGATCGACAACAAGTTGTTGATATACAAAGTAATAATCTAACTAATCTAATGTTATGAAAATACAAAGATTTAGGATCAGACTGTAATCTTTTAAACCCGTTGAGGAGTGTTTCTGGAACCAACAAGAAATAGAGAATATATTGTAATATTTCTTGCTTCTCCTTGAATGTTCATGGGTCTCTGGTACAATTCTGGATAACTAGGAATGGTTTAGGTCTCTAAAGAACTTTAAGGCAGATTGCAACCATTTAACATCACCCTGGACTGATTCTGGGACTTATAAAGAACTAGAATTTATTCTGGAATATTGCTTGATACTCCTAGAATGTTTTGGAACCTCTGACAAAATTCAGGGCAACCATGAAGAGTTTAGGAAACTCTGAAGTACTTTAAAACGTGCTGGAACCATTAAACACTACCCTGAAATGTTTCTGGGATGTTTAAAACCTAGAGGTTATTATTTAATATTTCGTGATTCTGTTAGAATGTTTTAGGACCTCTGGTAAACTTTAGGACAACCCGGAATGGATTAGAAGGCTGAAAGACTTCAAGGCTAACTAGAACTTTTTAACATGATAGTATTTGTGGTACGTTTAGTAAAATTAGAGGTAATCAAAAATATATTAGAAGCCCATGGAGGACTTATTATTAAACTGGATTACTTAAAAGAGTTTCTTACGTTGTTTTAGGACCTCTAGAATAAGTCAGTATATTCTAGAATGGTTAAGAGGTTCTGGAAGACTTCAGCTTGCTATGGAATATTTCAAAAGGCTCTTCAGGAAATCAGAAATAGTTCAAGAGTTTACTACGGCCTTCAGATCAGGCTGGAACCTTGTAAAACTACCGTAGAGTGTTTCTTGGATACCTTAAAAACTTTCTGTAAGCTGTTTTCTGGCAGATAGCGAGCGACCCTAAAAAAATCCATAGAAGTAAGATTGAAGCCCTGGTGATGTTGGTCTACAGAAGAATTCTACGCCTGTCCTGAAGAAATGTTTAACAAAAACACATTTAAATTTACTAAAAGAAATTCCTTATTTATTTATTCTATCTGTTCTAATTCCGGAGGAGTTGTATTCACAGACAGACCGACGGACGGACAGATAATTGGCATTTACAACGAATGTTGTAAAATTTAGAAATAAAAAAGCCCACAAACTGTATAATTTCGACGCCCCTGTACAAGGGATCACGTAGTACTTTTAAGGGGAATGTCACTGATTGGAATACCATCGGTATTTAATTGGTGTGAGAACTGGTCTGAGAGACAATATTGACGTATAGGACTAAACAAAACAGATATAATTAATTAAAAAATCTGAAGGATATGTTGTTTCTTTGTCGCAATTTTTAGTTACCTCAAAAGCATATGTCGGTTGCAGATTACAATTGTAAAGACGTCTAGTCGTTTTTGTTTATCGCAACTCAGACAAAGATAAATGAAACGATTTTTAGTCACTGACAATACCAATATAAAAAAGTCAGTGGTTGCAGTCAGTTTAAATTCAAGAACGGGCTTGGAACCAGAGAAGTTATTTGAGAGTGTTTTTGGTAAAAAGTAAAGATGAAGGCTAAACATGTACAAATTATAGTACCATGTTTTAAACAATGATAGTACCATAAAACTAATTAGGTGTAAAAAGTACAAAAAAGGAGTACAAATATCTGAAACACAGTTCGTATTTAAAGAGTGGTCGAGCTAAATAATCTAAGTGCGATTATTAAAAATTACCAGAAATTAAAGAAAACTTAAAAACCCAAAAAAATAAAATAAATATATAATTGTTTATGAAAATTCTGCTTTATTAAAAAGTACGGAAATAATGTATATCAAACTTTCGGTGTTACTACACTGAAGAAACTTGGTAATTTACAATAAATGAAGAAAAAAGGAAATGATCTAAGTACACCGAAATAATATATCGTGGGCTTACTGCAAAAATCCGTTAAGTCCGTAATTGTTTGTTTCGAGAAAATTAACTTTTAATGTTTACTGTCTCATTAATACTAAACTATTAATTTCTTATGATTATTATGTTAAAAAAATTAAAGTTTGAAAGTTGATATATTTCGGCAATACATGTTTTGCTCACAATATTATTATTTTTTACAGAGGATGCTAAAAAACAAAACCAAATATAAAAATAGTGCTGCAATATTTTGGTTGCGGTTTTGTCCGCCACAGGTATCAGAATACAAACAGAGCTGCTTTATTTCGGGTTTCATTTGGTTAATATAGTTAAGTAAGCAACTACCTATTTCTGAACTGCCTCTTTTTCCTTGTAACTCTGTTCATCCATAGCAAAAGGCATCATTTGGTTCACGTAGCTCATAAATGGTAAAATTATACATGCATACTTTAAGATTGTAATACATAGAACTGACGTCACTCGAAGGTATTTGTAACACTGATTGCAAATCAAAGGTACAACACATAAATTCTTTATGCTGCTGACATTTCTCCTTATCATCTGCTTTCGCATTCATACACTCTTTCTTCCGTATAGTGTGTTGTACGTAGTCATTTTCTAACAGCTGCTTCTCCGGGCCCACTTTTAAGGAATTATATTTAGTGCAAAGCTGGCATTGATCTTTTTTTGGCTTATAGAAGGACAAGTTGTAATTGGTACAAAAAATCCTCCTATAAGTAATTTCGCTTACATGTTTTACATTTTCATTTAAACATTCTTGTTTACATAAATTGTACATTTTCGTAATGCTAAGTTAAGGGTCGAGGTACAAACGTTTAGTTTCTTTTCTGGAATAATGAGATTCCATGGTAGGAAAGTTTTCTATATGATTTTTCACTCTTTCTATACTTTCTTGGACTGTCTTGTTATGTGGAGTCTTCTTACCTCTATTGTCTTGTCCAACAAACATTTTTCCCTCTCCCTTACTTTTATACGCAGTGTCAATCATATCGGCCGAAATGCATAAAGTTTTAAGAAAAAGGCTTTTACATACCCGGATTTTTTGCACATCATTATTTAAATATTAAATTTTTGTATCGGTTCTCTCTTTCCTTGAACTCTCTGTTTGCACTCTTCTCCTTAACGGTGGTATACTTTCTGTTATTCCTAGAAGAAACTCTTTTTGCTTTAAATATTCACTATGCCAAAAGTTGTGACAAAGTGATTTTCTTCTGAAAAATGTGCATTGCATTGGAACCGGCATTTTTCGCAGTTTGATACCTTTGGTGCCTTGGATTCAATTTTCTGTTTTTTCTTTAAATTTCTTTTCCATTTTGAAGGTTTAGCTTTCTTCCATCGACCTCTTTTTTGCGTAATTTCTGTATCTGCTAATTGTTCATTTATTAAATTTTCTTCCTTACCTGCCTCAGTACTTGAGACATTTTCTTTATCAGTACTTTCACTCTCTGATGAAGGTTCGTATTGTGGATCTTGAATTGAACAATCCGAGTCAAAATCTTGTACTTCAGGAATCATAATGATATCTTTAGTGAGCACTAAGGAAATCGAAAAACTTGGACCAGCAATAATGTTTGGATCATCTTTTGTTGTTGAAGTAGAACCAAAACCAGGGGAATTATCTGAAACAATAGAATTGTAAATTTAACATCCTACGGGTTTCAAAAGTATACTAATAGAACATTATCTAAGCTTTTACTTAGCTTGTAGCTAAATTAATTGCCTAGTAAATTGGTAGGTATTCATTGATAATAATAATTAGTGTACTAACTTGGACAACTTGGATCAGCAATAATGTTTGAATCATCTTTTGTTGTTGAAGTAGAGCCAAAACAAGGGGAATTATCTGAAACAAGAGAATTACAAATTTAACATTCTATGAGTTGTAATAGTATACTAATAAAACATTATCTAAACTTTTACTTAGCTTCTAGCTAAAGTAATTGCCTACTAAATTGGTAGGTATTCATTGATAATAATAATTAGTTGCAAATATCAGCAAGAAAATATTATATACTCTGTTTAATAGATCTTTTAAAATAAAAATACATAATTTTAATCAAACATAACCTCACTCTTAGAAAAATTAAATATAATATAAGAATCCACTATTAAATACATACCCAAATTATGGTTTTCCTCTTCTAATGCCATTTCACACTAATTTTTCACATCTACTTTTGCCACTTGTCATTATTTTATTGACTAAAAAACTATAAAACTTAGCAAAGTAACACGGTGAGGTTTATTCGTTACAATGAATATTTAACACAAAATAGTCTGCCAAAACAAGTTAGGTGTCCTTATGTGATATTTGCTGCATAAGCTATTCCCCGAAAAACATTGTGATAAACATCAGAAATCGTTTAAAATGCCTTAACGGTTTTTAGCTGTATTACATTGCATCATTTTGATAAATATATTTCTGCAACATCGGCTATGTGCTCTTAACGGATTTTTGTAGTAGCTTTTGCATTCTAGGTCACTATTATTTTACAATGTAAACCTTTTAAATAAACATAAAGGCTTTTTGTAGAAGATTTTTTTTTATTATAAAAAATAATAAAAGTAAGATCCATTTAAAGCAGCTTAAAGTATATTGCTTGTATAAGATTGTGTTATAAGGTAGTTAGTATATTTTGGTCACATTTAGTATTAACGTTTAGATAAGTGCTTTCACTAAACGGGTTTTACCAGTAGATAGTTTCTCTCTAATACTCTCTATGAACAAACCCGAAAAATGACCAAACATGGACTTAACGGATTTTTGCAGTAAGCCCACGATATTATATATATGATTAAAAATTTAAAATAGAGGTGAAAATGCTCTATTTTCCTGGATAATGAAATCTAGCATGACGCGAAGGTCTTTTTTCTTACTTTTGTTTATTGCTGAACACCAGAAACGCTAAGAGTTTTGAATTTACCTTTTGGACAGTCACACCTTTTTTCAATAAACGACACATCTCCTATCTCATTAAGTCACCGAATTTTTTTTTGTACAATACTATTCTTGGCTCTTCTTTCGTCATACATAACCACGATGCTTGAGTACTGCCAAGTTTAGATGTATCTACTACTACTACTAAGGATTTCCACAGTTTTCACTGTCTTCCTTCACTCAACCGTTTTCTCCAATTTTCCCTGTCATTCCAGTCTCCATCTCGCAGGGTTCTTTTCTCCATAGCCTCGTCGATTTCATCTCTGAATGACCTTCGGGGTCTTCCTCTCTTTCTTCTTCCAATCGGGCTCCATTCTGTGATTTTGTTTATCCAGCGTCCTCTGTCCGCTCTTCTGACGTGGCCGTACCAGGATAGTCTCTTCTCCTCTATATAGTCGATTATGTCTGATTGCACTCCCATTCTCCGCTTAATCTCTGCGTTTTCAATTCTGTCTCTTTTTGTAAGTCTACAGCTTCTCCTCAGGAACTCCATTTCTACTGCTCTTATTCTACCTCTATTTCTCTTGTTTATTGTCCAGTTTTCGGACCCATATGTCAGGATACTTCTTGTCAGGGTGTTATATATTCTCTTTTTTGTCTTTATCGTAATGTTCTTATCCCACAACACTGAGTTTAGTTGTCTTATACAGTTTCTTGTTTGTCTCAGTCTGTTGTTTATATCTTCTTCTGTTGTTCCTTGGTTCGATATTATGGTTCCTAAATACTTGAATTTATCTGTTCCATTTATTTGTCTTCCCTCGTCTATCTCTAGGTTTCTCATATCCTTGTTTTCTGTTGTTAGGTATTCGGTTTTCTCTAAGTTTATTTCCATTCCGTTGTTTTTATATTCTTCTTCTAGTTTTCTGAGCATAAAGCTGAGATCTTCTTCATCTTGTGCGATGACTACTTGATCGTCGGCAAAACTTAAGGTGTATAGGTATTCGTCTCTTAGATGTATCTATACATTGTAATAATATTTTATCAAAATCAAAAAAGTACATTCTCCCATATCTTACAGTCTGTAAGACCTGAAAGGTCTAGAAGCAGCAATTACAGTTTTTACATTATTTACTGTTTGAAGCTTAAAACGTTTTGCTCGTATCTCGATAAGAGCAAAATCTCTATCTGAAGATGTAAAGCTATGACCTGAAACTAAAAATTTATAATCGATGTTATCAAAATGTCCATTTGCTACTAAGAAAATAAACATTCGGTTTTTTTATTGCCCCGCACAGTTGTCGCTCCATATACATAGTTTTCGCTTATAAGTTGAAAGCTCTCCTGTATTCAGGGCTTGTAGAAGACATTATGCCATTTGATTTCCACCACTACCCGATTGCCCTTCACATTATATTATCTGACGTATCTTGCACGTGTATTCCAAAATTGTAGCATGAAAATACTTTTTGTAGATTCATGGTAATGGTACATGTATCGGTACCTGGAAGAGTACTGCTGGTACTGTCTTCGTCTTCTTAAATAACGTTAAGAGCTTTACCTGTTTTTCTATCATGTAATTTCAATTTAGTTTTAGCTTCTCTGGATACATTAAGATCTTTGTCCTTGCCTTGCCACAAGTCTTACAGGTATCAACTCTGGGTCTTCTAAAAGACAGATTCGAAAAATCCTTCATAAAAACTCTCCTATAGAATTTGTATGTTGTGGTGCAGTCAGAATGTTTTATTTTAAAAGCGTTGAATAGCTTATTAACATTGATATCCGGACTAAGACATTCTTTTTCACTTTTTGATCGACTGTAGTGGCTCTCGTCCTTCACGAAGCTATTGATGTGATCTTTTACCATCTGTTTATCACAAAGAGTGTACTTAAATTTTTGAACTTCTCCTTGTTTATCCTTGAAGGTTGTATGTCCCTCTTTTTTTACGCCTAACAAGCGTAGTAATCTTTTGCGGACTTAGAGCAAATATGTCCAAAAACGTTTTTTCACAAACTCTTTTCAAGTTACTTTGCCCATCTGGAATACCAAAACCTATGGTACACTGTCGTCTATTTTCTGATGAATCATCATAACTAGGATGGCAGCGATTTTGGACTGATAAAACTTGCAATAATCCCATGAGATAGCTGCCTTGTTCGTTAAGTTCAAGGCCATGATACAAGTCGAAAAGCTTTATTTTTGTATCAACCACGTCCATACAACTGAATTTACATTTGAATATGATATAAAATAGAAAAATCTCATAATAATATCATATCAACAAAGCCAAAGTAACAATAAAAAAGTTTTGGGTTGTAAAATCCAACAGCACTGGTAGCTATTCACAAGTTAGACTATCGTGCGTCCTAAAATTTCAAGTGAAATATCTGTTAAAAATCTCGTACTAACCTCTTTTTTGGAACGGCTTTTCCAGGTTTTTGCAGCTTATGCAGTTTTGCATTTTGGTGTAACATTAGGTTTTCCACTCAATCTAGCTTCACTTTGTTTTTTTCTTGTTAACTTCGTATACTTTTTATCACCAAACGCACTAAAATCCATTGCATTTACTTTAAAACACAAATATATAGACAATAAAAATCGATTTTAATGACGACACGTCAACCTGCATACTGGCACTTAGATCAATTAACAAGGATCATGATGCCGCACTTACAGACTGCTTCATCTTTGGGCTTCATTTGCAACCAATAGAGTGAAGTTGGCACGTAGATCTTATAGAAGGACATTGGCATAGGAACATAGATCATATTGATTGAAAACAAAACATTAAGAACACAAGAAAATTTATATTTTGGCTAGACTACTAGAGCTCGGCCACTCTTCATTTATGAAAGGGATATCAACAACATACGTTATTTTTATTACTTCGAAAATAATGGAACTTATTGTTATAACGAGTTATGTTGCAAACTTTCATACAGTATGTAAAACAAGTATTTAAAATGATTTCTATTAGTTTTTTTTGTGGGAATTAATCAATTACAAACAAAAAAGAGTCAATTCAGCTCAATTTCAAGGAGAAATTGAGGGAATATTATTGTAAATTATGTGTTAAACAACATCTTGTAGAACTAGATTCACAATTTCTAAAAAAATGTTTTCTATATATATATATATAAATATATATAACAAGCGAGTCTTCTACAGCTGGCGCCGCTTCTCGCATCCTAATTTCCAGCGTTTTCTGTCGAAGCAATCTTCAGTTGTTAGATCTCTGGCGGTTATTGCATCGTCGACATCGTCTCTCCAGGATTTATCTCCAGGATCTATTTTTAGGCATTCTCTGAAGGTGTCCATACCAGTTAAGTCTTTTGGCTTCGATTGTGTCTATTATGTCTAGATCGATTTCCATTGCTCTCCGAATATCTTCGTTTCTCACCTTATCAAGTCTAGTGAGCTGGCAACATCGTCTCCAGTAGTTCATTTCCATGGCCTTAATTTTTGATTTGTTTCTTTGGTTTATTTCCCAGAGTTTATTTTTTTTTTCTGGGAAAAAAAATGTTTTCTATTAAACCAATTATTTGGTTTCTGAGGTAATTTACAATGTATAAGATTTACACTTACTTTCATCTTTATCAAGATGAATTTTATATTTTAGTAATTTACACTTTATAATTGTACCGGGTGGTCCAATAAGCCGATTTCTCGGCTATATATCAGAAACTATTTATGTTATAACTTTAGGTGAAAAATTCCTTAGTAAAAGTGGCCAAGAGAAATCGCTGGAAATAGCTTTCAAGTTTCTGGGTTAACCGCTAGGTGCTGGTTTGAAAACCAGTTATTTGGGAAATATGCCCGATTATAAGTAAACTAGAAATAACTAATAACTGGTAAATAAGTAAACTAGAAAAAGGCCTAAATTCTGCACAAAGTTGTTCAAGTACTTTTTTTATTTTTTTCAAATAAAGGGTGGGGGAGAGTGGGAAAGTATTTGTGGATAAATACCTATAACTTTGGTTTGGATTAATCGATTTTAACAAAATTAGTGTCATTAGAAAGAGTGTGGATGAATTAATTTACATCTACCATGAAATAATTGCATTTAGTTTTAATTGTCATAGGTAGAGGGTACTTTCGAATAGAAAAAATTAAAATTTGTTTTTCTTTAAAATGTTTACTAGAAACACCTATTTATTGTAAATTATAATGGAACTGGATTAAATTCGTAACAAAATGGCGCAAACCACATGTTAATAGCTTTTGTTGAACTCGAGATATGAATAAAAACGCATAAACATAAGTAAGTATAGTATTGACTCACCTTGTATTATAAATTAAATTAAAAAATAAGTCAGTAGGTACTTTCAAATTTTTTTATAGAAGGAGAATCTTAATGTTGATACCTATTTTGACCATTGTTATTTCATATTATGTTTAAAAATAGTTTTTTCGAAACTAAGTAGGCTATGACAATGAATTTGACGGGGAGTGTTTTATTATAATTCGTATTGAAGATTGCACTTTTTTCAATAGATATTAATATTGGTAATATTAGTAATTAATTATCAGTACTAATAATTCGTGATGAGTATATCAAATGCAGAATTGTATGATATGATTGGAGTTTATTTCGAATGTCACCAAAATGCCGCTATTGTCTCATGTATATATTCTGTAAGATATTCTGATGGGAGAAATTATGGCAAAGAAGTATTTGAAAGAAAGGCAAGAAGATTAAGAGAAATTGGTAGTTTTCATCGTCCTTGTTTTAAACGACGTAATAGAGGTATGACCGAAGATAATTCAATCAATGCTCTTGCTTTCATTCAACAGAATCCACATAGAAGTAGTCGACAAATCTCTATAGAATTAAACGTACCCAAAACTACTGTTCTAAGGCTTTTAAAACATCACAGGTTGGTTTTTCATATTATAAAGTGAACGTTTAGGTCAGAAACTTGGAATTCCCTTTAAACTTTGGATTCAACTGTTATTTTAATATTCTGATAAAAAGGGCAACACGGCGCTTTTATCCTTTTATCCGTTTCTTAAAAATACTTATGCACGATTTATCTTGTGAAACAATTGTGGATTTTTCAAGATTTTTGAGTTTTAGTAAATATAGTGGTTTCTTTTTCACCAATATTTGTTGTTCTATTTTTTAGACTGCATCCTTATCATGTAGTTCTCCACCAAGCTTTACACGAGAGAGATTTTGATGCAAGGCTGGATTACTGCAATTGGATGTTGGGTCTGCTAAAAGAACAACCGCATATCATGTCAAAGATTTTGTGGACAGACGAGGCTACGTTTAATAGTGCGGGTGGTGTTAATCTGCATAATATGCATTATTGGGCTGAAGAAAATCCGCACTGGATAGATGAGGTGCAGGTTCTAGGTAGATGGAGTCTTAATGTTTGGTGTGGTATAGTTGATGGAAAGATCGTAGGTAGATATATATTTTGATAGAACTTTAAATGGCGAAACATATTTGGGTTTTCTGGAAAATTAGTTGCCTGTTTTATTGGAAGACATTTCCTTACAAACAAGAAGATATATGATATTACAAAATGTCGGGTGTCCTGCGCACTTTTCCAGACGAGTTCGAGATTATTTTTATGTAAGTTATCCAAATAAATGGATTGGAAGGGAAGTATATTTTCATGGCCAGCTAGATCTCCAGACTTAACATGCCTGGACTTTTATCTGTGGGGAAGATTGAAGCACTTAGTGTACCAAACTCGACCAACCACGCGAGACGACATAAAACAGCGCATTGTAAACGCAATAAATAGTATATTAACAGATGAGATTGAAGCAGCTTTTATGTCTATGTGCGAAAGATTCTTTTTTCGTGTCGACATCTTTGTATGGATAACGATGGAAAACAATTTGAACATTTAATTGGACATTAAGTTTTAATGATCGAGATATTTGTATGATCTTTCACATATTTAATTTTAAGTTATAATAAAGGGTGAGTCAATACTATACTTACTTATGTTTATGCATTTTTATTCATATCGCGACAAAAGCTATCAAGCTATCAAAAGCTATCAACATGCGGTTTGCGCCATTTTGTTACAAATTTAATCCAGTTCCATTATAATTTACAATAAATAGGCGTTACTATTAAATATTTTGAAGAAAAACAAATTTTTTTTATTCGAAAGTACCCGCTACCCATGACAATTAAAACTAAATGCAATTGTTTCATAGTAGATGTAAATTATATCATCCACACTCTTCAGTAATGTTGTCAAATATAAGCCAAGAATTCATTGGACCTTGGATACTGTCAATTAAACCAAAGAGCTCAATTCGAGCATTTGTTGTAATTATTTTATTTGTTTGTCTTTAATATGAAATGATTTCTTTAATAATTTTCTTTGTAAAATAAATTTTGAATTTAATTTTAAGAAATACGAGCACTGGTTTCCCTTACACTCTGTATACTGAAGTTCGAATGTGATGAGTTTGGTACGGTTGTACTCAGAAAAATATAAGCTTTTAATTTTTTATATAAAAATATGCCCTTTCTATTTAAAAAGTTATCGATGACGTCACACCTAGTAAGGTAGTGAGGGTAAAAGTTTTTTTTCCAAAAAGGTTAAAAAACAAAAATAAAAATCGACCTGTCAAAGCTTTAACTCTGAAAATAATTAAGTCATGGGATAATAGATCCACACTGTATATTAATCATACATAAATATATTAGTTAAGCAATTTCTGTACTGTGTTCTTAAAATTTGTGTATAGTTTAAATTTACTTATTTAATATAAACTAGCGGACCAACTCGACATCGAGCTTTTTAAATGAAATTTTTATTTTGCGAGAAAAATTAAGTAAAAATATTTTTATCAATAACTCAAAAACTATAAATGATAATTTCGTGAACTTACATTTTTGAACTCTACGTTGAATTCTCTATTGATTTGACTAATAAAAACGAAACCGGAAGTCGACCTCAAAACCGGAATGCAATTTTTAGTTCATCAAATGTCGACATGGATATCATTTAGCAGTTAATTTTGCATGCTGATCACGAATCCGATGTCAGATTTGCTCTATCTTGACGTTTTATGCGCGTTTCGGGTCACTTCCGGTGTCGGATCGCAACCGGAATTACATATTTAGATTCGTCTCGACGAGACCTTTTGATCCATATATACATTGTGGGGTCTAAAACTTAAAGTAAATTTTAACTTCCGGTCATCTCAAAACCGGAAGTGAATTTTTGTACCAAAAGTATATCTTGACAATCTCATACGTAATACTAATAATATTCCGAAAAAATATTTTAATTATCTAATATGGTTTTTGAGTAAAGTGGTGGACAAGAAAAGGGCTTAGCGTTTTAGTATATAAGATGACAATAAATGACAGCACTTTTTGTACAGTAAGTATATTTTGTATAAATTAATTTGAACATATTTTGGTTTTAATTATAATTCAATTTTTAATATTTTGATTTTTAATTCTTATTCTACTGTCGTTCTGAACTAATTACTTCATTTTGATACAGACATAATTAATATCAATGGACAATTTTACACAAAAACTTACCTATAACAAGAAAAATAAGGTTATTTCAACAAAAACAAAGCAAAATTGATAGAAACACAATTACCAACCTACTAATTTAAATACCTAAGTTTAGTTTTAATAATGAAAAGAGCTGTAGGTATTATGAAACTGAGTGTGACACTAAAGTGTACTTTAGTCTAAAGTGAACATAAGTTAAGGTTTAGTTTAGGTTATCAATATAAAATCGGGCTTTAATTTTTATTCTATACACTTTTCATTTTAATATAATTTCATATAAATATAATGTCGGATTTTTACAATTATCAGTTCAAAAAGAGATTTCTAAATCAGCACTTATTAAATATGGCTTTTTGCGAAATAGTAGTCACAGTAAACAATTGGAAGAGTTCATTTAAGCGACGAGGAGTGACCGTTATACAACATGTAAACTTTTCAATTTTAATTTTTAAAATTTTATTTTTGTTTACAAATCTATAAAAATAACAAATAAATAATAAAATTACTTTATTTAATTTTAGATATATTATTTGAATTTTAAAAATACAGAAAACATCGTATGAAGCTTCCGGCTTGTCTACAGTACCGCCGACTGTACCACATTTTTATTTGTTTATCTCTTTAAACGTTCTGACATAATGTACTAATAAAACTTTATTATGCTGATGTCAAGTTTGACGTATCTACATGTATGTTTCTACATATGAAAACACGTATGTAGCAGTTCTCGTAATGTTCATAAAACGACAAACACATTAATGGCCTCAAGTACATCGACTAATTAGTCGTTTTATGTGCGTGTAATATAATTTATTTTATTTGCTTTAAATTTTCCAATTGAAAGTGATACTTTAAAATTGCTGTTACAACTTAAGTATATATACTTTAACGTTACCGATTATGGAAACATTGTATTTGTAGAGGAGAGAGCTTCTTGATGTATCAAATATAGTGAAAGTGCTGCTTCGCCAATAAATTAAAGTTATTTAACAATAATAACCTATGGGCAGTACACTGGATTTAACAAAGATGGAGAAAAATGCATGAGAAATCTCATTTTTATTTTTTAATTGCCACTCGGACATTTAATTTTCCACCTTTATTAATGATGATGTAAGGAGAAGTAAAGTCCTCACTTATAAATTCAAATACCAAAATATTTAAATTTTATTGAATTATTGAGATTTTTTGAAATTTATAAAAGAAAAACTTTTCTTTTATAAATAGGGAAGTATAACGGGAGTTATTTATACACGGTGGACAGCAGATCGCCAATGTCAGGAAAAAAATAGTTTTTAAAATTTGTAACTTTCATATGGGACTGAAAGCTGTAAACGAAGCGTTCCTTAATATCAACAGTGTCATAAGACCAAGTCTGTAAAAAGGTATGAATAAGTTAGAAATTCCAAAAAAACTCATATGCATGATAAATGTGGCGATGGCAAAGATGCTGTCCGTATTGCTTGTCAAATTTAAGGTGATACTTGACAAATTTGTCCATTTGCGTAGAAAATTAAGTGAGAACGCATTCGGAGGAAAAGAGATACATAATGCGCTAGGTCTCTTCGCCTCGTTGGTACACTCCATACTACAAGTTTACAGAGAGTGCCTTATTTATTAATGGAACTTCTATGATATGTCTATATTGTATGCTATTTTGACGTTTCAATTTTTCCTTCTGAAATTTTTCTCAAAATACAAAATATTTTGTTTTGTTACTTGGTAAAAAAATTCTTCTAATAATTATATTTTATTTGACTCATTAATATTGACCATTCAGTCATGTTGAAGCGGCAGTTTTTTCGAACACTTCTATAAATGTCTCGTTCTGTAATTTTATAAGAGGAATATTGGCAGAGATGAAAGCTTTACATTTCCGTTACAGTAAACTGTATAAGAATAAAAGAACAGTAGTTAATCTTATACCTGGAACATACCGACGAAACACTTATTACTTAATTTTTATACTAGAGTTGTAATATTTTATTTTAAACTTATTTTAAACTAAAATTGTGGCTTATTCCCAATGAAAATAGTAAATTACATTATTATGCCACAAGAAAATAGCCTAAGAATAATTTTTATTTTAAATAAAAACACACACACACACACACAAGCGTACAACCCAGCTCCTACAGAGACATGTGTTCCAATGGAATAGTGGGACCCACATGTCTGAAGATCAAACCGGTCACACTCCCTTCGAGTGGTACCTATCTGACCCACAAGCTATCCTTCCACCCCTCCCCCTCGCAGAGGAGACTGTACTCATTTTTTACTTTGGAGACCCTGTTTAATAGAACATCTTCCGTATGTGGTTAAGCCACCTAATTTTAGGGGTAGCTAGAAAAGCTTTTCTCCCTTTGAATGACTACTTAGGACTCATGTTCCCTAAATGTATTGTCCAGACAGTGGGCCATCGCCCATCGACCTGGGTCGATATCTCGCTGTCCAAACTGTGTGTGTGTTCGGTCACTCAGTCGTTGAATTGGCAAAATGAATTTTGTTCTCTTCGGCGACTGGATACCCAAAAGGCCTGTCCATCCGCCTACGTCTGTCGGTATGTGACCTCAATGTTCAGTTTACGCGTCCTTCAGAAAGGTGTTTCGGTGCCGCTGGCACTCAAACTCACTGATTAGTCTGATGTCTAATACTACTTTTAGATACAAATTACTTGACTACACAAGACACTTGAGATAAATTAATTTATAACTCACCACAAAAGACACGATTAAAATTAAAGTTCGTCTTCTGTCTCCTAACTACTATTTTCTAGAGAATCCACACTATCAGTGTCACTATCTTTCTGCAAATGTATTATTAAATCGTCTACAATTAAGTTTAGAGCTGGTTCCTTTTCCATTTAATAACGCTCATAAGAAATAGCATGCTCGCAATATTTTTTCCACTCATCTTGGGAAAATTTACATTTTTATTTGCCGCATATTGTTTTAGAGCAGCCCACTCTAACTCAATTGGATTTAAGTCCGGATGGTAGGGAGGTAGTCCTAAGACAGAGTGACCTGCATTGTTCATAATTTGAACATATTGTTTAATATTTCTGAGAAACTTCCTCCGGGGCATTCCTTGTATATCGGGTATTTCCATTATAATTTTCCTGTTATTCTTCGCTTTCTTCCATCGAAATCCCATATCTCTCATCATTTTTCTCAAAGTTTCATGCGACCCTGTATAAATATTGTCTTCATTAATTTTTTTTTGTAATATGTCGCAATGTAGGAACTCGTTTTTCCGTGACATATATTATTATTATACGCCGAAGTTAACCTTTGTCAAAATCGCCCAATTGAATTTTGGGGCAGATCTCATTCTTTTGTTAGGCGTCGAAAATGATGTAGAAGCACCTTCTTCTATATTTTTCATTTCAGGAGATATCCGTTTTATAGTGGCTATACTTACTCCCGTTGCTAAGGAAGCACGCTCTTAAACTTTTTTAAAATCTTTAACATGCGGATTTTGCATCGCTTCTCTCTGCATAAAAATAATTACATTTGCTATTACCTCCCTCGTTTGTCCAGACAAGACTTTGCCTTCTAATTTTGAATGAAAATCCATGTTTATATTTTAAAATACTTAACAATAATTATTTAAAAAGTCAAAGCTATTGTAATACAATATTTCTTCAACACACAGTAACTTTAAACATAACTAAAATAAAAAAACTTTGTCGCAGACTATACAAGTACCTTGTACTTCGAAGGGCCAAGAAATAATAAGGACGAATTGTGTTGTGGTCGAATGCGCATCGTGGGTGGAGCCTAATTTCAAATCGGCCAAGTATCACGTTAAATTTGACAAGCAATACCAGTAAAAATTCAGAACGACACGTTAAACCTATTCGAAACAAATAGGGGTTAAGGCAGGGGACACACTGGCGTATAATCTTTTTAACAAAGCGTAAATAAAGCCTAGAAGAAGTCTGAAGAAGATGAATGGGATTATGAATGTAGCATATGAATCAAAATAAACCCAAATTTATGCCCACTAACATAAACATGAGAGCTGGAAATGTTGGAGCAGATCTTAGTGCCAAGCAACAACATTTAAAATATTCTTATTCCAATTGGTATATAAGATTCTAAAGTCGTCGAAGAATGATAACCATAAAACGATCATTAAAAATTTTTAAATTACCGATTTGAGTCATCCGAAAAACCCCAACAGCAAACGCAAGTTGAAAAATAAACCTACTCAGGCAATTTTACCAAAGAAAGGAAAGTTACAGATTGCGAAACGTAAAGATCCTTATTATACGTCGAGAGTCAAGGAAATGAGTTGAGGTCAGTTTAAATCCAGCTTTGGGTAAGCTAGAAGCTCCTGTTCGCGCTAGCCGCACTTCAAAAAATTAACCCAGTCGGAATATTAATAATTTTACTCAACTTGTGTCAATCACATCACCGATAAGTTCTCTAGTTTTTTTGCACATACATTGAAGACCAATAAATTTCCTAAATCAGCTGTCGTAAGCAAGTTATCGGCGTCCAAAATATGTAGTTGTAACTGTGTAAATAGACTTGTTAAAGCTTTATTTACGAAACCTTCATCTGTCCCAGATTTCTGGGCAATCCTTCAAAAAAGTATAGAAAAGTAAACCTATTTCCCTAAGGACAAAACTCGTTCCTCAAAGGAAAAACCATGGACCTTTGACTGGTGCGCGAAATAAAGGCATCAGGACGAGGTGTAAGGACAAACACACCTGTATCTTCGTACAACTATTATCTTTGTCATTCTTTATGTGCTCTGTTTTTTATAATTAACCATATTTATTATCTTCGTACTTCATGTACGGTCTCTTGGCAATTTTGTTGAATTTTGCTTTCAATCTTTTAATTTTATTAGATCTTTTTTGTTACTCAGTACACCACTCAGTACACCCAGTTCATTTAGTATGAAGACCTTTAAATCTAACTTGAACTGTTCAAAATATTTACAGTTCACTTCCTGACAATGGGTAAACCTTTTCTGATAAGAATAAAAACACCAAATTATGTCTTAAGATGTTTTTTTTTGTATTAAAACAATGTCATCACCATCATCATCATCTAGCCTTCATTTATCACGTACACTGTGTAACAAAAATTGTAACAAAAAGTATTTTGGACCAATGTAACAAGTTACAATAGAGCGCCAATGTAACAAAAAACAAATGAATTAGGGAAGGTTGTCTTCGTGCACCACTAAGAGTCAACTATAAAATGTACTTTGATACACCAAAGAAACTTCTAATCCTCACAAAGGAAGATATTAGATCAGGATGATAAACATAGCAAAATGTAAAATATGAATTTGAAATATAACAAAATTGAAGTGTAGAAAAAATGTAACCAAATTGGAATATAAAAATACAACTAAATTAAAGGTTGGCTAGCGAACTGTGTCAGAGAATGACTACTTGACACTCAAAAGAGGATTCGGCCAATTTGCATGCCCTACAGAGACCGTAGAATAAGAAAATAGATGACAAAGTAATCAAAAAAATATGAATATGTAAATGTAAGTAATAGAATATGGAAGTTCCTCTGAGATATGAGTAGGCGCCAGGAAAGTATTAACATATATCTTCCAAGGTATCTTGTAATGCTGTATATCGTTTTTGCTGAAATGAAAAAAAAAAAACAGTTATTAATTGAAATTAAAATAGGTTTACACATATATTAATGAAAATACCAATAACGAACTCTCTGATTAAATGTGTACATAAAAAACCGTACAGTAGAGTTAAAAGGGAGGATTTAAAACCTCAACCTGTATTCGAAAATTAGTCTTTAAAGATTATTCAATATTATTTTAAAAAATAACAAGTTTTTATTATTATGAGAAATAGTATGGTTTAAAGTAAAAAAATTATTATAGAAAATTATTAAAATTGATGGATAAAAAAACTTATAACGAATTGACAGTGTTCCACACTCTAATCAATTAGGGTTTCCTGAAGTTGTACGGGAATAGTCTGGTAGAGATCTGGACCTCTGAAAGAACAGCTAAGAATGACTAGTATCAACCCCTGGGGATCAGGTGTATAATCCGCCTAGGGAATAACTTACCCTTTTTCTTAAAATAAACCCAAAGAAACAAAAATAATGAATCCTTTCCCCTGACTCCTGATTAACTCCTTCAGTAGGCTAAAAAGAATATTTGTGTTAGTGTTCCTTCTTCCTCTTGAGAAAAGTAGGGAAAAACACAAGGTTTCTTAATCTTGAAAGGTAATACAAAAAGGTACTAAGGAACCTTGTATGAAGGCAAAAAACCTTATTGATTTTGTAAAAATATGACCTTCGAATGGTTTGACAATATTTTATGTGAAATGGATTGATTGAATAGATAATTTTAACGAAAGGCATGCTTGGATATATTTTAGAATATAAAAGAACGGTATGAGACAGAATATTTTTAGGAACTGAAAAAAGATAGATAATTATATGTTTTTTAGGCTGGGAAGTAAAATAGAAAATTGACATATGAATTTATATTATTACTAGATTTCGATTTAGAATATTTCTAAATGAAATGATGTGAAAAATGACAGATATACATAATATCAACTATCAAAGGAGAAATGACAAAATTTTAGAAATCAAAATGGCTGATGGTTTTTATACTGTTTTCACTTTTTTATTGATAATTAGACCCACTTACCGGCTTAGAGTGGCTATAAACTAAACGGGACACACACAAAAACAAACCAAAACTTTCCTCCAAGTTCTCTTCTTTCCAAAAGAAAAACAAAATTCAATATTCTTAAAAGAAAATTTAGGACTTCCGTGGCCGCCTACTGGTTTAAACCCAAACTTTCCTTCTTCCCTGTTAAAACAAGAGTGGCCAAGAGGTCGGGGAAATATGTATATCATTTTCCAAATCTGCCGCTTGAAACTGAAGTGACCAAGAGATATTTAATGGATATTGATTTAAATATTTTATTTAATAGTGATGAAAGGAGTATTGAAGTGACGGACTCGTTACAACTGCTGGACATAGGCATCCCTTATACTCCTCCATTCTTTACGATTTGGTGCTCTTTGTTGAAAAATTTTTGGTTATACGCCTGATGTCTTTCTCTACTACGTTTGTCTGCTCTTGGCCTCAAATTTGTAATTTTGCTCGTCAATCGTGAGTCGTGCATTCTCGCTACATGGACTGTCCAGTTTCATTTCAGTTCCGCTTTGCGTTCCACAACACTCTCTGTGTTCTGTGTCACTCTCAATTTCAATAACAATAATAACAATAACAATAACAATATCTTTATTTTTAGAAAATAATATACATTCCGTGAACATAAAATTATTTAAAAAAAAACAGTGTCACAAACGAAAATATTATTTACTTATTCCTAACCGTTACATATACAAATAGTCCTCCTCAGAATATGGCTCAAGAGCTACCAGTAATTTAAATATTTGATGTTTATACAAACTTAATCTTTCCTCCCTTTTAATAGGTTCAGGCAGTTTATTAAACAATTTGATGCAGCAATAAAGAGCGTTTTTTTCTGTTATACTTAACCTGTGTATTGGAATTTTATAATTATATAACCTGGTATTTACTATACTATTGGGCTCAAAGTTCCTAAAGAGTATTTTATTCTTATATAGAAACAGTAAGCATTCTTGAATAAATACAGCGTAAACTGTTAAAATATTATTACTCCTAAAATGCCCTCTACATGATTCCCTACTTTTTAAGTCAAACATAACTCTGATTATTTTTTTCTGAACCAGAAATACATTATTTATGTCCCTACTGTGGCCAAAATTTATTAGACCATATCTAAATTTTGCTTCAAAATTAGCATGATACACTGTTTTTAATGAGTTACTATTCATGTATTTTTTTAGAACTCTAAAGCTGTAAATCACTTTACTCAAAGACATACATAACTGGTCAACATGTTTATCCCAACATAAAAAACTGGCAATATATAATCCTAAAAATTTGGTACTGCTGCTAATATTTAAAGTGTCATTATTTACAATAATACTGTGTGGCATATCTGAATGTGCATAATTTGTCTTAAACAAAAGAAGATCTGTTTTATTTTGATTTAAAACCAACCTATTCATAGAAAACCAGTCTTTAGCTTTCTGGAACTCTAAACTAGCATTAACGCTTAGAACAGACTTGTCTTTACCACTGACTAAAATGTTTGTATCATCTGCATAATTTGTTATGCTGGAAGTAGTATTAGCCACTAGACCATGAATATCATTGATATAGATCACAAACAGTAAAGGACCAATGACACTTCCTTGTGGTACTCCAATATTGATAGTGCTTTCAGATGAGATGCCTATTTCAGTGTTTTTATGTATTTTTACTAAATGTCTCCTATTTGCCAAGTAGGACTTAAACCAGTTCAATGCTGGTCCACGTATACCATATTTCTCCAATTTATCAAATAATAGGTCATGCACTAAACAGTCATATGCCTTTGATAGGTCCAAAAAGAGACCCAAAGCCATATGACCAATCTCAGTATATTTCAAAATATCCCAGACAAATTGAAAAATCGCAGTCTGAGTTGATTTTCCCTGTTGATAACCATGCTGATTTGCACTAATAATATGACATTTTGTTAAAAATTCTGTTATCCGCCTATACATAGTCATTTCTAAGATTTTTGAAAAGGAACTTAGAAGGCTAATTGTTCTATAGTTATTAATTAATTTAGAATCACCCTTTTTGTAAACAGGTGTTACTATGGCAGTTTTCAGGCATTCAGGAAATACACCAGATTTGAGTGAATTATTTATGATTGTAGTGAGAGGATTCACTATCTCCTTTATACAAAGTTTAAGGATTTTAGTGGGTATTTCATCAATTCCACAACTCATTTTGTTTTTTAAATTTTTAGTTATATCCATAATTTCAGTTTCTGTCACAGGTGCGACAAACACTGAATTTATGTTACTTGCAATGTTGTTTTTATATTCAGTGTATTGTAATTGAGATAAAGTGTTATTTAAAGTAGTATTTAAGTGGATCATGTATTTATCAGCAATCTCTTGAGGACTACCCTCTACTTTTATTGAATTTACACTTTTTAATTGACCATTAATTTCACTAACAATTTGCCACATGTATTTCTAAGCCGTTGTCTTTGTTGTTTTTGCGCCATAAGTCATGACCGGTAACAAGCATTGGTCAAACACTTTCTTTTGAGGCTAATTGGTATGTTCGCCCTCAGTGTATCTCGTAATTTTCCAAAGGCTGTTCACGCTAAAGTAATTTGTCTTTGGATTTCGCATATTTGGTTATCCCTGTTGATTCTTATTTTATGACCCAAATACGTATCTTTCTTCACGAGTTCTACCACTTTGTCTTGAACAGTTAAATGGTTATTGAGGACCAGTTAAATGGTTATTTGTCAGAACTTAGTTTTGGTCAAGTTCATTCTGAGTTCCACATTCGAACATGCAAAGTCCAATTCATTTAACGTATCTGTAGCTTGTCCTAAATTATCTGTGATAAGAACAATGTCATCTGCGAAACGGAGATGGTTAAGCTTTTCGCCGTCTATTGTGACTCCTCTGTAGTCCCAATTGACCATCTTAAGGGCATACTCTAATGTCGTTATTAATAATTTCGGTGACATTGGGTAATTCGGGTAATATATTTCCTTGCCTTATCCCACGTTTTATTTTTATGGGTCGGGTTTTATCGTGTATCTTAACAATCATTGTATTATTTTTGTAAATATTGTAAATAAGTACACTATACCTATAGTCAATCCTACTGTCATTCATTGCTTCTATAAAGCTGTCTATTTCGATCGTGTCGAACGCTTTATTAAAGCAATGTGGTGACGAGTAAACAAGTACTATCTAGTAGGTAACTGTTGCCAAAATTTCATGAATATCATATAAATATGAATAATATAAATGAACTTTGTAATCGAAGTACTGAAATCCGTGGTTTATAATTATAAGTTATTAAATATAAATCGTCTAATTGAGTTATTTATCAGATATTGTATGGAGTTGAAGTTGAATAAAGATACTTTATTTTACTTTTACAGATAATGTAAAATACTCACTAAAATAATTCCATTTTTGAAAATATTTTATATAGAGCCTTAGAGCGCACTAAAAAATCTGAAAAAATTCAGAAAGAGAGTTTTAATAATTACCAATTAACATGATTTTTCCAGATTTTTAAAAAGATATATTCGGAAATAAAATATTCTTTTTATCGAAAGTATTTTTTCTGGAGCCTACTAATATATCTAAAATAATTAGAAAGAAGTTCTACTAACCAGCAGTCACCATGATTTTTCACAATTTTTTTTAAAGAGTAGACTCTTTTGTACAAGTAGTTAAAATATCACTTACACTTTTTAAAAAAATATTGTACTATCCAGGAAGTACAAAAGAGTATAACGAAGTATAAATGACAATGAGAAACTCCTCGGCTTGGATGATATTAGAGTTTATGGATTTAATTAAAATTAAACTTACAAAAATTTACAAATTACTTTTGTTTTAGTTTACATGCATCAAGATTTTAAAAAAGTTTGATTTAAAAAAATTTAGGAGAGGGGATCTGGCGCCTTCCGGTTAGAGTTAAGGTTGGCGCCTTTTTTTAGTCAGTCCGGCCCTGCTTCGACTCCTTAATATTGTAAAGATTCTCACTAGTTATAAATTAGTCTAAAATCAAAAACTCTTTGTCGAAAAAATTGTTTCTAAGTAAATAATATTCGCATAACTTTAAATGATATGTTAGTTGGAGATTTTTCACTAATACTCAATAAATTGCAAATTCATGCATATTTTTTGACGATTTTTACCTTGAATACTTAGCTTTATGCGTGGCGTTAGCAGTTAATCCCAAAAAAACTATAAATGGGCCAAATCGCCGTTTTGAGTGTGTGCAGGTATTTCCGAAACCGCGACTAATTTGGCATTCCGACCTCCAGGCCCCGTATATATTATAAGAAAAGCAAATAACTTCTTGACATTTATTTACACTGAAGTATTAAGTATGGCAGAAATCGAGACATAATCATGGCTCGTTTTATTAAAATTCGCACGCAAAGCCTTCTGTTCGCCATCAGATAAATTTCGAATTAATGGAGAGGAGTGAGTTATTGAACAATGCACAGCACCGTCTTAGATAATTTATATTATAATATGTTGATTTTTCGATTAAAACTTGTAATTTTATTTTTTGGATAAATTCCAAAAAAAAATTTTTTTAATTGATTTTTGATGGAAACTTTAGAAGAAAATAAAACTAACACTTAAAAAAGATGTGAACAAAATAACCAAATAGCAAATACAGCAAAGGAGACACGAGGAGAAAATAAAAAAAATAATCAAACAATGTTTTGGCAAAGAATGCCAACATACAACTAGACGGGAATTTTTACAAACAAACTCCCGATTAAATAGGAGGCCATATGAAGAAAAAAACAGATACAACTAGATTATACAGAAAGAAAACAGAACAATATTAAAGAGGAAAATACAATAAGTAAGACACTTTAACGACAGTAAATAGACTAGAAAATTTTACAAAGAATCCAAACGACAAAGGTAAGGATTAATTCCAAAAACAACAATTTGCAAGGACAAAAATAAAAGCATTAGTGAGAAATCAGAAATTCTGAAATCATTGAAAGAATATTGCCTTCTATGCATAGAAAAAGAATATGAATAAGGAGAAGAAATAATGCATCAAGCAGCAGAACGCTTAGTTGAAGGATGAACGTTAAAATAAACTATTCATGTCATAAAGCGGTTAAAGAATAACAAAGCGCCTGGCGCAGACGGAATAACTACAATACTAATAAAGCATGAGAAACGTGCATTATGGAAGCCTATCCATAGAAGTCATACTCTAGGATTGCAAATTAGGAATCGCACGTATTCTATACAGGAAAAAAATATTAAAAACTAAATATTAAATAATTATTAAATAACTAAATTAAAACAGATTAAATTTTTCTGAAAATTTTGTTGAAATGAAGTGAATATTCTATCACCAAAGTATGTGGCACCTCTGTACACTAACCAATGCAGTGGTAAATATTTAGGAGACATTCGTTGGACTTTCCGAGTTTGAATTTGTATCAGCCCGAGTGTCTGATAAAGCAGGGATGCTAAAATGTGTCATAACACTTTATTCATACCGATTCGAAAACGGAAAGTTTAACATATTTGTCCAGCTAGGTCATATATTTGACCATTCAATTCAACAAAGCGATAGCAGCTTTTGCTAAAAGATTTAATCTTTTACACATTTCGTATAGCTAAGAGGACAGAAAATGATATTATTAAATCGTTTTCGTTCATGGCCACTAAAGTAGGTGGCACCTCTGTACGCTAATTACTGCAGTGATAAAGATTTAGGAGATATTCGCTGGACTTTCCGAGTCTGAATTTGTATTATCCCGAGTGTTTGATGAAGCAGAGATGCTGAAATGCGTCATAACACTCTATTGAAACCGATTCGAGGAGCACGGGAAGTTAAAATTTGTCCTCCTAGGCCATTCAATTCAACAAAGCGATATTAATACTCTTACAAGAATACAAGAATTGTCGATTATCGATTATCATTGCGCCGAACTTTCGACATCCTCTTAGATATCTTCTTTGGGGCTTTCGAGGTCTCAGTCTTCCGGGCCTTCAGACACTACTACACCGATCACTAACCAATGCATTACTGGTACTGGGAATAGAGGACGGTTCATTTATACCGTCGAAGGTGACGTGGCCTGGGCGGAGGTTGACGTGGGTGTTAGCGTGAGGATTGAAGGTAACCGTATGCCGTCATCTCGTTTATTGAGACAATTTGGCATTTTTTCAATTGCTTTGACTTCTTGTATAATTCCTGGTTTATAAAAGCAGATGGGGCCTATGGTTCTGGAGTTTTCAAAATCAATTTTGTGACCTGTATGAAAATGGTGTTGACATAGAGCTGAAATTAAGTCGGAATTGCGAACAGAAATGGAATGTTCATAAATCATATTTTGGATTCTACGAGTTGTTTGGCCTATATCGGATCGAGGACAATCTGCATAAGACATTTCTTAAACTCCATTTTGTTCACTTGGAATGTTGTCTTTGATTGACCGGACAAGAATGAAGGTTTTTTTGGAAGCTAAATATTGTCTTTATTCCTCTTGATTTAAGAATTTTGTCGATTTTGTCAGTGACATCTTTGATATAACGAAGAAAAGCTTTCGTATGATGAGGGTCTGAGTCTTTGGGTTAAGATCGAATGGGACATATGTCTGTGGATGCATCTATTGATGTGATTTTCGCGTCTGTTTTGGATGAGGGCTTGTTTTAAACTAGAGAGCTCAGCGGGTCTACTTGCATCATCGCAAAGGCGTAATAATCTGGAGACACGCGTATTAATGACTGAATTAATTTATGAAGAGGAATGATGAGAGTTGGCATGCAAGTAAAGATTGGTATGGGTGGGTTTTCGATAAACAGAGTGATAAAAACCTTGAGATTGGTTTTTTCTTTCTGATAACGTTGAGAAACGATAGGTATATAAAGTATATAAATATATAGAAAAATATCGTTGAACGAAACTATAGTTTTTGGGATATGGGACTATGTAGTAAACTTGAGTGTAGAATAAATTGCAGATTTTACCATTTTGTTCAGACTGTAACACTAAAGATATTTTGTAATCATTAACAAAACTAAAATGTTATTAGTAGTTACAGAATTTCCGTTAAGATACTTAAGTTCTTAAGACAACCCTGAATGTTGTTAAAATTATATAAAGTCGAGGTGAGATTTGAGCATTATTCACAGTCAATTACGATCTGACGTGAGTATGGACAAAGACAAATGTAATTTAACATGATACTACCCATACAAGTTATTGATTGTATGTGTACTTAAAGTGTGAAAGTATTTTGTCTAGACTGAAGTAATTAATACGTATTCACATTACGTGTGAATGTTTCTGAGACTTATTTTAACCCTTTTTATTAATTTTTTTTCTTCGCCCTCTTTATAGTAACCTATAAAATTTAAGTTTATTCGTGAAGAAGTTAGTTTCCTTATAACGTACATCTGTAAAAATACAGGGTAAAGTACATAGGGTAAAATACATCTCAGTTTCCGCAATGACTTCCTCATTTGAAATATCTTTCCCTTTTGGGGTCTACAAATACCAGTAGTCAGAGGGCCAGAACTGAAAAATACGGATGTAAAAGCAATTTAAAGTACAAATGATTTGTCATCGCGCTCTCCGACTTCGTTAGTGCCATAACCCTAAAAAAATGGAAAATTGTTTTTTGGCCGAATATGTTCATTTAGGTATTGTCTTTATTGTGCAATAATTTTATATAATTTAGTTATCTTAAAATCAAGATATCGCGCCTATGGCGTTATGACATTTTCCGGTTTTGGCGCTCCCTGCGACAGCAAGGTCGCCACAAGACAGCTTACGTTACGCTGTGATCGGGAGTGGATGTGTGGTAAGTAGATTTCATTTTTCAATATTGTCATAACATGTGATCATGCATTTGTTAACCAAGAAAAATTACTCAAGTAAAACTTCTCTAGTACCTTAACCTGTGATATGGCAGTAATGCAAATTGGAAGTGTGGCTTTGTGTGACACACTCGACGTTGCTGACTGCTGCCCTAACTTGTGTTATGGCTGTACTGCGAACTTGATTATGAATAGATTTCCGACGGTAGATAATTTCCATTACTATTACATTATGTGCTAAGACATTACTGTAGGATAGCTATAATTGATCTATTCTGGGATAAGACGTTATTACTTATTATTATTAGTCGTTTAAAAGTCGTAAATTTAAGAGATTTAAAGCGAATTTGTAGCATGTTTCTTTTTAATCTTAAAACTGATTTTTTAATAGCTGTATATAGCTTAATATGGAGTTAGCCCTTCATTGTTCGGAGTCAGAATTTCATTTTGACACATTGGAATATCACATTCCTTAATACATAGACTGTAGTATGTATAAATACATTCAACAAACATAATTAATATTTTCCTTTCTATTTCTCTAGCACAATGAATACCAATTCAAGAGCCGCCTTGATGCTGTGCCTAGTTCGCGATAATTCCTTGCAATACGAAATAGCAAAGGACGGTGATCATTTTATAACGTCAGAAATTGAATTTGATGGCCCTGGTTACATTGAGTGCTTGGAAGGCGTAAGTGGTAAGTGCATATCTAAGGACTAATAATCAGATATCTTTCGAAACCATAACATCGGATGTACAGTTTAAGTTTAACTTTGGCATTTTTTGTTTTGTAGGCACTAGAGAGGCTATAAATCCTCAAACCGTATCTACCCAAATTTATTCTGAAACTGATACCCGTATAGAAAAACATGGAATTGAACATTTTGAGACTAAATCAACTACGGAAAATCATGGAATGGAACTTGTTCAGACGACTGGTGTCCTTGATGCCAACATCCATTTGACTATCCTCCGAAATGTTGAATTTACGTTTAAGGGCGATGAGAATTCTTGTCAAGATTGTAGTAGTTATGATTACATTTAATGCATGGAAAACGTAAGTGGTAAGTGCGTACCTAAGGGACTCAATCCTGAAACCGTATCCGCCCAAATTTATTCTGAGACTAATACCCCTATAGAAAGACATGGAATTAAACATTTTGAGACTGAATCAACTATGGAAAATCATGGAATGGAACTTGTTCAAACGACTGGTGTCTCTGATGCCAACATCCATTTGACTATCCTCCGAAATGTTGAATTTACGTATAAGGGCGATGAGAATCCTTCTCAAGATTGCAGTAGTTATGACATCAATATTTTACTACAAATCGCAAATCAATTCCTATAATTTTACTACCACTAACATAATTTCTGGTGAAACAAAGTGCTATTTTTGGCATCAAGGTAAGGGAAACAGAGGGACCAATGAAGATTTGAGCACAAAATATGACAATGACTCCGTTGAGGTCACTTTTTACACTGATAACTGTTGCGGACAAAAAAGAAATAGATTTGTTATAGCTATGTTTAATTTTGCGTTAAGTACACTAAAAATTAAGACAATTAACAGGTCATAGAGAAACAGGTAAAGCGACACCCAAAATGTGGACCGATTTATATACCTCAGCAATATGTGACTCTAATTAGAGAAGCAAAGAAGACCGGAAAACCATTTGAAGTGAAAGAAATGTCTCATGCAGATTTTTATGATTTCAAAGCACTCCAAAAACAAATCGGTAACAACTTTGATGTTGATGAAGCTGGCCAGAAGAATAAGCTTACTGAAATCAAGATTGCAAGGTACGAAAGGCCGGACTACTACTTAATAGCTACTTCGTACGAAGACATATATGAAATGAAAAAAGTTTTCTTCAAACAGCGACAAAGCAAGAAAAAACCTGTCAAATTATTACTGACGCATGCATACAAGAAAAAAAAAATTATATTGACGAAAGGAAAAAACGTCATATTAAAGACTTACTTAGTTAGCGAGTCATTCCCGAAACTTATGGTCCCATTTTAAGAACTATTTTAAAGTCATGAATCATCTTATCATTTTAAACAATTATTACTGTTCTTAGTTTTTTACAATAATATCCTCATTGGTATATTTATAAAATGACAAATTTCAAGAAAACGATGTCTATCTTAATGAATTAATACAGGTATAGGCCCTAAGCCTTGAATTTTAATTATGGGCGCCTCAGCAATAGCGCCTTATCATATTTTAAGGGTGAATTTCAGGGTAAAGCAATGTCAATAACTGAAAATAAATACAAGCATTACATAGCTAAATATATTCAACATGAGTGCAGAATTTGGTTAACTTAGATACTGTATTTCCAAAGAAAAAAATGAAAAGTTCACATAAAATTTTGTTTTTACTCTCCTGAAAAGTTTGCGATTTTGGGGTTATGGCACTAACGAAGTCGGAGAGCGATCGTTGCAATCGACTTGTGACAATATGCATTGTCTTAAAGAAAAGGCACTTTTTTCTCCTGAACTTGTGTCCGTTTTTCGCAATCTATATCTTCAAATTCACCAATATACTACAAAATATTTGCTAATATTGGTGCTCCTGTTCTAAAGGTAATCGATTGGGAAAACTTTTTGCGCATCCCGAAATAGCAAAATCATTTTCAGTTAGTTTTCCCGTTATCGTGTTTGTCACTTTGGATGGGTTTTATCTACATTAGACAATTGGCTGCCGTTCTGATTTCAAAAGTAAGTTATGAATATATGTTTCATGTATTGGCATGTAAAAATTTTGTAAAAGTCGTGACTGGTAATAAAATGTCAATATCTACCTATTTTTTACCTTGTTTAAAAATCTAGTTACGTTATCAACACCAATATTAATACTTGGACATTCAAACTTAATAAACTTTCTGTCAAGTTAATAGTATTATTGTAGTAGACCTATTCAAAAAGTCTTTGTATCTATCAATATGAAGCTGACTGACAGTCAAAAAACTAAAATTCTAATAATTATTGGTTGTAGAGGTAAGAAACGTGCGCAGAAAGAAGTATGTACGTAATTTAATAACAAATACCCCAACCGAGAACCAATTTTACAATCCACTGTAAGCTAAATTGAGAAGAAATTCGGAGAAATGGGTCATATTAAAGATCTCCCTAAAGGTAGTAGAGAACCAATATATGAAAACAAACATGTAGATGTTCTATTAGCCTTTCAAGATGATCCCCATACTAGTTTACGTCAAGTAGCATTAAATAATGACCATTCAACAGTTCTGAGAAAGCTGAAGAAGAAAAAGAGGCATCCCCACAAAGAAACGAATTGAATTTTGTTAAATTATAATGGAACAATATAACAGAGATCCGAATTTTTTTAAAAAGGTTCTTTTAATTGATGAAGCTACATTTCTACTAAACGAATATGTCATTAATCAAATAAAATGTCTAAACTTGTTTATCGGTACTTGGCTACGGAAAATATACACTGGATGCAAGAGTATCGTACTCAATACCCAGAGAAAGTTAATGTTTGGGCGGGAATAATAGATAATGGGATTAGTTTACCACACTGTCTCGAATAAACCATAACAAGTCGTCGATATTTAGAATTTTTCAAAACTTCTTACTCCCCTAATTGAACCAGTTGTTTCCAAACAGAAATGAATTAGGGCTGCAGCTAGATAGTGCGCAGTTACTTGAACAACGTCTTTCCAAATCGGTGTATAGGTCGAAGAGGAACAATAGAAGACCGCCTTGGTCACCTGATTTGATTTCACTTGATCCCTCCCTTTTTATGAGGATACCTAAAAAGAAAAGTGTACCAAAATAGACCACAAAAAATGCAATTATTGAGATTGCACACATACTGTAAAACTTATAGAGAAGATTCGAGAATTGTTCGCAGCATGTATTTCGCATTGTATTTTACCTAAAGGTGAACAATTTGAACACTTAATTTAGGTTTCGTTGTATTTAATGAGTAATACATAATAAATATTTATTGTAATAATAATTTTTATTAATATTTCAAAAAAATACAAACATCAATTGTAATAATGTTTAATAAGGACTGTGTATGCCATGAGACCTCGTGCCACCTGTCTCATGTCATAGTCCTGTCAGGACTTTACATTCATGAACTATTTAGTCTCATGGCATCTTTTCCTTCCAATAAAACATAGAACTTACAACAATGAACTAAGAATAAAAACATTTTAAACTAAAATCTAATAACAATACTGATTGCAAAACTAGAACATCTCGAAATTATTAAATCTAGATGGAGGTTTAATTAATCTTTTACTTCTGGTAGAAAACTGATTCGGTATTTTACTCTCACAGGCCGTTGATGTTGAAGGTCTGTCATTCTGCTTGTGATCAAAATCATCTGCTAGGTTAATATGATGTTAAGACATATTATTAGATGGTCTCAAGTGAATGAGTGATGGTCACTCTATTTCTTCTTACCAATGTCCAATTTTCTTTCACAACAACATATGATCTTGGCTCTTGTAAACTCTCTTGGATCTTGGCTCTTGTAGGCTCTCATAGTAGTGCTTGTACAATTTTCTTTTACTATCCAATTTATTCTTTTCATTTTTTAGGTCTATCTGTTCTGGTAAATATTTTTCATGTAAAACTGGAAGTTTGCCTCTGTCTACGACTATTCAAGATGTATGCTGGGGATTTATCTAATCCTAATAGCGGTGTGTTCCTATATTCTAATGCTAACTGAAGATTTTCACACTTCCTGAAAATGTTTTTAGCTATCTGGACGGCTCGTTCTGTCCTTCCATTCCTTAGAAAATTCTGGACATTCCTCAGAGCCAAAAGCATATTATCAGATACGACTTCCAAAGGAATTCCATGAGTGGCAAACATAGTATTAAACGAATTTATTATTGACTCAGATGTTTTGGACTGCAACTAAACAATTTCAATCCACTTTGTGAGATAATTCATTACAATAATTAAATAAGATGCTCCTCCAAATTCACAAATATCTACCGTTAGCATTTGAAATGGCAGTTCTGGAATTTCTCTTAGTATTAACGGCTCTTTAACATTCTTTATTTGATATTTCTCACAATCAACACAATTTCGAACCAATTCCACTATGTCCTTATTCGTATTTGACCAGAATAATAGCTGTCCCGCTCTTTGCTGTGTTTTTGTAACCTCAAAGTGTGTTTCATGAAGCAACTTTAACATCCTATACCGCAAAGAATCCGGAACTATGACTCTGTCCTTATAAAACATGAGTAAACGTCATGCCTAATATTAAAATAATTTTTTACTATGTAAGGTACCCTCGATGCACATGACAGTTATCCTTTTTCACAAAAATCCTTTCTCCTTTCTTCTGTTACATTTAAATGTATTCACCATTTCCGTTGCAAAAGTATCATCCTCTACAAAAAAAAAAAAAAATCCTCTCGAAATAATTTCGAGACGACAAATAAGCTATCAGCTTTTCATTACCTGGTTTAAATTCTACAGTTAAGTCATATTTTAATAATTTCACCTTCATACGTTGTAGTTTAGGAGAGTCTACTTCTGTTATGCCTTTCTTCATTATCGAAATCAATAGCTTATGATCTGTGAAAACCTTAACTTCTCTACCATAAATATAATTATGAACTTTAGTACAAGAAAATAGGATTGCATTTAGTTTCTTTTCAATCCGGCTAAATTTGGTCTCACAATCGGTTAAAGACCTAGAAGCAAAAGAGACAGGTTTAAGATTTTGTAATAATACACATCCAACACCGTTTTGACTTGAATCTGTTTGAATTACTATTGGAATATATTCATCAAAATTTGCAAGATGAGTGATGATGATAAGATGATGATGATGAGTGAGAGATGATTTATTAAATTAAATGAGTGTGTGTGACTTCTATTCCACATTCAGACTATATTCTCTTTTAACAATTCTCTTAATGGGGCTGAGACATCCGATAAATTTGGTATAAAATGGCGATGGTAATTGATCATGCCCAGTATTCTTTGCAACTCTTTTTTATTATTGGGTTCTTTCAAATTTATAATAGCTTTAACTTTATCTCATACCATCAAGTCAGGTCTCATACCATCTTTATCGAATTTATTTCTAAAATCCTTTACTTCAGACATTCTACACTGTAGCTTAACTCCAATATTTCTAGCACTTTCTAATAAGAGTACTTTATTAAGGATTCTATCATGTTCTTTAAGAATATCTGCAAATATTAAAAGATCATTAAAATAGATAAGACACCCATCAATATCACCAATCTGTTCTAAGTTAATTCTTTGAAAAAATTCAGGAGCAATATTTAGTCCGAATGGAATTCTATCAAATTTCCAAATTCCAAAAGGAGTTCCAAATGCACAAACTTTACTGGACCTCTCATCAAGGTAAACTTGATAGAATCCTTCTATAAAGTCTAAAACAGAAAAATAACATTTGTTTTTTAACTTACTGCATATCTCATTAATAGTAGGCAATAAACAATATTTCTTTTTAAGTGCTTGCTTTAAATTCTAGGATCCAAACAAATTGTTAATGTTTTATCAGGTTTTTCAACTATATCCAAATTGTTCAACCGCTCTGTAGGACCCTCACATTTAGATATAATGCCACGTTTTTCTAAATATAACAGTTGATTTTTTAATCTCTCTTTAATGGCTAAAGGGACCCTTCGTGGGGGCTTAGCCACGGGAACACAATTATCTTTAAGTTTTTGTTTACATTTTTGAGGACATTTACCTAATCCAGTGAATACATCAATATTTTGTTTAATAAAGTCATTTTTTGTTATATCTAAATCTATGTTATCCTAATACTATATTATTTATCTATGTATGTTATCTACTCTTTATGTCAAATCTAAATCTAAACATGATTTTACACCTAAAATTGGCATGAGGTTATCTTTAACTATAACAAATTCTAGTTGAAATATTTTCCCTTTAAATAAACATTTTAGTGTAATAATATTTAATACGGACTGTTGTACATCTTTATTATTATTACTTTCAGTAATACAGTATCATCATAACCTAATCTAAAGTGCTTAACGTCTATTTATGCCATGAGACCTCGTGCCGCCTGTCCCATGTCACAGTCCTGTCAAGACTTTACATTCTGAGCTATTCAGTCTCATGACTTTAATTACTCAGACATATTGATATGGCTAAATAGATATTTAAGAAACCTTTCAAATAATGTATTACAACACACATATTTACATTTAAAAATTTTAGCAATGACGTCATCACGCTCACATAGATGACGTCAAAAATAAAAAGGTATCCTTACGACTAGCCTGTTTAAAAATAAAAATCGACGGGTTTCATGATTTCTCCTTAAAATAACTGGTTTACGAAATAACGAATTTGTTTCTTTCATTTGCACCATACCATATAAAAGAAAATAAAATAAATAATATAATCATTCAACTACAACGTAAAATAAAATAATGAGATAAGCGTATAAATGTATTTTAAAACCCCTAAATAAATGTCTAATCTTTTATATTTGAAAAACTATTATCCAATTAAAACTATCAGCATAACTTGGCACTATTATAGCTATAAAATTCAATATTCGTTCATTCGAAATAAGTGCCCAGTTCGAAATGAATTAATGCCATTACTCCGTACAGTCTCTGGCACTAAAACAGAGTTTTGAGTAGAAAATGGTTATCGTCGTTTTGAAATAACAGTTTGGTAGTGTATGCTCACCCTTGTAAAATGATAAATACTGCTATTAAAGCAACCGCAGAAGATTCTCGAAAAGCTATTGCAATAAAACTCAAGGATGCTTTGTTTATTACATTACTGAGTCTATAAAATTAGTAGCATATATGTTATTCTTTCCTATAAATCATATAGTTTATACAAAACAATCTGACTTTATTTAACTATGCAATAATTGCAATATATAATGGTATAAGATTTCCAAACATTTATTTGGAACTTTTATGAAACGCATCGGTATTAATGGTTCCCGTCTTTAAAATCTAATCCCTTTATATATAAAATCATAGAGCCTACGAAATATATCTTAGAAAAAGAACAGAAAAAACAAAGAAGGAACTGCCAAGGAGATCCGCGATCGACTGACAAGTAGATTTCTTGCGTCCTCATCTACATCATCCTCCCATCGCTTTCTTGGTTCTCCAATATGTCTTTTTGTCTGCTTACTTACATTTAACAGTATTTTGGAAGCCTGTTTTCTTCCATCCTAAAGATATGGCAAAATCAAGTCGCTGTAGGTGGATATTATGTCATTCCTAATTAGCCAAATTGGTCAAAATAAATTTTGACCAAATCCTGTAACTTCACCTAAATCTAGAAATTAAGCATAAGCGAAAAAAAACTTCTTAACTCCGTATCAGCTTGACGTTAGAAAACCACGTACCTCTAATATAAGTGAGGTTAGGTACATATAGTAGACTGGCAACACGGTAACCAAAACGTAAACAAATATTTTATTTGTCGTCTGCAATAAACTCAATTTCTGAGAGTTGTAACGGGAAATAAATTATTGAAAATATCCAGTGAACAATATAAGACATTAAGTGAAGGAGAGTGCTAAGAAAAAACTTTAAAATCGGTGAAATTACATCCGAAAACACCAAGGCCCTATAAAAAGTAAGATCGCTGTAATTGATAAGCCTAATTAACATCAAAGCATAGAAACGAAACTCTGACCTTTGAAATTGCGACGTTGCCGTTGTGAGTAGACTTTCGGGGTAGACACAGAAAAATAACAACGGTTAATAAACATAAAATAAATACGGTAAACGCTGTCTTCTCTGAACTGTTGAGGTGGAAGACAGTGTTTGGCGCCGGAAAATGGAAAAATATATGAAAAATTTAGACAGTGATGATACACTTTCAGAAGGAGGGGCAAAAAGGAAGGACAGATATAAAGACAGCGAGGAAGAAGATAACATTTTCAGAAAGAGCAAAAAGTTTTCGAGAACACCAACAAAAACTCCAGAGAAAAAAAATGAGGCAACAAAAATTGATCAATTACTAATAATGGTGAGCCACCTCACCGATGATATTAAGGAAATAAAAAGAAATCAACAAGAATGCAAGGAAACGATAGAAAAGCTCATAATGGAAAACAGAGAGCTGAGAAAAGAAAATTCAGAACTAAAACAAGAAAATATAGAGATCAAGGAGGAACTCAGAGAAATAACAAAAAACATGGAAGTTATGGAAAAACACCGACGAATAAATAACATAGTTATGTACGGCCTAAAGATAGACACATATGAGCAAGCAAAGTTGAAAGGAACAATCAATAATTTCATCAAACAACATATAGGAGTAGAGGTTAAAATAAGGAATGCTCACAAGTTAGGCGAAAAAACATGCCTAATTGAATTGGAAAACCAGGAAGAAAAAAGAAAAATAATGGAAAAAAAGCACAAGTTAAAAGAAATTAAAGAGTACAAAATATATATCAACGAAGATGCAACCACAAAAGAACGAGAAATACAGAAAACAATTAGAAACATTGCTCAAGAAGAAAGAAATAAAGGAAATGAAGTCAAGATTGGAGTAAAAAAAATATGGGTGAATAACAGCGAATGGAAGTGGAATGACAAAGAAGGCGCAATATGTAAAAAAACATCAAAAAACTAGCAACTAAATGTACTACTGGAATAAAGTTGACGAAACAAGCACAGAACAAGGTTAGCGATAATACGAAAAAAGGAAAAAAGAGGAAAAAAATGATAACGGGACCAAAACACAAGAAAACATTACGAAAAGAACACTTACTTTTGGGAACATGGAATGTAAGAGGCACATATGGAGAAGGCAAACTTAAACACTTAGCGAGAGAAACCGAAAAGTTCCATTTTGACATAGTAGCTTTACAGGAGACGAAACAACTGGGAAATGATATATTAGAAATAGAAGATACAATGTTTTTTAACAGCGGTGGAAAGAATCGAACGTTAGGCACAGGTTTTATGATAAGAAAAGAGCTAAAAGAAGCACTAGTAGAGTTTAAACCAGTATCAGACCGCATATGTAGTATCAGGTTCAAGGGAAAATACCAAAAAATCACCCTCATAAATATTCACGCGCCTTCAGAAGAAAAAGATAATGATGTCAAAGAATGTTTCTACAATGAATTAAACAGAACAATCGAAAATATACCCAGATATGATATGAAAATTATTCTAGGCGACGCAAATGCCAAAATAGGGAAGGAAGAAGTATTTAGACCGACAATAGGAAAATATAGTAAACACAATGAAACTAATGAGAACGGACAATTCCTGATAGATTTCGCAAGAGAAAAAAATATGATCATAATGAGCACATATTTCGAACGAAAAGAAATACACAAGGAAACTTGGATATCGCCAGATAGAAAGACTAAAAACCAAATAGACCACGTGCTCATCGAAAAAGAAGAACAGCAATGTATAAAGAAGATAAGAACATACAGAGGACCAGACGCCGACTCAGATCATTACATGGTGGGCATCAAAATTAAGCAACTGATACCAGAAAACAAAAACAAAATAAAAAAAAAGAAATGTATACATAACCCAATTCGATTAGCAACAAAGAAAGAGCAAGACATATACGAGGAAACAATGGAAAGAGAACTAAAAAAGATACAAATAGAAGAGCAAACTGAGAACAAATGGGAAAACATAAAGCAAATAATGAACAAAGCAGCAAAAGAATGTAACAAACAAGAGAATAAAAAGAGGAAAGACTGGTTCGACATAGAGTGCCAAAAAGAAATAGAAATAAGAAAATCATTAAGGATTGAAATGATCACGAAAGAAACAACAGAGACAAAGAATAGATATAGGGAGCAAAGACAAAAAGTAAAGAGAGTGCTGAGAGAAAAGAAGAGAAAACACATAGAAAATAAGCTAAAAGAAATAGAAGAGAATTACAGAAATAAAAAAATAAAAAACCTATATCAAAGTGCTAGAAATGAAAAAAAAGGTTTCCAACAAAAACCCATATTCGTCAAAAACAAAGCAGGAAATAATATAAGCGGGGAAACAGAAATTGCCGAAAGATGGAAAGAGTATTTTGATGAATTACTAAATGGCAATAATAAGTCAAACCAAAGAGAATACGTGGAAACAGAAGCAAGAATCGAACACTTAGAAGACATAGAAGATAATTCACCCAGCAAAGAACAAATCGAGGAAATCATAAAAAATCTGAAAAACAACAAATCCCCTGGAAGCGATAACATAACAGCAGAGATGATGAAATATGGTGGAAAACTGCTAAATAATTGGATATACAAGATCATAAAGGAGATATGGATAAAAGAACGAATACCCGAAGATTGGAAGGAAGCCATTATTTGCCCATTACACAAAAAAGGAGATAAAACAGAATGCAGTAATTACAGAGGAGTAGCGTTACTAAATACCGTATATAAAATCCTATCAAAATCCATAAAAGATAAGCTAGAAAAAGAAGTTGAAAATATAATAGGCGAATACCAATGCGGATTTAGACGAGGGAGAAGCACAACGGACCAAGTATTCATAATCAGAGAATTACAAGCAGAAAGCTATGAACACAACTTACCAACGATAGCGCTATTCATCGACTTCCAGCAAGCATACGATAGAATAAAAAGGAAGGAATTAAAAGAGACCCTTCAGGAACTGGGAGTTAGCAGAAAGTTGCGTAACATGATACATCTTACTTTAGAGAATACAGAAAACAGAGTCAAAGTAAACAATCATGTATCGGACAAATTTATAGTAAACGAAGGATTAAGGCAGGGCGATCCTTTGTCATCATTACTCTTCAATTTATGCCTAGAAAAAATAATGCGAGAAGCGAAAATCAATAGAGAAGGACTCCTATATCATAAAAGACACCAAGTTTTGGCATTTGCGGATGATATAGTGTTGCTGGCAAGAGGAAAAAAAGAGCTACAGGAGATAGTACAGAGAATAGTAAAAGCAGCAAAGAAAATGGGACTTTACATAAATGAAACTAAAACAAAATGTATGCAGTGGACAGATGATCAGTTCAGGGATGGACAAAAGTTTAAAGTAGAAGTAGAAGAAAGATTATCATACGAATTCGAAATGGTAGAAAGATTTACATACCTAGGTACAATAATATCACGCAAACCTAACATTAAAGAAGAAATACAAGCTAGAATAATGGCAGGCAATAGAAGTGTACATGCTCTTAGTGGAATGTTGAAAAGCAAGTTTTTATCAAGAAAGGCAAAAATACAGTTATACAAAACAACTATACAACCAATAGTAACGTACTGCAGTGAGACATGGACAATGACAAAAAATGAACAAAATTTACTGGAGATATGGGAAAGGAAAATCCTGAGGAAGATATATGGAGGAATAATAAGGGACGGTTTATGGATAAGAAGATCAAATGATGAGTTAAAGAAATTATATAATCAACCTAACATAATAGGAGTCATAAAGGCACAGAGACTAAGATGGCGAGGTCACCTAGAAAGGATGCCGAACACGAGGACTTCAAAAAGGGTAATGAACTACACTATAACTTTAAAAAAGAGAAAAGGAAGGCCAAAAAATAGATGGAATCAGGAGGTAGAAAAAGATATGGAAGAAATTGGACTACAAGGCCAGAAAAGAAAAATGAATAACAAGAAGGAATGGAGAAAAATCACATATCGAGCCAGAGAAGATCTCAGTACATAAAGAAAAGCGAAAATGAAGAAAGAACAAACTTTTTAAGCCATGGGCCTCTAAGGCCTTTAGTGCTATTGTATATATATAGGTACATATAACAGTAACACGTGAGGACTGTTGTATTGTAAGAAGGAAATCGCCACCAAATTTCAAGTGAGACTTTTTTGTCCTTATAGATGTCCCGAGCACAGAAAATGGTAAAATTAAAATTTGCGTTGTCAAAGCCTCCGATCATAATCGATTTGTTTGTACCACATCAAAGTAAAACTGGAGATATTTGTAAAGCGGATGTTTTAATTATCGAAGATGTATTCAAAAACCCCCATGTAGCAAATACATTTGAGAAAGAACCAGAAACACATTTTAAAAGAAATGGTGTGATAAGTAACCAAATTTAAGATTCAGAATGCACCTTATCTAAAAACCATAAGAAAGAAATTTTTGAAAAAGAGAAAACTTCAAGAAAGAACAGAAAAATGAGAAGCTATATTAACCCTTTAACGGGCAGAACTATTTTTTGTAAAAATATATGTTTGAATAGTAAAAGTATGCCATTATTCTTCATTATCAAGACAAAAAATGTTTAAAAAAATCATTATTTGAAGGGCTGAAAAAGGTGGTAAACATAGCTACCAGTGTGCATTTTGACAAACGATTAATACTTTCTGGGCAATGATATATACATATATGTATATATATATATATATATATATATATATATATATATATATATAAATATAAAAAATATAAATATATATATATATATATAAATATAAATATAAAAAATATAAATATATATATATATATATAAATATAAATATAAAAATATAAATATAAATATATATATATATATATATATATATATATATATATATATATATATATATTATATATATATTGAATGGATACGGAGGCAAACCCAGGTGACTGATGTAATCCAAAGAATAAAATCCCTGAAATGGCAATGGGCAGGACATATGGCAAGAAGAACAGATAACAGATGGACCACTAGAACAACTATGTGGTACCCCAGGAACGCTAAGAGACCAAAGAGGCGCCCGAATCTCAGATGGAATTATGATATTAGAAAATTAACAGGAACAACGTGGTCTCGAATAGCACAAGATAGAAAAATATGGGCGCAAATGAGCGCAAATTATTAGAACAACGTATAACTAAGACATCGTCGAATAATAATAAGAACATTGAAATAAGGGAGGCTGCACTGTAATTGGAAACGGTTGATAAAGCTGCACATGATGATGATGATGATATATTTATATAGCGACGGGTAAAAACAATTACAAAGATTTATAAAAAATATACTTTATTTTGAAAATGTGAAAAAAACTAAATCCAGGAATATTTTAAATTTATTATGTAGTAACTTTCTATCTATTCTGGTAGGGTGCATAGCAGGATAGCAGAGCAGTATTTGCATAGAGCAACGTTACAAACTTGACAAATCAAATTGCAGCGCGTTTATTTTTTTTTTAGATAAATACAAAGGGCACAGCGCCTATAAGTTTCTTTGGTGAGTAGTTGTGAACCAGCATTTAAAGCTGAGTTTGATGGAGATCCAGCCTTTTTTCTGAAAGTAAAAGTACTAATCAATTTATCAGCTAGTTCATTGCGAAACTGTAATGCAGTCATAGGTTTAGTACTTGAGTTATTTTGTTTTTAGAGTTCCTTATATAAAATATAGCTGTTTACTGTTGCTGCCTCTAAAAGGTAGTAGAATATTTTCACCCACCAACGTCTTGATTTCCATGCGATGGAGTAGTTAGCATGATATTGATCGAATAGATCTACTCCATTCATTTATTTGTTATAATTAACTATTACCTAAGGACATGTACTTGATCTCTATTTCCGGTTTTGTTTGTTCTCAAAACCTGAGTTTTTTCTTGAAAATAATGTAGATTGTTGACAACACTAACACATTTTAAGCCTCTATCTTTCCACTTATACACAGATATTTCCCTAGAACTAACCGAATTTGACTGATTTTGGGAAAGCTCTTTATCAACACATAATATTTGTTTTGGAAAATATTGTTTTGTATGCCTTACTGTGCCACAAGTAAAAGTTTTCTTTTCCAGTAGTTTCTGCATCAGTGGTATTGTGGTAAAAATTATCAGCATTACAGTGTACGCAATAACCACGATTTTGATATTTTGACGCAAGTTTTAAAACAACACGTTGTCCTAACATATCGGACCAAGAAAGAGTCGAGTTCTTCCATATCCATAAAAAGTTGAGAATTTTTCAGGGTAGCATAGAGGTTCGATTCTTTGGAAATTGTTGGACAGATACTCTCACTAAAGAAAACTCTGAAGAAGTCGAAGATTGATATAACGAAGCAAGGGCTTGTTCCTCTTTATCGTCTTTATCGGCAGGATAGTTAAAATTTCTTTTTAGAAAATAACCTAGCCTACTTATTGTGTTTGAAACCAAATTCATCCTCTGGATCAAAGTCAGGATCTTGAACCGAATCATCAAAATCTTCATTTCCGCTAGAATTGTCTTTCTTGTAAGAGTACATTGGTGCACCCTTTTCAAGTGCTGCACTGGAGTACTGAAACATGTCAGCTGGTTGTCGATACTAGTAGTCCAGGTTTGTGACTGAGTTCATGAAAGTAAGCTTGTCTCAAAGAAATTGTTGTCCGCATGTTGTCATCATCCTGGTCTTAAACAGACTAGGGCCCACAGTTTACTAACAGAAATGTTTTTGTAAATAATAGATCAAAACCAAACAATAAGTACCTAAATGACTTAAGGTAAAGTTACACTCAATGCTTACTTGGAATCAGCATATAGAACAAATAACCAAGAGAGCTGTAACTCCGTTAATAGTAGCAGTAGTAGTAAAACAAGTAATTGCATATGCATCAGTGATATGTTTACCAATCATGCAGTATAAAGATGCTATCCCCAAAGTAAGCAAGGTGCAAAGACTTTCTTGCCTTGGAATCATAGGGGCTATGATGGATACATCAACGGCAACTCTAGAGACCCTTTAAGACCTCGCTGTTTTACCAAAAAGCCATTTTCTTATAATCCAAATATAATTTTAGTGTTCAAATTAATTTTTTTTTTCTTCTAAAGGTTTCAAAATAGTGATACAATTTGGCATCTGGCTAAAACTATTTAAATACAATCCAAAATACATAATACTGCTTTAAAATAATATTCGTTGGCTACAAACCAAAAAAATCAAGAATATCAAATAAAGAAGAAATAGATAACTTCTTATCAGAAGCTGGAGATACTATTTACTTAGTAACAAGGGTAATATAATATAATTAAATGTAGTTTCTCTTCTTTCATTTGATTAATTGTTATGCATATTTTAAATTGCGTTGATCATTGGTTTGGCAGGCGCTTGTCGTCGTGACGATTTTTGTAAAATAAGTTTGAATTATATAGAAGATAAGATATTATCCATTAACCATATTGGTAATTAAAATTCCTTATTCTAAAACTAATATCGAAAGAACTTTGGTCGTCATTGAAGAAAATAATATTTCTTTTTAGAGGGAAACATTTGTCATTATAAAAATTTTATTAAAAAATCCTTTATAAAAGGAATGTATATAATAAAAAGACCCTTTCGGGCTACATTACAGAACGTTTTCGGACAAAAAGTCTATCATCAGTGTATTACCTGGAATAAGTATTAACACTTTAGTGAATGCAAACGTAAAGGTAAAGGTTAAAAAAGCAATGTGGTTAAATACTTACCAAGTGTACATGAGTAAATCACTAAATATTTGGATAAAAGCCCCTAAAATGGTTCAAAATTTATTATGTGTTACATTTTTGTTGAAAAGATGGTATGATGTTAAAGTATTTAACAGATACCTTGCATGGCAACGTAATACTCCGAATAGGGATTTCTGCTGACCCTCAGACAATGTCTGAATGGGTTCTAGATGACAACTGATTAAAATTACAGTTTTTGAACGGATGCATGAACAAAGCAGACAATTTAACTTGTAGTATGTGTTTTAATGTGACACCAGCCAACAATGTGCTAAATGAATATGTTAAGAAATTTTAAAATTTTTATTTATTGTTCCGTATAATAGTAGCAAACATCAATATGTTGGGATTAAAGTGTGATGTACCACGAAAATTATGTTTAAACCTTGTTAAACAATTATATGTATGAAAAGACTTTAAAAATGTTTGAATCTAAAGTTAGCGATCATCAATACATATACCTAATGGAACAAGAATAAAAGGGATATAGGTATTAATAAGCTTAGTGAAGATAGGTGTACGTATAATTTCAACCCACAAGAGGCAAAATAAAAAATCACCCACCTACAACCATTAAAATCCTGTAAGCCAATTGACAGGTCGTCCACAGGGTTTAACGCACAACAGGATAAAAAAATCCTGATACGTCTAATAATATTAATTTCAATACTGCCACTCCTGTTAACATCCCTTCTTCTTCTTCTGGTGAATATTCGTTTAGAATATTGGCGATCATTCTGGCTATAATTATTTTATTAACTGATGCTTTAAATAGATTGTGGAGAACCATTTCCTCAGGTTTTTTAACGATGATATTCTTCTTCTCTCAATTCCTCGCTTTCCAAATACTTTGCCTTGAAGGATTATTTTCAGTAATCTGTATTTAGTGCCGTTTCTCATTATTTTTCCGAGATATTCTAACTTTCTCTTTTTAATCGTATACATCACTTCTCTTTCTTTCCTAATTCTTCGTAGTACAGTCTCGTTGGTTATCTTGTCCGTCCAAGATATCCTTAGGATTCTTCTGTAGAGCCACATCTCGAAGCTTTAAGTTTTTCCTCCATCACTACAGTGAGTGTCCAGGATTCAACTTTGTAGTATACTATCGAGAAGATAACATCATGGAAGCCTTATTCCAGATTAAGGTTGTGGCTTTTAAAGGATTTGGCCATATTGTTGAATGCACTCCTAGCCTTCTTTATTCTGCATTTTACTTCTTGTGAGTGATCCCATTATTTATTTACTATTGTTCCAAGATAGGTAAACTGTTTTACTCGGTCCACTGACCATAAATTTAGTTTTTGATATATTTACTTGTAGTCCAAATCTGTCACTTACTTCATTTACTTTGTTTATTAGTTGCTGTAAACTGTTTAAACTGTCTGCAAAAATAACGGTGTCATATGCATAGCGGATGTTGCTTAGACGTTCTCCATTTAAAAGGATTCCATGTTTGCAATTTTTCAAGGCTTTACTAAATATTTCCTCTGAATATAGGTTGAATAATATAGGTGAAAGTATACATCCTTGTCTAACGCCTCGCAGAATCTGGATCGCTTCCGTCGGTTCATCTCCAAGATTTTTTATGTTATGTAATTTATAATAAAAAGTTAAGAAGTAATTTATCCATTCAGATTCTTTTTAAAATAATAAATGCATGCAGAAAATAATATTGTAAGTAAAACAATTCAAAAGTGATTTTACCATATTCGCAGCATTCCAGGAAACTTCCTACTCATCCTGTAAAATATCACTTTTGGAACTTGTTCCATTAATTACTATTAACTATATATATTTATTGCAGCAGAAGTACTTGAATGACAATTTCTATTACATTTCAATTTCTATTACAGTTACACCGTAAACAACATTGCGGAAATTTGGATTCATTTAATGCAATTATTCGCAAATCTAATTTTACATGAATGATCGCGTCGGATAATTGCAGTTAATTCATTTTTAATCTTCGCGTGACCAAGCGCACTATTTTTGTTGCACAATTTCAATAAATATTTTTTTACAATACCACGATTTAGCTAATACTCGAAAATAGATACTTCATTAAAAATATTGAAGACTTGATATTGAAATATAAGACTTGATAATTACGTAAATTAGTTTTGTAATAATTAACAATGTGGGAGTATGTCAACCTAGTTACCTTGACTTTTTAAGATTAAAAACTTGCCGGGCTAAAGCAAACCTAAGAGTTACGGTATAAACATATAGATTTGCGCAGATACTGAGACAGCTTACATTTTAAATACCCAAATTTATGCTATTATGATAAATATTAAACGTGAGCTAAATCAGTCACAAAGGATGGCTATATACGATCATACTATATTCAAATTATTAACGAGGAATTCCATTGCTTCTAAATTTGTTGATACTGGGAAGAAAATAACGCAGAAGTATTCAAGTATGACATTTATGACTTTTAAATTTTGACAATCGTTGAGAATCAAATCTTTTACTGACAGATATTCTTTTAATTATATAATTCTCATTTATTGTCTATTTTTTTAGTTATTTTTCATGCAATTTTTCATTTAAACCTACTTACAATAAATATATGATGACTAAAAACGAATTGATCGAGAGTAGTGAATCGAAGTGAACAACAGCTATTTTGTGACGCTACTCGTGACGACGCCATATTGTAGTGCTAGTTCCGTAACGATACTCATGCCAACTTCATCTTGTTTTGCTAGTTCCGTGACGCTCCTCTCAGCATTTTACTATAAAAAAGTAATACAACCCTAGTATAGAAGCTTCTCTTCAAAAGAACAAGTTGTATCTATATAATGCAGATTTGCACCAATAGCTTAATAAAGATAAGTGTAATAAAAGAGCAGAATTTTGTCGGTGAGTGTAGGAACAACTTTAGTATGATGTTAAACAGACAAACAACACGGACGTTGAATGTTTGGGTTAAAATTCTTGGACATTATGTCATAAGATCCGTCTATTTCGAGAATCACGTAAACGGAAAAATGTATCTACATTTTCTGGACAACCAATTATTAGGAGTAGTTTATGGTTATGGTTATGATAAATCGGGGCAGGACCCATTCATGAGTCCTTCAGACATCTTCAGACAGGCGGGTCCATTGTATCACCCTTATCATACGGAGTAGGCCCATAAGGACCTATTCTTCGACGTTTCTGGGCCCCAGGCTGTTCTGGGCTCCTATATCTGCAGTAATCAGCAGGAACTCCAAGTCTGAGCCCTTCATGCCGTTCTGAACGTCTAATCCTTCAGTACTCTTGTGGCCTCACAGAAAGCGACAAGTCTCTTTAAGGATAACTCACTCATTTGGTTCGGTTGTATAAAGATCGAACCCAGAATTTGCCACCTTTGATAGAGCAGTGCCGGGCACTTCCAGAGGACATGCGAGATGGTTTCCTCCCCCTCATTACAAAGACAGCACTATGGGCTATCCGCCAATCCAAGCAGATGAAGATGCCGCTTAAGTCTACAGCGGCCGGTAAGCATACTGACCACCAGAGAGCACCTTTTACGGTCTATAAGGAGAAGTTGGGCTGTAAGACTTTTGTATGGTCCCACTATGTAAAACCTAGCCTGTCTTATATCTCCACAACTGGCCCAGGAATCCTGGAACCTCCTTAGAAGAAGCTCTTTGAGACTGCCCCGACCTGTACTAAAGGGCACTCCAATCACTATCGTACCAGTGCGTCAGCCTCGTGGTGGCCTATTGGAGGTAGTAGAAATAGAGAATGTGGATATAGAAGGGGGGAAGTGAACGAGTAAGACTTTTTTTCTGAGGCTATATAAAAGACAAGGTATAAAAAGTCAAATCATATACAAAAAATACATGAAGGAGGGAATTATAAATGAATGTATGGGATTAAACAGAAATGTATTAAATAGTATCGCTCTTTTGAAGATCGCTTGCAATTATGTATTGACGTAGATGGATGCCCTTTGAACAGTTATTATAAATTCAACGATTTGCTTGATATTTTTAGTAAATATTTGATTAGATTTAACTTTATTTGTATATTAAACATCACTTCACTTTAGGCTAATTTGTTAATTGGCATACAAGTTAGATTTTGAATAATGGTTGTAATTAGAATACCTATTATCGCCACAACCTAACTGTAAGTCTAAGCTAATTGTATTTTACACACCAACATTACTCATTCCAAGTATCGACCAAAAAAAGAAACCAACAGCACACACACACACACACACACACACACACACACACACACACACATTTTGAAAAGTAGCCTCACCTGCTAACGTATCAGCAATGTACACGCTATTTACTTCTGAAAATATAAATAAATATTTGATGGCAAATTTAACTATTATATAAAATAAATAAGATGTTTAAATATAAAACTTGAGTATAGTTTGACAGAAATTTATTAACTACCAACCTAAAAAAATATATGATGACCAGAAACGAATTGGAGATTGAATTGCAAGATGGAGAGTAGTTAATCGATGTGAAGACCGCTATTTCATGACGCTACTCGTAGTGCCGTTTCGTGCTGTTCGGACTTTTTAATATTTGTTAAATGGCAACCATGTCTACACCGCGCTTGGTTATGCGCATTTAACAAATATTAAAAAGTCCGAACATGGAATCCATAGGTCGCTGGATCATATCCGGCTCGAAGGACCAAAAATGTATAATAGAATGTGAAAACACTGGTTTGTTTTTACTTCTCCACTGGTAAATAGAATTGAAGTGAACACTGTGGACTGTAATTTCGTTTAATTGTAATAGAATAGATTTTACACGTCTAGGTATGTGTACACTCTTACTTCTTACTTATTCTAAAAATGGTATGAATGCGCATAACCAAGCGCGGTGTAGACGTGGTTGCCATTTAACAAATATTAAAATGTCCGAACACGTGGTGCTTCTTCCGTGACGCTCGCCTCAGCAGTTCACTATAGAGAACAAGTAATACAACGCCAGTATACCAGCTTTGCTTTAAAAATCTTTTGAAGTTCTTCTTCTTCTTCTTCCCCTTTATAAGCAATTCTGCTTGTTCATTGGCGGATTAATACCCCTATGGCAGGTTGCCACTCCTTCTTTTGCACTGTCATCCGATACTTCTGCCGATTGCTGACTTATCTCTTGCTATTTTGACGACAGGGGTCTTCCTCATTCTGCTTATGTGGTTGTCTGCTGCGCGCGGCACTAGAGAATTAGGCGCGTTGAATCGCTAAAGTTGAAAATCGTTGAAAGTATCGTCAGCTGTGTCTGTAGTGAAAATGTGGAGTGCTTACAGTGTCCTATTTTAGGGGGAACCACCAGTATCAGATATAATTTTAGGAAATTACCTAGGGACCTATATTCTTTTATAATATTGCTATGGATTTATCCATTTAATATTGAGCAATGATTGTAAACATTCTTTATAGTTTAAACTTCAATGAAAATTATTAACTGTGTCTAAAGACATATATGATATGAGTTATTTTACCCAAGAGTATTAAGTATAATGAATATACATAAAAACATAATTTTGTTTTCTTAGGATTTAACATTTTGTCAGCACATTATCTCAAATTCACACTTAAATCAATATGTTTTTACTATTAGGTCTGTTGAATGTTTGTTCTTTACACAAAATTTAGTCTATACTTCATATTTATTAAAGGCGGTAAAATATACATTACAATTCAGTTGTTTATAAACCACTTTCAAAGCATAAAGAACCTTTTAAGCTTTGTTTATATTATTTTGTGTATATTAATTGAGTTAATTGGAGTAGCCCACTTTGATAAAAAAATACAGTCAATTTATGGATATTTCAAGGTGACAATCTAAAAAAAGCTGATTTCCTCCCATGCATTTTATTAGAAACACTTGAAATTTAAAAAAAATTTAAAAATCGTAAGATGTAAGACCTTAATCGTGAGATCGTGAGATTTGTCTTCAATTCGTGAGTAGATTCGTCATTTACAACAACTACAACAATAAAGGTAAATAATTGTACACTAATATTTCATTATCGTAAACTATGATTGATTGATTAATTGTTAGATTGACACAAAAGTTGAGAAACTGAGTTTATAGCGGCAATTCCTTGTTCCTATTGTGCAATTTAATAATATTCATATCAATAAATATTCTACCGAGAAAAAGACGTTGTCACGTAAAATCTTCGCCCGTAAAACCGACTTTACAGGCAACCGATTTTTTTTTCTATTTTGTGTCCATTTATTTATACACTGTACGTTACATTTTCTTCTAATGTCTTCACTTCTCTTTTGATCTCTCAGCGTATTTCCTGTAATTCTTCTCAGTACTCTCATCACTGTCGTTTCCAGTAATCTTTGCGTTGTGGCTGTGTCAGGTCTTGTTTCTGAGGCATATGTCATTATTGGTCTTACACTGGTTTTATAAGTTCTTGACTTCATCTCAGTGTTAATATGTCTGTTTCGGCATATAGTGTTATTAAGGCATCCTAATAGTGTATTTGCTTTTTGTACTCGATCTCTCATTTCTTTGTCTAGGTCTCCATAGCTGGACAGTGTAATTCCAAGGTATTTTAATTCCGTTACGTGTTCAATACTGATGCCATCAATTTCTATTTTACATCTGGTTGGTTTTTTGCTGATTACTATTGTTTTGGTTTTCTGAGATGATATTGTCATATTAAATTCTTTTGCTCTTATTTTAAATCTGTAGACCAGTCTTTGCAGACCATCTTCATCTTGGACTATCAATATTGCATCGTCTTCGGAACAGAGTATTTTTATTTCTTTATTTCCCATTCTGCATCCTGTTCCTTTGTTAACACTTTTGATGATTTCGTCCATGATTAAATTGAAGAGCATAGGGCTCAATAAGCCCACTTGTCTTATCCCGCTGCTAATTTTTATAGGTTCTGTAAGTTATCCATCTATTCTTACTGTTATTTTGTTGTTTTGGTATATACTTTCGATCATTTTTATAATATTTAGAGAAACTTCTATATTATACAAAAGATGGATTACATCTTTGAGTCTCACTCTGTCAAACGTTTTCTTAAAGTCAATCAGATAGAGAAATGCTGGTCTATTATACTTTAATGATTTCTGAGTAATTTGCCTTATAACGAATATTGCATCTGTACACGATCTTCCTTTACGAAAAGCCTGTTGTTCATCTACTAAACTTATCCTCTGATTGTACTTGTAAAATTTTAATTGTAAGTTTTAGTGTAATATTTAACAAGTTTATACCTCTGTAGTTTTCTGGCTGTTTTTATCTCCTTTTTTGAATAGTAGATCTAGTTCGCTTGTTCTTCATTCTTCCGGTATTTTATTGTGTTTTATAATTTTATTGACCAAAGAGGGCTGATCGGACAACGAAGAAGAGGAAGACCGAGACTTAGGTACCAAGACAACCTAGAAAATGATTTGAAGTCTATCGGAATTAGAGCATGGAGAAGAGTTGCCAGAGACAGGGGCGAATGGAGGATTGTTCTGAAGAAGGCTTTGGCTCATAAAGAGCTGTAACGCCACTGATGATGATGATGATGATGATGATAATGTTATTAATTAATGTTGTTAATTGTTTTGTCATTGATGCTCCACAATATTTCAGGAATTCATTTGGTATATCGTCTTTACCTGCTTCTTTTCTGTTATTTAGCCTTTCAAATATTTTACGAACTTCGTATACATTTATATTAAGTTCTTTATTTATGATAATTTCGGGTGTTTCCGGTTTTAGCGTCATTTGTTTTCCCTCTGTATAGAGCTTTTTAGGTAGTCAATCCACATATCTTTTTCTATGTGTTTTGGTTCTATTTGATCCTTTACCTCCGTTCTTTGACCTCTTATAAAGCGCCATATTTCCTTCTGCAGTCCGTAAAAATCATGTTCCATTTCTTTCGAAAATCATTATCGGTAATCATTTTTTATTTTTCTTACAAGTGCTTGTGCCTCCATCAATTCGGGAAGTACGGGATGCAATAAAACACCTAAAAAATAATAAATCTCCAGGAAGTGATGGTATACCCGCGGAACTTATTAAATGTGGAGGTGCTACTCTGACTAATCATATATACAAAATCATACTGAGAGCCTGGAATGAGGAACAAATCCCAGAAGAGTGGTGTATTGGGATCGTTTGCCCGCTACACAAAAAGGGCGATGAATTAGAATGTAGAAACTATAGCTCCTTAATACAGCATACAAAATATTTTCGAGTATTTTATATGGTCGCCTGAGTGAATATTCAGAGTAGCTTCTTGGCGAATATCAAAGTGGTTTTAGGCCTGGTTGATCAACAACAGACCAGATCTTTGTGCTAAGGCAAATACTGGAAAAAACCAATGAATTCAATATCGACACATACCATCTTTTCGTAGATTTTAAATAGGCCTATGATAGTGTCCTAAGAAATAAATTGTATGATGCCATGGATGAATTCCACATGCCCGATAAACTGATAAGATTGGTTAAGGCTACAATGCGTAAAGTTGTTTGCAAAGTCGAAATACAGGGCGAACCATCACAGGTATTTGAAACGCATGTTGGGCTGCGACAGGGAGATGCGCTGGCGTGTCTCCTTTTCAACATAGCTTTGGAAAAGGCGGTCAGGGATGCCCAAATAGACAGCAGAGGAAACATTTTTAATAAATCAACCCAAATTTTGGCATATGCAGATGATGTTGATCTAGTTGCCCGCACAACACGCAAGCTAGAAGAAATGTATACCACCTTGTCAAATGCCTCAAAAAATATGGGCCTGCAAGTAAATGAAAATAAAACTAAGATAATGGCATCAACACCCAACAATAGAGCCAGAAACATCGGCCACCAATTCACCGTTGATAATTCGACCTTTGAAGTGGTGGACAAATTCACATACTTAGGCTCCCTGATCACCAAGGAGAACGTCGTGACGGAAGAAATCAAGCGAAGAATAATCCTAGCAAACAAATACTATTTTGGACTGAGTAGACATATGAGAAGCAGAAACTTAAGCCAAAAAACAAAAATAACCATATACAAAACCCTTATACAACCAGTGTTGACAAATGGGTCGGAGACATGGACCATTTCCAAGGCAGATGAAAATCTCCTGCTTATATTTGAACGAAGGATCCTGAGAAGAATATTTGGTGACATCTGTGAAAATGGTGTTTGGAGAAGGAGGTACAACTACGAGATATATCACAGATATAAACATATATTTGGTGGTAAAGACGTAGTATCCTTTATAAAAATATTAAGACTAAGATGGGCAGGACATATGGCAAGATCACAGCAGAACAACCCTCCTAGAAGAATCCTTATGTCACAACCTGTGGGAAGTAGAAATAGGGGTAGACCAAAACTCAGTTGGAGGGATGGTGTAGATGAGGATGGTAGACAAATAGGCGCAGCAAACTGGCAACAGTTGGCAATGGATAGAACTGACTGGCGTAATAGACTTGGGAAGGTCGAGGCTCTTTTATAGGGCTGTAGCACCAATGATGATGATGATGATGATGACAAGTGTGTGTGATTCATTTCTAATTGTCTTGTAATTATGGTATACCTCTTGCGTTTTGGTTGACATGTATTTCAGGTAGGCTTTTTTCTTTTCTTTACATTTTTCCTTTAATTCTGTACAAAACCACGGAGTTCGCCTTGGGAACGATATTTATTTTTATTTATATTTCTTTCACCAATAATTTTTGGAATAGGTATCTTGTGGAGTCATCCTGTAGGCTTCCGACTTTTATCTTTTGAACTTAAATATATTTTAAGATGTTAAATCTCTACAATTCTACAGGTTTCTACCAGGTTCTTTTACCACGGGTTTTTTAAGGTTCTTATTCAACTACGTTGTATAAAATTAAACTATTACCTTATATTGCAAAAACGAGAACATCGAGAAGAGTAAAAAATGTAAAAATATACAGAGTGTTTCATTAAAAAAGAAAACTTTTTTCCAACTAATAATGTGAGTTGCTCTGTGTATTTAAAAAGTATGGTCCTGTTTATGCTGCAACTTTTATCTAAATATGTAATTTTTTTCGTATCTCTTACGACAAATAGGTAACTGGACTTCCTCATACTAATGCCGCTCCCTGTATAATATTTATTACCTTAGCAGGCAATAATGATATTTTATATAGTTTTATAAGTGGAAAAAAAATGTTTAAAGACAAACTTGGATGATGGATGTAGTTCTTTCTTTTCTTCATCAAAGTCAAAGTCGTGTTTTTTAAAACTTATCCAAACTATCGGATAAGTAGTCACTACCCCTAAATTATTGCCAATAAATTGGACTACTATCAAATGAATGGGAACATCGAATACGAATTTTCGTAGTCGAACGTAGGTGTTATTCAACCCTGTTATTCTCTAGCAGGTTATAAACTAGTCAGTCTAGTAAAGTTTTTATCTGTGTACTGGCGAACAATAGATATATTTCGTCCCACATACAGTTAGGAAGTTTTGAGCTATAAATGCGGATAACTAATGCTCGAGTGAAGTTAAAAAGTTAGTTTTGTTGAAGAGTTCGGCAAGTACAGGGTAATCTATATAATTGGCTTTGTTATGTTGACCACAAACAAAACCAGACAGAGAAGTAAAATCTACTATGCGGTAAGGTAGGTTATGGTCAGTGGCGAGATCAATACAGGGAACGCTGCAGAGATAAATAACTTTTTTTTTTTATAAATACTTTATTTAACCCTACAGTAGACGGGTGGGTTAAAAATTACACGATTAGACGGATGAGGCCTGTCAGGACCATTATTTTGACAATTTTTTAATGTAAAATTTTTTTTTGCAAAAATAAATTATTTATTAAAATAAAATACGCTTTTACATTTCCTACAAAAACAAAATTTATTTAGTCTAGTAAAGAACTGTGCTCTAAACTTGAACTGTCTTTTTCCTAATTTTGGTTAAGACACTCCGCACAACAGGCTGTAATCGGCTCCAGACAAAGTCGGCCCTTCACAATTTGCAAAAAAATCTAGTTCTACGGCTCTTACAATATTTGCATTATGTCCTTTTGTTTGGTGGGAGCTCTGGATGCGCTGAATCTCGTAATATAGCTTGGTATTATATTACTCACATGTTTTGCGGCAATTTGGCGCACACCTCTAGGCAACTTCTCTGTTAAAATTCGTGCTGCAATGTTTGATTTAACCAGGTCACGTCCTAGTTTTTTTTTGAAAACCTCTTCTGTATTTGCTACAGTGTGCATCTTGATTATTGTCCACAGTTATAGCAAAAGCATTAATGACAGCCAAATTTAGCAGTCCATAAGATGTTACTATTGTCCATCTTCTCGTTGCCCCGACTACGTTGTACGTTGAAGCCATTCCATTTACCACAATTACTTCACTTTTTGTTAGGTTGTAGAAAGATATTATTTCTGGCTGTTAAGCATCTCTAGTTGACGGATCTGTTGACAATCTCGCGATGCAAAGACGATACTAGTAAGACATTTTTAGATTTCTTGGGAACATGAAAGACAAATACAGAAGACAATACTGGTATATCATTTGCTCTTAGCAGTATTTCTGAAAGCTTTCGTTATGAACCATACAAATGTTGGCACATTCTTATTGCAACATCGAAACATTTATTTGACACCAGAAACGGTGCTTGAGATTGCTAACCTGCATAAATCTCCATGTTGTACGTGTAAACGGTTCTCGAATCAACCAATAAAAACAATTTTGTTCCATATTTGTTGGGTTTATTAGGAATGTATGTTCGAAACAAGTTTCGTTCTCGGAAAGCTAAAAGCATTACGTCTAATGTAAGATATTATCAAAGAGTATAAGAAGAATTACATTTTTGGTTAAAAACTTCAAATTCTTCTTCTTCTTCTTTTGGCATCATAACCCTGTATGGGTCTTTGCCTGTCTGGCTATGTCCTTCCATTCAGATCTCTCTTGTGCCCTTCTTCTCTATTGTCTTATGTTCATTGTTTTCAGGTCGTCTTCCACGTCATCCAACCATCTCGTTCTGGGCCTTCCTATGGGCTTCCATTGTAACATTTTCTTTGTTGTTTTTACATCATTTTGTCTCTGAACATGTCCCAGCCATGACAGTCTTTGACTTTTCACAAATCTTACAATGTCATAACCTTCATTTAACTAAAAACTTCAAATACTTCTCTAAAAGCAGCCAGTGTATAAATAATACTTCTTTTTTTCCACGTGTCTGTGTCATCAAATCTAATCACACGAGACAGGAATCTAAATCTTCGCTGCGACATAGCAGCTACGAAGATTTCAGATCCCATTCCATCGTTTACCAAATAGTCTTATAAATTTCTTATTGCTCCTTTTTCAGAGAAAAGCAAACCAAAATAACCTGCAATTCTTCTTTGGATGTTTGTTTGGATTTTCACATCATGTTTATTGTGGACCAACTTTTCCGATGTAAATATTTGTACATCGCACATTTACGTCAAGAATATCGCTAAGTAAATGATTCCGTGCCTCAGTTGGAGTCATTATATTTGTTGTTTGTCATATCGGGCCTGGTAAATGAGAGATCATATTTTGGAATTTTTCTCCATTTAATTACATTTTTTCCGAAATAATAAAAACGCCTATCATGAGCTGATCCTTCTACACGATTAGCACATTTTCATCTTGTTCATCTTCTTCTTCAATATAAGTTTCATTATTGCTTAACTATTTGTGATCTAAGGTATACAATATCCTTCAGAATCATTTTCATCCGAAAATTCCTCGGTATCCGTTGGAACTGTCTTGTATACTTGTTGTCAACTTTGCACTTTTTTCTTATATGGATCCATGCAGCGTTGTCCGCCCTCTTCCTCTGGCTTTTGTCCCATCGATCCTCTTCGGTCAAAAACTTTTTTAACTGTTTCACCTTTTTCTCGCCTGTTTACATGCCTTATTCATCTAAAGCATGCTAGCTTAATGAATTTTACAACGTCCAAAACTTCTCCTACCTATGGTCTTTTATTTTCTCCATATATTCTTCTTAGGATTTTTTGCTCAAAACGTTTAAGCAGTTCTTAATCCTTCTGGGTAGGTGTAAGTGAGCATGTTTCTGCTCCGTTTGTTAGCATTGGTTTTATTAATGTTTTATAGACGGTCACTTTAATTTTTCTGAATATTTTTGAGACTATTTGTCTTCTCAAGCCATAGTAACACTTATTGGCAAGCGCTATTCTTGTTTTAATTTCTTTGCTAACGTTGTAATCTTTAATCAACAGCGAGTCTAGGTAAATGAAGGTGGCTACATCTTACAGTTTTTAATAGTCAATTATTATTCTTTTAGTACTTAATCTAGTACGACATATATGTCTGGTATTTTGGTAATTTATATTTAGTCAAATTCTATATACAGATGCTTTTAACGACCGGAATGCATTGGTCAGAGACCTCGTGAACCTAGCTGCGATGTCGATGTCATCTGCATATCTGACAACTTGTACATATTTGTTAAAGATAGTACTATTTGTGTTAATTTAAGACTCGAATTACTTTTTTCAGAGTAGGGTTAAATAAAAAAAAAAGAATAGGTTATCATCCTAACAGTCTATTTTTGCAATGGAAGAGTCTTGGAAGATCCTTCTAGATTCTGATCATGCTCACTGCTCCTGTAAGTGTTAGTTTAGTTAGTTAAATAAAATGAAGCGGTATTTTAAATTCCCCATAGCTACCATGAAGTTTATATCTATTAACTAAGTCATATGCGGCTTTGAAATCCATGAGTACATCGTGGGTGTCGACATCGAACTCTAGGGTTTTTTCAATAATCTGCTTCACTGTAAAGATTTGGTAAGTTGTTGATTTATCAGACCAGAAATCAGACAAATATTTTCTCACTATTTGTATGGCGTTGGAAAGCATTCTTTTTTTGTACAATATGTTAAATAATACTTTTGTAGTGTCGTTACAAAAGTTGTCGGTAGTTAGGCAGTAAATACATTAGCTTTTCGTTTTGTCTTTTTTGTCATGACATTTTTACGAAGACTTCTCGTCTCCTGTCCTTCATTTATCGTAAGTATGTAGTTATGGTATTTCGACGTATGGATGTTATCCGTTTTTCTCTTTCTTGCTCGTGGTATGCTGCTTCTTAGAAAAAGGGAGAGTAACTGGTGACGGTCTTAATTTGGTCTGACCATCGAAGTGGCGATATCCCTCGAGTTCTTTTATTATTTACTTTTTCTTCAACTACCAACTTCTCTATTCCTTTTCTTTATCTGCTATGTGTCCAGAATACTTCAATATACTTTGGTTAATTATTGTGGTTAACCTAGTTCTAATGTCCAGAGTATGCGAGTCAGACTTTTGATGGTCCAAGTTTCTTCACCCAAGGTTGCGATAGAATAGATAAGTAATCGTTCTAGGCGTAGGTGTTGTTCTTAGTTATGGCAGTAGCTTTATAGGTTTTAGTAAGTTCATCCTCCTACGTTTTTTATTTCCGGCTGGATATTTCTTGTTCAATCAATGATCACATTTAATCTTCTGTGCATTTATTTAAGTCCATATTTATGATTAGTAGTATCTAGTCTGTTCATAATATGTTCAAGTTTATTTGTTGATAATGCTAATATTATAGTGCTCTCATCAGCATAGAGAATTGCTGATTTTTCGACATCCTAGTGTCATTTTACCTTGCCATCCATCGAAAAAATACGCATTTTCTACTTGCTATAAGAAAATATGCTACCTGATGTCTGGAATAATAGAAACGATATAAAAACTCGAATTGAAAAAGCTAGAAGCTTTTTAAGTATCAATATACGTATAAGAATTCTTAGATGTTAAGTCGTTAGTGTCCTCTTCTACGAAGCAGAAAACTAGATTCTCACAGAAGATGCCATGAGATTTCCACAGAAGATCTTGATTTCATGCTTAGAGCTTCTACACTGTCTCTCTGAGTGAGTGAAATCAAATCTCACCTGTCTTTTCGGTAACAAATTTTCTGTTTAAAACTTTTTTTATACCATATGATTATTTATATCTAAAAAGTTCCAAACCGAGAGCTCAGAGTTAATCTCATGTTCAATGTTTTAAAGTAGACAAAAAGTGAAAATAGTATTCATTAATTTTTATTTTTAAGGTAATATGTAATATGTTATAAACCTAACATAAATGTTTTCATTATATTAGGAACTTGTTTTAAAGTTTTGTCAATTTTAGTAATTTTTTTGTCTACAAACATAACTTGTGTTCAGTATTTTTAATTTTGAAATAGAAATAGCGGTGGCATCAGTTGGATTTGCAACTAGTTAAACTTTATTATCAAATCTCCTAAAAGGACTGAAAGAGCATCGTAATGCAAATGTAATGGATTTTAGCGTTTCAAAAAAAAAGTACTTGTGTATCAATGTGTAAGTATGACTCTGTATGTGGGCGAAACAAGTGGGGATAGGGGTAGCGGAAAGAAGATGAACAAGAAGGCATAGCGACGCCGACGTCGCGACGTCGACGACGTTGTTGTAGCGGGTCAGTCAGTGTGCCGACGTTTATCGACCGACTCGCGTCTTCATCCGGTCGAAAAAAGTTCGACCACGCGGCTCGGACCAAATGAGGCCTCCATAGACACATGAACCTAAATATAAGGTAGGTTTTTTGACAGTGACTAAAAAAGAGGAATATCTTATCGTATGTTAGTTGCTTTCCCCAAAAAAATTTCCCGACCAAGATTATGCAAGTTTTAAAGTGTTTTAGAGTAAGTTTTTAAACATTTCACAACTTTTATATTGACAGCTTTCATGTAACAAAACATTAAAAATGCTTAATTCGTACTACACCAGGGCAGATCTATGAAAAAAGATTAAGCATATTTGGATGTGAGAGATTGTCTGATTTCTGCAGAAAAAGTTAGTAAAGTTAGGAGTTAGGGATAACTTCAGCAATAATAATTGACCTATTTCCCCTTTTAGTAAAGTCGGGAATATTAATAAAAAAATTAAAATATTTAAAAATTACTAAAAACATCGTTTTTTCTACTTTCCTTGCTTATAACTAAAACGATATTATGGAGTAAAGTCGTAAAAAAATTAAATAGCGGTATTTGAATTTTCTATAAGATGCGTCTGGTTACAAATATTTTAATTTATTATTCTTGCTGCAAAATAGCAATAAATAAAAAATGGAGGAAACAAGCATTTTATTACTCAATGTTTTTCAACCACTTAGATTGCCCTTAGGACCTTTATAATTTGCCTAGAAAATATGTATAATATAATAAAACAAACCACCAAATTTCATAAAAATTAATTGATTAGATTTCGCATAATACTTTTGCAATCTAATTTGTATTTTATCTACTTGAAATTCTTTACAACTCGTATAGAAGTTTGCTAAATTTAAACATATAAAAAAGCACCCTTGCTATCTAACGTATTTTATAGAATTGAAAATCTGATTATTTGGGCTGCTTCAGGAATGTTTTAAAATTATAAACAATTTTTTGACTTAAAAACAAATAGAATATCTCGGTAACTATTACTTTAAATTAAATTTAGAAAACGGCATTGGAAAAGACTTGGCAAAACACTTCTTTTAAAAGCAAATAAAGTTGAATTATAAGCAGTGGTTCCTGAGATACAACCGGTCAAATTTCGTATTTTCAATATATTCATAACATATAGTAGGTATAATAATAAAAATGATCAGCATTGCGTGTGGAAAATACCAAAAAAACTGGGTTAAAAAAAATAATTTCAGTTAATAAGTTTGAAATTGGTATAAGCACGTAGAAAATGTATTTTCTCGGATTCCAATTGAGTAATTTTCTTCTTTTTTCTACTCCGATGTAACTCGAATAGAAACGTCTAAATAACGTATTACCAAATCCCAAATATGCTTTTGTTTTGTTTTAAATAAATTTATTTATAACAAAATAATAATAAATATTTTATCATATGTTTTCGTTTCCTTTTGTTTATATAACTAGTTATTTAAATAAAATAAAATATTGTTTAATACTTAGAGTGTCCATCGGTAAAAAAGTTTATGATATATACTATCTCCAAACTTTGAACATCGCTTCATTAGTCTGATACGGTTTCCTCTGCGATGTTGTTTGTTCTGGGGCGCTTTTCCTTTAATTTTCCCAAAACATGTCGATTTTATGATATACTGAAAATTTATAGATACTGCTATTTTTTTAATTAAATACCTCAAAAATTGTAATAAAGAAAAAAAAAATAAAATTACTCCGATTTTTCTGTCTGACGGTAAAAGTGGCTGATTTTATGACTATAAAAAATTTATTCACAACCGTTTTTTCCACACAGTTTTTGTTTTAAAATGAAATATAAAATATGATATAATAGGTGTCTGATAGTACAATAGAGTCGTTTTAATATAATTAAAAAAATTTTATAATTTTTCTTTTGAACATGGTACCTTGCGTTCATAAGTATATATTTGGCTGGTAATAACCGGCTGATTTTTTTACAATTTAAAAAAAAATCTATTGTTTTGATGTTTGATCCAAAAATGTTTCTGATGAAACTGGCAGCGATAAGGTAAATACCTTCGATAGTAGTGATAACGACAATTGTGATGAATGCTACGACAATTTGAAAATTTAACTAATTTTGTAATTTTTTTTTTCTATTTTGAAAATGTACACGTATTTTTATATTAACTAAATAATATTTTCAAATATTTCTTCTTCTTCTTGCTGTGCCTATCCGTTTCAGATATTGGCGACCATCATGGCAATCTGTATTTTGCAAACTGCTGTTATGAAAATATTTGTGGTTGTTGTGTTAAACCACGTACGTTTTCATCCAGGAAATCCGTAGCCTTCCTGGTCATCGTTTTTCTTTACTTTTTCTTGTAGAATTATTTGCAGCAACCCATATTTTCGTTGTTACTCATGATATGACCAAATTATTCGGTTTTGGCTGTTTTTACTGTGGTTAACAACTCTTTTCCTTTTTGCATCCTTAATAAAATGTCCTGGTCAGTAACGTGGTTGGTACAGAATATCTTTAGGATTCGACGATAAAACCACACTTCAAAAGCCTCAATTTTCTTGCAGGTAGCATCTGTAAGAGCCCACGACTCAACTCCGTACAACAATATAAGAATAATAAGAATAATACATTTTGTTTTAAAAAAGGTAAAAGAAATAATAAATTAGACTTACAATCAATTTAATTTAACTATTCAGACGACCGGTTTTGCTTTCTACAATATGCAAAGCATCTTCAGGTCTCGATACAAAGTTAAATAAATGCTGAAATAATAAACCCATATGAGGGTGTTGTCTAATCAAGATAAACAAAGATAGATGATATAAATTATATAAATTACAGTCATTATGCCAATATTACATGTCTGTGGTTTTTCAAAGTGAATAAAATGTTTAAGTAGACAAGGTAAGACCCACAAATTGGTAAAATAGTCTATTAAACTGTAATGAATTAATAAATGAACAAATAAATAAAACATTACTTACATGCCGGTACTCTATTAATTGATGGTTGAAAGAACATGGTTCAAACTATCTTGTATTGTTGATTGGAGAACTCAAGTCTGCTATTGTAATTGTTTGACAGTAAACGGGGAGGTTCTTGAGGAGACAGATTTTATCCAATGAAGTAGAGATAGGTGTAATGTAATTGTTTGTTTGATGAAAGTAATGTTCTATACCATTAAGTTATTTATATTTATTCTAGAGATATATTTATGAAATGTGTGTTATTTATTGAGATTTTTATTTTTGAAGGTGACAGTTATGAGACAATGAATGAGAGTAGATGTACAAATTGTGTGGGTGTGCAATTCTATCAACTTGTAATTATCAAATTTCTTTGATAAAGTTCTGTTGCAATATGTAGCAAATGGTTGTAAAGTCCAATATATAAAGTTAAAATTAAAATTAAGGACACTTTAAGACACACAGAGAACACACAGAAAACACTTAAAAAACTTAAAAAACGGGGGGACGAAACATACATTAAATTTAAAAAGGGGAGGATTTGAAAGTACTACATCTCTTACTTGGAGACAATGAGTTTTTTATGTTATATATTAGATTTTAGAGGTAAATTTGACAAATGTAGGTTAAAGTGTGACAGTTCTTCTTCTATTTTAAATGCTGTAAGTTAAGCTGTAAGTTAAGTTATCTAGTTTTATGAAAATAAGCTGATATTAATAAATGTCAAAATTTTTTTATTGTAGATATCAAAGTTATTTGATGTGTTAATATTGGCATACTTTTACAAACTTTAAATAATTAAATTTTAATGTAACAATATAAATAATTGTAATACATCTTCTATGATAACTAACTTAGCTTAGTCAAAGTTACAGGACAAACTTAAGTGATTATTTGGTAATTAAATTAAATATGTACATTTGTAATCAAAATGTATAACAAAATTACAAACTTTCTTTGAAATAATTGTTGGTGTGAGTTATCTGCCATAAATATTTTTAAATATGTATTCCAGTTCTGATATATTAATATGGAACTTAAATAATAAACAAATAAACTATAAAGTGTTATCTATTTAAACCGGTGTAGCAGTATAGCAGTTTATAGTAAAAATATAATATTTCTATTTGAAAATGTAGATTTGCATATGATTAGGAATAACAAAGATCCATTTAATTAATACTACTAGTCTGAACGACTTTACAATGTTGTGTTGGGAATCATCAAACCACGTGTTGAATTTGAAATAAAATATTTTGTAAAATGAGTGTATTTCGAAACCAGATGGGATGTAATAATAAGTTTGGGTTAAATAAGTTGAGGTACCATACCAGTTTAATACTGATATTTAATATAGTTTTAGGAATAAATGTTGTTTCTGGTAATATGTTAAAGAAATTCTGTGAACAAAAAACTTAGATCCATGGGGGACCAGATTTTAAATTTATGTAGAAAATTTAAATAATCCAAGAAGTATATCAAATGTATTTGATTGTATATGGGATTCTGGAATAAAATATTGTTTGACCATGATATTGAAGTTAATTCCAAAAAATGTGTGAAGATAATGGAGACTCCATTATCCAGTATCCATTACCCATTATCCAAATGTTGATAGATTGGTATCAAAAGCCACCACACTCTGGAAGATATTTAAACTTTTTTTTCAAATCATTCTACTCAAAAGTTTAATACAGTGATCACAATGAAGAATAGGGCAAGGCATATTAGTGATGATAAATTCATAAACAGAACCTTAAATTTGCTGTTAAACATCTTTGAAAATAATGGATACCCAAAACATATCCTTAAAAAATTGATATTTAACTTAGACATTTTGACGGTCGCACTGATATCGGAACAGTACAAACAATCCAATATAAAAAACTACCATTAATAAAACAGGTAACACCTTCTGTAACCAGTTTATTTAAACAATTTAGCAATATTTAAATTGTCCAATATAATTTATTAGAAAACCGACAACTGTTTTCTAAAGTAAAAGACAAGACACCAACTGTAAATAAAACTAACGTTATCTACAAACTGCCTTGTTTGGATTGCCAGAGCTGTTATGTTGGTCAAACTTCTCAATGTCTAAAACAAAGGGTCACACAGTACAAAAGTGACTGCACAAAAAAGAAGAATACATGTGCGGCAGTTGACCATTACTTAAAAACTGGGCATCAATTTCACTACTCAAATGTCAGGGTTCTACAGTAAGATAATAACTACAAAAAAAGATTGTTTTTAGAAATGTGTCATAATAATAGAGAAAAATATGCAGTAAATTACAAGGCAGACACGGGACAGTTGAGCAATATCTACTGTAATATTCTTAGTATGTTAAAATAATTGTTCTGTTTACAATTATATTTTAAATCACCCCTGTATGTTTTTAATGTGTAATTTTATTGTGTTTTAATTGTTTCTTGGTTGCTTTTGTTTGCTTTTTATATTTAATTACTAGTGACCTAGGTGCTTTTAACCAATATTTTTATTACTGTTTTGAACATATGTATTATGTACAAGAACATCTTTAAATATTGTAAACTCTAAATCTGTAAGTAATTCACTGTTTATTCTCACCTTATATTTATACAAATTTTAACCATATTTTAGTTGTCTCCTGATCAAGCTGACAAAAAATCAGCGAAATATAGAGAAATAAAAGAAAAAAGAGTTTTTTTCAAATAACAGACCGCATACCCGATACACCACTACAATAAATTGTTATTTACGTTTCGGTTGATAATCCTACCAGTTTTGCTATATATGTATGTATATATATATATATATATATATATATATATATATATATATATATATATATCCTTTGATGTATCCATTAAGCTAAGTTAAAACAACTTATATTATACTACTACTATAATTATATATTTTATAAATTTGTGCTTCCGAACAGCCTTACAAAGTTTTCGAAAAGAAAATACTTGTCTTTGTATTAAGATTTTTATTAAAACCATAGTAGTATTAAACTAAATCACATATTAGATAACATATTTTTTCTAGAAAGTATTTGAAATGCCACTGGAAACAATAATTCGCAATGCCCCTTATAAACAAATTGTAAATAAAAACATGAAAATGAGAGCGTAAAAATTATATTAAAAAAACATTTTTCTGATTTTTTCATTTATATCTTAAAAACTATAAAAACCGTAGAAAAAATTAAGAATCTGTTAAGTAAATTTTTGACAAGTTCGAAGCGATAGAGTAATTATTACTCCTGTTAAAAAATCTCATTATTTAAGAAAATTTTTTTTAACGTTGTAGTTTATATTTACAACCCTTATGATTAATAAAGAAAAACTTTTTGATATAGAAATTCCGAACAAATGTTAGAGCCTAACATTTCAAAAATAAGCATTAATGTTTGGCTTTCGAAGATGGCCTAACATTTATAATAAATAATACACAAGAGAAAGATTTAGAAAATTCTCAAAAGAACAACTCAAGAAGCAAAACATTCTGGACTGAAAATAAATTAATACAAGACTAAATACATGAATTTTGGCAGCACACTAGCAACGGGAGAGTCAAGTAAAACGAAAGTTATTAGAATAGTTATTAGCCAAACGGTAACAAATAAAAATAGGAGGGTAGGGTGAGTAAAAAAAGTATTCAGAGACGAATAGTTTAGTTTTCAAATCTTTATATCATTTATTATATATACTTTATAATTTTTAAAACGACTTTGCGTTTTGTATAGAAGACTGAAGTGTCTCTTGAATCAAATGTTCCATTCATTTATAGAATTTAAATTTTGCTCAAATTCTTTGAAAATTTAATACTCCGAAAACTGTCAGCAATATATTTTATAAATAAAAATTATCAGTATTAAATTAGACCAGTTCATCATACGAGCTTGCATGTTTTATCACTTGTATCAGAACGCGAAAACACAACCATACTTCATTTTAGTTCATTCCATTTCTATTCACTATTCACCATTTAAGATTCAATTGAAAAGTACTTATAGTTTACGTGCATCAGTATAACTAGTTTATGGTGCTGTGTAAAGTTTTTCTCTTAGGCCAGTCAGACTATGTAGTTGAAAATATTTTTGTAAATTTTGAAAATAGATTGTAACGTTATAACCACTAGACGTTTGTTATTTTTCTTTAAATAACTATTTTATTCTAATTTCTGTTGATTTACTATTTTTATTTTAAAAATAGTTGGCGTTCAACTTTCTATCAACCAAATATTCTGTCCTATTATTACTCTTTAATTTCAATGATCACTTATTTCGATTCTATTATTTACTCTTGGAATGCCCCCGTATGCATACCCCGTATCTACTCTTTTTGATTTCAGAAGGACTTCTCACTAAGACTGAAGATCTACAAAAAATCCTTTTAGAATTTAACGATGCCCATAGAATTGGTCCAACTAAAATGAAAGCTGATCTTGCTGCTTTTCTGAAGAGTTATTCACCTTCAAAAATCAAGGAAAAGTCACCGAAATTACTATTCCGTTGTTTCTCCGACACCAAGTTTTTAAACAGTACGACATGTTTTAAGGGACTAGAAACCTCAAATATTTTAGTGATGACAACTTTATCATGGTTTTGAGTAATATTCGGTCTATAAAATATAAAACAAATCTACTTTTACAGAGCACTAACTTAAAGTCAACGAAGCTTTTTTTTGTAGAAAAATATATCACAATTGCTAGGTATGATCGTCCAAGTTCAGCTCATGGGGACATCCTAATTTTTTCTATAAATAATGATTTCTCTCCTATAACAAAATATGACTTTCTGTTGAATGAATCCTTTTTTGAGTTTTTTTGAGTGACAATAATCTTAATCTATACATTCTTTGCATTTATAGATTACCTGATTCTTCCACGGAAATATTTTTTTCAAAGCCTGATAAATTTTTTAGATGACCTGCCCAATAAAAGCAGAAAAATTCTATGCGGTGATTTAAATATTAATTACGCTGTTGTTTGTACTATCCTATGGTTTCACAATGCACGTTAATTCTTCTACAAGAATTACTAAAACAACACCTACCATAATTGATTATATTGTCCCACATTTCACACCCCTTGATGTACGCTCTACAATTGTTAATGCAGGACTATCTGACCATGAAGCAGTTTATACCAAGTTTAACATTCTTAACAAATCCTCCTCGAAAACCCGACGTTTAGGTAGCATTTTTCCATTTTTTCCACATGAGCATTTCCGCTCAGAATTTTCGTAAATTCCAAAATTTATGCTTAACTTCTGAGTGGCACTTTCCTTCTGTGGACGTGGACTATAACTTCAGTGATTTTTTAGATAGGCTTGTCTGTCTTTTCAATAAAGCATTTCATTTAATTACAATTAAGTCAAAACATCACAAAACCCTGGACTACCAAAAGTATCCGCATATCATCAAGAAATTTACTACCAACGTCTTTGTCACTGTCACTGAATATATCACCAAGTAAGGAAAAACCTATCTAAAACTTATCAAAAAAGCTAAAACAATGTATTATCAAAATAGTCTGGGAAGCTCTAAAAATCAAAACTTGGTCCATAATAAACGATCTTCGAAATAAAACTAACACAGCTCACACATTTTCTCTTCCAAACCCTGAAAATCTAAATGAATACTTTGTTAATGTGACTAAAAATATAACAGTAACTATTTTGCCACAACAAGATCCCATTAACAAGACCAGTTGATAAATCTGAACTGATTCAAACATTCAATAGTAATAATAGTCTCCCGTTTTATACCGCTGTCGCGGCTTTGGGAGTATAGCAGGGTAGTCTGCTATATCTAGGGCCTACGGTATACAAGGAAGGTAACATGGCCAGTGCTACGCTTCAACCGTCTATTATTACCCCTGGTTTTACCCAAGGTACTCATTTTTATTCAGGCTGAGTCGACCTGGGGCCTATAGACATTTTTAAAATGTCTAGATGTTCTTGCCGGCGGTGGGATTCGAACCCCGGACCACCAGCTTGCGAGTCAAGCATCCTACCGCTTGCGCTACGCCGGCCCACATTCAATAGTATCAATAGCAAATATTCCTGTAGTAGGTACTGATGGACTATTTATAAAAATTTTCTTAAATCTCCCAAAAAATGTGTTTTTTCTTTTCATAAGGCTGGTAAAAAATCGAATGTCTGCAACTGTAGACCTATTGCCTTACTACCGGTACTATCCAAAATATTGAGAGACTTGTAAAAGCCGGACTTATGTCCTTTCTCGTTAAAAACAACATTTTATTACAATGTCAGTTCGGCTTTTTATCTAATAAATGTGCCAGTTATGCTATATTTTCTGTACTACATGATGTCTACCAAACGCTGAACAATAATCTTTACACTGCCTTTGTTTTTTATGACCATGCCAATGCTTTTGATTGTGTAAATCACGACATTTTGATAAAAAAAACTAAATTTATAGGAAATAGTAAAGAACTAGTTAGAGCAAATGATACTGACTCTAGTCACAAAAGCATTGTACGTGGAGTACCACAAGGTTCAGTGTTGGGTCCTGTACTTTTCCTTATCTTTATAAATGACATCACTAACTTAAAAATCGATGAAAACATTTTTCTTTTTGCTGATGATACCAGTATTACCTGGAGGAACTCTAATGTGCAACTATTTATGCAACTATAACTTCTGATCTACTTAAAATAAAAACCTGGTCCGACTCTTGTTTACTCTCTTTTAACGTGGATAAGTCAGTACACAGTAGACAGTAGACATTATCTTATAAACAAGCTCTTCAATCGTTGCTTCTTAATAACAGCCAGATCAGTATCGTTGATTCTGTAAAAATCTTGGTATTTTTATAGACAACAACCTTAAATGGTCCTTTCATATAAATTTGTTAAGTAAGAAACTCTCCTCAGCCTGCTATGTAATAAGATCTGTTTCGAAGGAAATCAATTTAGAATCATGTACAAAAAAGAGCAATACGGTATCTCTTTGGCCTCAGTAGAATAACACATTGCAGAAGCTACTTCAAAAATCACCTGATTTTAACGCTTCCCTCTTTATATATTTTAGAAACTGTTAACTTAATTCGTAATTATGCTATCACATGCAGCAACTTAAACTTATTAGTTCGTTAGGTTTTATTATGCAATTTGCAAGTTAATTAAAATTTGCAATGGTTTGTTTATTTTATTCTCTTTTATTTTGTGCTATTGACGATTTTTCGTGCTGTTAACGTTATTTTTCTGACTTTTTCTAATTTTTGTCCATAAAATTGTACAATTTTCAGTGACAATAAAGCAAATTTCTATTCTATACTAAGTTTATTTCTTTGTTGGCCACTCTGAATTCCGATCTGTCATGTCAAGTTTCGCTTCGATAGAAGTGGCAATATTTTTTTTGTATTTGACGTCTATTTAAAGTACGATCTTTGTTCCAAACCCCATTTCTATTGTTTGAATCGAATCTTAGGTGGAGTACCCAATATATAAGTTGTTAATATTTTACAGACATTCAATGTCTTTCTGATAATATTTTTTGACATAACCTAACTTCTAAGCGTTTCTAATAGTGCGCATTCAAGAAGAAGATATAACTTTAAACTACATGATATTTACAAGCATGAGTTTCGTGGGATAGATATTATCACTACAATCAAGTGTAATCGTTTGCAGTGGGCAGTACATGTATCCCGGGCCCCACAACCAACAAAATAAAAAGGATTTTAATACCACAGCCAGTAAGAATAAAAAAAGGGGAGAACGACGTTAAGGTGAATAAACGGCGTAACACGTCATGCTAAGTAGATCGGTGCTGCCAAATGGAAAACCCAATAAGGCACAGAAGGCTTAAACAGGTCAAGGCCAATTAGGAGTTGTCGTACTGTAATGATGATGAAGATGGATAAGTTACTAGGATTGATGTTTAGGTAAATTTTTATTCAAAATTTCTTTGTCGTCTATAAGAAAATTTGTTGAAGATAACATTTGTACTGGACAGGAATTCCTGTCAAAATTGATTTAATAATGACGATTCTGTTTCTTCATATTAGTGAACGTAATCTATTTTATAAACTGTTAATATTATTGATATCTCCCTCTTCCTCTATTCTATTTTAGTTCCCATTCCTCTACTCCTTAAATATTTGTTACGTAATATAGCTGGCCTACAGATTGTTTTATTGCTTACGCGGCAACTTTACCTTCTAGTAGGTAGCAAGAAGGAGCAGATCTATCAATCTGCATTTGTATTGTGTCGGAGGCAATACGTTTCAATTAATTGCTAAGTCGATTGTCGATTGTCGATTGCTGGGCGGTTGCTAGTTTGTTGGTGGGAACGCGGTTGTATTTACGCCTCGACTCGAGTAGGTACTCTTTGTAATTTGCATTCCAATGCTGGTGGTACCTAAGTGAGCCGGTAGTCCAGTTAAAATATATTGGCATGTTAACTAATTGTTGCAGGTTGTATCGTTCTAAGCGATATAACATTATTTTTATCCACTTTGAAGGATTACCAAAATAAATGAAATTACTGTATGGACTGGTTACATTTTGTAAATATATTTAGAAAATTATACAAATATAAGTACAAAAATAGAACAAGAGTACCAATTTTTCATTATTCCTATCCATTTTCGCTATCAATACAAAAGTATTTAAAACCTAATCAGTACTAAATCATGACAAACTTACAATAAACTTTGTTTTAAAAATATATCTAGTAATGTCGGGATTTTTTTCTTATTTAGAAAATACAGCCGCATGGATGTTAGCGGCAGTCATAGAATACAAAATTAAATTTTATAATAAATATTTCTATGGATTTTAAAAAAATACAATATCATCTCAAATAAACGTTAAAGTGTAAATACGAACTTAAAAGTTCTCTGCATTTTAAAGTTTAATTTCAGATAGTTTTATTACATATAAACTCAAGTTAAATTACACATTTTAAAGTTCTCTGCGATTTAGGAAGTCCTAAACACAGTTACATTCTATTACTATAGTTTAATACATATACATTAGTACTAGTTTAGTCGTCGAAGCGATCGTCGAAGGCTCCATTTATGGAGTCTTCTAACGGGGGCGAGCCCCCCGATAAAATTCCAAGGGATCAGGATGCGATGGATGATTGCAGTTATGGTTCCCATGGATTTTCATCCAATCAGCTAGAAAACTGGATAAGTAGCTTTAATAATATTAATCATTTAAAAACCAATAAACAAATTAACTCATTAACTTCTAATGAGCCAGAAAAAAGCAGACCTGTATATGTATATGATAAAACTGATTTAGGGCCATTTCACATTTTTATTGAAAACAATGATAAAAATTTTACAGACAAATTAAATGCAGTTAAGATAGGTGAAATATTATTTACCGTACACCCAGAAATTGATAATTATATTAAAAAAATTTATTCAATTGGACGCAACCGGATTAGGATAACATTTAAAAACTATGCTAGTGCAAATACCTTAATTACTTCTAAATTGCTTATTCAAAAAAATCTAATTGCATATATTCCGAAATTTCAATTATTTAAATTAGGTGTAGTTAGGGATATAGAATCAGATATATCGGAAGAATATCTTAAAGATAAAATAAAAGAATTTGATCACCGTTGTAAATTCTCAGTGGATTATGTGAAAAGAATAAAGAGAAAAATAGTAACAGATGATAAAGTAGTTTCTAAACCTACAAAATTGGTAATTGTATCATTCAAATGTCAAAGTATACCAAAATATATCGTAATTAACCATGTTTTACATAATGTAGAAAAATACCATGAAAAAGTAATAATTTGCTACAACTGTTATAGGTATGGACACATGAGTAAGCAATGTAAAAGCAACCCTAGATGTCTTAAATGTCATGAGTCTCACCCTTCCGATTCTTGTTCTTTATCATCCTTTAATAAAAAATGTCTCTCCTGTGAAGGTGAACACTTCACTAATGAATGGGAGATATGTCCAGAATTCGACCGTCAAAATAAAATAAAACATTACATGTCTGAAAACAGCTTGTCTTTCAAAGAAACGCTTAAATTATTTCCTAAAGTAACCTATGCATCGATAACAGCTAATAATTCCTCAATAAATTCACATCAAATTCCAATTATGAACGCTCCATCTTTTTTTTATGCCTCTACTCAATTGTCCACATCCCCCTCACCCTCCAATCAGCTCGCCCTCCCTACAGTTTCAAACAGATATACAATAATAAAACCTCCAAAATCCAAACGACCCCTCCCTTTCTCGCAAGATCCAATAGCAATAGAACACCAAAAAATAATAAAGTTAAACCCCATGTCCACCAGACCTGGCGGCATTTTCAATTCATCTTCTTATCAATCTACATTTAATGCAGAACAAGGATCCAAAATACATGAATCTCCTAAAGAATTAACAGAACTAATATCAAATATAGTTATAAGTATTATTTCTAATATGAATCACAAAAATTTTGAAATCCCAGAAAAATCAGTTTTAATAAATTTAATTCAAACAGTTTTAAGTTCTCTCTCATATAATAAAGAATAGTTTGGTAATTTGTCAATGGAATTGTAGATCGGCTAACTCTAATAGAGAAAATCTTCTCCACCTACTAGAAGACCAGAAAGTTGATATCGCATTATTATCAGAAACTAGATTTAAACCAGAAAAGTATATTAACTTTCACGGATATAATATTGTCAGAGACGACCGCTTTTCAGCAACTGTCGGTGGTGGCTCAGCAATTTTAATAAACTCAAATCTGTATTATGAGGAAGTCACCATGAAAGTCGAATTATTAAACATCAATAAAGTAGCCATTAAAATTAAGTTTAAATCATTCACTATCACATTTATATCGATGTATGTTCCCCCAGGAGAAAAGTTATCGTTACAACAGTGGAACAATTTCATAACATCTATAGAAAGACCGTTCATAATAGGAGGCGACTTCAATGCTCATCACATTGCCTGGGGCTTGGACAATCATACAGATATAAAAGGCAAAATCTTAATGGACTGTATAGATGATAATAATTTGATATACAAAAATGATGGCTCTCCTACTTTCTTTAGGAACTTTTCGAAATCGGCAATAGATCTGACCATTTGTACTCCTGACTTAAGTCATCTGATCACTTGGAAAACACTTTAAGACCTATTCGGTTCAGACCATGCACCTATAAGGGTCGAATTAGAGGATCAACCAACTCATATATATAATATATATATATATATATATATATATATATATATATATATATATATATATATATATATATATATATATATATATATATATATATATATATAACCCGTATTCACAAAAGTGGAATTTAAAGAAAGCCGACTGGAAATTATATGAACAATTTTCGGAAGATATCTTTTCTCAATCTGAAGATATAAATTCATATGAAATATTTTTGGACAATATGAATACAACTGCATCCTACTGCATCCCCAAATTTAAAATAAAAAAACCAACTTCCAGAGGAAAATACTAGTGGGATTTAGAATGTGAGATCACCAAACCAAGAAAACCTACTTAAGTATAAAAAAGATGATGCCCACGTGAAGAAGATCACTAAACAAGATAAAAGAAATAGCTGGAGAGATTATGTCAGGTCCTTAAATAGGTCGGTCCCTATTAAAGATGTATGGTCAAAAGTTAATAGACTAAAAAATAGAAAAACTAAGAACAAAGTCCCTATAATACTATCGGAAGCTTCATGGATAGAAGAGTTCCACCAAAATATCACTCCACTGTCTGCAGAATTAGTAATTCCTGACCTATAAGTGAATGCGCAATACGACTATCCAGAACAAATTCGCTTCTTAATCAAACCATTTTCTGGCACTGAACTTTACTTTTCGTTAAAGAAAAATTCAAATTCAGCACCAGGTGCTGATGAAATCCATTACTCGATGCTATCAAATCTTTCAAAAATTGGTAAGACTGTGCTTCTAAATATTTACAATGAAATTTGGTCACGCCGCATAAAGATTCCTGACGATTGGCACGTTTATACTATTCTCCCGATCTTAAAACCCGGAAAATCGTTAAATAATTGTGATTCTTACCGTCCAATAGAACTGGCTTCATGTATACTTAAAACATATGAGAGACTAATTAAAAACCGTTTAGAATTTTGGTTAGAAAAGAACGACCTATTACCAAAAACTCAGTTTGGTTTTAGAAAAGGTAAATCCACACAAGAAAGCCTGAATCACTTATTGATAGACATTTAGGGTTCCTTTACTCATAAGAAAGCAGTTAGTGCTTTGTTTTTAGATATAAAAGGGGCTTATGACAATGTTGTCTCCACATTCTATATGCGAAAATGTTGGAAATAGGAATACCTGAAACTGTAACATGGAATATCATTAATTTGTATGTTAATCGATCAGTACACGTTAGATTAAATGGAGATAAGTCTAACACACGGTACACATCTTTGGGACTACCACAAGGTAGCATCTTGAGTCCTCTATTATATATTCCTTATACTGCTGATTTAGAAAATAAACTTCCTCAGCATATAAAAGTCTTACAGTATGCTGATCATGTTGCAATCTATGTAGAAAATAAGTCAATAGATAAATGTAATGAGTACCTTAAATCAGGATTGAATATTATAAAAAAATGGGCGACGGATAAGAATTTAACAATCTTGGAGAGTAAATCAACCATTGTTACTTTTACCAGAAAACGATATTCTCCTCCAAACCACCTACAATTTGATAATTATAAAATTCATTATAAAACTTCAATAAAATTTCTTGGCGTATTGTTAGACTCAAAATTAAATTGGAAAGAACACACAAATTATATATTGTGAAGAACGGAAAACGCAATGAATATCATCAAGACTGTAAGTGTCAGTAACTGGGGAGCTGACCTAAACATCTTAATATTACTATACAGAAATTTAATGAGATCGATCCTAGATTACGGATCTATATTTTATGGCTCAGCATCAAACGCTGTACTCCAAAAAATCGAAAGTATAAAAAATAAAGCACTTAGGTTAAGCACTGGTTATTTTCGTAGTACTCCCATATTGGTCATGGAATGTGAGCTTAATGAACCTCCACTTTCATTACGCAGAGAATTCCTAAGTGAGAAATTTATAGTTAAAGTGGCAGTTAACAATAAACTGTTGTTGAGTAAAATTGTACAACTAACCACTACATATCTAACTCATCATTACTGGGAAAAAAAGAAGCAGCTTTTAGTTGTGGAAAGTTTTCTCAACGTTTCTAGTTACATTGACGACATACACCAAATGGAACAAACCTCGTCTCGAAAATTAAACTATGAAGATTATTTATCTCCATTTAACTGCCATTTAAGTAATATTCTTGTCACAGATTTTCTTACTAAAATAGATCACCTTCAGTATGTACAACATCATTGGGGGAGTTATCAAAAATTATATACAAATGGTTCAAAAATGGACGGCAAAGTTGGATATGCTATATTCTACCCTCAAAAAAGTATAAAGATAAACAACAGATTACCTGACAAAATGACAACTTTAACAGCTGAACTCGCAGCAGTCAAAGAAGCCTACAAAATATGTATGAATCAAAAAGAACTAAACTATGTTATATTTACAGACTGCCAAAGCATTCATAAAGCAGTACATAAACTGAAATATAATTTACATAATTTTGAAGAAAATTATATCATCAGTGACATTATAGCACTGATAGCTTTGAAATCGGGCAAAAATATCATATTGTACTGGATAAAAGCACATATTGGTATAAAAAACAACGAAATAGTAGATGCTCTGGCTAAAAAAGTAACAATGAAAGAATCCACTCTGCAAACCTATCAACTTCCTATGGGTGATTTAATATCTGTAATCAGATCTCTTAAACGCACAAAATGGCAGGGACACTACAACAATTCAGACAAAGGCAAATTTTATAAAAGAATCCAACCCACAATTTCCGTCAAGACATGGTTTAAACAAGTTTCCAACAGAGGCTTCATCAAAACTATTTGTAGAATAAGAAGCAATCATTGTATGACTCCAGTATACAAAAGAAAATTAGGACTGACAAATAATAATGAATGTATATGTGGGGAACTAGCTGATCTACAACATATGCTGTTAGAATGTCCTTTACATTTTATTGAAATATCAAATTTTTTTACCAAGCTAGTTTCAAGTTAATGTTCAATTACCTTCTAATCTAACACATCTTTTAGAGTCAAAGAATCTAGATGTATATCAAATTTATATGGTCATATTAATTGCTTAAAATTAAAGCTCTGACAAAAAAAAACAATAAAAAAAATAAAGAATAAAAAAAGGAGAACAAAATAAAAAAAAAATAAAATAAAAAAAACTTACTAAGAAGATCTAAACCTCCGAGGTGTCGAATCGGGTTTATGTCTTAGCGTAGTAATAAAAAAAAATAAATAAAACAAAATAAAAAAAAAGTAAAAAAAAGTAAAAAAAAATAAAAAAAAAATTAAAAAAAGATACAAAAAATAAAACAGCAAAAACAGAGTACAAACTAGTAAGTAAGTTTCTAACATTTCATGTCTTAACTGTCAATACAATAGTTTTAAATTTAAATACTAACAATATCTTGTGTAAAGAGAGAACTCAAAACAAATTGACTGGCCAGTTGGTTGTCAAAACCAGTGCCAATAAACACACACACACACACACACACACACACACACACACACACACACACACACACACACACACACACACACACACACACACACACACACACAAAAATACAATATTATCGGCTGAAAAAATAGTGCTCAATAAATTACGTATACTGTTAGGTATGTTAAATGGAACACAATAATTAGCACAACGAGGACATAGAATTAAAAAATGGTAACAGTCAAAGGTTGGCGAAGTGCTTTATCTACTTTAACTTATTTAAGGCCGAAACTTTTGTCTTTCTTATATTGATGAGATATTTAATTTTTAGGCATATTAAGATTGACAAAAATAAATTATGGAAGAAATTTTACACAAATTACGGTATATTTTTCAAACAAGGTTGTCCTTTTAAAATCCCGGTGGCATAATCAATGATTGTGAATAACAAAAATAATTAAAAGTACCAAAATTTTAAAACTTACAGATTTTTATTCTAATTATTCCAACAAATTAAAATAAAAAAATCTGAAATATCTAGTTTGTATGATATTTATATCATACAAACATTACATTACATTTATTGCAGCAAAAATTACATTTTTTTTTGTGACAAGCAACACGAGTTTGAGTGTCCTTATAGACAATAAGGTGATATATCCGATCGTATCTTGAGTGACTATGCAAATTTGCTGAAGGTTTGCTAGGTTTTTTTTGTTATCTTTTTAAAAGATTCAATAATGCCTACTGTAATTGTGCGACGATGCTGTAAATGATCCATTTTACCACCACTAATTCTATGCAGTTGTCAGATCCACTATGTGGCTTATTATGGGAAAATACCATTTCTTGTTACTGATGGCAAAATACTCTGTAGCAGCTGCTATTTTCATCTGCCCGACGCACGCCACCCATGTTTTCGGTATACTGATTTATAATATTATTTTGATCAACAAGCACCTTCTTTTCTTGTTTTTGAGAATACCGTTAAACTTGATTTGTTTGATATGTCTGATTGTGATTGGATAATATAAAACAACATTATTATCATTCCATTTGCAAACTACTATTTCACTTTCCTCTGCCGTACAGTAGTCAACCGAACCTCTTTCTTGGTATCTTTTCAATATCACAATATTTACACTTTTTTTTTCTCTTATTGTAGCTGTTCCTTTACATCCCCTTATTATAAGTTCTTCCAAAAGCAGCAACGTGGTAAAATTCTTATCAAAATATATATCATAGGGTAATTTGGAAGTTTTGTCTTGCCCAAATCAAGAAGTTTATATTTATCTTGATTAGTGGTTAAAGATCTCAGATATGTATCAAACCACTTGACATAACCTAGCCTAGTAGTTCCCATCCAAAACTTATATCTCCATCTAATAGGTTTACCACGGATAAACTGCTTGGATCCATGTTTTCCATATTACGGAACCATTAAATCATCCAAGCTGTGGTTTTCTTCTTGTGGTGCTAAATTGAGAAATTTTTGATTTATTACATCAATCAGAGGTTAAACCTTTGAAAATATGTCCTGTGTATCCAATTTTGCATTGTCACAGCAATCTTCTTCTTCTTCACGTGCCATCTCTGTGACGGAGGTTGGCAATCATCATGGCTATTCTAATCTTAGATGCTGCTGCTCTGAATAGTTCAATTGATGTGCATCCGGACCATTCCCTCAAGTTACGCAATAATGAAATTCTTCTTCTTCCTACACTTTTCTGGCCCTGGATTGTCACAACAATGAATATTCTGTATTAGAAACCTGAAATGGTTCTAGACATTGCATTAGCTATAAGGTCGTGAGTATAATCAGGGGATTTTCCCAGTACATATATCACCTAGGAACACTCATATATCCACTATAAAATAAAATTCCAACAAAACACTTAAGTTCGTTTGTTGTAATATCGCCTTCACGGTTATGTAAATTGGTGTACATATTTAGAAACCTACCGGGGAAATGATGTTTTTTGGACCACCTATTCTACTCCAACTTGAAATCTTGCTATGTATATCTCTCTTGGCCCTTCGATAGTTTTTGCGGCGTTTGCTCTTCTGTTCTTTCACATTTACTGTAGTTACTTGCTTTTTAAACTTTGAGTTATTCTTTTTAGAGTGCAGCAAAGGCATGTTGTCTTCATCTTCATTGAAAGCGGATTTGGTATGGGTTTTTGAATCATTTTTCAAGTTACTTATTTCCACAGCCTCTTCATCACCGCTGTCCTCGTCAGTTTCTTTCCCATCTTTAAGGGAAAAAATAATTATGTCATCAGGAAGTTCATTATCTGACAGATTTTCTATCTCGTTCATCAACTAACTTAAAGTCAAAGGTTTTGGTCCAGTACCTAAAAAATATTCATTTTTTAGTATAGTGAAAAACGCCACCGTTCTTTATAAAGAACACCAAACTTTGATAACCAATATACAAAAATAATAATAGTTTTATATTATATTACTTTTTACTTTTTAACTTTTTACATACATTTAATATTAAAGGAATTTTAAATACGTACATAAAATATCTTTGAAATTAAAGGATTTAAACAATATATCTTTCTCACTCACTCACTTTTTCACTATCTCTTAATAACCAGCAATATAAAAAAATTATTACAGGCATATTTGTAACGTAACGAGGTCGTTTAATAGGAGGGTGGCCTAAAATGTTTTAAACGGTTCTGAGCAGTTTGGTCCGTTTTTTATTCTACATTTATTATCTTCGTAAAGTAATTTTATGTCATTTATGGAGGTCTTTGATCAAATAAAAGGCAGATATCGAGTACAGTTTATTAATTAAATCTTGCCCAAGTACTTTCGCTTCCTAGAGAGAGAGAGAGAGAGAGAGAGAGAGAGAATTCATTATCTCTCCTGATGTATGATGCCAACCATAATGTAGCTTTGCCTATTTTAAAAAATTTTAAACTGTTTGTCCTTGTGTAGTGTGGTGTAATGTACAATTTTATGTTTATGACATTCTATGATTGTTGGATAGGCCAAAATTAACGAAACGTCCCTGCAGATGCTCTAGGAAGCGAAAGTACTTGGGCAAGATTTATTTAATAAACTGTGCTTGATATCTACCTTTTATTTGATCAAAGTTCATTTATTCGAGCATTAAACCTTATATCAATTTATGTAGGTGTTATCTACTTCGTGATTTTCAATTGCTTTTTACAGGTTGTGGACTGGGACACTATCATAGGCCTTTCGTAGGGGAACAAATAGAATGTGCAATTCAGCGTTAAGCTTTTCTCTTTTGAATGTTTCTGTGAGCTCTTTCATAGAAAACAAATTATCAGTACATGAGCATCCGTGACGAAAACTACTCTGTCCGCAGTTGTTCCTCCATTCTTTTTTAAATGATTTTCCCATCCAACCTACCCACAGAAGGTGTGACGCATATTCCCCTAGCCCATTTTCTGTCCCTTCGGTAATTTCCCCTTAAACAAACATGTGTTAAATATTTGTTTTAATTCTTGTATTTTGAAGGTATGTCTCCAGCGACAGTGCTCTGTTTTTTTTTCATTCTTTTTACAGCTGATATAGCTACAGAAGCAGAAAAATGGCAAAAGTATTTCGAACAAATATATCAAGAAACGAATAGAGAAGAAAAAAGACAACAAAATCACAGAATACACAAGAGAAATAAAATAACAAACAGAGAACAAGATGACGAAGAAGAAGAATTGACCTATACAGAAGTAAAAGAGAAAATACGCAAAATTAAAAACGGGAAAATAGCGGAAGAAGACGGAATATGTGCAGAACTTATAAAATACGATGGGGCACTATACAGGCAGATTTATAAACTAATTCAGAATATATGGAGCAAAGAAAATACACCCGAAGATTGAAAGAAGGGAATTATAGTAAAAATCCCAAAACAAAGAGATCATAGAATATGCAAAAACTATCCAGGAATTAATTTACTGAATGTAACATATACAGTAATGACTGGTATAAGTAAAGACAGACTAACAATATATACAGAACAAAGCATAGGGGATTAGAAATACGGTTTTAGAAAAGGAAGATCAACGATAGACGCTATATATACGCTAAAACAATGAATAGAGAAAACATACGAGTTTACATACGATACACCACATATGCTTTTCCTAGACTTTAAACAGGCGTTTGACAAACTAAACAGAAGAAAAATGATCCAATACAAGAGAGTAATATACCAAATAAAATTATAAGAATGATAAAAATAATAATGCAGAGTTCCCAAGAATTAATAGACACCGGAAGAGAAAGAACAGAAATACAAAAAATAAAAAATGGAGATGCGCTTTCAACGGTACTATTTATTCTATGACTAGACAAGATATGCGTATGATATAACAATAGTAGCAACAGACAAAAAGGCATTAAAGAAAACCTTCCTAGAAATAAAAAACGAAGCCAAACTGAGAGAACTAGAAATAAATAAAAATAAAACAAGATACATAAACGTAAGCAAGAAAAAGAAGACACAAATGGCAGAACTGACAATTGATGCACGTAGTTTCATAGAGGTTGAAACATTCAAATATTTCGGAGTACTAGTCAACAAAAGAAATAAAAGTGTACATAAAAAAAAAGAATTCAAGCGGGAAATACAGCGTTTTATAGAAATAAAAAATGTTTAGAGATAAGAAGATAAGCTGAAACACAAAAATCTACAAAACGAAAATAAGATCAATAGAAGTATATGCTGGCTGAATCACAAAATATAAGAATGGATGGGTCAAGAGAACATATTTAGAACAATAAAAGCACAAAGAATTAGATGGTATGAACACATAATAAGAAGTGAGAACAGCAATCCGTTAAGAGTTATAACGGAATGGACACCGCCAGGTGAAAGAACCAGAGGCAGACCTAAACTGAGATGAAAACAACAAGTGAAAGAAGACTTAAGAAGTATAAAAATTAGAGATATAGAAAGGACAATCAAAGAGAAAAAAGAATGGAGAAAAGTAGTAGAAACAGCGAAGTCACCAGAAACTGTAAACTGAAACCTAGAATGGGATGATACCCCACACAAAAAGGATCTTTAAGTGAAAACAGCTTCAGCTTCTTCGGAAGCGAATATGTATGCATATGTATGTATGTATATATATATATACATATATATATATATATATATATATATATATATATATATATATATATATATATATATATATATATATATATATATTGTAAAGACTACGACCGTCAATTTATATTTCTAAAGTATTCAACTAGTGAATTCAGAGGTTTAATCGGTCATTCAGGTTGGCAAATAAAAAAAAGAAGTCAACTACTTCATAAGTTTATTGAAGACGTTTCGCTTTATATTTCTAAAGCTTCATCAGTTCTCTAAAATATAACAAATGACATTGAGTTTATAAGAAATACAGATATAGTTCATAACTTACAACTCAATATGTAGTATGTTATCGATGTTATCATATCTACTGTACACTTTACTCCTTATTTAAAACTAACTTAACCAAAAAAGAAAAAACAAAAAACAAAAACAAAAAACACACAAACTTTGCAGAAAATAATGTTCATATTCGTAGATATGAATATTTAAAAAATTTTAAACGAACATTTGGCTTCATTTAGATGGTTCTCCACTGAAGACCAACAAAGTTCTGATTTATTGCAATCTAAACAAACAACTTGACGCGATACCGAAAATTATTTTAAGGGCCATGTGTCACCAAATTCCAAGGTTTGAGACAATTATGAACTTCTACAGGGGACATTGCATAATTAGTTGGACAGGTGGAATTTATATGGCGGAAATATTCGATATATTATTTTTAATTTATGTTTTAATGAAACTTGGAAATAGGGGATAATTTTGTTATTATTTTGAACAAAACATACGCCAACTTTTAACTGAAGAATAATTGGTATCATTTATTTCGTAAGATGAGAGAGTGGTAAACCTGGCTCAAATTGTCGATGTCGGTTCTTTTGTTTATTGCCGATGAGTTCTTGAGGATCTCACACATTTCAATAAAGGAGCGTTTCTGATGGTTGTTTTGTTTCGCCAGTATTTTGGTATTTGTGAAATCAATGTGATGTTTAGTGGAAATGGCGTGTTGAGCAAGGGCACAAGAGGGTTTGGAAAGTCTGATGTCGCTTTTGTGTGAAGTTATACGCCCTAGAAGAGATCGACTAGTCTGGCCAATGTAGCAGGAGTTGCATTCTGAACAAGGTATCTGATAGACAACATTAGTGTGCTCTAACGAGCTTAGTGGAGTTTTAGACTTGGAGAATAACTTTCCAATGGTTTTAGTATTTTTTAGGGATATTTTGACGGGTAAGTTTTTGAATAGTTTAGTAAGCTTGTTCGTAATTTGTGGGAAATAGGGAAGAGAAGCATATTTTGTGACTGGTTTTGTGGTTAACGGGGAAATGTTTGTCTGTATGCTATTGGATATGGAGGCTAGTATTGCACCGTTGGGTGCTTCCGAAATAGAATGACCATAGCTTTTAGAGAAAAGATATCTGTTGATGATGGATATGGGGTAAGAGTTATCAATGAGAATGGATTTGAGTAAATCCAAGGATTCCCTCTTGTACCGCGTATGGGTCAACGTATGAACTCTAAAGCTAAGAGCTTGTACAAGGTTATGTTTGTATCTTATTGGGTGTGTAGAGTGGTAATTTAAGAACCGGTTGCTCGCCATATCTTTCCTGTACCACGTAGTGCCCAATGTGTTACTATGTGTGCGTATGATTCGCATATCCAAAAACGGTATGCTGTTAGCAACCTCCAATTCACAAGTAAATTGCAGGTGAGAATCAACGCTATTGAAGACTGATAAGGTGCTTAAAATCTTATCAGGTGGTGTTGCTAGGATCAAGTCGTCGACATAACGCTTTACAAAGGGAACCTGGAAATCTAACTTACTGATACTCTCATTGATAAGGTCATCGAGTACGAAATTAACTAGAATGGGGGAAATGGACGATCCCATGGGAGTTCCAAAGATTTGGCGATAATATTTGTCGTTAAATATTAGATAATTGGTGTCAAACGTCAGTTTTAATAATTCCGAGAATATTTCCCACGATACTGGACTGTGTGGTTGGATTTCATTCCAATGGTTCCGGAGTGACGGAGTTCCGGAGTTCCTGTAGAAGTTCATAATTGTCTCAAACCTTGGAATTTGGTGACACATGGCCCTTAAAATAATTTTCGGTATCGCGTCAAGTTGTTTGTTTAGATTGCAATAAATCAGAACTTTGTTGGTCTTCAGTGGAGAACCATCTAAATGAAGCCAAATGTTCGTTTAAAATTTTTTAAATATTCATATCTACGAATATGAACATTATTTTCTGCAAAGTTTGTGTGTTTTTTGTTTTTGTTTTTTGTTTTTTCTTTTTTGGTTAAGTTAGTTTTAAATAAGGAGTAAAGTGTACAGTAGATATGATAACATCGATAACATACTACATATTGAGTTGTAAGTTATGAACTATATCTGTATTTCTTATAAACTCAATGTCATTTGTTATATTTTAGAGAACTGATGAAGCTTTAGAAATATAAAGCGAAACGTCTTCAATAAACTTATGAAGTAGTTGACTTCTTTTTTTTATTTGCCAACCTGAATGACCGATTAAACCTCTGAATTCACTAGTTGAATACTTTAGATATATATATATATATATATATATATATATATATATATATATATATATATATATATATATATACAGTGTGGAAACCACTTATGGAATAAAATTGTTTGTGTCCTTATTATAGAAAATAATAAAAAACTCTGAGACACGTTAACTTTTAAATTTAAATGTGCGCTTTTTAAACACAAATTTATAGGTACAGGGTGATCCACGCAAGTCTGGCAAAGTTCATAATCCTTATTTTTAATGAAACACCCTGTATATTTTTATGTTTTTTAAAGATTCTTAACAACCTGATTTCAACGAACTATATCATGTAGGGTCTATAATGAATAATACAAGGTGAAATTTTGAAATTAGTAATTTATCACGTGTTATGGTATTATTTTAAATTAGCTAAATACACAAAATACACTTCTACTCTAAGTGTCAGTATATTGGGGAAAATTTCTGTTTAGTAACCGTGTTAACATTTTTTGTCATGAATAGGTAAAAACTGTCTGGATAGTGTGCTAATTAAACTAAATCGGTAAATAATGCGAATTGTTATCAATCAGTTGATGGTGTGTTGATATTTTACATTAAAATAATAAATTCCTTATTAAAAACTAATTTCTTACAGAAATAAAAATGAAATATTTAACTGAGACCCGCCGAGTTGAGATGTTACTGATGATCGGTTACGGGGAGAATTGTAGAAGTCAAGTTGAATTAGCAAACTTATTTAATCAGAGATATCCTCAGCTGCCTAATATTGCACAAGGTACTTTGTCTAAAATTTATGCACAATTCAGAGAACTTTGACATGTCAAACCATTAAAAAATAACCTAACTTCATTGAAGATGAGGTGAAAGTGGATATTTTGTTAAGTGTCGCAGAGAATTCAACATCAAGTTCACGTCAAATTGCACGTCAAAATAATGTGAGTCACACAACTGTCCTAAGGTGTCTCCATGAAGAAAAACTTCATCCATATAAATTGACTTTTGTGCAGGAGCTAACAGAAGATGATCCAGATCGTAGAATGTATTTATGCGAAAGAATTATGGATAAAATTAACACAAATGAAATAGCTCTTGGCATAATTATTTTTTCTGATAAATCAACATTTACATTGAACGGACAGGTAAACCGACAAAACTGTAGATATTGGTCAGCGGAGAATCCTCATTGGATGCTTGTGACACACACTCAGTATCCTCAAAAGTTGAATGTTTGAGCAGGTATTATAGGAAATCCTATTGGTCCTATATTTGTAGATGGTAATTTGACAGTGGAAAAATATTTAAGCATGCTAAGAGACGATGTTCTTTCTCACTTAGATAACTTATATCCCAATCCAATAGATCCTACCCTACCGCATGAGACTATCTGGTTCCAGCAGGACGCTGCAACACCTCATTGTGCTTAAATGGTGAGAAATTACTTGAATGAAATCTACTTCAATAACTGGATTGGACGAAGGGGTACTATTGAGTGGCCAGCTAGGTAGCCAGATCTTACGCCTTTGGATTGTTTTCTGTGGGGTTATCTCAAGAACAAAGTATATGCAACACAACCAACTAGCATTGAAGACCTCGAAGAAAGGATAACTACAGAAATACGGAATATTTCACCTCATACTTTAAAGTAAATTCGGGATGAGTTTTATAGGAGACTGTGTTATTCCCAACAACAAGGTGGAGAACATTTTGAGCATTTATTTTAATGTAATCCGATCAATTACTTCGGGTATTCTATGAATTAATTGTCTTGAAGAAAATTATACTTAATTTCAAAATTTCACCTTGTATTATTCACAATAGACCCTACATGATATAGTTCGTTGAGATCAGTTTGTTAGGGAGCTTTAAAAAACATAAAAATATACAGGGTGTTTTATTTAAAAAACAGATTATGGACTATGCCAGACTTGCGTGGATCACACTGTACATTCAAATTTATGTTTAAAAAGCGCACATTTAAATTTACAAGTTTAGGTGTCTCAACGTTTTTTATTATTTTCTAAAATAAGGACACAAACAATTTTATTCCATAAGTGGTTTCCACACTGTATATATATATATATATATATATATATATATATATATATATATATATATATATATATATATATATATATGTTATAGTTTTGAGTTTCTTGAAGCGTACTATATTTAATATAAAATTAGTTTTTCTTGGGTTTAAGTTCAATAAATTATATTATATGTGGAACTAGATTTTATTTTCCATAGGAAATAGATTTTCCGTTTGCTGCCAAAACGTTCATTTCTATGGAAAATAAAATCTAGTTCCACATGTAATATAATTTATTGAACCTAAACCCAAAAAAACTAATTTTATATTACAGTATTGCAGGTATATCTCCAGGGCCAGTTGCTCTGTTATTTTTCATCCCTTTTAGTGCATTTATTATTTTCAGATGTCGAGTTCCACAGAAAATATCCAATGTTTTTTTATGCTAAAAAAATGGTTTTGAAATTTAAGGGTACATTCGTGGAACCATGATTTTTTTAATTCTTTATTAGCGTTTTTTTACCTGGGTCATTTTGTTCCATCCACATTACATGCCCTATCCACCTCAGACGTCTTATCATTATTTACGATATCTGGTTCCTGGTATATTCTATAAGGTTCAAAGTTGTGTCTTCTTCTTCATACTCTCATACATCCCCATTGCCATTAACTGCTCCATAGTACTTAGTACTTTTCTTTGGAAACATCCTAACATGTTTTTATTACTTTTTGTTAGAGTCCATGTCTCTGAACCATATGTTAGGACTGGACATATTATTGTTTTGTAGAGTTTTATTTTTGTATTTCTCGATATAATTGTGGATTTAAGGTGGAGATTGAGTCCAATATAGCATTTGTTATATAACAAGTGCTATATGTCCAATATAGTATTGCAAATTCTGCGGTTTATCTCTGCGGTAGTATTATTTTCAGTGTTGAGGAGCGCTTCCAGGTATACAAATTCGTCCACTTCTTCGATGACGTCGTTTTATATAACAAGTGGTAGTAAAGGATTTTAGGATTTGTGGTTGCGTGCTTATTTTCATATACTTCGTTTTGTTGGTGTTTATTATTAAACACATTTTTGTAGCTGATTCTTTTAATGCTACATATGCCTCTTGTACAGCGTTTTCCGTTCTACCAACAATATTGATATCATCAGCATAGGCAAGGATTTGCACTGATTTATTATATATTGAACCAATGGTTGTGATTTGTTATATACGTATTACTTTTTCCAGAATCATATTGAACAGTATACAGGAGGGATGGTCTCCCTGGTGCAGCCCGTTATTTATTTTAAAGGGTTCAGACATTTCCCCCTGAATTCGTACTCTACATTCAACTTTTTCAAAAGTTAGTTTTGTTAAATTTACCAACTGATTTGATATTCCTAGCTCTTTCATTGCTTTAAACATTTCTTTTCTATTCATAGACTCTTAGCCTGCTTTGTAGTCTATAAATATTTGATGAGTATCTATGCCATATTCCAGTGTTTTTTTCGAAAATTTGTTTCAGGGTTGCAATCTGACGAATTGTCAATTTACCACGTCTAAAACCAGTCTGGTATTTTCCTTCTATCCGTTCTGCATACGGTGCCATACGATTAGATAGTACTGTTAAAAATATTTTAAACGTTGCATTTAAAAGCATAATTTCTCCGTGGTTAGAGTATTAAAAGATATCTCCTTTTTTGTGAATGGTGCAAAGTATTCCACTATTCCAATCATTGGGGAGGGATTTCGGTGTCCATATTTCTTTTATAAGCTACTGTAATGCCATTATGGTATCGTCGCCACCTTATTTATATAGGTCAGCTGGTAGACTATCTATTCCGAGTGATTTGTTTCTGGCTAGTTTGTTAACTACATCTTTAACATGAAGAATCGTTGGTGGTTCCTCTTACCTCTCGTCTGTTTTCTTACCTTATGTCTTTCGACTTTCAGGTTTTCTTTTTCTTACTCTATATTAAGTGTCTGGTTAAAGTATTCCACCCATCTATTTAATACATCTTTCCTTGTTGTTAATAGGTCGCCATTCTGACTTCTGCATTGCCCTGTGATTGCCTTGAATTCTTTTCTGTTGATGTTAACTCTTTTATAGAATGCTCTGAATTCTTTCTCTCTGTTGAGGTTTTTTATATATTTAAGTTCCTTACTTAAGGGTTTAATGGCTTCATTTTTTTCTTTTGAGTATCCTCTTTTTTTCGCTTGTCTTTGTTTGGTAATTCTCTACAGTTGTTCTAGTTCGTCGGGTAAGCATCTTTCTGTAGGTTTCATTTTTTTCTTTTGTTGCATTCTTGTATTCATCGTCAAATCAATAATTTTTATGGGCACACATTTCTGTTCCTATTTCATCTTTCGCTGCTGCTTCAATGTTTTCCTTTATTCTGGTCCAGTAGGAGTCTATATCTGTCTGGCCTTCTTCATTTACATTTTGATTCCTTAGCTTGTTGGTGAGGTTCTTTACTGGTGTTTGAAATTTAATTATTATATAAACTAAATAAGATGTTTACAAATAATAATTATATTAATATGAAATTATTTTAACACCGGAAGTCTCATGTAATTTAAACAGATGGTTTAGTATTGTTATTTGGATGACATTTATGACTTTTAAATGTTGACAATCATTACGAATCGAATCTTTTATTGATAGATATTCTTTTAATTTTTTACTTGCCATTTAATTTCTGTATTTTGTTAGTTGTTTTTCATGCAGTTTTTATTTAAAACCAGCTTAGAATAAATATATTATGATGACTAGAAAAGAATTGATCGAGACTAGTAAATCGATATGAATACCCGCTATTTTGTGGCCCTACCCGTGAGGCCTTCTCGTCGTATCGCTAGTTTCGTGACGCTCGTCTGAGCATTTTACCACAAAGAAAAAAGAAATACAACGCCAGTACAGATGCTTCGCTTAAAAAAATTGGTCCCAAGAGTGTGCCCTCAAATTTCAAAATCAATGTGTTTGACATCTAAAAAGTGGATATTTTTCGTGAAATTCGACTAAATGCAATTTGTGTTTGCCTGTCTTTTATTTCATAAGTTGGGGGAGTATATAGATATCTTTTTACTTAAAATAACTAAGTAATATTTGATTCATTTGTATTAGTTCTATTTTTATCTTTCATGTGTATTCTGTCTGACGTTCCTCAATCGTTTGCCATTTCTCCCTCGATTTTAAGCTTTCCATTAAGGTTTTTATACCTTTACATTTTTCTTTTGCCAAAATTGTTTTTTTTTTCTGTTCTCTATTCCCTTTTCTTTGTTTCATATATTGTCTTCTGTATTCTCTTCTGACTCTTGATCTCCTGTGATCAGCCACTTTTGGTAAGCTTTCTTCTTTTCCTTTATTTGGTTTTCTATCTTTATTTTCCACCAATACGGATTTTTGTTTTTATAATATATTTGGTTATTTTCCCTTTTAATGGCTCCTTCCTCTTTAGTTTTCTTGGCCCTTTTTCTTTATTTCAGTAGGTACCGCTATAACCATTTTCCATTGTTTTAGTTCTGTAAAAGTTTTTTTGTTATTTCTTGTTTAAACTCTGTACATTCCAATATACTACATTCATTGTCCGTTTTTGCAGTTGAGTTTGCTTCCGTTTTTTGTTTTCGTCTAGTGTCTAAGGCTTTTTATTGCAATTGTTGCTTTAATTTTGATTTTCCAGGTGCTGGGGAGCTAACTCCACAACCTGACCCTCCTCCTTCCTCAACTGGGCTTAGTACCGGCTACGGCGGAGTTACGTGGTACCTTTAGATGAACTTTATTCTAATACAGTTCAAATATATCTTTCGATGAAGATTCCAGCAGTCCCATTTACCTATTTTCAGGCTGCAGTTGACAATATCTTTCTTTTAAATAAGGATAATGTTTTGACATTTCTTTCCTCATACATGGTATATTCTATGGTAAATTTGCCCAATCAATATTTATTATTATAAGTTTTATTTAAATATTATAAGTGTCAACATTAAACATATTAAGGAGACCCAAATTTTTTGTTCAGAACTATAAGAAATTTTCTAATAAACGAGCTAAATATCAGGACTTTATCTTCTCAATCTCAGTCTAGTTAACAAATGATTAATACAAAGAAAATAATTTGCTGAAAGAAGACAAACGAAAAGGCTTTACTCTAATTTCATTGCTGACTCTTTTTAACAAAACCGACCAACAAATTAAAATTTTCAAAATGAGTGGCAGAATTTAATTACTGATGCGTTTTGAAAAGTTGAAAGTGAGTGAAGGATTATTGTGAGAAATACCATTTATCATGCACCAAATCATGTGGCGAGGGTGTCAAAAGGCGCTTTCAACCTCTCAGTGACGTAGCAGGCAATCTTCTGTTAATTTTATATTACTGTTTAGCTCTAGATAATTTTAATTTAAGTTTTTATTTTTTTTGTTGGTATTTTAAAAACATTCATTTCATTTTATTTAAAATATTTTTTGTTAAACTTGCTCTTGTCTCTTACGAGTATTCCAATCTTTCGATTTGGTTTGCACACTTTTATTGTCGTTAATTAGACATGTTTGTCTGGTATAATTTATCAAATTTTGCGCTTTGTTTGCTTCAATGTGTCTTTCCTTGTCCTCAAATTTTGTGGCGCTCATAATTATGTGCTCTAAAGTTCATGGACGTTATTAGTCATATTTCTACATTGCCACAATATAAGCAATTATTGCTTAGAAATTTTCTAACAATAATTGAAGACCTGTCCGGAAAAACATTGTAAGCGACAAATTTTAATAACGTGATATTTCAGTGGAAAAACGTACTTTGTGCGTTAAGCAAATTAGTGACACCATCTATTATAATTAATTTCAATTCAATGCCCTCCTTACAGAACTACAAAATACGGCACGAATGCGAAAGGAAAAACGTTAGTTGTGCATTAAACATGTCGGAGTGTGGAGAGTTATCGCCTATAACATGTGTCTTAAATCATCTAAATAAAGGTAAAAAACGACAAATAAATTTTGAAAACTGGGCCAAAGAAAAGCGTAAGTGCTTAAAAAAACAGTAAAGTTATAAAAATGTTTCTCTTCTAGAAAAATTGCCTCCTAATGTGGTAAGTGGAAAAGTTACATGTGTTGAAAATCTGTAAACTCATATTTTCGTTTTAGGCTAGATCTTGTGCACGATTATGCACCCTTAAAATGATACACAACGTATTTAATGATATCTATAAGAAAACATACAGTGAACAGTCATAATATTTGGGGATATCTATGGAAGTAGGGGAGCCAAAGAGAAGGAGGGTAGACAAAGCCACATCAAAACGTCAGTGTACTGTAAAATATTTTTTGTTGATTACTGGAAAAAGATAATAGGTATGCCAAATAATGTTTTGTGAAATGTATTTGATAACAAAATGCAGAGTTCAAATTTAATTTGAAAAAATCAAGTCAAATCAAAAGTTGCTTGACTGTCGTCAAAAACTTGTAAATCGTCAAAAAAAAAAAAAAAAAAGAGTCTGTAAAAGACCTAATCAGACAACATGTCTCGTCTTCAACTCCAACAAAAAATGGTGCCTTAACCCTGACCTAAACATTAACAACATGCTGTTTGAGCTGTTTAAAATATTGTATCTAAAAGTTGAAGTAAAATTACATACTTACAGAGAAATGTTTAAAGAAGATTTTAATTTGCGTTTTAGAGTTCCTCTCTCCAATACTTGTAAAATATGTGATGAAAATTTTATAAAACTGAGTGCTGCAGCGAACGAGGAAGAACGAAAGTAGACTCAAACTGAATTCGAGATACTAAAAGATAAAGCTAAGATTAATACTATTATAAGAATTAATATTATACTCCGCCTAAGTTGTCTGATAAGTCGATTGAGTAGCTCATCGGATGACACTGCCGGTCCCAAGCCCGGATAAAGGAAGAAGGTTCGTAAGGCGAGGTTAGCCACCTACCTGGGGTAAAGAATCCATACTGGCTCACAGAACTGAAGATACAACCTCGGATACCGGACGGAACTATCAGATGACGATACGCTCTATGACAACGGAAAAACGAATTGGTAAACGAAAACCTAAACACCCCATCACAAGAATCACGTGCTGGAACTTAACGTCGTGGAATGGAAGAGACCAGAAGATCTTACCAGAAATGAAGAAACATAATATTGACATCTGCGCAATCTCCGAGACAAAGAAAAAAGGCCAAGGAATATCAAAATACGGAGAGTTTACACTCATATACAGCGGAAAAGCTAAACAAGAAAAAGCACATTCAGAAGTCGGAATTTTTCTGCACGATAAATACACGCAAAGCATCGAAGACATCGAATACATCAACGACAGGTTATTAAGAATCTCTATAAAAATGCGTAACATCACAACACACCTGATAAGCACATATGCCCCAGACATACCTAAGCCCACAGCAGAAACTGAAAATTTCTATCAGCAACTACAAAACACCGTAGATAACATAAATGCTAAACACAACGTTATTGTATTCGGGGATCTTAACTCACGGATCGGAAACGATGTCATACTACTACTACTACTACTAAGGATTTCCACAGTTTTCACTGTCTTCCTTCACTCAACCGTTTTTTCCAATTTTCCCTGTCATTCCAGTCTCCATCTCGCAGGGTTCTTTTCTCCATAGCCTCGTCGATTTCATCTCTGAATGACCTTCGGGGTCTTCCTCTCTTTCTTCTTCCAATCGGGCTTCATTCTGTGATTTTGTTTATCCAGCGTCCTCTGTCCGCTCTTCTGACGTGGCCGTACCAGGATAGTCTCTTCTCCTCTATATAGTCGATTATGTCTGATTGCACTCCCATTCTCCGCTTAATCTCTGCGTTTTCAATTCTGTCTCTTTTTGTAAGTCTACAGCTTCTCCTCAGGAACTCCATTTCTACTGCTCTTATTCTACCTCTATTTCTCTTGTTTATTATCCAGTTTTCGGACCCAGATGTCAGGATACTTTTTGTCAGGGTGTTATATATTCTCTTTCTTGTCTTTATCGTAATGTTCTTATCCCACAACACTGAGTTTAGTTGTCTTATACAGTTTCTTGTTTGTCTCAGTCTGTTGTTTATATCTTCTTCTGTTGTTCCCTGGTTCGATATTATGGTTCCTAAATACTTGAATTTATCTGTTCCATTTATTTGTCTTCCCTCGTCTATCTCTAGGTTTCTCATATCCTTGTTTTCTGTTGTTAGGTATTCGGTTTTCTCTAAGTTTATTTCCATTCCGTTGTTTTTATATTCTTCTTCTAGTTTTCTGAGCATAAAGCTGAGATCTTCTTCATCTTGTGCGATGACTACTTGATCGTCGGCAAAACTTAAGGTGTATAGATATTCGTCTCTTACTGGTATGCCCATTCCTTTGCACTTTCTCCTCCATGGTTTGAGTGTCTTTTCCAAGAATATTTTAAACAGAGTAGGGGACGTAGCACAGCTTTGTAGAAGTCCTTTTGTCGTCTTAAATGGATTGTAGGCTTTATTTCCACATTTAATAGCTACTTTGTTTTCTTTGTATAGTGCTTTAACTGCTTTTATTAGTGTTTGTCGGATTCCGAGATCATTCATTGCTTCCCATAATTTGACTCTAGGTATTGAGTCATATGCTTTCTTTAGATCAACAAAGGCCAGATGGACCGGTCTACCTTTTGCCATTTTCTTCTCTATCAGTTGTTCTAATGTGTACGTATGATCTAGGCATGATTTTCCTACTGTGAACCCTGCTTGGTCTTCTCCAATTTTTCCTATTATTTCAGTTTCTAGTTTTTCTTTAATAATTTTCCCGTAAAGTCTACCTACCGACGATATTATACTAATTCCTCTATAGTTTTCACATTTTTTCCTGTTTCCTTTCTTATGTATGGATGTGATGTATGATGTCATACCAGGTATAAAACAAAAGTATAACAAAGAAATAATTAATGAAAACGGCGAAGCATTAATAGACTTTTGCGCTAGAAATGAAATGAAAATCAACAACACATACTTTGCTCATAAAAACCAACATAAATACACTTATAATAATAATCGAGGCCAGCGGTCAATATTAGATTTTATAATCACAAATCGAGTGATAACACCGTCACGAGTACTTGATGTCAGAACCCTAACATTTGCTAACCTGGGAACCGATCACAACCTTGTTTTATGCAAGATGCTACTAGAACGTCCGCAACGAAACAGAAAACCCCCAATGCAAAGAAGCTAAAAAACAGAAAATCACCTGGAACAGATGGTATACCCAATGAACTCTTAAAATATGGAGGCTCTGAACTTGGAAGTAAACTGTCACAACTATTTAACAAAATCTTAAACGACACAGAAACACCAGAGGAATGTCATAAAAGCATCACAATCCCCATATTTAAAAAAGGACAAAAAACTTGCCCACAAAACTACAGAGGAATAACCCTCTTAAATACAACGATGAAACTTTTCACAAGTATTCTCAAGGACAAATTGGAAAGGCAAATCACTAATGCTGAAGAACAACAAGGTTTTACAAGAGGGCGGTCTATAACAGATGCAGTATTTATAATAAAACAAATAAAAGAAAAAGCTATAGAAGTTCTAAGCATTCTAAATATATTAATAGAAAATAGAACACCGACCAACATAACAAAGATAGTCCATAACCTAAATAACAACAATGTATCCAAAGTTAGAGAAGGAGACCAATTCACTGAAAATATTCCAACACCGGGAGGAATTAGATAAGGCGACAGTTTAAGCCCCTTCTTGTTTAAGCTACTCATGGGCAAAATCATAAACAAAGTAACATCTCTCAATCTCGGATACAGAATGGGTAACAAAAGAATTGGTATGGTGTGTTACGCAGATGATGCAGTAATTATTGCTGAATCAGAAAATGATCTTCAGAGACAGCTCTTTCAATTCTTTCAAATAAGCCGCCAACTAAATATGACCATTTCTACTAACAAAACTAAATGTATGACAATAGCAAAAGATCCGCTCAGATGTAAGTTAGTGGTTGAGAACAATCCCATAGAACAGGTGATGCAATTTAGATATCTGGGCATAGATATATCAAGCACACACGACCCAGTAAAGGACCTAAGGAGTCAGATCAATAAAGCATCCGCATTGTCGGGATGTCTGCGAGAGATTGTCTGGTCAAATCAGTATATGCGCACAGATAGTAAAATTAGAATCTACAAGACTTGCATACTACCGATCATGACATATGGCATAGAAGTGCGCGAAGATACCAAAAAAACGAAACAGATGCTAAGGGTTGCCGAAATGAAAACCCTTAGAACAATAGTGGGCAATACAAGAAGAGACAGGGTGAGAAATACAAACGTCAGAGAGCAGTGCAAAATTCAAGATATTGTAAAATGGGGAAGGCAGCGTAAGAGGATGTGGTACAATCATGTAAGACGTATGAATGGATGAGAATAGACTCCCAAAAATTGCCCTAGAAAACAACCCGCCCGGTTCAACACCGGAAGACCACCTAAAAGATGGACAGTTGGCAGGGTTGATAGTGATAGTTGGCAATCTACCTTCCAGGAAATTAACCAGAGGCAGCTTCAAAATTAAACAGATCGAAAGATCGCCAAGAAGTAGAAGAAGAAAAAGAAGAATATTAAACTCAACTGGCTTCAGGGTTGAACCGCGTCGATTATCGAGCGAAGTAATAATCGGATAATAAGAGATTTGTTTATTATAATGGAACTCTACTATGGACATGAGATGAGAGGCAGAAATATTCATTAATAAACTCCATTAATTCAAGGAAAGCGAAATGTGAGAAGACGAATAGTATCCTGAATTAAAAGCCCGAGAAAATGGTTTGGATACAATATCGCAGATGAATTATTTAGAGCGACGGTCAGACAGATGTGCAGATCAATGAAAGAAAAAAGAAGAAAAACTTGGAAGTTTGGATATGTGTTTTTATTTTATTGTTTTGGTTCCCGGTTTTCTTTATAATTTTCTTTGATTTTGATTCTCATGCCATAACTATTTCAAATAATTATTTTATATTTTCAGTCCCCTGTCGTTCTTGCAAATAATATTGTCTAAATATGGAAATTTTATATTTAATTCCTTTGACTATTTTTTTTGCCTGCAGGGGAACTTTTTGTCCATTCCAGTCAAAAAACACCCTTACCGGAATCATCTTATGCTTATATCTGTAAATTCTGATAAATTTGGTTATAGATGATTTAAAAATAATTAAGAGTCGTCAGTAGTTGGACCGTTAGTGATAATAGAGGTATATGAATCTTGCCCAGTTTATGATTTATTATGACAATTAAATATTTTATTAACAAATCCTTTTCATAGTTTTATACAGAACGCTAATGTAATTTTTATCATACTCATAAAGTTCTTTTATCCACAAGTTTTAGCCGACATAGGAGACCAAAAGTTCGTTTTTAACCCCTAAGTAAATAGGTGAAATCTTCAGCCGTATGGTAGAGGATTTATAGGAACAGAACAAAATGAATAGAAGTCGTTCGTGACTGCGGTTGGTAATAAAACGGTATAAAGGGTATACAGTTCAAATAAATTGCTGTAAGCAGGTAATGAAATGATATCACTGTCGTGTAAGAAAGTTTATTACAACCTATGTACGTAAAGAATTTTAAGGCAAACGTAATTTACAGGCTAAGGCAAATTAATAATTCTACACAAAAAAGATATTTAAATTTTTTTACCTAATATAAAAATAAATAAATAAAAATTAAAAAACCAAGTATTTTTTAATTACCGCTTTTAAAAAACTAATACGGACAGACATAAACTACGGTTAAAAAACTATTAGGACATAGGCACATATATTGGAAAATCACACAGTGCCATAATTTTTGACAGGGTGTATAATGTTATTTAATTTATTTTTTCTTTTTTCATTTTTTTACAGTAGGTTTTTACAAATGAAGAAATGCTAAATATGAGTTGTGTATAACCATAAAGAAATTTCTCCGGCAGTTCTGTATGCAGATAAAGGCAACCAAATCATAAAACTGTTTCAAATATATTTCATCCTCGGACTGTAAGAATTCTTCTTTTTCTGTCCACCCAGAAATTTTCATGCCTTGTTTTTTATGTGCTTTTTCTTCTCTCAAGGATGACAAAGGTTATCTGATGTACAACTTTATTTTATGATGATGTCCTCTTCCTACGTGCAATCTCAGTTGAGGTTCGTGACCATTATGGCAAATTCGGTTCTAACATGTACTGCTTATATTAGGTTATTTCCGTTGGTGTTCGTACAATCTCTTATATTGCAGACACCTCTTCTCTTTTCGATCTATACTTCTTCCTTCTATTTTCCCCCCAAGATTAGTACGAATAGCTACAGTTCGTACTCACTGTGGCGCATAATATAAATGTGGCTCATCTTAATAGTTCGGACTAGTGATGTAGTATCTATTGTATTAATTCTTATGAATTTTGTAACTATAGGGATCTATTACTATTAATTTCTAAGATTTACTGAATCCTTGCTTCATTTAAAATCTATATTACAGATTATTTTTCATGACTAAAATATGCAGTCTTTCCCTTTTATTTGGAGATAACAGGAGACACTTTCGTTGAATTGGTCGTCGTATATTGTTGCACAGAACAATTACTCTACTCGTTATCCGGTCCAACGTAGTATGTTTCAAAACAATGAGAGTTTTTCACGGCCTATCCATCTTTTAGGTGTCCATTAGTTATCCATTTGCGAAATATTCTACGTATCATTTCAATCCTTGCCATTATCTCTTCATCGCATGCATTTTCATGACTTAACCAACTTTCCAAATATCTAAAGCTTGATACGATCTCAATATTGTTAGTTGTTATTGAGATCGGTTGTATATTTATTTTGTCTACAGCCATCCATTTTTTTATGTTAATATTAATGCCCCATCTGCGACCTATCTCATGCACTCTATCCAGCAGTATTTGCAAGGCCACCATGGTTTCTGCGATGTTGGCAGTGTCATCGGTGTATGGTATGTTGTTTATGATCTCATATTCTATTTTTATTTCTTTTGACCTGCGATGCAGGGTCTCACAAAATATGTTCTTTGAATAAATGTTAAATAGCAGGGGTGACACAACACAACCCTGTCTTACACCATAGTTGAGGAAATAAAGCACAAAAATAGGCCTTACTTTCGATTTTCCGCAAAATAAGATGGAATTTTTACTTACATACTAAACAAACGACTACTACAATTAACTGAAAATATTGTTGAGAATATAAAACCGGTTTTCAATAAGGAAGATCTACAACTGACCAGGTATTCAGTGAAGTAAATTCTAGACAAATCGTGGTTGAAATCTATTAATATGTTGGGTACATTGAGGTGGACAACATATTCAGATTTTAAACAGGTTTTAAACAGCTCTAATTGATTCACGAAAAGCAGCTGTCAGAATACAACTAAGAACTTCTCAATAGGTAAAGGTTTAAAGCAAGGAGACGGGTTAGCACCGACACTATTCAATCTTTGTCTTGAATATGTGGCAAGACAGGTAAATATAGGTAGAGCTCATCTCCTAACAAACAAATTAATATAGATTGCCGCCTATGCCGATGGCATCAGTATTATGTTTCACAGAATAAAAGAGGCGGCAGAAATATACTTAAATTTAAAAACAGGGGCAAAAGTGGCTGGAATAAAAATAAATATTCAAGAGACAAACAAACTAGCACAGGGAAGTGCTAGGGGAAACAGACACACAGTTGAATTAGTGGACGATATTCAAACTGTAGAAAGTTTCACGTATCTGGGAGTTGTATTAATTACTGATGGAACAGAAGAATCACAAATTCAAAGAAGAATAATTCATAAAGGGAAACTAAGCTTAATTTTCACCAGAATGTCTCTAAAGACATACTGTTTACTTATTGTTTTTTAGGTCTGATCCCTTTTATTAGCTTATAACAATTAGCCACATAGCTCCACAATCTCTGCGCAGACATGAGGTAAACAGAAGTAAAATAAAATAAATTATGAACAAAATTAAACTGTCAATCCACCAGGACATACTTGGGCTTACAACAAATTGACTGCCATCCCTAAACCTACCCTTATATCTTGCTCAGGCTTAAGGAATCGCTGACGACTGCTTCAACGTGACTGCTGAATAGATGGAATGAAGATGGTTGTTACTTCCTGCGAGAACTCCGTAGGTCTATCAGGAAGGTCTATCAGTAGTTTTAATGTCCCTCGCCATATCTGCAAAAGTTTAAACAAAACTTCAAACAAAAAATTGCCACTGTGGAGCTGCAATCCATTTTATCCATCATATTATCCAGAAATATGAGCAGAGAGCATATCCTGGCGATCCAATGAATTTAAAGGCTCCAATAGCCCTGTACCTTAAGTGGATACCTGCAAGTATTTATAACATATGAAATCTATCTTTGACCTATTTTTCACATTATATTATGTATAGTTAGTAAAAGAACTGTGTTATCCACATTTTACATTTTACAAATATCTTATATTACCATGCGTGCTTTACGCTAAATAACCACCACTTAGATGCTCCAAATTTATCCTTTTCATTACATTGTAGCATTTTTGTTTCACCCCGTATATCAAAAATACCGAAAAATATTTATAATCTCTTTGCGTCTCTAAGATTGATAATATAAACATTCTTAGTCTGTTTATAATAACACAAATTGCTTTTTCTTTTGATATTTATTCCGCCTGTTAGATATTTACGCTGGAAATAAACAATAATCTTTCCGCTGATGCGGGCAAGAGACCGATTTTGGGAGAATGATATCACTCTTCGATAAATTGGCAGCGAGAGCAGTCGATTTTATTGTTGAAGTCATGAAGAATTACGTAACATCGGGAATTCAATAGTGTGAAGTGTAGCAGTCACAGCTTAGGTTCCGAACGGGAAAATATGGTTCTCGGCAGAGAATTTTAAAAATTATTTTCATTTTATTCCATGAGTTTTGGTTAGGAAGAGGTGATTAAGCTCAATTGCTATGTGGCAGTCTTTGTGAAGCGAAATAATCACCGGTTTGTTGCAGTATTCCGTGTCAGGGGATTTGATGAACAGCATGTCTGAGGCCTAAGTGAGGACCACATGGTTTTAAGTGAAAATTAAGCAGTCCAGTTTTAAAGAATACATATTGTTATTATCAGGATAACCTGAAGTCCAATTCGATATTTGACCTCCACACAATTTGCCCAGTTTCCATTTTGTCTCATATGGGTCGAATCCAGATAGTTTGACGTTTTTGTGGGACAGTGTTTTTTTTGTACCCAATTCCAAGGTAACAAACTTTCTTAATGACCCAAAAAAAAATGATAATTCAGCCAGTCAAGCAAAGTACTTTTGTATAAATTTATCTAAATAAAATAAACATTCTTCCATAATATACTAAGATTTGATTTCACGACAAATTAAAAGGTTATTTTTTGTTGTGGCTTATTCCCATTAAAATAGTATCTAATTTAAAATGCCACAAAAAAATAGCCTCAGAACAATATTAAAAGATATAAATACATATAAGTTTTATGGATCAGCTAATTGTGATATTTTAGTTTTATTTCAAATAAAGTTAACCTTGATAATTAATTAAAAATTCAGAAAAGTTTGATATTTCAGTTCGAAATATGACAGTTAGTATTATCCTTCTCTGTTATTCTGTACATATCCAAAAATTTTAAATTCTGTTTTGTTTTGTTAAAAGTAAAAAGTTTTAAAAAATTTTAAAAACATTTTAAATTCTATTTTGTTAAAAGGTTAAACTCAATGTAAGGTTTGTTGATAAATTTTGATAATTTTATTTGTAATAACTGTTAATGTGAAATAAAAATAAATATGTAATGTTTCTCTTTAAACCAGGAGTTTAAAATTATTTTTTTTTAAAAGATTTTTACCCTTAAAATTTTTTAGGAAAAAAAAGCCTTTCTTTCTAATTAGCAAGATTTTTTAAGCGGCGACTATTTTAAATAGTTTAGGAGTCTTCTTATTCACGACCTAGCTCTCCAACCAAAACACGAGTAGCCGTTCGCAAACTTTTCAATTTATTGGCTTACCCTATCTCCAATCCAGTAATTGTTTAGTCCCCCTTTCAACCTCCTATAAGCAAATTATAAATTGTTACAACACTTTTGAAGATTCTACTTACGATTACAGCAAAACGTTTGTTATTATTTCTAAGTTGGTGAACACGTCTAAATCTAGAAGATGATTTAATAAATTTGACCATAAAAATTGGAGCCAACATTCTAAATCAAATCTAAGTTTTAGCATTCTATTAAAAAAACAATATAACTGTTTTTTACGGAAAACAGATTGAACTTGATGACATCAAAATATATCGGTGTTGTTTGTATCGACTATACTCTACATAAAAAAGTCTCGATAGACCTATAACTCTGATAAACGTAGTAGTGAAAACGAGCGTTCATTAAAAGGAAAAAGAGGCTTTTCAGCATTCGTTTATTTTGAGTGTTTCCAATGTGAATTCCGACTGTATGATCACACGTCCGGTAGTCCATTAATTAATTTTATAGGCCAGGTTAGAAAATGTTGGATAATAATGTCAACATTTACTAGTTATGAAACATTTTCTAATAGTTTATATACATTTGTGTTTTCTTGTTAATCTATCGTTCCCAAACGATACTGAAATCATCTCTTTATACATTTCTATGGCGGTTGGTTTCAATAAATGAATTGCTTTATTGTTTTTGAAACTGTCTGAAACTGTTTTGTTAAGTGTCTCTCACTATATCCATTTCAGGTATTTGACATTCAGCAATTTTTAGTGATGGGTAAATGATTTTGGTCTGTCTGATAGTCAAGCAGGATAAGCTTTCGCTTCACCAAGAGAGGTCTAGTGGAGTGATGGTACGATCCCCGACAAGGTAACACAAAGTCAAACGTAGTAGTTTAAAATTCAAAAAATAATATGGGCACAGCGTTATTCAAAATTTTCGGAGATTGGAAATTCTTTACAAGAAACTGGCACATTGTCAAAATTCTATCAAATTTTTACGAAGACGTAGAGACAGCAACCTAATACCAAAGGACTTGAAGTTACGTCCAGCATATTCAAGCAGAAGGTCGAAAAACAGTCTACATAGAGCCAGTTTGTCCATGATCCGCGAAAGGTTACAATCCCAAAGATCTAATTTATTTTTTGTTGAACAAGATATTGTAGATTTGCTTTTTAATGTAATATCAAATTCTGATTTTGATCAAATTATTTTTAGTTTACATATTGTATATGAAAATTCATATAAGAAACAAAGAAATGTATATTTAAATAAATTTAATATTCTTTTAGAACAAAACAGTATACACACTTTAGATAACCTAAATAGAAATAATGACATATTAGCGACAGTTGTCAATCTATCAAATAGACATTTAAATGTAACGGAGAGTTTGATACTGTCAAAGGGTCTAAACTTTGCTGTTACTCATCCATCCATTCCAAAACTAGACATAATAAGCTCAATGGAGAAAACGAAAAGGAAGAAACAGAGTATTATTTAAACTTGAGTTGAAAAAGTCTATTAAAATTGAACAAAATATAAGCAAAGAGGAACTAAAGGCTATAAGAACTTTAAACAATGACGACTCCATAATCATCCTACTAGCAGACAAGGGGAATGCAACTATGATATTGGATAAAATTCAATAGGAAAAAAAATTAAAGATCTAATAATAAACGGGCCCTATACAAAATTAACAAAGGATCCACCAAAGCATTTGGAAAACAGAATAATATATAGAACTTTATTCAAGTTGAAAGATTTATATTAGCCGAAGATTTTGAAACAAATATTATTTCTAAACAAAATTTAAAATCCACAGTATGGTGGAGATATGTAGACGATGTAGACGATAAAGAAGAGACAATAACATTTACCATGGAAAAGGAATATAATAACACACTACCTTTCCTGGACGTTTAAATCTCTAAGAACGATACTGGGTATGAGACTCAGGTGTATAGAAAACCAACAGATACCAACAGATATTTAAATTTCAAATCAAATCACAATATTAATATTAAAAAGGGAATCATTAAATCCTAATACGATAGAGACAAAGTTACTTGTTCCAATGAAAATTGGTTCTTGGAGGAAAAACATTTGTTAACATCTGTTTTATTAAAAAATGATTATCCTTTATCGTTTTTAAATAAGGAATTTTCAACAATCGACCGAATAGAACAGAACAACTTAGAACGAGATCCTACAGTATACACAAGGAATAATACGAGGAAAATAACAATACCATACATAAAAGGATTATCAGAAAAACTTAAAAGGATAGGAAATAAATTCAACATTTCAACAACATTCAAAACAACAAACATATTAAGATCTATTTTGTCTAAAACCAAACATAACAATGAACAAGAAAGGACAAAGAATTACATTTATAAAATACCTTGTGAATGCCATCAGTTTTATTTAGGTGAAACATCAAGGCCATTAAATGTTAGAATAAGTGAACATCAATCTTATATTAAAAATAGAGAATTTGATAGAACTTAAATATGTAAAGATGCATGGGATGGGATAAAAGAAACTGATGGTAAAAAGAGAAAAATCAAAGAAGCGGCTCTAATTATGCTAAATTATATTAATTGTGTCGCAAATTCCTCGTCAGAATGTAGTAGGATCTGGTTACACATATTAAAAGAGGAAGTTATTAAAAGAAAAATACCAGTATTAGTAAGTCGGTAACATATAGAGGATACATCATTTATGTTTTTTAAATAATAAACATAAAAAATCAGAATTTGGTGTTTATTGAACGTAAACTAAATTCACAACCAAATACTTACCATGTCGGGATAGTATTATGTGGTTTTTTCCTTTGTTTTTCCCTCATAATTTACTATGGAATCACTAACAGGAGATTTTTACTGTCATCATGGCATGTGTTTGTCTTTTTAAAGACGAATTACATGCTATGATTTTTTCTGACGGATATTCTCAAGTTAAAGTTGATTTCATATAATCGAATGAACTATCTTACAAGTAAAGTCATCCCAGGAACGCAACTCAACAATATTGGCAATATAATTTTAAAGTCGTCTACTTTAAAATGTATAATGTATGTCTGAATTGTCAATATAAATGAGTCAGATAAAATTAAATTATTAGAAGAATTTTTCAGCAAGTAACAAAAAAACAAATTTTGTTTAATTTACTAATGTTTGTATTTTGAGAATGATTTCCGAAGTGGAAATTGAAACGTCAATAAACGTACTTTAACCTTTAATTGTAGCTTATTCCCATTTAAATAGTAATTACAAAAAATACAAATAGATCTTGTACTTAAAACTAGAATACGCTGGTGTATTAGATTAACCTATATGTTGGGTATTAAAGAATCATGGAAAATTTAATTTAATTTTTTAATAGTTGAAAGGGAGACGTGTTATTTCTGTTTTATCGAAGTAAGAAATATCATATTTACCGTAGCCAATATCTTGGAATTCTGCTCGACCTTCTGTTAGCATTTGTTTATAATATTCGACCCATAATTTCGGGAATATTATAGTTAACCTTCTGCATTTTTTCTTCGTATCCCTAGTGTTTTTCAGAGTGTAACCAGCGGATTTTATCGTTAAGATTTCAGTTGTCCTTAGGAGCTTTATGATTGTAGCTATTTCCGCTCTGGTCTCGATAGCTCATTATTGGTCTTACGCAGGTGTTATATAGTTTCACTCTATTTGCTATGCTTATGTTCTTGTTCCTCCAGATAATGTCATATAGGTAATCAAATAATATTACTGCTCTGTTGCTCTGTCTGTGTCTTGACTTTCTCCTTGTGGTTTTTTCTACTGGTAATGTTGACTGGATATTTGAAGTTTATAAATGGCTCAATATTTGGTTGTTTGTCGCTAGTTTACAACTCTTAGCTGACTGTGTATTCTTAATAGATATAACTGTATTAATTTTTTTGCAATGTTTTTGAACTTTTTTATCAGATGAACAACAAGGATTCAGATCCAGAAGATCCTGCGTAGATGCTGTATTTATACTAAGACAAATCACAGAAAAGGCCATCGAGTACAATAAACCAGCATATCTATGTTTTATAGACCTGACAAAGGCTTTCGATCTTATCCAAATCAAAGACGTCTTACACCTACTGTATGAAAGAAACATACCAATCAATATTATACAAATCATCAAAAGTATCTACTTCCATAATCGAATACAGGCAAAGATAAATGGAAAACTAACACAGTGTATACTAGTACAAAGCGGAGTCAGACAGGGTGACTAGTTAAACCCACTTCTCTTTAATATAATAATGGACGAAATAATACAAGCAGTACGTAAAGGTCATGATTACAGAATGAAGAACAAAAAAATCTAAATATTATGTTATGCAGACGACGCCGTATTAATCGCTGAGACAGAAGATGAGCTACAAAGATTAACACACATCTTCAATACAACAGTCAAGAAATACAATATTATAATATGATAATATCAGCAGAAAAAACCAAATGTATGACAACATCTAAATACCCACTACAATATAAAATCAAAATTGATGGGAAAATAATAAAGCAGGAAGCAAGGTTTAGATATGAATATGACGAAGATGTTGAAGAAGAAGTACGACAACAAAGCTTAAAAACAAGTAAAGCGGCGGGATATCTCAATGACACAATCTGGAAGAACAACCATCTAAGACAAGACACAAAGCAGAATTCTGTAAAGCAGTAATTAGACCTATATTAACATACACGACGGAGACAAGACCTGACACATCTAAAACAAGACGACTGCTAGAAACAACAGAGATGAAAATACTTCGACGAATATTAGGGAAAAGTCTGTTGGATAGCGAGAGAAGCAAAAACATAAGAAAAGCGTGCAATATAGAACACATAAATAGATGGGTGACAAAACGGAAACAAGAGTGGAACGAACACAGTAGAATGGCAGAGGATAGGATAGTATGAATAGCACGAGATAAGTCACCAAATGGACGAAGAAGTATTGGCAGACCAAGAAAAAGATGGTGCGATAACTTAAACAATTTAGGAGGCTAATATTGAAGACAAAATAGGCTTTAAAGCCTACATACAAGAAGGAAGGATAGGATATTTTCATCCTCCCAATTGAGCACTACATCATAAGTATAGCAACATATTCTTCTAATTTCTTTATTTCTCATTCTGCAACTTCTTCCTGCTATTTTAAATTCTTTTACGATTTCATCCAACACTGTCCCCGTCTTGTCTTTGTCGCCATACTGTTTTTTTATTTTTTTCATCCATTGACGTTCTTATTTACGTTTTTACTACCTATTGCCCTAGTTATCATTTCATCATAGTCCTTTTGTTCTCTCTGTTGCTAATATAGCTGCTTTGCTAGTCACAATAGCAAATATGAAAAATCTTATTTCATTTATTAAAAGATATATAGGGCTAAATAAAATATGTCGTTTTATTTATATGATTCTTACTCCTCTGATGACTGACCTAATATATTCGCCAGTCGATTTCTCTCATATTTACAAAATTCCAGAGGTGACTAACCCAACTAGCGATAATAACAGGAATCGATTTCAGGAGGTCTGTGTTGACGTTTTGAAACACGTTTCAGTCATTTCAATGATTTCCATAAGTGGCGGGCACTTGTTTATACGTAGTGGTCGTAATTAGAAGCAGCCGTCAATAACTCGTCGATGAAGCTATCAATTCACATCATATCAAATCGGACGGATCTGACCGGATCGTCGGACTCGAATTTACATACTATGTGATTTATTTATTCTTGTTGTGATGGGAACAATGAGGTGTGCTAGCTGCAGTAAGGTAGTGGGTAGGGTCTGACGAAAATGTTATTAATCACTATTCACTTTCGTATTGTTTTATTGTGGTCTTCTGTGTGGTAAAGGATGATTTGTGGTTTTTAAGAAATGCCTTGGGGTAGCATGGTATATTCTTTTTTAAGAAAACAACCGTTGTATAACGTTCTTTTAAAAGTTTAAATATTTAACGCACACGTTTTTTGGAATCAAAAATAATACGTAATACATTAAATGATTAATGAAAAAAATAACAGAAAATATTACTGCAATATGCTTTCTTTTAGTAGACTGTTAAGAAGAATTTTATTAGATCAAAATATATGCAGTTGTTTAAATAGTGAAAAACCTGTCATTTTTAATACTATAATCTCTACAAGTTGTATAGAATAATGTGATCAATGTCTTCTTGGGGAATTAAACTCCAAGCCTCAAAATTGAACCAGGAAGTTGAATTATTATTCTTTTCCTTATCGCATCCTATTCATGTTACGATTAAATGGCAAAAAGGTCAGAATATCTAGCGGCTAGGGCAGAATGTTATGTATGAACTTAAAAGTCATAAAGTAACCTAATAGGGCCTGCTAATGTCTAAGGTCTGGCATTATAGTAGTGGAAAAATCTATTTTATTGTTGATGAATATATAGTACAGAAACTGGTTCTAAAACATTGTAGATGCGGAGTACTAGAAAACGCTTTCATATGAAATTGCAGTACATACCATAATTTCTCGAATAACCACTCTCCCACTTTCACAGCGAAACTAAATGTCTCTCCTTTCATCACATCTTCCACTACTCTTCTTCTATTTTTACTGAATACTTCCTTGATACCTCTTCAGTTTTGCCTGCAGTGGAACATGAAAATCCCCTGATACCACGAAATCGTTAACCAGATAGGTCACATCCTGTAGATGCAAGATATTCTTTCGATCTCATGGACGCCAGAAGCTACCAATCTTCCTACCTACCTAGGTCAGAAGGATGAAGAAGACTATCAAACCTAAAGAAGGATGAACATGTAGAACAAGACGATAATAATCTGCATATTGAAACCGTTGCGACAGAGTATAGCAGACAACTGGATGAAAGCCTTGAGATGGGGGAAAATATGAAGAAAAAAGGGGAAAAATGAAGGAGAAAATTAAGAAACTTAATAAACAAAAAGACAACAGGAATATTGTGGAAATCCAAACCAGTTAAAAACACGAATGGTTTGATAAGAACTGTTAATAAGCAACTGATAATAAAAATGTTGTGTATTAAAAGTAATAAAACAAAATACAACAGTGTTTCCTTATGATTAAGATGTCATTAAATTAATTGATTACTCTTTTTCTACAAAACCTATCAATTGAACCAACAAACACAGCAATAAATTGATTTTTTTTTGTGGACATGTCTATGAATGTTGTGATTCGAAATTTGTTATAAATTCATTTCCAGTTTAAGGGGGTCTACATTCAAGATTAACACTTAGAGTTAAGTAGTGATTAAAAGAATAGTATTAAGGTGCTATACTTTCTTAAAAGGTGATCTCTTTGCTTTTTAGTAGATGACAAAACATTAACGATAGTCTGTTTGTTTGTTGGACTTAAATAAGCGTAGAAGCAAAAGCTTTTGCTAAGATATAATCTTTTAGACATTTCGTATAGCTGAGAGAACAGAAAACGATATTATTAAATCGTTCATGGCACCTCTGTACGCTAACGACTGTAGTGGTTAAGATTTAGGAGACATTCGTTGGACTTTTCGAGTTTGAATTTGTATCAGCCCGAGTGTCTGATGAAGCAGGGATGCTCAAAAGAGTCATCACTCTCTTGATACCAATTCGAGCATGAGAATTTTATCGAACTTGTTCTCCTACTCTATATATTTGGCAATTCAATTCAACAAAGCGATAGCAGCTTTTGCTAAAAGATTAAATCTTTTACACACAAGTATTATATGGGACATGCTTACTAGAAGTAAAAATTCAGTTCATTATGTAATTTGCAAGTTCAGAAACAAAAACTGTATAGAAAGCAAATGTGATTATTAAATGGTATAAAATTGTTTATTGCAAATTTCACGTTTTGCAATTAAAATAAGGGTTTGAAAAGATCATATTTGTCATCCTTGTCATTCAAAATAATCGATTTAATAAAAGATGAAAATTGGATTACAGGAAGCCAAAAAAATGTAATTTTTGTAGCCTTTTTTGTCTTTTTTATGTTATCACGAGGAGCACCACGCAAACATTTTTATATAAAAATTACTTGACAAGACAAGGGTATTTGTTTAAAAACGATCCTTCTATCACATTATGCAGGTGGCATATCCATGCCAACTTTAAGCTTCAATATTTCGGCAACCGAGTGCAATTGAAATCTGTAAAACTCGTTATTTTATTTATAAAATTGTTTATAATATTAAAAAACTTTCTAGGCTCTTCTAATTTACCGATTTTAATTTTTTAAAGTGCGTTTTAAATCCTGAGCCATTCTTTATATATAAAAAGTGCATATTTAAAGTGCTTATTTTGGACCCAGTATAATTTTGCAAATTTGCAGTATATTTGCAGACCCTGTATTGCAAAATTATTGTGCAAAAACTATAAAACCGATCCTAATGAAACTTATCACACGTTTCACTCGTATTATAAAGTTGTTTTAGGCGGAATATAAAGGCTGTAAGATATGTTAAGAAGTCAAAAAAAATTAAAGGAAAGTCATTATACAAACAATAAACATTAAATATTTCATATCTGGCTAGTTAAGTATTATGTAAAATTGAAAAACTAAACTTTTATTTTAGACTATTTCAATAGACTATTTTTAACTGATAAAACGTCATAGCAACGCCACGTTTCCTACTGACAAAACTCCTTCTTGCCGGTGATTGCTCAGCGACAAAATTATGACAGATCCGTCACGACGGTGTCTGGTAATTCTATTGTTGTCAGTTTGACAAAATCAAGATTTGGATGCCAGATGCCAGTGAAGAAATCAAATAATTGGTTTCGGAAAATGTCCCATCATAACGAAATGTACTACCATAACGAAACTAGCAAAAATTCTTGAGGATTATGCCTTTAATATGAATAAAAGCAATGGCGAAGACTATAAAGAGTCGTCTGTAAAGTCAATGGAGAATACTGCAGCAAAAATGGCACACGAAAAATATTTTACGGGGTACGGCATAAAATCGACGCTTTCAGAGATATATCTTTCAAATGTGCAAGGTTTGCCAGATATACCAAGCAGCTTCAAAGTATTCAAGAAAAAAGACTCAGTTCAAAAACATCGTCTACCGAAGAACTATTAAAAATCATCCAAAGCTACGCCGACGAAACCTCCGATGGAGCACAAAAAAAGTTTTCTCACCTATACTCATTTAAACTTGCTTGGAGAGGTTATGGGATAATTTACGTGCTGAATTGAATACAACAGCATTTTTTTCAAAACAAATCAAGGCGGTTCGAACAGTTTGGCAAGCAGCAAATGGCTGGTAAGAAATTCATCAAAAGAAAATTTATGCCCAGTTAAATTATTTTTTAAATTAATGGAAAAAGGGTACCAAAGATTTTATCAGACAGACTCTTTCTTACCGTTCATCCCAACTGAAAGGATGGATCTTGGTTCAAAAACTGTCCATTTGGAATCAACACCGTATCTAAGTGGACAAAAATGTCAGCTGAAAAAATTGGACAAGACACAAAAAAACATAAAATAACAAACCATTCGCATCGATCTTTAGCTGTGGCAGCCTTATTCAAGCAAGGTGTTTCTGAATAGGAGTTAATTAAATTAAAGGGTCACTCAAATGTAAGCTATCTAAAACCATATCTGCAGCTGGATTCCAGTCACCACCAGAAGTTGATCGAAAATCTCAGAACAACATATGAAGCCGGACCTTCGAGTTCCCAAATGCTACAAGTCAATAATACACAAAATCATGCTTTGGTAGAAAAGAATGGGCATACTACAGCTTATAATAAATAACTAAATATTAATGAATAAATAGGTAAAGATTATGTTTCGTTGATCTGGTGCATTAATTGTCTCGTAAGATAGTTTTGTGGAATATCATTCGAGAGAAAATTATTTACCGGCAACATTTTCTTCTGGTTTTATTCAAGTTCATTTCCTTTTGGCAATTTTCGCTTACGAAATTTTGACAAAGTCACTCGACGGACGTCTCGTGATTTAACTTTTAAAATTTAATTCGCGAAAATTGGCAAGCAATAAACTTTCCCACCAGTCGAAAATATTGCCGGCAAAATTTTCTCTCTTATGATATTATATTCGCTTTGTGTGTAACCATGGCAGGGGTACCTTGAAACGATGACAGCGTGCCTAGCGGCGAAATATGACAGAATTGGACATATCTTTTTACGCATAAATTTTATCAAAAATGGTTGCAAATAGAAGTTGCGTATTTAATTTTGCGAATAATAGCAAAAATAGTGAGTGTAGTTTTTATAGGTTTCCGAAGATTACATATAAATTATAGAAAAGAAGAAAATGGATTCGTGCTATTAATATGAAACAGTAAATATCACCTAACCTCATTTTTATGACAATAGGTGTATATTATATCAAACAGTTGTTTTGTAATTTTTAGTGCTAAGCGTTCAGATTGAACTCCAAAATCTAATTATCGAATTTGCAATGCTCATTTCGTCTCCTTCTTCATGTACCATGTCCTTTCAGAACGTTGGTTACCATCATAGCTTCCTTAATTTTATTCACTGCCACCCTAAATAGCATGCTTGTATCAACACAATACCAATCTCGCAAGTTCTTCAACCATGAGGTTCTTCTTCGTCCTGGAATGCGTTTGCCTGCTATTTTTCCTTGCATGATATTTTGTAGCAAACCTATATTTGGGACCTCTCATTACATTTCCGAAATACTCCAGCTTTCTCTGCTTGATAGTTTTTATGATCTCAGTAGTCTTGCTAAGACGTTCTAGTATTGTGGAGTTTCGAATCTTTTCCACCCAGGAAACTTTTAAAATTCTTCTATAGCACCACATTTCGAAAGCCTCAAGGCGATTTTATTCACAGTCCAGGACTCGACACCATGAAGTAAGTCCGAGAACAGGTAGCAGCAAAGTAGGCGGATCCTCAATGCCAATTTTGGGTCTCTGTTACATAACACCTTGGACATCCTTCTAAAAGCCGCTCTAGCCTGCTCTATCCTAGATCTAATTTCGCCGTGACTTTCTGCGTTACAATTTAATTGCTGTCCAAGGTAAACGATTTTATCAACTTGCTCAAATTTGGTATTATTTACATATATAGATGGTTGCATATGCTGTTGTTTACTTATTACGAGTATTTTGGTTTTTCGTATGTTCAGATCCAGACGTGCCTCCCTAAAACTCTCAACGACACTATCAAGTAGTGTTTGCAGATCTTCTTGACTACAAGCTAGGACTACTGTATCGTCCGCATATCGCAAATTATTGAGGACTTCACAGTTCACACGTATTCCTTCTTGGTTTTCAGAAAGTGCTTTTCTGAAAATTCTTTCAGAGTAAACTTTGAAAAGCAGTGGTGACAAGAGGCATCCCTGCCTTACTCCTCTTTTAATATTAAGAGCCTGTGATTCCACACCATCTACTAAAACTGATGTTGTTTGATTCCAATATAAATTTACAATTATTCGAAGATCTCTGCCGTCCAAGTCAATGTCTTTTAGATCTTTGATCAATATACAGTGCTTAACAAGATCAAATGCCCTTTGGAAGTCAATAAAACAACAGTATATGTCTACAGATATATCTCGACATCTTTGAGCAAGTACTTTCATTCCAAACAGTGCCTCTCTCGTTCCAAACCCGTTACGGAAACTAAACTGTGTGTCATCCAGGTATTCCTCACATTTATTGTAGATACGACCATGTATTACCTTCAGAAAATTTTTCAATAAGTGGTTTAAAAACCTGATGGTTCTATAATTAGCACAGGTTTTTGCTGTTGTCTTCTTAGATAGAGCTATTAACAGTGAATTAGACCAACCATTAGGTAGTTGTCCGCTGGTATAAATGGTATTGATTTCGTCGGCAATAAAAAATCTGAAAATGAATTAAATCCAAATTATATTCCTACTATTTTTTCCTGTAATGGCAATAAAATACAGAAGGTTAATCACCAACAAGCTCTGAATAGGTATGACATTTATTTTCTATTTTTCTTAATAATTTGTAAAATTTGTTTAAAAAGTTATTTAAAAATTAATTTTAGACATGCACGTTTTATAAATAGAAGATTTAAGGAAATCAGTATAATAAAAAATAATCAGAATATAGCTTCAAAAAAACCGAATGAAAAATGTGCTAATGTGATTTCTAATATGAGAGAAAAACAAGTAGAAAGGGAAACAAATTTAAATGTAGTCATTGAGAATGAAATAAAAGAAGTATCGCCAATTTTAACAGCAGAGCAAGAATGTCAAGCTAACTTTTGCCGTCATTTTTCTGATGCTTATAAAGGTAAGTCTTTTACCTGCAACAGATTTATGTACATTCCTGATAGATGTGACTCGGAAGTGCAAACAGATATATGTGAAAAACCGTAAACAGTTTAAAGACAAGAATAATTGTGGTAAGCTGAAAAAAACGTTTATTAATTCATCGAGCCAATGTGATTTTACTAATGATCCATGTAAAAAACACTTCGTGGGCTTTGCATCAATTAAGAATAAAGAACAATTACTAGATCTTGCCGGAGTATCACCAAATAATTTTGAATTTTTACTGACAACGATACCGGCACAAGAATCGCATAAATATACTGTTTCAAGAGAAAATCGACTTTTAATATTTTTAATGAAAATGAAAACTGGTTTAACTTTATCATTAAATGTAATATTTTCTATCCATCGAACAATAGTTTCAAGAATTTTTTTTTTCACTTTTACAATTTAGTTGTATCAACAAAATAGTTAGTGACCAAAGCCTAGTACAGTCAAATATGCCTGAATGTTTTAAACTAGAGTACAGTGATACTCGAGTTATAATTGACTGTGCTGAATTAAATATTGAGATTCCTGTAAGTGTTGATAATAGAGTTTATTGCTATTCGCGTTATGAAAAAGGATTTACTGCAATAGTATTAATCGGTATTACGCCAGGTGGTTTTATTTGTCTAGAACCTAAAGCTGCTGGAGGAAGAAAAGCGATACACACTGACTATTGAGAGTGGACTAATTGATTTACTTGAAGATGGTGATAAAGTTCTAGCTGATAAGGGTTTTCCTAATTTTCAAACAACTATAAATGATAGTGGTAAAAGAGTAATACTAATAACGCCTCCTTTTTAGACAAAAAAACAGAATTTTCAAAAGAAGAAACAAAACAAACATATAGTATAGCAATAGTACGAATTCATGTTGAACGGATAATGCAGATATTGAGTAAAATTGTGTATTAGTAAATTTACAACCACTAATTATATCGGATGATAATTGCAAATATTTTTTTGTTCGCTTACTTACCAATTTAATTATTTAGTTTTATTTTGGAAAAAAATTGTTTGTAACTTGTTTTAATTAATAATAAATTTTTAAACAAATTAATTTCTTAAATCATTTATAACCTGGAAGAAAATACATATTACAAAATATTACAAGTATTACAAATAAATTCAACAATTTACTTATAACTACAAAAAAAGTGAAAGTTTTGTAATTTTAATACACCTTGGAATAATTTTTATAAAAAATAAATGTAATATTTTGATTAAAAAATAAGTTCTATAAAAATGTTTCAATCAAATTATTATTTTATTATTTTAATAAGTATTACTTATATCTTATCCAGTAAAGCACTGTACTTGACTCACATTTTTGTTTTAATTTAAATTATTTTTATTAATCAGACTAGATTGAGCTAATGCAGGTAACTAATATTTAAAATAAAATGTCTTGCTCTTCAAAACAACACTTTTTAGAAACGTTTCATCCTTTTTTACTGGAACATTGCAAATACCAGCTGGCGAATAAACAAATAGATCACACTCATTAAAGCCAGATAAGTACATTTGTATTTGGCACTGAGTATAATATTGAGAACTTGCTTTTAATACTACTTGGCCATTTACTATTGCACTTTTCACCATCAACAATTGGAATTTTTTTACACGAACTTGGACATTTAAATTCTATAAGCTTGATTATTTTGTTAGAGGAAACCATAACATCATCTAAACTTATACACAGCCACGGTTGTTTCAACAGAACTAACCAGATTCCTAACAGCACCGTTTCAAATGGATCTGCCCCACACGAAATTTACAGTCAACCAAGTAACACAAACAATAAATGAAGTCGACATCAAAAAAGCCCCTGGATTTGACCTAATCTCTGGCAAGATTCTAAAAGAAATCTCGGATAAGTGAATAAAACTAATAACCTTATTTAATGCAATCCTGCGCCTAAATTACTTCTCTAGTTCATAGAAAGTGGCACAAATCATAATGATCCTTAAACCCGGAAAAAGACCGGAAAATGCATCTTCATACTGCTCTGCTGCTTTCCTTGACATATCTTCAGGCTTTTGACAAGGTATGGCACATAGGACTACAAATAAAATTAAAGAAGCTCCTACCCTATCTTCACTTCCAGCTCTTAAAATCCTACATAGAAAATAGACACTTCCTGGTGAAGCACAGTACCGAGCACACTAAGATATATTCTATTCACTCAGGCATACCACAAGGCAGCGTTCTCGGACCAATTCTATAACTTTTATACACAGCTTACATTCCAACATCTAGTACAACTACTACAGATGACACTGCTATCCTGACATCCCACACAGATCCATCAACAGCATCAAGAAATCTTCAATCAAACCTAAACCTAGAATTCAGCAATGAATGAAAGTATGGCGCATCAAATCTAATGAATTGTCTAATTCCTCAACTCGAGGACGCTAAATATCTTGGCATGCACTTGGATTGCCGTCTAACTTGGAAAAAACATATTTTTAACAAACGAAAACAGCTTGGACTTAAATTGAGAAATATGTATTGGGTCATTGGACACAATTCAAAACTATCTTTGGATAACAAAATTTTACTCTAAAAGTCCATCCTCAAGCTCATATGGACTTATGGGATTCAGCTATGGCACTGCTAGCGTCTTCAATAGAAACATCTTACAGAGATTCCAAAACAAGGTGCTGCGTACCATAGTCAATGCGCCATACTATGTATCCAACTAGGTGACTCAACACGACATCCCCCTAGAATCCGTGAAAGAAGCCATATAACGTTTTAGTACTAAGTACTAAGTACTGTAAAAGAGTGCTAGTGCATCCTAATGCGTTTGCTCGACAACTAAATGTGCGGAACGACTTTGAAGTGCGTAGACTAAAACGGCATTTGCCGTCCGACTTTTCCAACTGAACATAATAAGTGTATTCAAACTAATAAAATTTTAATTTTAGAATTGTAAAGAGGTTACTCACTAGAGTAACTCTCTACGTTTCTGCATTTTTTTACCATACCAAATGCTTAATGCCCAATGGGCAGATTGTTGTACTCAATGGAGTTAATAATAAAAAAAAAATAGTTGAGTAATACTTTTGCAATGACTAGGTGGGCATCTCATTGACATTCTGCCCCTAGATACATCCTTAAACCCTCATATACAAATACGTATTTATATTTTTTTAAAAGTAAAATGTTTAAATGTCGAAGCCACTGGAATGTTTTAAGGATTAATATTACACCAATTATTTCTAAGACGCCGTATCGTATCTTCGACGGACAAATCGAAGCAGTCTTATTCATCGAAGCCACTGACGGGTCGGCTTCTCCCTCTTTATCTTCAGAAAATAATTTCTCTGAAGACCAACCCATCGCACCGAGCTATAATTAAAGCATTTAAAACGTCGTATAATCATGAGTTTATGAGTTCATATGAAAATTATATCAAGTATTAATACAATATCAATCAAGCTAAATGGTATAGGCGTAATTTAAGCAACGTAATCAAAAGGTTCGGCTTAAATATGGGCAGATTTCTGTCAATCACTCACTCGGGTAAAAATAGAATGATTTTTATGTCGCATAATTTACCAAATTGAAGGTTTTTAACTCAAAAATAAAAAATAATTTTAAATAACAAATAAAACAAAATTTGATCCAATTTTTTTACGTATTAAAATGTTTTACAAAAAGGCATAAAGATAAACTTACAGACTCTACTTACCAACTTCCTACTCTCCTAGGAAGTTGAATAATGCGAAATATAAATTAAAAGAAAGTGAAACATTCATTGAAGACATAAGTGCATGAAGGATATATGTAACATAAACAACTTTTCAAGTAAAATGAATTCAAAGTTTTTTAATTAGAACTTTTTTATTAATAAGCCTAGAGTGATGCCATTTTGAAGAAACTTAGACCTAAAAGTACACTTTTTAATAATGATAATTTAACAATAATAATTCACAACTAAAGAAAAATATTTAATTATAAATCTACATAAATCCTTTATTCCCTAAGTAACTTAGGCAAACATTTTTAATTCAAAATGCATAAAGGATACAAGAAACAATAAAACGATGTAAAACCAAATGTTATTCCTAATTCGTTCTTCTTTTTTTTATTTTTTTATTTATTTCATTTTCGACCTCTGCGCCTTCTTTATTTTCTTATAGACGAATATAAAAATGTCTATAAGTTTCCTCTATAAAACAAACTTGTTGTTTTAAATTATTAATTTTTTCCACATAATATCCACTTTTAAGAACGGCGTATTTGGGTCTAAGGAGTTTTTGTAGTAATATTCACCGTAGCTATCCACACGTATCTATTTGATATCATCTCTAAAATTTATTTTATCTCCACAGCAATTCGTTTTTCTATTTAATAAGTGTGATTTATTTTCTATGTCTGCTATATTTTAAAAATGGTCGGTTATATTTATAATAACAGAACCTTTTTTACTTGATTCTCTTATAACATCTCTATATTGATCTGCGGCATATATGGTTTCAACTTTTCGTAATTTCTTTTTAATATTTCCAAAATCTCTATCAGAATCTAAAAAGGAATGCCGTAGTTCTGGAAATTTATGGTCTATTATCTTCACGTATCCCTTTAAAATTAAGTACTGATATAGGCATATTAGGTTAAAATTTTTGTTCTGTCCTGCACACGAGTCAGACCATATGAGAAGATGGTTTATTTCTTTCTTTCTGCTTGTTAAAAGTTAAACAAATGTGTGCAAGGTATTGCCAACTTCAAGACTGCTCTTCGTTGCTACATCTTCGGTCCAATTAAAAAAGTAGGCTTTATCACCCTCTGACGTTATTGTGTGGATTACAAAATTATAAAACCACATCTGACTCAAATAAAATGCCTTAGAAGTAGTAAAGCGTAGTAAAGGCATGGTCTGTTGTAGGTATATGGTTAAATAACACGTTTCTTTATTATTGTGCTCATTCTCTATCGACTTTTTGTTGCTCAAAAGCAAATTAAATTTTTTCTTTGTGGATCTCATTCCATAAATTCGCATCGCACGTAGCATGTGCCTTTTTTGGGCTGGCCAAAAGACAAATTAAATTCTGATGAGAAAATGTGCGTATAAAAACTTTTTGAAACCAAAAACCGTTTGTCCATCTTAGTTTCTTGAACATATTCTTGATACAATTCATGTAGTTTTGTTAAATTTAACAAGGGAGACAAATATATTTTATTGGCATTTTTGTTTCGCGAATAGTGTGACTGTTCTGCAGGAAAAGAGAGAATGTGTCCTTTTACAGCATCAACCACATTTTTTTCTATTTTATTTGGTCTACAATTATGATGCCCCCTTTTATCTAGTGAAGGAGCTGTAGCCCTTGATTTTAATTGATTCTGAATGAGTTGCACCTTTTTATTTGATATTTGGTAAAGGGAGATAAAGGCAGTCTTACAGACAGTTTTGATACCAAATTTTACAAAAATTTACAAAAAATTTTGTATAACCAAATGTATATGATTTTTTTTTACTAATGTTTTTTCTATGGCGATTAACTGGCATAATGGAAACAGATTTAAAAAGTAATGATTTTTTTGCATTTTGATCTAATGCGTAAAACTTACAAAATATTGTTTCCCTATCAAACTTGTTAAATTGCTCATCACATTTCTTTTTGCAATTTTCTTTTTTGCATAAAAATCCTTATTCGTGACTTTTGCTTGGCATCTCTTTTTTACTTTTTAATGATATATATGTCTCACCTCTCTGTCTCGCTAAGGCAGCCTTATTCTTCTTTCATGTTTCAGGACGGCGTTTCCTTATTCTTTTCTGGGGAATTGAAAACCTTTCTCTTAACATTATTTATGCTAGATATTAAAAGACTTTCTTTCCTGTCCAATAGATTTTCAGTATGTTCATGTTGATTTATAAGTAAAACTGAATCTTCTACTGTGACAGGTGGTACTGCTACGGGATGACTTTCATCCTCACAATGAGAATCTTCAAAACTTTCGCTCGAATCCGTACTATCTGGATTGTAGTCGTCTGAAGTATATTCTGGAGAAGTTACTTCATCTTCCGAAATAGAATCTACAATTTAAGTTTTTTTTAACATATAATGTAGGTAGGTTACTTTATTATTTTTATCTGCAGACCAAAACCTTTAAACAATTTAATTTTAGAATGAATATTTACCTTGCAAGTTTGCAACTCTGTTGAAGATACAATAAATGTATTCAACAGAGTTGCAAGATACAATAAATGTATCTTGCAACTCTGGTGAAGATATCTGCTTTTCATGCAGGATATTCTCGATTCTTGGTGGAGTTTTATCTGGTTCAGGTAAAGTGTCGGCAATATCTACGACAATAAAGTTATGCTGTATCTCTTTTTCAACGATCAAGTTGTTTTACAATATTTAAATATTAAAAACATTGCTCAAAACAAGTTTTATGGAGGCATTTTGTTAGCGTTCTGGTAAACTCTTAAACTAAAATTATTATTAAGAAGCATATTTTAGTAAAAACAAGATAAATTATCAATTCAACATACCTTCATACTGTTTTTGTCCCAAATTAAGTAAAAGTCTACTTCTTGCTGACATTTTCGCAATTTATTTCACTATTTTCATTATAAAAGTACACAGTACGATTTTATATGTGAAGAACAACATAACCTAACTTTAGGGATCTATGTAACATGATATGACAACAGCAATCCATTTGGTCACGCATAAAAGATCTATGTATAATATTGAGCACATGGATATTTTATGCACTTTTGTAATAAAATATTGCTTGGTACATAGATCCTTTATCCCCTAATTAAATCGTTGTTAAACGTTTTTAAGCCAAATAAATCTTATGAAGCAAATTTAGGGGTTAAAACAGACGTACTGAGCCTAAAAACTGATATGTTAAAAAAATGTTGCATAGATCCTTTATGCACTTGTGTCTTCCATTACCGAAATGCCAGCTGCTTAGGATCTACCTCCAGACGAAATGAATCAATTTCTTACTACAATTGCAGAGAATATAATTACATCTCTTCCCAATATTAACGTCGATGTCGTCGTCAATTATAGAAATTATCCTTCTCCGAGCAAGTCATTTTTTTTTCGTCCCGTTTTGAAAGAAGAGGTCTCTCAAATAATAAAGTCTCTTAGTAATTCTAATTGTAGGGACGTTCACGAAATTAATAGCAAAATTTTAAAAGAAACTTACCAAATAGTTTTAACACCTTTCACTCATCTTATTAATTTAATTCTATCAACTGGAGTATTTCCAGAAATACTAAAATACTCAAAAGTACTACCAATTTACAAAAAAGGTGATACTTTTGGGAAAGTGATCAAGTTATCAAACAACAATTTTATTCCTATTTTGAGTCAAATAATTACTTTAGCAACTCACAATATGGATTCAGAAGTGCTCGTTCTACTACGAACGCGGTATTTAACGTTGTGAGCGAGGTGATTGAGGGGCTTGAACGCGGCAATCGCATAGCAATTTCTCTTTGCGACTTGTCGAAGGCATTTGATTGCGTTTCACACGACATTTTGCTTCACAAACTAAATTACTATGGAATCAGAGGTATCCCTCTTAAGATTATAACTTCTTATCTATGTGGCAGACACTAGGCGGTAGTGTCTAAAGGTCATCTCTCCGATTTTCTATCCGTTAAACATGGAGTCCCACAAGGTTCGGTCTTAGGACCTCTTTTGTTTATTATTTATGTCAACGATCTGCCTAAATTCATATCTCCGTACAAAACCATACAATTCGCAGATGATACGACACACGTTATATCAGGAAAAAATAATATTGATTTAAAAATGTCTCATGAGGAAGTTTCTACAAAATCTAGCTCATGGTTTGCTGCAAACAAACTAAAACTTAACTCTGATAAAACGCAAAATTTGGTTATATCTGCAAGTAATTTACACAATGATCTAGTTAACAAAGAGACTGTTAAACTATTGGGAATAACCATAGATAATCGACTTAACTGGTCGGCTCCTATCTCACAACCTAAGAAGAAACTATCAAGTTTATTATTTGTTATTCGCCAACTAGCAAGGGTTGTCAACTTTGAAACATTAAAAATGACATATTTTTCCTTATTCCACTCTCATCTAAACTATGGTGTAATTATATGGGGCAATTCAACAAATGCACTTCAAATTTTTAGAATGCAAAAGAAAGCTGTCAGGATTTTAGCAGGAGTTAGTTATCTAGAACACTGCCGACCTTTCTTTATCAAATTCAAAATTATGCTGCTACCTACTCTGTTGATATTTTAAGTTCTAACTGAAATCACCTGAAATTCACATACGTGCTCATTTAATAAAGCAGTCTGATGTCCATGTTCACAATACGCGAAACTGTCACTAACTACGAACAAATCGCTGTAGATTAAGTCTTTCAGAAAAAAATAGTCTTAATTATAACTATTACAATATTCTACCAAAAAGAATAAAACAGCTAAGCTGTAATAGTTTCGATAAAGATATAAAAAAATATCTTCTAAAATATTGTTTTTACTGCTCAGAAGAATATATGACTCATTGCAGAACATCGACTGAACTGCTTAACGTAACTTTGCCATAAATGTTTTTCTATTTATTATATGTTCTTGTTTGTATATATTATTTAAGTAACGTTTTATATTCGTTTTTTAATACTATGTATGTTCTTTTTGACTTGCTACAAACAATATTTGTATATGTTATGTAGTTAAATAAATACTATACTCCACTCTACTCTACTCTACTCTACTTAGGGCTTACTCTTCAAAAATTACTTTAATTACTAAAATTAAAAACAGTTACTTTCAAAACATATAATTCCTGGATTTTGTAAAGCCTTTTACAATTAAATTTTTCGTTGATACTTTTTTTGCAATATCAATTTTATGTTTAAGTTCCTTTTTATTAAAAATGTTTGCTTTGACTACAATTTTTAATTTGTTTAATAAACTTTTTCAATGACTTTTTGTGCTTATTTCGATTCCACCTTTCAAAACTATCTATGTAGGTATTAAAAATTTTTACAAAATGAGTATGTCTGTGAAAATTTTATCTTTAAAACTAAATTCTAAATTTCTCTTTCTAAAACTAAATTTTAAATTCTAAATTTTTCATCCCTAAATTTGATCCCCAATTGCAATTACGTCATTGTTGGCTCAGTTATTTTGTGGCAACAATGACGTAATTGCAATTGGGGATCAAATTTAGGGATGAAAAATTAGGAATTCATTTCGAGTGTGCAGTAGAGTTACAGTATATCACGGTGGCTACGTATAACTGCAATACTAATCCAGTAACTTCATTATGCTTCATTACATAAGTTATTAAGTAAAATAATTTTATATTTTTGGATCTCCTGAAAAGTTACACTTTTGTAGTTGCGTCGTTGTTCCACCGGGACAGCGATATGTCGTACTCTCTCTCAGCACGTATGTATATCAACACATAAGTAAATATGTTGTTTTGTCTGTCAGTGATCGAATATATCTTACGCCACGTGCTTGTCCCGTTTTTCTTTTATTCTAACTATTGGCTGAGTCTTCTTTGATTGTACCGAACACACTCACTTAAAAATTCGTCTTCTATTTCATCAGACCTAAACCCAAAGACTTCAAGAATTGTTATCGAGTGTAAGATGAGCTTTTTTAACAGTATTCATAGACGATGTAGTGTCGACTAGTATCACATGAACCTATCTTGGGTAAATATTTAATTAACTGTGCGTACTTCTTTTATTGTTTAAATTCGTAACGACTTGTTGAAAGTTAAACATGTTTCATAACCACTAAAATGTGTTGTGGGATGGCATGACTTTCAGTCTCCGGAATATTGAATATGGCCGCTGCTGCATTATGATCCTGGGAGTGACTACTGCTTTTATGTTAGCTATTTATGTTTGATCAAGCACGACAAGCTATAGATTTCTGACCATAATTTTCGTTAATTCAAGCGAATTTTAATGAAGATATGTAAATAGTTATTACATTGGTGAATATATTATATTATATATATTTTAATAAAGGATCAATTAAAGCACTTAGCAGACTCTGGCTTTAATATAAAATTTATTTGGGTTAAGGCACATATTGGACTCAAAGATAATGAATATGTAGATTACTTAGTTAAAACCAGTATAATATCAGGCACTTTATTGTCATATTCTTTATGTGTATCAGATGCCATTACGATAAAAAAAACAGCTAACGACATGGAAAGATCAATGGAATCTTTACTGCTTTACAAACCCAACAAGATACACCACTTTACAACCAGTTATTCCTCAAACTACTTGGTTTAAGAATTTTAAATCTCCACGTAAATATATAACTACCATAAATAGAGTACGCTTTGGACATGCGTGCTATCCAAGTCATTTATATAAAATAAATGTGATTGAAGATGATAATTGCAAACATTGCGGAAAACTAGGTGATCTTGATCACATCTTTTTTGAACGTCCTAAGTTTCAACAGCATTCAAACTCTCTCTACAAAAAATTTATTGAATTTAATATGTATGCAACATTCAATATCCAGTGGCTACTGGCTATAGGCTCACAACAACTATAATATAATATCATGATAGATTTCTTGTCAGACACATGCACAGTTCTATAGAAGTTGTACGCGAGAATGGAATTTTTCATGATCGTGTGGAAATTTAGATTTGTATCCTTTGTTTACCCTAAATGTTATAACACCTTATCCGTGGTCCAGTTTTGTTTGTCTACTAAGAATGTCTTGATGGGCCCCTAGACGAGAAGCAAGTGACCCTGTAAGTTTCCTTGTCGTATATTCTTCTATTAATTATCCGTTAGTTTTCTATTAGGGATAGAGTTGTGTATTTGTCTGATTGGATAATCTATTGCAACTGGCTGAATGACTAATGTCTATGCCATTAAAAAAAATACATTGGTAAATACATGTTAAGCATGAGCTAGTTTTACAGCGATTACAGGAAATCAGTATTGACGATAAAGATATAATAATTATATGAGATCGGACAGGGTGATTATGCTTAGAATCAGGAATAGTTTCACCCCCTGGATCTTTTGCTTTTTTGATAGCTCGTGGACTATATATTTATTTCTTCTATAAGGTTGGTTGAAAGTAACTGCAGGCTCAATCGTCTAATTGGCTTACCTACAAGGGTTGCTAAGTATAGTTTGTTTAATAAAACTCACCACATCCCAAAGACCATATATTGACTCTAGTCGGACAACAATACGTTCAAAGTTAGTTACTAGTACATGATTTATTTACAGCATTCTTTCTCAACGTTGCGCTGCTAAGTTTATGTCTTTCCTTTTGAGATCATCCTCCACGTTGTAACGAAATATTTTGCCTACCTCAGGGTAAGAACATAGGGGTAGAAGATTGGGGATAGAAACTACTGGGGTAGAAATAGGGCAAACAAAATAATCGATACTGGTGCGTACGGGCACTCAGGGGTTAGCTGGAGAGCTGGGGTTGTGGATAAGTTGAATCAAAGGGGTCAGATTGGGGTAACTACAAAAATGAAACCAAGGGATACTTACATAAATCTCCTGGAATTAAATGAACAAAATTGACAGACAAGAAATACCTCTAGCTATTTCAATTCAGACGCTGCTTCGAGAAGACTTCCTGCTGGAAGAAAAAAAGGTTCTTTTTTCAATTTTGCACTTAAAATTCTGAGATTATTGCTGAAATTTCTGGGATTGAACTCCGATCCGGGATTGACACGGTCTAAAAACTACATCTATTTGAGGTAGGAACTGACACAATTAAAATAAAGCTGCTCCAGTAATAAAACAGGAACACAGACGAGGTGGAAGGAGGCACTTACTCAAACCTTGGAAACTTGGGATTTCTTAATTATTTTTCGGATGTTCACACAAATCTTTCAAACATCGAAACAAGTGATTACTCTTCCAAAACTGACATATTACATAAGAATAATTCTCACTTGTTTCCCGGCAAAATTCTACCGGCTTTATTTCTCAGCACACTCTTATTCCAATAACATCTTACTTCTTCAAGCCACACCTTCCAACTGACCTTTTCGTTTTCATTTCAATCGAAGGTCAGCAACACCCCTTCCTCTCCGCATTGCCTACCATTTGCCGAATCGACCCGAAAATTAACCTTAAGTCTCTTCTGGAGTTATTACGTCTCAGAGAGAGAGAGAAAAAACACAAGACTTGCAATATTTTTTCTATGAACGTTGAACTTATAACGCCATAAAATATCGATCGTTTTAAAATTCCTTTGCAAACAGAAAAACGAAAATATTCCACCGACAGGGGCGTACTTACAGAATTTATATTATAATATAGATATTAAATATTATATTATTATATAGATAGAAACAAATTTAAAAGCGCTACAACGTGATGATATGTATTGCAACGCTAATATCTAAAGACTCATGTGTCTTATAGTAGGTCAAACGTAGACAAACATTAAATTATTATAAACAAATATACCACCAAAGACACGAGGCCGTTTACAAACATCTGGTTAATATTTTGATAGTAAATATATTGCCAACTCTAACAACAAAATAGAAAACTTAATTTAAATCACATCACATTTACCAAAGTTAATAACGATAACCTAAAAGTTATTAAATTACTCTTTACCTTCAATAGTGCAAGTATTTCTACAACTTAATATTTAAAATATAATACTAAAAATCCTGTTTATGCACCGGAGTCTAATTCCAACTCAACCTTTATCTCAAAATCTGGTGGGTTCGAAGAAAAGATAGTGAGGGAGATAGTTATTCTGTCATCCTCAGTTTGTCTCTAGTCTAATGCTCCCTGGCTGGGAGTGTTCAATTTTTCACATTCAAAAAACCATGTTATAGTTTTCGTTGTATTAATTCCTATCATTCTTCACCTCGATTTTAAAATTATTACCCTACTCCAATCCTTAGTAATAATTCCTACTACCACTTTAACCCCACTCCTTTAGATATACAGACAGTTTTAAAATAGCAAACGAAAAAGAGTCTCCTCGACTTTTGACTGCCGCTAGCCACAGACGCTCTCTCTCTCTCTCTCTCTCTGATAGTTACGCGAAAAATATCGTGAATCCTCTTTTGAATCATAAGATACTAATTGTATCTTATTAGATACTTTGCCCATTAGAGGATTAACAGAAAAGTGATAAAAACTTGTAAAAAATTGTAATGATTTAGATGTGGTGTATCTGGAATAGTATACGATTTTTTATCTTACGGAGGGGATGATACATTCAGAGATAGATATTTCGCGGATGACTAGGAATCTTTTGATTTGGGTGCCAAGACGGTATTAGCTCTCTGCCAAACAATAAAAAACCCTGAATGTTGCATGGTTTATTTTGATAACTTTTTCTGTTCCCCTAGTTTAGTACACTACTTAAGACACGAAAAAGGAATTCTATCTCTTGGAACATTGAGAGCAGATCGTCTACAAGGTTGTGGTTTTCAAACAGATGCGGAATTAAAAAAAAGAAAGAGGATCTTTTCAGCAGAAAGTGGATAACGAAAAAAGAACTTGCATTATAAAGTGGTTTGATAACAAGGCCGTTCATGTGTGCAGTTCGTATGTAAGTGTTTATTCTATTAGATTATATAATATATTTATTAAAAGATTCTCTAAAGAAGCTAAAAAGAAAATTGAAATACCCCGTCCATTAATTATCAAGCATTACAATGCACATATGGGTGGCGTAGCTTTGGCAGATATGCTAGTTGCCTTTTATCGAACACCTTTTAAAAGCCACAGGTGATACGTTTCAATTTTTTCCCAAATATTGGATACAATATATGTGTCAATAACGCTTGGCTTTTATATCGCAGAGATAATAATTTACTGGAGGACGAAGAAAATGGTATGGGTCTAAAGGAATTTTGTAATATAATTTGTCGATTCCCTTCTATTGAAAAATAGAAAAAGGAGATCCGACGGAATTAATACACCAAAAAAGAAGATTCGTACTCACGTTCAGAATATACCTGGAGAAGATGTTAGAAAAGATCTTTTTGGACATTTTTTAACTTTTACAACCAAAGGACGATGTCGAAACTGTGGCAAAGGACAAACAACTATGAGTTGTTCAAAATGTAGTGCGAGGTTATGTTTAGTGGAATCCCGTAATTGTTTTTATGATTTTCATAACTAAATTTTTAAATTTTTTAACAACTTATAATTATTACTTTTTACTTTTATTTTTTGAGTGTTCCAAGTTTTATTTGAAGTTTGGAATTTAAGCTGTAAAAATAAATGTTTGATCATCTTTGTAGGTTATTTATAATTTTTAAATCTAAATGATTGATATTAATTGATCCAATATTATGTTTATGGTTTAAACCCCTACTTTATGGTATCTGTCCATAACATTTAAAGTAAAACACAGTACCACAAAATGTAATGAAAACAATAAACAAATCTACAATTGTTTTGCTAAAATATATTTTGTGAAAATTTGATAATTTTCATTTAATTCAATGACCCAATATTATTTAATATATTGGTCCAACCGACAAATATACATCTTTGCAATGTATCTTTCTAGATACGGAGGTGTTTTTCTAATAACCTGGCAATGTATCTATTGGTCATCAGTACTTGTTTTATAGTATTCCTGGCAATGTGTCTTGCGAGATACATTGTAATGTACAGTACGCCTAGTAGTGTATCGTATGAGATACAATGTCAATAAAATGTCAAAAAAATTAAAATAGAAACAAAAATGTAATTAACTCTGAAAATGGAGCCCTCTAAAGATAATATTTAGTAAGCAATACCATTTTTCTTACAGCGGTTATGTGCGCGCCAAGTTAAGGGTTAACACGCTGCAAGACTTTGCCTATGCTAAGCCGACATAATTTAGTTAAACGTCCCTGCGAGCTACCGGCAGCTTACGATCGACTGTTAGGAGACCTCTGAATTAGAGGACGATATTAAAACAGTAGAAAGTTTAATATATTTGGGAGATGAATTAAGCACGGATGGAACAGAAGAACCAAAAATTTAAGGAAAAATAGAAAAGGAAAAAAAGCTTATTCTTGACTTGCCCATGTACTCCATCCCAAAGGAAAATATTTTGAACTAATAATGAAAACGAAGTATGGAGATCCAGATACAAACCATGAACTCTACCAACTGTTCAACAAGAACTGATCAGAATTTGTTAAAGATCAGAGACATCGATGGACTGGTCTTATAGCGAGAATAATAGCCAACATATTGACGAAAAGAGCCCTAGATAGTAAAATACAGGTGCCAAAACCACAAGGAAGACAGGTTAGAGGTTGGAGGCATAGTTTGGAGTAGGCTAAGGCTCGATTTGTTCTGGACCGCCGTAGGAAAGAGAGTTTTCTTTTTATTTATTTGAAATACAAGTAAAAATGCAATAAAAAATATCGTATAGACATAGAAACATCTGTAACTGGCTAAAAATTAAACAAAAAAACAAATATAAATAAACATTTTTACACATAAGTAAATTAAATACAAAAAAATAAATGTTGAGTGTGTTGCAGTTGGGAGTCTATGTCAATTTGGGTAAAGAGAAATACATAAATATAAAGGTTTACTCAGTTCTCCGGTAGGGTAAACTGAATGATGAAATTACCAATTACCAATATTAGGGTGCTGTTTAGTTCAAAATATATAACAATTATACCAACATTGTATGTGTACAGTTTTATTGGTGTACCATTTTAAATTGTATGAGTGTTACTTGTACCAATTCCCTCTATAGGCATATAAGTAACACTCATACAACTTAAAATGATACACCATTAAAACTTCTTCTTCCTATTTTTATGTAGACATGACTCTGTAGTCTGTTTTTCAATGTGCCTCCAGTAAGTTGTCGTTCCATCGTTTTCGTGGTCTTCCTACTGATTATCTTCCTATTGGGGAACCATCTCTTGCCGTCTATTTGTTGTCATTCGGCTTATATGATCGTTCCATTCTACTCTTCTATTTCTTACCCAGTTCTTAATTTTCTCCATTTTTCATCTACGTCGTATATCTGTACTTCTAGCTCTGCCTCATAGTATTTTGCCATCAATTTTTCTGTGTTCTCATCTCCGCTGTTTCTAACATCCTTGTTGTCTTCTCTGTGTCAGGTCGTGTTTGTAATTATTGATCATTATTGGTCTGATGACTGATTTGTAAATTCTTCCTTTCGTTTCTTTCCCGATATTTTTATTTCTCCATATTGTTTCATTTAGGCAGCCTGCGGCTCTGTTTGCTCTATTCACTTGATCTTTCACTTCAGTTTCGAGCTTTCCGTAGCTAGATAATGTGATGCCCAGATATTTAAACTCCATCACTTGTTCTATTATCTGACCTTCCAGCTCCAATTTACATCTTAGTAAATTTGCTGTTGTAACCATGCATTTTGTCTTTTTTGGGGAAATTAACATGTTAAATTTTCTATCGGTTATATTAAATTGGTGCAGCATACGTTGTAAATCATCTTCACTTTGAGAGAGTAGTACTACATCGTCTGCATAGCAGATTATTTTAAGTTGTTTTTCTCCCATTTGGTATCCTTTAGTTCTTACTTTTTTATTATGTCATCTATAATCAGGCAGAACAATAGAGGACTCAGGAAATCTTCCTGTCTTATCCCATTGCCAGCTTTAATAGGGTCGGTTAGTTCTTCTTCCACTTTTACTTTTATTGTTTTGTTTTGGTAGATCGATCGATTTGTATCCTTCTTAAGGTCCACGTAACATAGATATGCCGGTTTGTTTTATCAATTTGTACCATTACAACTGTACACATATAATATTGGTATAATTGTAATATATTTTCTACTAGACAGTAGCCTAATATTGGTCATTTATAATTTTAGCATTTAGTTTAGGATGCTGTACATTGTTTCTTTGAGCAGTATTTGTTTTTACGATTGGTAGGTTGCTAACCTTGCCAATCAGCCTCCACATTTTCACATTAGAAAAAATAGTAATAGCAAAGATAAGAATAGAGAAGGAAGACCTGAACATCATCGGAGTATACGGCCCAGAAAATAACAAGCCTTAAACAACAAGGAAAGCATTTTACAACCAATTACAACAAGTAGTAGATCAAGTCAGAGGGAAGATGATAATGTTGGGGGATTTTAACGCTCGAATAGGCAATCAAGTAATACCCGGCATTAAACAAAAACATAACGAGAAAGTTAAAAATTAAAATAGAGAACTGATGATCAACTTCTGCACGAAAAATCAACTAAGAACAAACAACACATTTTTTGACCACAAATACCAACAAAAATATACATTTAATAACACCTGTGGACAAAGATCTATGATAGATTATGTTATAACCAACAGAGATATACATCCATCGAAAATAATCGACGTAAGATGCCTCAACTCAGCAGATGTAGGTAGCGACCATAGCCTAGTATTATGTAAAATAAGAATCATCCTGAAATACTTCCCAGCCGAGAGAGCACCGCCAACACTAACCAAAATAAAAGCCGAAGGACTAAATACGGAATCCACGGAATACTTATACAGGAAAAGAAAATCAGAGAAAATCACTGGGAATGAAATATTAGAAAACGATAACATCGAGGAAAGCTGGGAAAAAACTCAAAAATAACATAATTATTAACGCAGCAACACAATCACTTGGAGAGAGGAAAGTAACGAAAACTAACATATCAAAAAAGAAAACACCATGGTTTAGAGAGGAAATGAAGACAAAATGAGAAGAAAAGAAGAAAACCTTCTTACAATATAGAACACAACAAACACAATAGGCATACAACCACTATAAATGAATCAGAAATGAAACGAACACTTTGGTTAGACAAATAAAAAAGGAACACTGGCAAACAGATTGAACACGACTTCCACGGAACACAAAAAGAAATATGGAGAATGATCAAAAGACAAAAAAAAGAGATGAACGAATTAATATAAACGAAACACATCCAGAAGGAAATGGGTAGACTGCTTTCGATACCTATTTGCTAAAGGTGACGATAATGAACCACCAACACCAGAGGTGAGGACAAACGAAGAAATAAATATTGAGGAGGAAGAGGTAAAGGAAGCAATAAGGAAATAAAAAAATAGAAAATCACCAGTAGAGGACAGAATACCGAACTAACTCCTAAAGTACGAAGAACCAGATCTGACCAAACGACTATTAAGACTAATCCAAAAAATAATAGAACAAAACAGAATTCCTCAAGAATGGAGATCAAGTATCCTAATAGCTCTTTTTAAAAAGGCAGACAAACCGGACCCGGAAAATTACAGAATCCTTGAAAGATCATGCACCGACGCTATATTATAATGAGACAAGTGCAAGAGACATCATTAGAATACAACAAACCGGCATATCTATGTTTCGTGGACCTTAAGAAGGCATTTGACCGGGTCAAATTAAAAGACATTATCCACTTACTGTACGCAAAAAAGATACCTCTAGGAATAATCAAAACGATCGCAAACATCTACCAAAACAACACAATAAAAGTAAAAGTAGAAGAAGAACTAACCGACCCTATTGAAGCTGGCAATGGGATAAGACAGGGAGATTCCCCGGGTCCTCTAGGTCCTCAGGTTCAACCTGATTATGGATAAAATAAAAAAAAGTAAGAACTAAAAAAAGGTACCAAATGAGAGAAAAACACCTTAAAATAATCTGCTATGCAGACGACGACTACTCTCTCAAAGTGAAGATGATTTACAAGGTATGCTGCACCAATTTAATATAACCGCCAGAAAATTTAACATGTTAATTTCCCCAAAAAAGACAAAATGCATGGTTACAACAGCAAATTGTAAATTGGAGATGTAAATTGGAGCTGGAACGTTAGATAATAGAACAAGTGATGGAGTTTAAATATCTAGGCATCACATTATCTAGCTACGGAAAGCTTAAGTGAATAGAGCAAACAGAGGCGCATGCTGCCTACATGAAAGAATATGGAGAAATAAAAATATCGGGAAAGAAACAAAAAGGCAGAATTTACAAAACAGTCATCAGACCAATAATGACATACGCGGCAGAAACAAGACCTTACATAGAAAGGACAAAAAGCATGTTTTGAAGCATGAAACAGCAGAGATGAAAACACTTAGAAACATTGATGGTAAGACACTATGGAACAGAGCTAGAAGTACAGATATACGACGTAGATGCACGGTGGAGAACATCAAGAACTGGGTAAGAAATAGAAGAGTAGAATGGAACGATCATATAAGCCGAATGACAACAAAGAAGAAGAAGTTTGGGATGCATAGTAAATTGTAGTATGCGAAGTTGGTCGTTCGTAGTAGAATAAACTGATTGTAAGTTTTTTTATTTATTTCTCTTTACCTAAACAAAAAATTAAATAATGTCTTTTTTGTCTAATTATATTGTTGTAATAATGTTTTGGTAAGCTCCTCTGTATTATTAGCCACTGCTTAAAAAATTATCAACCGTGGTGGGTGCTTAAAAGATTCATTGAGAATATGTTTTCTATTCAATAGTACAGAATTGAATGGGTTGGTAGCTGACAGCTGAATATTTAAATAAATAACTGCTTGAAAGCAGGTTCACCTCAACGTAATTTGTTTTATTTATTGATACCGTGATTTTAAAAACTCTTATTTTCGATACATTTAAATATGACATTGAGTTGTCAGAACATGTATATAACTTCTTATGTACTAGTAGATAAAAAAATTTAGGTGTTTCTTTTGTATAAATATCGCGTAAGAAAAATTTAAATAGAGTTCATCTAATTTAGAATACCTTAAAAATATTATCTCTTATTCTTTTAGTCAAAATTAGCTTAGAAATATCATATTTATAAGTAAAAAAAATATAAGTTTCAATCACGTGGAAAATATTTTTCAAGGAATCAAGTAAGTGTTTTTTGGACTATGCTGTCATAATTAAGAAGTGATATGCTGACCCTAAACGCTGTTGTATAGATATAAATTATGTTGAATGAATAGCACTAGTCTAAAAATTATCATAGTTAATGGAAACATTAGCTATTAGAGGTGTTGATAAATTCATTTAAACAAATTTAAAAATAAGATTATTATGGGTGACTTGAATGCAAAAATTGGTAAAGGGAAAAGCGGTGAATTAGCTGGTGATTTTCGTCTAGGGAAAAGAATTTAAAGGGAAGAAGGATTAAAACTATTTGTAGAGCAACCAAAATTTACAATAATATAAATACGCTCTTCAAACTACCACCAAGACGTTTGTATACTTGGGTCTCTTCGTAATATCAACTAGGAAACATAATAAGGAATCAAATTGATTACATAATGGTGAACAAGAAATTCCGTAATGGATGCCTATCAGTTAAAAGTTACCCCGGTGACATATCGTTAAATCATATTCCTGTTATTGGTAAATTTAGGTTTAGATTTAAAAAGGTTACAAAAAAGAATAGTAACAAAAAATGTGATATGAGAAGACTAAAAGATAAGGAAACAAAGAAGACAGTGAATATATGTGAAACCTTTAACAAGATCAGAGAAGAACATATAATAGAATATAAAGAGAAGAGAAAAGTTGGATGATCGACAATATACTGCAACTCATGGAAGAAAGCAGAAAATCAAAGAATAACAAAAGAATGTACAAAAATATTCAGAAACAGATAAGAACCCAAAAACTAAAGGCCAAAGAAAATTGGTTAGAAACAGTGTGATGAGAAAGAGTTGTTGGAACAAAAACACGATACATTTAATATGCATAAAAAGGCAAAACAAGCAGCTGGTCTTCAAAAATCCAACGCAGCTAGCAAACTGCCAGATTAACAGGGGAACATCATCACACATAAAAATTAAGAAATACGCATATGGGTCAAACACATACAAGAACTCTTTGATGATAATAGGTCCGAACAACCTCCCTCCTAGATAAATATGTAATGACTATTTACCAATCACATCAGATGAAGTGGAAAACGAAATATCACAACTAAAAGATGGCAAACCTCCTGGACCTGAAAATACGTATGCTGAACTCATAAAGCTACTTAACTCCGACGGCACTCAACTACTAACAAAAATATTTACATACATATATTTAAATGGAGTAATACCAAGATCATGGCTAAAGTTAACGTTTATTGCTCTACCAAAGAAAACAAAACCCGTATCCTCCAATGATTTCCGGACCATCAGCTTAATGAGCCACATTTTAAAGTTGTTTCTAAAAATCATATATTAAAGGATCTATAGACTATGCGAAGAAAAAATCAGCCGTACATAGTTTTTGATTTTCGAAACGCAGTGGGGACGAGAGGGGCTATCTTTAGCATACAAGTGCCTTTTCAACGATGTAGAGATGTGAATTGCGATATTTATGCATGCTTCATTGATTACCATAAAGCATTTGATACAGTAAAACACAAGCTGATGGAGATATTAACAAATATTGGAATAAACACCTGTGATCTAAGAATTATGAGCAATCTTCACTGGATTAAACATCGTCCATCCGTACAGAGGCAGGAGAATCCGATAATATCAAAATCAAACGTGGGGTCTGGCAGGGATGGATACTATTACCCTTACTGTTTAACATATACTCTAACTAATGTCTTCCTTCCCACCACTGCCAGGTAATCCCTATTAGACACCAGTTAAAAGATATATATATATATATATATATATATATATATATATATATATATATATATATATATATATATAGCTCAAGATAATAAGAAATTTAAATTAAAATGTACAAGCATTGTTAGAACATTTCCTATTACTTGTGACCAAGGATAACTGGCAAAGTGCGATTAAACATGTGTTAAAAGAAGAAGAAAACACGGATTTAGATATCCATAAAGTTTCATGGTTTATTTGAGTGCACATATTATATATTCAAATTTATCGTTTTACCCGAACATTTTCCAAAAATGTTAATAGATTAGTTTTATCCAGATTTTTTGTCAAATTAATATAATTATGTAATGCCATGTAGCCTAACTACCTGCGTCAATTTCGTGGCGTAATACCCAATTTAAATTATGGTTATTGGAAATATATGAGAAAACCATTAATACGAAGTATTTTTAATGAAGAACTCCATCGATGACTACCATTAAAGTACTAATTTAGAGAAACTCGAACAATTATTGCTTGGGCATCAAATAATTTTTCAGTAATTGCACTTATTGTCATTTTAAATGTTTTTCTAACGTACATTGAGTCGAATAAAACCGACTTATAAGCACTTACAATAATTTTAACGTGTAAAACTACGTAAAACTATCGAAAACACTTAAAAATAATGAAAAAGGTGCATGATTTGGAAGGCAGTACCGGACTTGCAATCCGTTTAATATAATGGTACAATAACGTTGTTCTTAGTTGAATGATCTTCATTACGAAAACACGTTTTATCTCAGCAGAGTCATTTGGTAATGTCACCAAAGAAGCCATTCTGTGAATAGGGTTGATCGCGGTAGTAGTCAAAAAAGTTTTGGGGGTTCCAACCCTTCAGAAAAATTAAGATATCATTTACACAATTAAAATAAAAATAGGCATGCGGCCTATCCTTATTTTAATTGTGTAAATCATCATCATCATCATCATCATACGCTTTCATGCTTCTGTGCCATTCTGCTCTGTCCATTACTTGAATTTTGGAAAAGTATCAATTCACCAATGAATAAGCAGAATTGCTTATAAAGAGAAAAAAAATCGGAAAAATTCCAACTAATTGGCTGTATACCATAATTTAAAATAACTTACCATCCAGTGTGAAACTTCTAATATAATTGATATAATAATTAATACAATTATAAAGAATATCCAAGGATTATAAAATTGTTTAAAACCTTTTCGGTCCTATTAGACAATCATCAGTGATACCTGAAAGTAAATAATTCCATTTTTTTGTTCTTCTTGTTCCTTCTTGTATTTAGGCTTTAAAGCCTGTTTCGTTTTCAATATTAGCCTCCTAAGTTAGGGCACCATCTTGTTCTTGGTCTACCAATACTTCTTCGTCCATTTGGTGACTTATCTCGTGCTATTCGTACTATTCTATCCTCTGCCATTCTACTAATGTGTTCGTTCCACTCCTGTTTTCGTTTTTTTCCCATCCATTTATGTCTTCTATATTGCATGCTCTTCTTATGTTTTGGCTTCTCTCGCTATCCAACAGACTTTTCCTTGATATTCGTTGAAGTATTTTCATATCTGCTGTTTCTAGCAATCCTCTCGTTTTAGATGTGTCAGATCTTGTCTCCGCCGTGTATGTTAATATAGGTCTAATTGCTACTTTATAGATTCTTGTTTTTGTGTCTTGTCTTAGGTGTTTGTTCTTCCAGATTGTCTCATTAAGAGATCTCGCCGCTTTGCTTGCTTCTAAGCTTTGTTGTCCTACTTCTTCAACATCTCCGTAACTAATTATATCTATTCCCAGATATCTAAACCTTTTTTCCTACTTTATTATCTTCCCATCAATTTCGGTTTTACATCGTAGTGGGTATTTAGATGTTGTCATACCATTGTTTTTTTTCTGCTGATATTATCATATTGTAGTTATTGGCTGTTGTATTGAAGATGTGTGTTAATCTTTGGAGCTCGTCTTCTGTCTCAGCGATTAATGCGGCGTGGTCTGCAAAACGTAATATTTGGATTTCTTTGTTCCCCTATCTGTAACCATGACCTTTACGTACTGCTTGTATTATTTCGTCCAATATTTTAATAAAGAAAAGTGGACTTAACAAGTCACCCTGTCTGACTGCGCTTTGTACTGGTATAAACTGTGAGTTTTCCATTTATCTTTGTCTATATTCGATTGTGGAAGTAGATGATTTCTATGGTTTGTTTAGTAAAGATTGGTATGTTTCTTTTATACAGTAGGTGTAAGACGTCTTCGACTTGGATGCAATCGAAAGCCTTTGTAAGGTCTGTAAAACATAGATATGCTGGTTTATTGTACTCGATCGCCTTTTTTGTGATTTGTCTTAGTACAAATACGGCGTCTATGCAGGATCTTCCGTATCTGAATCCTTGTTGTTTATCTGATAAAGTTGTAAGTTTATTGATTTTGTTGGTTAGGACTTTTGTGGTAAGATTAATCGCGGTGTTTAGTAGATTTATACCTCTATAATTGTTGGGTATTTAAGGAAGCTTTAGACGGTTGTGCGAAAGGAATACTAATAAACGGTGAATGGTTGAATAACATTAGATATGCAGATGACACTATAGTTTTTGCCGATAATCTGAATGACTTACAGATATTAACAAATCGCATAACAGAAGTCAGCAACAGATACGGACTAGCTCTTAACATAAAGAAAACCAAATTTATGACAATTAGTAAAAAACCAATACTAAACGCTCAACTTACAATCAACCAACAGAATATCGAAAGAGTCGAGCAATATACATATCTAGGCACCAATTTAAATAGCCAATGGGACCACTGAACAGAAATTAAACAGCGAATAATAAAAGCAAAAGCAGCATTCGTTAGAATGAGAACCATTTTTAACAGTCGAGATATATCATTAAAAACAAAATGCCGTCTATTGAACTGCTACATATTCACAGTTCTGCTCTACGGAATGGAAGCATGGACACTGACTGTTGCATCTATGAATCGGCTCGAAGATTTCGAAATGTGGTGTTATAGGCGCATCTTACGTATATCCTGGGTTGACAGAGTTACTAATGTGGAGGTCCTGCGTAGAATGGGGAAAGAATGTGAAATTCTCATGACCGTCAAAACTAAAAAGTTGGAATATCTAGGACATGTAATGAGAAATCCAGAACGTTACGGCCTTCTCCAGCTGATTCTCCAAGGGAAAGTAAATGGTAAGAGAGGACCGGGAAAAAGACGCATTTCCTGGCTTCAAAATTTACGAAAGTGGTATAACACGACTACCACTGAACTGTTCCGCGCTGCAATAAATAAAGTAAAGATAGCCGTGATGATCGCCAACATCCGGAACGGATAGGCACTTTAAGAAGAAGAAGATAATTGTTGGGGTCTTCTTTATCTCCTTTCTTGAACGTTGGTATCATTATGCTGTTTTTCCATGGGTCTGGTATCTTGCAGTGCAATATTAGTTTTTGTATTACTTTTCTCATCTGAATGATTATACTTTCTCCTCCGTGTTTTAGAAGCTCGTTGGTTATTCCGTCTGGTCCTTACAACTTTCTATTTCTGAGTGAATTTATGGCTATCTCCACTTTCTGAAAACTGATTTTTGTGTCTTAATTCAGGTACGTTATCATGTTGAATATTAATCCCATTTTAATTTACTTTAAGTACTTTAAGTAATTATACCATATGCTTTTTATAAACAGTCAAAATTTTACCCATTAGCATTAACAAGCAGCAGTTTTCTTGTGCTGACAACGTTATAGAAGCCAAATTGGTGTTACTATGTGATCTAAAGTTAGTTTAAATGTGTAAACAATTTTATCCAGTATTTACTGTTGATATCATCTGTACTTCCAGTTCAAAACCTACTTTCGTTGATTATCTATGTATATTAATTTCATATTTCATTTTGTCAATATATTTATAAAGAGCCTGGTTACTTGTTCTGCTCTTTCCAATTCAACTTACAGTCTTTCTAAATTATCTATGATCTTTGATTTTACCTCTTGTGGGTTACCCCTCATATTCATGTATTATGCAAAATATTTAACCGATGGTAAACATGGATTACACTATAAAAGATATATATTAGATTCACCCTGTATAGTAAGTGGTGCCGGATGATAAGGAATGTTGAAAACAAACACTAATGGTGGTTGAGTACACAACTAACACCGGTTGACCACTAGACTTGGCTTCTAAACCGCTAAAAGTGTTTGTCTACGCTTTCTTATTTCAAGCTTACTGCTACAGGCCATTCTCGGAAAAAATGTCCATAGCGTTTGTTTGAAAGACAAATTTATTTATACACGCACTTATTGGACGATAAAAATATTTATTTGCCTTCGAGAGGGCATCGAATTTTTTTGATGCACTAAGCGGATTGCATTCATTCATAAAAGTCGGAAGAATATACTGTTATTGGACCCAGTTTTGTTGAATTTTAGAAGGAATAATATATACATAAACGTATATGTATATATATATATATATATATATATATATATATATATATATATATATATATATTTATATATATATATATATATATATATATATATATATATATTTATATATATATATATATATATATATATATATATATATATATATATATATTATATATATATATATATAAAATGTGCACTCGTAAGTGAATGGGATATTTTCGGTCAATTTGGAGATAAAAAAGACAAGAGTTGTGCTACTTTATCTATTTATTGAAGACGTTTCTCCCAATGTTCATTGGGCATCATCAGTTCATCTAAAAGAGTATTATAAGCGATACATCTATATGAAAAACAATTAAGTAAATGATCTTACCATTAAAAGATCTGTAGCATTAAGATGTTATTATTGTGAAGAAACATCAAAAATTAATCTATTAAATAAATCACCAAAAAATTAATCAATCAATGTTTTCAAAAGTTAAATTAAAAAAATTAATATAAAATTACTTTAATTGGGAATCTTCCGGCGTTCTGTGTTTCTGTGTTTTTGCTGATTTATTTAATAGATTAATTTTTGATGTTTCTTCACAATAATAACATCCTAATGCTACAGATCTTTTAAAGGTAAGATCATTTACTTAATTGTTTTTCATATAGATGTATCGCTTATAATACTCTTTTAAATGAACTGATGATGCCCAATGAACATTGGGCGAAACGTCTTCAATAAATAGATAAAGTAGCATAACTCTTGTCTTTTTTATCTCCAAATTGACCGAAAATATCCCATTCACTTTACGAGTGCACATTTTTTTATATTAAATTAAACGGTCATATTCCTTAAAGATGTCTTGCTCATGCTCTTTAATTTAATCATAAATAAAAACATCAAAAGCGTTAACAAAGGAAGAGGATAGATAATGGGAAACAAAGAAATAAAAATACTCTGTTGCGCAGACGACGCAATATTGATAGCCCAAGATAAAGATAGTCCCAAAGACTGGTCCACAGATTTAATATAAGAGCAAAAAATTGAATATGACAATCTCATCTCAGAAAACTAAAACAATAGTAGTCAGAAAAGAACCAATTAGATGTAAAATGGAAATGTATGGCAACAGTACTGAACAAGTAATGGAAATCAAATACCTGTGAATTACACTCTCCAGCTATGAAGACCTGGACAAAGAAGTCGGAGATCAAGTATAAAAGCAAATAGACTGGCAGAATGCTTAATAACACTATATGGCAAAACAGACACATTAACACTGAGATAAAGTCAAGAATTTGTAAAGCCAGTGTGAGACTAATAATGACATATACCTCAGAAACAAGACCCAACACAGCCACAATGCAGAGGTCACTGGAAACGGCAGAGATGAGAGTACTGAGAAGAATTACAGGAAATACGCTGACAGATCAAAAGAGAAGTGAAGACATCAGAAGAAAATGTAACGTACAGTGTATAAATCAATGGACAAAATAGAAAAAAAGAATGGAATAACCACATAAGCAGAATGAAGGAGACCCGTGTCGTCAAAATAGCAAGAGGTAAATCACCAATCGACAAAAAGAAGTATCGGACGACCGCGCAAAAGAGGGAGTGATAACCTACCATAGAGGTATTAATCCGCCAATAAACAAGCAGAATTGCTTGTAAAGATGAAGAAGAAGAAGAACAAGCAACAAATATTTTCAATTATCCATCTAATGTACCCTGTAAATAATTTTTCAGGCACTCACACCTTAAACTGCTTGTGAAAACACTTAGGAATCTCCAACGACATAAGAAATATGTGGAGAAGTTTGGTCTAATATGTGAGGAGGCTTGGATGGAGAAAACCAATTTTTACTATGCAGTACTTCTTGTTAGAAAGTGTCCGACTATATTTAACTAACACAAATAATTCTCAAGGCAAAATTTACTGGACTAGATTAGACTAAAATAATTAAGAAATATCAAAACACTACTAAAGATATTTTACAAAAACTTGGCCAGAAAGTCATAGACTGTCTGTGGCGATAGGTATGTTGCCATTGTGCAAGTTTACATTTAAAATAAAATCAAGTTAATTTAATCCCTGAATAAGATAAAAGTTACTAATACATTGTGCGCTATAATTGGTAATTACAATTTATTGTGTACATACTATCATAATAAACTTTTAATAATTCCCTCGATTTACTGCATTTTCTTGCCATGGTACTGCTCCAACAGAGTTGAAATAATCTCTATAAGAATCTCGTATAGTTCTTGCAGATGTAGAGTGTCTGTTCGCACCCTATCTTGTGACCTGCGAAACACAAACTGAGTTTTCAGTTTCTTCATTTCTATCTGTCTAAGAAGTATTGTGATCTATCAGATAATAATTGTGACGGGCTACACAAGCCAACGTAATTTTTTGCACTTTTTCTGGACTTAAGAGAATAAGTTTTAAAAGTACCCTCCACGTATTAGCCAAAATGCCAAATGCACTTTCAACCATTTTTCTGCATATTGAAAGTCTTTAATTAAAAATGCGTTTGTCATGATCCAAAACTTTTTGTGGATATGGCTTTAATATATTATCCATTAGAGGAAAAGCATTATCAGTAACTATAACATAGGATGTTCTAATTAAGCTGCCAGGAAGTAAAGCTGGTTCAGGCAAATTCAAAGTTTTATTTACAAGAGCATGATACAAATTATTGGCTTCACTGATTCTGCCATTGACCCCTACATTCACATATATAAACTTATAATTTGAATCTACTAAACCCAGTAGGACGATACTGCTTGTGCCTTTATAATTGTAGTAGTATGATCCTGCAGTTATTGGTGCATTAAATGTAATGTGTCTTCCATCCTAAGCACCAACACAATTGGGGAAGTTCCATGCAGACCCAAAATTTGCTGCTATTTTCAACCATTTAGTTGGTCTATGTGGGGTTTGAAGAAACTGTTCTTTTAAGTTTTTAAAAAAAGCATCACACACACCTCAGGAAAAATTTTGAAAATAGTATTTTCATGTACCCTAGTACTATAAAATATTGACCTGAGTGATTCACCAGTAGCGGAGTGTAATATTCAGTCGATGTTCAGTACTTATTGAATCACGCATTACTGTGTTTGTCTTCTGTATATCATTTTTAAACATGTTCAAAAGATTAACAAAACTGTTTTCATCCAGCCGGATAAAATTTTGATAGCTACCGGGATATTCCATTCTCAACTCTTGATTTAAAAGGTTGAGAGTTCCTCTTCCTTCTTGCCTTCTTAATAGCCATTCTTTTGTCTATGTAGGCTACTTTTTCTTTGAAATAAAGATGTTCTATTTATTGACCAAAACGCCAATGCCACTTGGATATTGATGAGAGCTGCAAGAGCCAGTATATGTCTATGGACATAGACTATAGATATATTATTATTTAGTTCAAAAGTAGAATATACCTTTAAATTTATTATTTCTGCACAAGAATGTACCTCTCTGTAGAAATATATTACTAAAAATAAATATAATGGATAAATTGCATATCTGTTGACGAGACGACTGATGTTAAAGGAAGCTATATTTCAAATTTGGTTATAGGAAGTTTAAACAGGAGTGAACACTGTAACTTTTTGTAGATTTGTCAATGAATGTCTTTGAATGAGTAACTTTTTTTACCTCAACCGATACCAACTGAAAAAATTTTGTTATTAATAAGTGATGCTGCACCATATGATCAGAGCTGGACAGCATTTAAAATATTTCTTCCAAATTTGATACACGTTACCTGTTTAGCACATGCTTTAAATAGAGTAGCAGAAACTTTAAGGACATAGTTTCCAGTAGTCAATACTCTTGTATCAAATATAAAAAAAAAATATTTTTAAAAGCTCCTCTGCGAGCTCAGGCGTATAAAGATCGTACCTTTACCACCTGAACAGGTGATAACTAGATAAGGAACATGGTTAAATTCAGTAAATTTCATGACCGATAATTTTGAGTGAATTAGAGACGTCATTTGTAGTTTCGACGTAGATAGCTCAGGTGCTATAAAAAATGTGTGGACATTTAAAAAAAACCGTTATTAAAAAATAATTTGGCACATATAATTTTGTAAATATTGCTAAATCATTTACTGGATTAGAAAATCGAAACATTTCATTAGACCAAAGTATTGAAATTATCAATTTATTAAAAGAAAACATTAAACATCTTGGGAAAACCAACAAAGTGTATCACAAAATCTGCGCAGTGTTAAAGAAAAATGAGGGATAACAAATAAATAATATTATTAAGATGGGGAATTGTGAAGATAATTTAATTTTACAGGTAGAATCCTCAATTGTACAATATTTTAAGTTTGCTCATATAACTTCATGTGAAATGGGAAGAAGTTATTCAGTACATAAACAATTATCAGATAGACGACACAGTTTTTCTCTAGAAAATTTAGAAAAACATTTAAAAATATATAGTTTTAACTGTAATAATAGTATATTAAAGAATGATGATGATGATGAATGATGATGAATCAAAGAATAAATAAATATATTGATGTGGATAATACCAATTTCTATAAATATTTTTTGTGATTTTAGCATAAAATAAATTCAATACCTTCAATACAAGTATTACTGCGTTTATTATTTATATGCATTAAATGCATAAAAGCATAAGAATAATATTTTAGTAAATATTTCAACTGTTTTTTGTGTATATTGTTTTTGTGCATGTTTCCCGAGCTCTGGTGATAACTTTATCTAATATAATGTAAAAAATGTCATTTCTTCTTTTCTTATGTTACGTCTAAGTTAGTCTTCTCACACACACACACACACATATGACTTCATCCCAACCCCTATAGGACATGAGTGTACCACTGCTGGACAGTGGGACCCCCATGTCCGAAGATCAGACCGGTCTCGTTCCAAAAGAGCAAGTCATTTTGGCTCGGTACCTATCTGACCCCCAGGTTTTTCCACCACCCCTCCTCTACGTCTGACATACGCAGAGGAGGCTTGAACTGTTACGTCGGGCGATTTGGGAAAAGAAAACACCCTCCGTTTTCCATGACTTGTGGTTAGGCCACCTATCTGTAGAGGTAGCTTAGTGTAGCTTTTCTCCCTATTTACTTTACTGAATTTATTATGACTTTACTTTGGGCTCTGTGACCCTAAAAAATGTGTGTCCGATCAGGGGGTCGACAGCAAGCTGTCGGCCCTCTGCTCGGCCGTTGTGTGCTCGGTCACACAGTCGTCAATTTGGCAAAACAAGTTTTGGTCTCCTTGTCGACTGGGTGATCGATAGGCCTGGCCATCGAGCCCGTACTTATCGCACACGACCTCGATGCTCAGTTTTCGCGAGTTGCCTGTGGCAACTTAGCCCTGATGGGCTAATTCCTGAAGGGTCTTTTTGCCTTAGGGGCGTGCCTGAGGGGCCTCAGCCTTATGGATTTATTGATTAGGATTTTGTCCTGTTTATTTAGTTTTGCTTTATTGGCTTATACAGATTTTTGTTATTGGGTTTTTGGCTGATATAATAATAGGGGTAGGGGTTTTTAATGGATGAGTGGGTGGGATGTGCATTCCCAAGTGTATATTGCTCTCACACATCCCGTGTATATGTTTTTGGGTTTTTTTTTTAAATTTTGTTTTAACTGGTTAGTAAAATAAATATAACTGAAATAATAATAACTAAAATACAAATAAAAATTTGGGGGGGAGTGGGTTGGGAGTAGGGGGTTTCTTTGGTGAGCTAAGCTCTTTTTTTGATTTTTTTGTGTTTTTGTGTAATTTTTGTGGGCCAAATCTGCTAAGCCATAGATTAGGACCTCTCATGTGAATATCTTTCTTTGCGTTCAATTAGGGTTTCCCCTGTATCCAGCCAGCTGTTGTTTTGGCCGTCTATGTACTGTCCTTAGATTAGGATCGTAGTTTGTCAACTCTCTTAGCAAACGGTTCGGATGGTTTCTGATGTTTTCAAAAAGCTCATATGCATGTTCGACCATCATGTTCAGAAAGCTCTTTTGCTGCGAATCCCTATACCTATACGTACCTTAGTGGTACATATTTAGGAATTTTAAGAGCCTCCCTGATCATGTAGTTCTGTACAGTTTGGATTGTCTTTCTGTTTGATTTACATGCATGCCCCCACGCTGCTGAGGCGTATGTGAGGGATGGCAGAATGATGGCGTTTGCCATTCTTATTTTCGTTTTGAACCTCAGATTACTTTTCATCTCTATTAGCGAGGAGAGCTGACTTCTAAGGATTTTTGCCTTATATACCGTTCAGTTTATGTGTTCGGTAAAGGTGAGTCCCTGTTGGGGATTCCATGCCGTCTTTTGTACATGACTGCCTGAGTTTTGTCCGGGTTGACGGCAATTTTCCACGTAACACACCAATATTGCAATTGGTCTAATGCCGTTTGCAAGTATCTAGTGGCCAGATCAGGATTTCTGCTGCTAGCACCTATAGCAGTGTCGTCAGCCTAAAGGCTGAGCATAGTATGTTGATCACCACTAGGGGTATCTGAAGTGTATATGGTGTACAGGTAAGGCGACAGCACGGCTCCCTGTGGCACTCCAGTCAACATGATTCCAACTTCGGATAGGGTGGGCCCTATTCGAACTCTGAACCTTCTGTTGGCTAGGTACGAGGAGAGGAAACATGTCATCGCTTCACTGTATCCCAGTTGGTTCTTTTTATACAGCAGTCCGTCGTGCCATACTCTGTCGAAAGCTTTACTGACATCTAAGAAGGCGGCTGCTGGATATTTCCTTTCATTATACCCTTTAGTGATATACTCTGTCAATCTTAGTATTTGCAGTTCGCAGGAGTGATTGTTCCTGAATCCGAACTGCGCTTCAGGGATTGTATCCATTGTCTCAGATTCTTCTCTTAATCTTGCCAAGATGACTCGCTCATCAATTTTGCTTACTGATAATAGTAGGCTAATGGGTCGGTAGTTCTGTGGAAAAGTTCCGTCTTTACCCGGTTTCCCTATCATTATAACATGGGCCTCCTTCCACCTGTCAGGAAAGTGTCTTAATCTTATAATATGATTGATTATGTTCGTTAGGTGAACGATAGCTTTCACTGGCAGATTTTTTAAGGCCCTGTTTGTGATGTTATCTGGGCCTGGAGCTTTCTTAGCGTTGGTCATTTTGATGAACAGCTGGATTTCCTCGGGGGTGGTATGCCTGATAGCTATGTCGCCTCTACTTCTCTTTAGGTATCTGCTCCTTATTTCCACTTCGTCTTCAAAGTCTGGATCTTCGTCAGGATGGTGGTTGTTTCTGCATCCTCTTTCTAGTGTATCTTTCATGACTTCCGCTTTGTCTTGTCCAGAATAAACTAGGCCGTTTTCCCCATGCAACGTGGGTATTGGCTTTTTATCCTTTCGCAAGACTTTAGAAAGCTTCCAGAAACCAGATTTATTAGGGTCCAGCTGTTGGATGAAGTCGTCCCAGCTGTTATTTCTGTAGATTTCCAGCTGTTTTTTAACCTCCCTATTTAGTTTATTGACAATTCTTTTATCTTCTATGTTCCTAGTTGTGTTTGCCCTTCTTCGCTGTCTGTTTTTCTCTCTTATGAGAGTTTTTAGTTCGTTGCTGATGTCTCTGAATCTTCCTCTGGTTGTTGTTGAGGCTTCTTCTTTTGTGCTGGTTTCCAGCGCATTTTGGTTCTTTCAAATTTTAACACATACTCTTCTAGTTCCCGTTTGTTGTTGATGTCAGGAACTATTCCTATTGTTTCAGAGACAATACGTTTGAAATTGGGCCAACTTGTCCTCTTTTTCTTGTATGGCTGCACGTAGTTTGTTTCTACGGCGCCTAGAGTTAACACGATTAGGTTGTGGGTGGAATCTCCTTCATTGAGTGAGATTATATCGTGTTGTTGTCCCACGTTGTGAAGAATTGCAATGTCCAAATAGGTAGGTAGCCTGTCCCTTCCATGGAAGCATGTGGGCTCCATAGGACCTGTGACAACTGTATTTATTTGATTTTCTAGATATTCACACAAGAATCTCCCGCTTCTATTACTTGTTCTGTCAAACCAATTGGGCGATCTCGCATTTAATGGCGTCCAGATCCTCGCCCTGGATCGGCTCATTCGGTCTGACATAGGCGGAGACAATCTTCAGCGTGTCGTTGGCCGTAATGATCCGAACTATGGTGGCTTCCATAGTGACCAGACCACCTGGTGTAGGAATTGATTGGTGTTCTATTCCTTTTTTCACCATAATGGCCGTGCCTCCTGAACGTGATCTATGGTCATTCCTGTAGACGCTATAGCCCGGAAATTTGGTTTTCACCTTTTCCGTGAGACGAGTCTCTTGTAAGGCTACAACGTCTAAATTGAGTCTGTTGGTAAACTCATCCAGATTGTTAATTTTTTGTCTCTTTTTGTCTATTTGTAGAGTTAGTCTTCTTTCATCAGTGCCCTTTATTTATAACAAAATTTTATTTAATGTCAGTCACATTACACACTACGCATGCGTTTCACAAAAATTACGTTACGATTTAACTGCAGGTGTAAAACAAGGAGCAATGGAAAATGTGTATAATTTTTCTACATAAATTTTGGTTATTATTCTTGAAATAATTTTCGAAGTAAATCTCGTCATGTAAAACAGCTCTAAGAAATGCATTATAGAGGAGAATATGTTTGAGATCTATAAAATGACATAATAACCTCTCCAACAAGACCATGTGAGAAGACATATTCAATTGTTTAAAACTATCCTTTTTAATTAATTGATCTGACCGTCTAGTGTCTACGTCACCTGTATATATTATTTACATTGAATGTCACTACAATCATTTGGTAAAGGACAATAATATTAGTATTGTTTTTATCTTTTTTGTATCTAAAAAAATAAAATTTTAGATACGACTAATGAAGTAATTTGACAAATTATCCAAACAAAAGATACGATCAATCCTTTTTAAAATATATTACGAGGACAATATATGGTATTTTTCCAAGAAGACCGAACAGCCTCGAGGTTTTTTGTAGATTTACGTGAAGAAAATATCAAAATGAGGAAGTTTCACAATAACACGTTACAATATTTTGATTGGTTTATCTAAATGAAAAACTTTGCATATTTTCAGCGTACTTCCTAGACGAGAGCATTAAGATGTTTGCATCGCCTTTTATATTTCCTTAGGAAATTAGTTGGGATAATTCTTATTACAAATAAACAAAAAATTTCGAGCTTGTTTGTACAATTATGATCATCAGCAACATTCCAATAATTCGTTTTAAATGAAATTAACAGCGTTGTGCCACCTTCTCATCCGTCTTTCATTTCTGTTTTCTTTTTAAAAATATTCTTGTGCTTCTTATTATTATAAATAATTCATATATTATATTAAAGGGTGTGACAAAAGTAGCGGGACAATCGAATACTTCGCGAAATTTACATCAGATAAAAAAAAACTGAAAAACACTTCAATATTTTTCGAAAATCTATCAAATAACACATCTTAAATAGGAACCCACATTATTTATTGCAGATTTGGATTTCTTGTGCAAATGTGCCTAAATAACTTTTATTCGAGATGTTTTTTTCAAATTGTTTATAGATGGCGTTACAATCGGAAAACAATCTAATATCTCAAGAAATACACTGTGAAATCCAAAACTAAAAAATACGTATTTAATATTTTTCAAAAATCTATTGAATGACACCGAACACGATTACCACCCCTGCCAAAGACGGGCCATGTTGGGAGAATGAATGATGGACAGTGGTCCCAAAAAATTACAATGTGGAGACTGAACAGACAGAAGAAGTAGAGGTAAATCATCTAGAGATCGACAGAACTGGTAGAAATTAGGGGAGGCCTATGTTTAACTTTATACGCAGAAGGCTAGATGATGAAGATAGTTAACTCTATAGATTGTATTCTTTATAGCTTCTAAACAGTAAAATTAACGTCTTAACATTCTCTTAACGGTCTTAACGTTCTCTTACCCCATGTTTTCTTCTTACCTCACTAAAACCAATGATATACCACTTTAGTAAACTTAACTTTTTTTGAGATGTATTAGTATATGCTAGTTTTTATAGACAACTATACAAAGAACAGCAATATTACCAAAGATAATAAATCAGGGATCTGAAATTTTACCGGACGTAACACCCAATGAAGTTCGAAGGTCAGTGCAAGAAATGAAAAACAATAAGTCCCCCGGAGGCGATGAAATAGTGGCAGATGCCTTGAAGGTGGCTGGAAAAAGATTATGGCAGGTCCTTGCCAAACTATTCACTAGATGTTTGCAGGAAGCAATAACACCAACCCAGTGGTATAACGCAGAAATTATCATACTTCATAAAAAAGCGGATGCTACCGACCTCAGGAATTACAGGCCCATAAATCTACTTTCACATATTTATAAACTATTTACAAAAATAATTACGAAACGACTAGAAAATAAATTGGAATTTTATCAGCCCATAGAACAGGCGAGTTTTAGAAAAGGCTATGGAACAAACGATCACCTACTGGTAATAAAAAATCTTATAGAAAAATGCACTGAATATAATAAACCACTAGCTTTAATATTTGTCGACTATGAAAAGGCATTCGACACCGTAAACCAACAAAAAATGTTGGAAGCCTTGACAGAATGCCGAATTGACTATCGGTATATAAATATAATTAAACATATATACCAAAACGCAACAGCCAGTGTTAGAGTGGGTGATCATCAAACCCAGAAATTCCCGATACAACGTGGAGTACGCCAGGGGGACACCATATCGCCGAAACTGTTCACTACGCTTTTGGAATATATATGGAAAAGGGCAAAACTGACCGACAAGGGCATAAACATAAACGGAGAAAAGCTTAGCCATCTAAGGTTTGCAGATGATATTGTACTAATAGCTGATAGGATAGATGAGGCCAAAGAACTTTTAAATCAGCTCTACCTTTCCTCGCTAGAAGGGGTATTGAAAATAAATGCCAGATAGAATAAAACCCAGATGATGACAAATCTTGTAGTCAGCGAAGATATATGCGTAGGAACATGATCCATAGACCAGGTAATAACCTATAAATACCTAGGTCATGAGATTCGCATAGGAAAAGATAACCAAACCGTTGAGCTTCTCCGTCGTATAAGACTGACTTGGGCAGCCTTCGGCAAGCTGAACCATATTTTCAAATCGTCGGATATACCAATATGCCTTAAAAGAAAAACGTTTAATCAGTGTGTTTTGCCAGTGTTAACTTACGGTGCCGAAACGTTGACCATGACAAGGAGAACAGTTCAAAAGATCCGTGTGTGTCAAAGGGCGATGGAGCGTGCTATGTTGGGCGTTTCACTACGAGACAAGATCCCAAATCGCCAGCTACGACAAAGAACAGGAGTGGCTGATGCAGTAGAGAGAGTAGCAACACTAAAATGGAACTGGGCAGGTCACGTGGCTCGAATGACAGACAATAGATGGACAAAGCGGATACTGGAATGGAGACCAAGAGATGATGCCTACCGAAGTAGAGGTCGTCCACCAACACGTTGGACTGAAGATCTAAAACGTTGTCATAGGAATTGGATGCAAGAGGCACAAGATCGAAATAGATGGAAAATTATAAGGGAGATCTATGTCCAGCAGTGGATAAGCGAAGATTGAATGATGATGAAGTATATGCAATTTTCGTCATATTTAATGCCTCATCTTGTTTGGGAGTACTTGGCACTATCCGTTCTTCGACTTATCCGCTTGATACTGGTGAAAACTGAGGGTCTTACTGTTCTGTCTTGAATATTAATGGGGGCAAATTAGCCGATTAATACTCTTCTACTACTTTCATGATCGTTGTAAATAATTCGATACTGACTTGCATAGTCATTATCCCCGTTTTATTGATGGCACCTGAAAATAATGATCTGCAATGATAAGCTTTTCTTTTGTCAGGTTTTTTAATGCCTGATGCCTCAATTGTTGATGCAAAATTCATATTTTTGAGAGTGTTTCAGAATATGACTGAAGTATTTCAGCTTGCGACTTTTTATTATATTAAGTAGTTGCTTGACAGTAGATGATTTGGTTTATTCATTTATGTACATCCTTACACAGCTTATCTTTTGCAGACGTCTGTATGCCGACACAATGACAACAAAATATCAGGCTGATCTATGCCAGTGGGCTGTTTTTTCTTCTCTGGATGCCGTATCTTCGAAACTTCAACAGATATGCTATATCTGCTATATAAACCCGCTGTCAACACCCAAAACATCTTTTATTGGGCCATGTGATATTCAGGTCTCATGCATTAAGGCGATGAATATTTTTATAGCTGCAGTAAGTTCTCCTGTCTTGTTGTAATAAAAGTTCGCCTGTAAGACCTTGATTGCGGTCATTGAAACGTATTTGAGGTAAAGACATAGTTTACGATCACGATCGCCCCTCTAGTCATTTCCTTCATATTTATTTGTAGACTCAGAAGATTTACTAATTAATGATGCATATTCTAAATTAGGGATATAGGATAGCATATTAAAGATATTATTGGGATTAAGACAAGACCTTTTTTAAAAACAAAACATCTTCTGAGAACCATCCTTTGTTCCAAACTGATTAGATAACATAACAGAATACAGGAAGAAGCTATAAAATGTCTTTGCTACGTTGACTTAAAATTGACTGTTGTAACAAGCAGTGGGATACATAAAATAAAGCATAGTAATACACTACCTGCACCGTTGGATTTCAATACGTTCATCCACGATATTTTTCCTTATGCCTTTTTGTGTAAGTACTAAAAAATCATACGAAAAAAGCAAAATAAAAATAAATTTATAGTTTAATCAGTTTGCGTTTTTCTGAAAATCTATTTTCCTTATTATAAAAAGTTTGGGTCGTGCGACGATATTATCCGTTATGCCATTTTATCAATCGATAGAGGAACATTGATTCTGTTTTTAAAAATTATGGTATAAGGTTTTAGTGCCCTAAAGGTATTAGTTATACCTAAACCTGTAATGTTAATTGGTCAGTATCCGCGATTTTCTCCTTCATGACAGTAGAACATTTTTTACCATATAAGAAAATTAAATTTTCTGGTAGATTTTCCCAGGAAACCCCACAGTTTTCACATATTTTACTCTCCTTAATTTCATTAAAGGCAGAAGGGAGAAAATCATGACTGAAGTTATATAGAAATCCGACGGTCTATAATTAGGCAAACCACTGATGAAATAATAAGGACTGGCCTATCATAGGAGATACATAAGTTATGTAAACAAAATGAAAAAAAAAAAACATTTATCGTGTATTCCAAAGATATTTTTAGAGCATTTTATTCAATAGAATACTAGTAAATGTTTCGACAAATTCATAATATATTCATTATCAAACAATTCGGGTAGAATTGTATAAATTGGTAAATGTAATTTCAAGAAGCGATGACGGATGTATCTTTAAAATTGACATGGAAAAACCTAAGTAAAAGTAATTTAAGAAACCACAAATTGAAGGGTCAAAAAGTTGAAATCTATGAATATTAATAATATTAGTAAAGTATAGTTATATGAATATTAAAATACCTTGACCCAGAATCGAACAAAAAAACCGAGTTTTATTCATTGCTATTAAATACTACAATAGAAATTTTGGCGGAAATGTCAGAATGATAAAAAGACGAAAATGATTATTTGAAGAATATACATTTTTAAACAAACATTGAAATTCGTGTTTAATGAGCATTATGTGGTTAGCGTTTTCCAGATCCATTAGGTTCTATAAAACCTGTGGGTGATAGTTGTTTTTTATCATTTTATCATAATCTCAATTTTTTTCTCTTGTGATAATGTAGATTCTGGAACATTTCTTTGCAAATTTTTAATGTTTTGTCGTCGTTATATGTGATATAATATGAAACCACAATTTGTCGTTTTATTATTTCTGCGTTCTCCTGTATCCCTTCTTTCTATCTTCTTTGACTCTGTCTTTATTCTTTCAGAAGTTACTTGGTCTTTATCTTGCACTTTTATAAGAAAATCATAAATAATTTCTTTTTGTTCATCTAGAGAGAGTTTCTTGTGACATTTATTGCGACAGCATGTAGGAAGCGCTTGAAATACTTTTGCAGGTTTGTATATACCTTTGAAAATACCTTTTATATTTTGGTTTTTTAGGTTGAACATTATTTATTTGGAGTTATTTATTTGGTCTCTGTCATCATCACTTTTATTTGTAAAATGATCATTAATTACCTTGTCACACATATTATTATTGGTAGTAGCTGTTATGTTACACTTTTTATATTGAATTGCTTGATATTAACCTGGCCTTTCATTGTCACTTGTGTCAGATGAAGTGTACGAAGGAATATAATTTTCATCTACATCTGAATTATCACTACCCAAAATATGACACCAATTCTTCAGAATTACCAGTTGCTTCACAATTTCAACTTATTTCTTTAATTTCGGCATTATCTAAACACCTTTTTAATCCTCTTATATTCACTAATTTTTTTAAATCGTCACTTTCAGTGTATAATACTGTTTCTTCGATATTTACTAAAAACGCCAAATTTTCATGTTGAATAACCATATTAACTAACAGCTTTCCATGCGACACACTTTTTACTAATAGTTTTCTTAATTACCACCGTATTTAGTAAAATGCATAACAATAAAATTAGGTTATGTTATGTGTTAGCTAGTAACCAAAACTTGATGTCTATAAAACATCCGTTCACATTTTCATTCTGATGGTGACAAAACTTGATATGTCGACTAACCAACTTTTGGCAAAAATTAAAATCTTTTTCTTTTTATGAAAACATGACTCTGTCTGTTTTTCGTGGACGTGGTCGTCCTACTGATCGTCTTCCTATTGAGAAACCGTGTCTTGCCGTCTTTACTACTATTTGTTGTCATTCGGCTTATATGATCGTTCCATTCTACACTTCTATTTCTTACCCAGTTCTTGATGTTCTCCACCTTGCATCTACGTCGTATATCTGTACTTCTAACTTTGTCCCGTTGTGTCTTGCCATAATTTTTTCTAAGTGTTTTCATTTCTGCTGTTTCTAACATCCTTTTTGTCCTCTCTGTGCCAGGTAGTGTTTCCCGATATTTTTATTTCTCCATAATGTTTCACTCAGGCAGCCTGCGGCCCTGTTTGCTCTATTCACTTGATCTTCTAATTCAGTTTCAAGCTTTTCGTAGCTAGATAATGTGATGCCTAGATATTTAAACTCCATTACTTGTTTTATTTTCTGACATTCCAGCTCCAATATACCTCTTAGTAAATTTGCTGTTGTAATCATGCATTTTGTCTTTTTTGGGGAAATTAACATGTTAAATTTTCTGGCGGTTATATTAAATTGGTGCATACCATGTTGTAAACGAGCATACGTTGTAAATCGTCTTCACTTTGAGAGAGTAGTATTGCGTCGTCTGCATAGCAGATTATTTTAAGTTGTTTTTCTCCCGTTTGGTATTCTTTTTTAGCTCTTACTTTTTTTATTATTTCATCCATAATCAGGTTGAACAATAGAGAACTCAGGGAATCTCCCTGTCTTATCCAATTGCCAGTTCAATAGGGTCGGTTAGTTCTTCTTCCAATTTTTTTTTATTGTGTTGTTTTGGTAAATATTTTCGATCGTTTGGGTTATTTCTAGAGGTATCTCTCTATAAATATAGCCTCATTATAAATATAGCGTCGGTGCATGATCTTCTCGACCTGAAACTTTGTTGTTCTTCTGCTAGTGTTATAATTTCATTCAGTTTATTTGTTATCCCTTTAGTTGTTAATTTTAGTGTTATTTAATAGTTTAGTGTAAAAAATTAAAATAAAGTAATTTAATATATTATCATGATTATTCGTTAACTTATATATCTTTAATAATATTTTCTTTTGACATATTAAGTTTTGGCATATAAAAATATAACTTTAAACACATATCATGATTCTCAAAGCTGAAAACCGTGATTTTGATCAAATACATATAATATGCATGTTTTACGTTATTACTATGTGTTTTTACTCTTGTTTAATATTCTTTATAAATCCTCTTCTTTTCAAATTTTCTATAAATTTTCTTGTTTACGATTTTTTAAAAATGTTTAATTTATAAATATTCAGTACTTACTGCCGTTTTTCATTTGTATTATTATTTACAAACTAGTTTTATTTCCAAGTTATTCTAAGCACAATGACCACCTTGTACGAATGTTTTATTTGTTTATGTTGCTAGCGTATGGTTGAACATTATGTCATTACAAAAATTCACAGTTCATCAATGATGAGCTGAGGTATGCTAGCTGCTTGTTTGTTGATTGTTATCAGATACACTCAGAGAAAATCACGGCGACATTAAAGTGAGTATATGCAGTTAATTTTGTTTATTTTCGCTAGTCTTCAACCGATTTCAATTACCGGAAAAAATATTTACCTAAAACAGGTAATTTTATTTTTACGATCTTCAGAGTGTTTAGATTGGCTGTTTTTTTAAATGGGTACGGAAAAAGGTCTGTTATTATTGTTATTTTTACTTGCCCCTTGTTTGACTTTCTAAGAAGTATCCGTACACAAATTTCAACTTCAGTCAAGTTCTTTAACAAACATATATGTACATATAGATTTCTTTGTTATATATGCGCTAACTAAACCAATTATATGCTGTAGGTTATACCAAAATTTTAAGATCATTTGTAATTGTTTTTACTACTTTTGTATCTGAATTTTATGGAAACTTTTCCTTCTATTGCGGCTTCATCTTATCTCATATAGAGAAATATATATTATAATAAGAGAAATTGTTCAAGCTTGTCCAATAAGAAGTATTTTTTTTATCTAGCTAGTTCATTTAGCTCATTTACGATTGAATTAAATGGCAAAATTTATGGCCTAGGACAGAGTTTCCCAAACTTATCTAAACCGCGACGCCTTGTTGCTAAAAAATTTGTTCGCGACTCCCCAATTTTCCCCCACTCATTTATTCAATATTATTTGACAGAAATAGCGTGCCAAATTTACAATTATCTGATGGTTTCTCAAATTTAATTTTACTTTACTGTTTAAGTTTAAATCAAAAACAATTATTTTATTTTAATACAATGATTTTAATGATCGCGATCTGTCCCACTAGTAATTAGTAGTAGGTACTTCTGCCAGAATAGCATTTACAATAAAAATAAATAATAAGCAGTCGACTGCACATTGTACACCCATATTAGCTTGTGTCTACATCGCAAAACTCTTCCATGATAATCGCGAAAGCGCTCGCTACTAGATGGCACTCTGGAACGTTCTCGTAGCCTCGTTTTGGCTTTATATAAGCGGCGATGCGCAACGAAACCTCAGTTTGAGTCCAAACAGCCTATGGTGGCGAACGCGGTGTTGAGTAATGAGTAAATATTTTACGACTTACGTATTCCCGTTTACATATTTACGTCTACGATAAATTATAAATTATGGATAAGTTTTTAAAAAGAAGTGCAGAACCATCTACGTCTGAAAGTGGCAGTAGCAGCAATAAAAAGAAAAACAGATTCTACATTGATGAATATCTTAAATATGGTTTTACCGTTATTTCCAATAAACCACAATGTGTTATTTGTGGACAAGTCTTGTCAAAAGAAAGCATGAAGCCATCAAAGTTACTTTGACATTTAAATAGCAAACATCCAGATAAAAAAAACAAGCCCGTAGAATTCTTTGAAAGAAAGCTGAACGTCCTTCACAAACAGCAAGACAGTTTTCCCTTGGCAACCACTACTAATGAAAAAGCATTATAAGCAAGTTATAAAGTTGCTTATCGTGTTGCCAAAACTAGTAATCCGCACACAATTGCTGAAAATCTGATTTTTCCAGCAGCTGTTGAAATGGTACATATAATGTGTGGGGAAAGAGAGGCTGCAAAACTAAATACAATACCTCTGTCAAATAATACTATCCAAAGAAGAATTAGTGATATGGCAGAAGATATTCAAGAGCAAGTTGTGGAAAATCTTAATAAATGCACGTACTTCTCTCTTTAAATGGACGAATCCACAGATATATCTAACTGTGCCCAATTCATTACGTTTGTAAGATATGATACAAATAATCGCATTCAAGAAGATATTTTATTTTGTTCCCCATTGGAGACCAATACCACTGGAAAATGTTTACTCGACACTTTTGTGAAACGTACAAGGTCGCGACATTAATATAATTACAGCCACAGATAAAATTAAGGCGTTTCTAAGAAAAATCGATTTATGGTCGACCTCACTTGGCAAAAAACAACTCGATTCATTCCAGTGCCTTCAGGAAATTATAGAAAATGTATCCAAATACAGTGCTACAAATTTTGAACAAGTTTTTGCTAACAAGCAATTTAAAAAAACAGCTCTGTGATTATTTCCCCGAAGAAATTCAAAACAGTTACGACAGTTGCAGATGGATACTAAATCCGTTTTTAGCCGATTCCTTTCAGCATGTTGAAATACCAATAAACATGAAAGAAAAACTTATTGAAATATCAAGTGACGGAATGTTGAAGCTCCAATTTTTTTCCCAGAACTCGGACCAATTTTGGACCGAAAAGATGCAGGAATACCCCCAGTTGGCGAGTGAAGCTGTAAAATGTTTGGTTCCATTTGTAACATCATATTTGTGTGAGTTAAGTTTCTCGTCTATGACTGCCATTAAAACAAAAGTTAGAAATCGTCTCGTACTTGAAAATGATATAATTGTGTGTGTCTCAAATACACAGCCTAGATTTGAAAGATTAGTTTCACAGAAACAGGCGCATAGCTCTCATTAAGATTATAATATTTGACTTTATTTTACTCTTTTATTTTTACGGACTTTAATATTTAGTTTTATATTTCGTCTGATAAGTAATTGTTAATTTCTATTTACGGCGTTGTTAAAATAAAAATACATGATCTAACAAAGTGGTGCTTTTGTCTTATTTTGGAAATGTTCGGCGACCTTCCTAGTACCTCATGGCGACCCCCCAGGGGGTCGCGACCCCCATTTTGAAAAAAAAGGGCCTAGGAGGACAAATTCGTTAAACTCCTCGTGTTCGAATTGGTATCAATACCTATTGATACCGATAACCGGGATAAACGGAGGTATTTGTTTCGGGAGTATTGTAAATTTGTAAGAAAGTAAATTTGTATTGGAATTAAATTTGTATTATTTCTCAATTCGGGGGTAAACCCAATCACAGGAGTAAACACATTCACGGAAGTAAACCCATTCACGGGAGTAAAACCACTAACAGGAGCAAGTTCGTTGTGTTTTGGATATAGCTTATGTGTAATGCTGATCATATGCAACAAACATGAAAAATAAATTACTAAATAAATAAATTATACACTATATTTTTAGTAAAAACTCTATCGCTTCCTTAATTTATTTTCCTTGCGATGGTACATCGATAACGTTTGACTTTGAATATTTTAACATCATCAAACTTTCAAAAGACTTAAATATTAAATTGTTTAAAATAATAAACTTCTTGCATGTACACCAAGTATATCTAAAGTACCATAAAGCTTTAAATTATTTTGCTTAATAAATTTAATCTTAAAATTACAGTAATCAAAAATTTTGGCAAATTTCGCGGAAAAATTAATTACTGATGAAGTAGTTTAATTTCCGATTACATATCGGAATCATCATCAATATGAAAAATAAATTTTAGCAATAAATCAACTGAATTGTTTCAAGAACAAAATGTCATTGATTAAAACTAAAAAGTTGAACGTTGAAGTAACGATACGATCGTTAATAATCCAAGATTTCGACCGTTAGCAAAATCACATTCAATAATGAACTCGAATCCCTACAATAGCTACTAATTTGCCGCCGTTGGAGTAGGCAACTTACAATACAATTTAATATATCGATTGATCAATAATCGATTGCCTTGTCATTGGAGAGGAAGGAAACCTAACCTTCTTATCTATGAAGGGAATTCTGGTCATTTTGGAAGAGAACTTCGACAAGAAAAGTTAAGTTATCACGGCAGGCAGGACTTACGAGCATGGATAGAAAAAATTTTAAGTTATTATTTTTGGGAAATGTGAAGAATTTTAGTTTGAATAAGTATTTAGTTTGTACAGTTTATCTTTAGAAAATTACGTTGTTTTTTATGGGAAAAAACACGAGGTTCTGGTAAGTTACTTTCCATACACTTACTATCTCCATTTAAATATTACAAGTCCTCAATCATTTAAACTTTCTCACCTTAGTAGAAATATCTAACCATCATTTTTTATATATGCATATATAAGTAAATTCCATTATGGAAATATTAAATATTTGAGTCAAGGTCACTTAATGACCAATATATTCTATTTTTTGTTATTTGATTAAAAACTAATAAATAAGAACACGGAATAAAAAGGATTTTTTTGTTCTCTTGTAGCCTGCCGGCTCCAATCGTTGGACTTTTTATTTGGGGAAGATTTTTTTTTTAATTTGGGAAATACTTGGATTTAAGAAGAGTTGGACGGTTGATTTTGGGCAAAGAAACCATATTAAGTTGAAATGTTCTGGTTGGTCTGCCAGTCCTAGTCAGCTGTTACATTAGTCAACATAGGCAGAGCCACCTCAGAGTACATCCACTACCTGGACAATAGACAACGGACTAGGGAACTTCCTTTCCGACAATAAGGCTACTAAGAACATTTATTTTCTTTTTAAAACTATTAATAATTAAAATTTCAATTTTTTTATATTATATATTATATCCTTGGATACTTTTGTAACCCACTTAGGCCTTCAGCCTAAGTGGGTTACAAAACAGGTTTGTGCACAATCCCTGGGTTGTACTCTCACCTTGCTGAATCCTTTTACTTGCCTTTATTCTTACATTTCTGCTTTATCTTTATACTGTATTTTTATGTATGAGAGAGTAATAAAACAATAAATTATGTATGCAAATCCCTAAACTGTTGATACGGGTGACTCAATGAAAAACAGATATTTGTCAACAAGTTTACAGAAGTATATAGGAAAACAATTTTAAATTAACTATGACCACCAGGTATAAAGGTTTGAGCAGAATAGAATACAATAGTTGTGAGGGTTACTAATCCCTAAATAAGGTTGCCAGTGTCGGAGTGATGGAGGTTAACAGGTACTAATGAATTTGCAAGAAATGTAAGATGTTTATTTTGTTGGTTATATATAACCAATAAAAGTTTAATAAGTACCTACCTATTTGCAAAATAAAGTTTAATTCTTTAGATAAAATAAAACGTTTTATTTTATCTGAAATGAGTGCGTTCCACGAAGTAAGGGTTTCAACAATCAAACATTTAATTCTTTAATTCCAGGAATCTACGACAGTAATTGACTAGATAATTACCTTCTAAACTTATTCCACAGAAAATGTGATAGTGGGTTTTTCCATTTTGTATATAGGAAGGTCCAAGTGGCGTATTCAAAATTCTTAACAGTTCACTAAAAGTAGGTACTTCAGTTGCAAGGTGCAGTTTATTGTGTATACTAGTGTTATGGAAAATTTGGAAGTGCCGTGTAAACGCCGAAAAATTGGTCCTTTAACAGTTAATGAAAAAACATTAATATTTAATTGTTTTAAATAATTTACAGACAAACGTTTATGTGAAAGTGTTGATGAGACCGTTGAGTTAGTTAGCAGTACACATGGTGTTGGGAAATCTACGATTTACAGAGTTATTAAAGAAGAGAAATGTGGTAGTTTTCAAATGCCACGTAATGCTCCAGGGAAACCAAAATTTAAAATAGAATATCATTTTAAAGAAGGACTTCGACGGAAAGTGCATGAATTCTTCTTTAGACAAGAATTTCCAACATTGGATAAAGTTCTTGTCTCAGTTCGAGATGATAAGGATTACCCAGAAATGAGTCGAAGTACGTTATGGAAACTTTTAAAAGAAATAGGCTTCCGCTGGAAAAAGAATCCCAGAAAGTCTATTTTATTAGAAAGAAGCGATATTGTCATATGGAGAAGACATTTTCTAAGAACCATAAAGGAAATGAGAAACCAAAAAAGAAAAATATTTTATCTTGATGAAACATGGATCAACGAGGGTCATACACCAAATAAATTTTGGCAGGATGAAACTGTTACAAGTCAAAGGCACGCTTTTGTAAATAACTTATCTACTGGTTTAAACCCACCATCAGGAAAGGGACGCAGGCTGATAATAGTACACATTGGCAGTTCAGACGGTTTTGTTGAAGGTGGTTTATTAACTTTTGAATCAACTCGTACCGGTGACTACCATGAAGACATGAACGCTGATGTCTTTCAAGAATACTTGGAACAAATGATAGATCTTCTTCCTAAGAACTGTGTAATAGTAATGGATAATGCAAGTTATCACTCCAGACTTATAGAAGGACTGCCCACAACCAAGTGGTTAAAAAAAGACTTGCAGAATTGGCTGAGTTCAAACAATATTACGTACCATCCCGGATCTATAAGAAAGGAACTTTATTCGTTGTGTGCCCTTCATAAAGAAAAATTTAAAAAATACGAAATTGATGAAATTGCCAAAAATCGTGGAATGACAGTACTTAGATCCCCACCATATCATTGTGAATTAAACCCGATTGAACTGGTATGGGCACAGATAAAGAGTGAAGTTTCAAGAAAAAATACCACTTTTAAAATTCATGATGTCAAACAGTTATTTTTGGAGGCCGTAAATAATGTAAAACCTGAAAACTGGGAAAAGGCAGTAAATCACACTATTAAAGAAGAGGAAAAAATGTGGAAGCTGGACAATATTACTGATAAAATGATCGAGCCAGTTATTATAAATCTTGGTTCTGAAAGTTCATCTTCTGAATCTGATTTGGATTTGTAACAAGTAGCTGTAAGTTTTATATTAATATTTTTATTCATCTATTTAACATACCTTAGACGGTTTTAAAAACTCTTTTTCTCTTTTGTAATTTTTAAAAATTAAAAAAAAAATGTGAATTTTTTAAAACCCTTTTTAATGTAGGCCAGTCAGTTCTAATATAGTGTGTGATAAAAGAGGTCACTTTTGTTTACATACACATAACACTTTATAACACTGAAATAATTCATTTATTTTTTACAATTATTCAAAGTAATTTTTCAATTAATCTTGAGCACGCCCATGGAGTGGTCGGAGGTACCAGTTAAAATTATGCTAATTACTCTCTCGTTCACAAAAATAAACTATAACAAATTTATTTATTATTATTTTACATAACAACATAAATTGTCAGGATACATTATCCCATTTTATGGTTACTAGTACGTACCTTTATTTTGTCAGATTGATGTAAGTTGTGTGCTGTTCTAATTACTTAACTGACTATTGTCATACTTTAAAACTGCCTCTTTTATTATTTTGTCTAAATATTTAATTGTTTTGTTCTATTTTAATTATTATTTACTCCATGTGAGTTATTCAACAGTTATAACATACTTACCTATTGACCTCATTGTCAAAGAACTGGGTAGATCAATTTTTGTATATATTTATATTTTGGGTCGTACTTTTAGATAACTGTTTTTGTAAATACATATTTTTGGGGATATATTTTAGTAATTGTTTGGTAAATATAATATACATATATGTTTTGGGGCTATAAGTAAATTAAGATTGTAATATAGTGTATTGAGCATTTCAGATTTTTATTTGTTTTCCCATAATTGTTTATTTTCAGTTATAAGTTTCCAGTATATAACTATAGATACCCCAAATTGGAGTGATATTCAAAATTCACTCTGGCGCCCATCTCATGATCATCTTAGGATTGATCTAACCTTAAGTTACTACAGGCAAGCAAACGTGCCGACCTCCTCTCTGAGCACAACTCTCATTCTCTTGAGCTAAGCCTATTCTCTTGTAGTGTTTCAAGTAAGCTTCATATTTTCTTTTGTATTGGTTACATTCCCTGTTGTTTGACAATTTATTTTAACCATAAGTATTCTTATTCACTACACTTTATCTTCTTACATAATTTCTCATATTGGCTTCACCATTTCAGGCTTTTTCCCTTCATTTGCAACAATGTCAGTTGGTAGTTAAGATCTCTTTCCTACGTGGCGCTAGGAGTTATAAAGAAAATTATAACACTAGCAGAAGAACAACAAGGTTTCAGGTCGGGAACATCATGCACCGACGTTATATTTATAATGAGGCAAATGCCAAATGACAACAAATAGAGTAGTAAAGACGGCAAGAAACGGTTTCCCAATAAGAAGACTATCAGTAGAAAGACCACAAAAACGATGGAATGACAATTTACTGAAGGCACATTAAAAAACAGACAGAGTCATATTTACGTAAAAACAAAAAAAAAAAGAAGAAAAATTTTTTAAGTTTTGCCAAAATTTGGCTAGTCGACATATTAAGTCTTGTTACCATCAGAATAAAAATGTGGACGGATGTTTTATAGACATATCAAGTTTTGGTTACCAGCTAACAGATAATATAACCTAATTTTATTGTTGTGCATTTTACTAAAATAAGGTGGTTCTTTGGTTCTTTTAAGAAAACTATTAGTAAAAAGTATATCGGTGAAAAGCTGTTAAATGATATGGTAACAGTATTACACACTGAAAGTAAGGATTTTAAAAAATCAATGGGACGTGATATAAGAGGATTAAAAAGGTGTTTAGTAGATGCCAACTAAAATAAAAGCAGCAGCTCTTGTACAATTATACACGTACCAACATTGAACTTTAAACAAAAGTAAAGAATAATTTATGCATATTTTGGCGAGAAGTAAACAAGTGGGAGTTGGTAGATTACATTACGTCAATAAAAACCTTTATTGCTAGTAATTGTATGAAAGAAATTTAGACGCTTTCTTCTTAAAAATATCAAATATTTTAATAAACAACATTCTTGTTTTTATTGCCTAAATTCTAAGTAAATATATTTAAATCAACTACTAGGATTTAGCACTTCGATAAAACAAGGATTCCCAAGTAATATATTCAATTTGAAGACGGATATTCAAAATGTTATGACATTAATTTCAGCATTGTAATAAAACCGTGGCGCTAGTGACGTTTCTACCCAGACGGCGCCGGCGCCCAATGAATGATTTATCAAAATAATGTTTAATAATGTCTCAAAATAATTAATAAGGTAAAATAACTTTTAAATGAGTATAATATGGAATTACCAACAAAGGAAGATGTGAAAAATAGCATAAAAAAATTAAGACTAATAAATATGCACCAAGTAATACTATTAGCACAGCATCTCTACACGGTGGTCAATCAGTTAACATGCAAAATCTTAGCAGAATATAGTCTATAAAATTACCGATGGACGTCTGTGGCGGTTTTCTCTAAAATTCTGTCGTCGTTTACACTACAATATGATATGTGAGAAAGAAAGGCAGATCGTTAAGCAAAATATCCACGTGATAAGAGTGGTATCCCTACTTGGCACGATCTGAATGAGGAGCAAAAATTCAAATGGAATTTTAAATATTATTGTTTATTTGGCTAATAATGAATGTATAAATATAATGGTTAAGCTGCCGTACAATTATATTGTAAACAACATTATAATAGTGTACTTACTGATTATTTAAATTTATAAATCATCATCGTCACCAAATTCAGTACCGCTATCAGTATGTAAATCTATAATCACTGGATTAATTTCACCAATTTTATCTTCCCGAATGTATCACTCTTTTATTAATTTTTCACATTTATTTACAGTTTTGACCCATATTTTTGGAGTTGCAGTTTTAAGAGCTTCTTGCCACATTTCCCTAAATGCATCGTCACTATATCCACTGCATCCAAAGTGATTATCATAAAACATTTTACATATACCCCAGATGTGTTCAACGGGATTAAATTGGAAGTGATACGGTAGTACTTGATGTCCATAACTTGATACAATTTGGCCAACTATATAAACTGTTGGGTTTTCATTACGTTTCGAAATTTCCAGTAACTCTGATTTAAAGGCATATTCCGGAAAATTGATATTATTTTTAACTAACCAATTATTTATGCTCGGTACGTTCCACGACTGTTTTGGCTGTTTCTCCAAAATCTCTGAATGGTAAAGTGCATTATCTAAAACTATAACTGATAGTTCACTCAGACAACAGTTTCTCCTCAAGCCATTTAACAAACATACCTGCATTCATGTTTTCATGGTAATCAGCAAATTTTAATTTGGAAGGAAAAATCAAATCTGCGTTTTCTATAAAGCCTTCTTTCACTCCTGCATGAAGAATGATGTGTCTTTTATCCCTAGTGCGTCACAAACGCGTTGATTTATAAATAATAATGACTTTAAAGGTCCACCATGGTCTCATTCCATGGTAAAGTATTTATGTACATTTGCAATTAATTCATCAATATCCAACTTACGCCTAGGCATGATGATCACTTGAAACTACACGTTTGAATTAGAATATACTCAGTTTTATCAATATTACATAAACTTTCTAACTGTTGTGTTTGAGAGGTAAAATATATTATAATCGCTTACAAAGATCCTAAACACATTATGCAAATTAGCATAATGATCATTAGGAATGCCGATTTTTATTTAATTCCAATAAGGCATACCAAATCAGTTGGTAAATTTAACAAAACTAACTTGTGAAAAATTTAATGTAGGGTACGAATTCAGGGGGGACTATCTAAACCTATTAAAACAAATAACGTGCTGCGCCAGGGAAAACCTCTCTCCTGTATACTGTTCAATCTGGGTCTGGAAAAAGTAACACGTATGTCACAAATCCCAAGCATTGATTCAATATATAATAAATCATCGCAAATCCGTGCCTATGCTGATGATATCAATATTGTAAAACGCTGTACGAGAGGTGTATGTAGCATTAAAAGAATTAGCTACAAAAATTTGTTTAATAATAAACACCAAGAAAATGAAATATATGAAAATAAGTATGCAACCTAAAATTCCACTACCACTCATTATAGAAAACGACGTCATCGAATTAAAGAACGAATTTGTATACCTGGGAGTGCTTCTTAACACTGAAAATAATACTACCGCAGAATTTTCAAGGCAAACAGATGCTATTTTGGGCTCAATCTCCTGCTTAAATTCACCAATTCAGTCTCCTGCTTAAAGTGTCAAGTGACAATTATATGAGGAATTCTACAAAAATTCGCACCTTAACTGGAGCCAAATATGGTGATATTGCAATTTGCTGCCCGTACCCCGCAGTAACAATTTTTTTCTATAGGTTGATACCAAAAAACATGTTTTCAGGTGCGAGCCTCAAAAAAAAAGACAAATTTAAGTTTTTTTCAACAAAAAACTGATTTGTTCTCTAAAGCTATTTCATTCTTCTAGCGATCTGCCTCGAAAAACGAGTGAAAGAGACTTCTATACATGGAGCACACGTACATATCAGGTACCAATCGCTTCGTCTTGGTCTCCAGAAGGAACTCTGACCCTTTGAAGAGCCAAGAAACACCTGCTCAAAGCGTGGTAAGCGGTTATTCAGTCACTAAAATCGACGTTTTTTTTTCATTTTTTCGCGATTTTACCCGAAAATAGATTAAAAGATACCTCTATAGTTGGAGCACACATACATATTAGGTACCAATCGCTTCGTCTTGATCCCCAGAATGAATTCTGACCCTTTGAAGAACCAAGAAACACCTGCTCAAAGCGTGGCAAGCGGTTATTCAGTCCCTAAAATCGACGTTTTTTTCATTTTTTCGCGATTTTACCGGAAAATCAAGTTAAAATGACTTCCGTAAGTGAGGTTCATCTACCTATCGGAAGCTGGTGACTTGATCCTCAGTATGTAGTCTGATCCGTCATCAAATTATAGATAGTAAATTGTAATATAGCTGAAAACCTTCACATCTAGGTTCAGTCGGTAAAGAAGAGCCCTTTAAGTTATAATAAAGCTTGAATGAATAATGTCACTGAATAAAAAAGTCAAATTTATTTCAATACGCATTGATTTTTAAAGATGTTTTGCATTTAGAAAATGTTATTTGGTCGATAAATTATTAGAAAAATATTTCTATGTATTTTCAGGTAAAGTCAAAAAATAATAAAAAGATTATTTAATATTATATGCCAAGTTCTTTTTTATATTGTTTTATTAATGAAGAATAAATATATTTATAAAATTTAGAATATTTTTATTTTACTTGACTAACTTTTATCTCGTTCTAATACTCATACTAACAAAAAAAAAGTTTGTTATAAAAAAAAGAAGAAAAAAAATGGAATCGTATTTTCTTACTAAAAACACAATAAATTAACTACCTATAATTTGATGAGTGTATCAGGCTACATACTGAAGATCAAGTCACCAGCTCCCGATAGGTTGATGTACCTCACTTATGGAAGTCATTTTAACTTGATTTTCCGGTAAAATCGCGAAAAAATGAAAAAAACGTCGATTTTAGGGACTGAATAACCGCTTGCCACGCTTTGAGCCGGTGTTTCTTGCTTCTTCAAAGGGTCAGAGTTCCTTCTGGGGACCAAGACGAAGCGATTGGTACCTGATATGTACGTGTGCTCCAACTATACAGGTCTCTCTTAATCTATTTTCGGGTAAAATCGCGAAAAAATGAAAAAAAAAACGTCGATTTTAGGGACTGAATAACCGCTTGCCACGCTTTAAGCAGGTGTTTTTTGGTTCTTCAAAGGGTCAGAATTCATTCTGGGGATCAATACAAAGTGATTGGTACCTAATATGTACGTGTGCTCCAACTATACAGGTCTCTTTTAATCTATTTTCGGATAAAATCCCGAAAAAATGAAAAAAACGTCGATTTTAGTGACTGAATAACCGCTTGCCACGCTTTGAGCAGGTCTTTCTTGGCTCTTCAAAGGGTTAAAGTTGCTTCTGGAAATCAAGACGAAGCGATTGGTATCTAATATGTACGTGTGCTTCAACTATAGAGGTATCTTTTAATCTATTTTCGGGTAAAATCGCGAAAAAATGAAAAAAAAACGTTGATTTTAGGGACTGAATAACCGCTTGCCACGCTTTGAGCAGGTGTTTTTTGGTTCTTCAAAGGGTCAAAATTCATTCTGGGGATATAGACGAAGTGATTGGTACCTAATATGTACGTATGCTCCAACTATACAGGTCTCTTTTAATCTATTTTCAGATAAAATCGCGAAAAAATGAAAAAAAAACGTCGATTTTAGGGACTGAATAACCGCTTGCCACGCTTTAAGCAGGTGTTTTTTGGTTCTTCAAAGGGTCAGAATTCATTCTGGGGATCAATACAAAGTGATTGGTACCTAATATGTACGTGTGCTCCAACTATACAGGTCTCTTTTAATCTATTTTCGGATAAAATCCCGAAAAAATGAAAAAAACGTCGATTTTAGTGACTGAATAACCGCTTGCCACGCTTTGAGCAGGTCTTTCTTGGCTCTTCAAAGGGTTAAAGTTGCTTCTGGAAATCAAGACGAAGCGATTGGTATCTAATATGTACGTGTGCTTCAACTATAGAGGTATCTTTTAATCTATTTTCGGGTAAAATCGCGAAAAAATGAAAAAAAAACGTTGATTTTAGGGACTGAATAACCGCTTGCCACGCTTTGAGCAGGTGTTTTTTGGTTCTTCAAAGGGTCAAAATTCATTCCGGGGATATAGACGAAGCGATTGGTACCTAATATGTATGTGTGCTCCAACTATAGAGGTATCTTTTAATCTATTTTCGGATAAAATTGCGAAAAAATGAAAAAACGTCGATTTTAGGGACTGAATAACCGTTTGCCACGCTTTGAGCTTTTTTTTTTGGTTCTTCAAAGGATCAGAGTTTATTCTGGGGAGCAAGACGAAGCAATTGGTATCTGATATGTACGTGTGCTCCAAGTATAGAAGTCTCTTTCACTCGTTTTTCGAGGCAGATCGCTAGAAGAATGAAATAGATTTAGCGAACAAATCCGTTTTTTGTTGGAAAAACTTAAATTTTCTTTTTTTTTTTGAGGCTCGCACCTGAAAACATGTTTTTTGGTATCAACCTACAGAAAAAAATTGTTACTGCGGGGTACGGGCAGCAAATTGCAATATCACCATATTTGGTTCCAGTTAAGGTGCGAATTTTTGTAGAATTCCTCATATCGAGAATTACGAAAATAAAACTGTACACAACAATAATACTCCCGGCCCTAACATATGGTTCCGAGACCTGCATCATAACAAAAAGTATTGGCAAATGAAAAGTACTAAGGCAAATCTATGGAGCAGTCAATGACAATGGAGTGTGAAGAAGATGATACAACTTCGAACTTTATAGAATATACCAGGAACCAGATATTGTAAAATATATTAAGATAGGACGTCTGCGGTGGATAAAACATGTAATGCGGATGGAATAAAATAACCCAGCTAGGAAAACGATCTTTGATAGACTTATTGATCAGAGAAGAAGAGGAAGACCCAGAACAAGGTTCCTTGATAACATCGATGAAGACATGGGAAATATGGGAATACGTGCTTGTCGGAAAAAGGCGATAGATAGGGACGACTTTAGAGAAATTCTTGAGGAGACTAGGACCCACGCAGGGTTGTAAAGCCAGAATGATGATGGTGATGTTATTTGAAATGGGTCTGTCGTATCATGTTATATCTGTATCTGAGCCACTGTGTGTCCGTCATCGTCATTCAAAAGAGTCTAACTAGTTTGGACGGTATTTAATATTCATTTAATATTTTGTATAAAAGAAAATTTAAAGTATTGGAAAACATTAGAACAAATAGAAGTAGTAATAGCAGATCTAAAACGGGTGGATTCCTCAGAGCTCAAAAGATTTTCAAATAAAGAGAACTACATATTTAACGGGTATACGATTTATATGATATTTATTGACAGATAATTTAGTACCGATGTTATCGATAAATTGCCTTCGTCATTACGACGTGTCATATCCATAATTTAAAAACTATCGACTTTTAGGTACCTCTTTAAGTCATAAAGATAGTTTAAAATTTGTTTTGTTAATTTTACTGTCTGTTTGAATAAGTTTATGGTAAACATTATTATATTTTCATTTACGTCATAAATGGTAGTAATTTTTATTTTTTGCTAATATCTAATTAAAGAGTCTCAAAATCTAATTGGCTAATTTGGATTTTAGTTCAGGGAACTATGAGAAGTCAAAAATTAATTGTGGACTAATAAAATTAGAAAAAAAAGTTATTGTTTAGCTAGATAGCTCGATAATGGTAAAATAGAAAAATCGGCGAAAAGTTGTAGATTTATATGATGTCTTATAATGAAAAATCAAGTCTAATTGGTCAACCCCTTGCATTTTATTATTCTTTTAATAATATTATATTTGTATCGCATAAGTAAAAATTGGGCTAAGTGCCAAAAAACGAAAAAATATTTTTAGGGCTTAAAAGTGGTATATGTGCCAAGCCCGATGCTGTATAAAGTGGGCTAAGTTCACAACTACTCAGAAGTAGTTCTAAAGAACGCCACAAGATCGTGTACGTGTCAAGTGACAGGCTCATACATATCTGGCGAACGCATGTGACCGAAGCCCTTCGACCGAATTCATTCGATGTCTTCCACGTTCGATGGAAAATTTGGTATTTGGTCCACATTACAGCGAACGAATTCGTTTGCACCCATTCGATCAGTTCGCGGGTAATTTTAGCGATTCGTGACTCGGCAGTTATTTATTTGATATAAATTGTTAAAAATGACATAGGATGAGGATATAATTATTGCAAGTGCGTTGTATATTATTATTACTGAAGCGGAGGCAAAAGCAGTGAAAGATCCCCCCAAAAAACGACGAAAACAGCGCTGGCGAACAACATCATTATTCAAAAGCAGAAGCCGGTATAGAGGGATAGACTTATTTAATGATCTAAAAGCTGAAAATTTTGGACATAGGCCTCCTCTTCCTTCTTCCACGTCTCTCTATTGTAGGCAGTTTGTATCCACTTCGAGCCTGCGTGTTTCTTCAAGTCATTTAAGCATCTCATTTGTGGCCTTCCTCTTTTTCGTTTGTAACGATAACGATATGGCCTCCAGTGTATAATCATCTTATTCCATCCGTCGTCTTTCTGTCTTATGGTATGTCCAGCGAACTTCCACTTAAGTTTTGCTATCTGCGTTAATACATCGGTCACTTTTTTTTGTTGCGGTTTTCCGTGTTTTCCTTTGTAAACGTCCAAGTTTGAGAACCGTAGGTGAGAACAGGAAGTATACATTGGTTGAAAACTCTTGTTTTTAAATATTGGGGTTATTTTCTATTTTTTAATATATAGGAAAGTTTTCCGAAGGATACCCAAGCCAACCGTATCCTTCTCTTTATTTCTCCGGTCTGATTTTCTTTATTTAATTTAACTAGTTGTCCCAAATATACATATTTTTTTACTTGTTCTATAGTTGTTTGTGCAAATGTAATTATTAATCATTCTGGTTGGTTGGTCATAATTTTCGTTTTATTATAATTCATTTGTAGACCTATTTTTGTTGATTCGCTATTTAATTCATCAATCATATTTTGTAATTCTTCCCTTTTATCTGTTATTAATACAATGTCGTCTGCATATCTTAAGTGATTCAAGTATTGGCCATTTATGTTAATACACCGTTTTTCCCTTTGAATGGTTATTAAATGAAATTGGACCAAAAATCGAGAAAGAAGATAAGTTAAGAGAATAAGTTTTAAAATGTGCGTCGATAGATACATATATAGTATTGAAACGATAACTACTCTCTTCTACACGATATCATGCAAAAAAGAGTAGGAAAAAGGAAAGAAGAAATCTTCGCTGAGGAATATCAGAGATTGGACTAACCTAAAAATTAAAAGATATTTTACTTAGCAAATGATAGGAACGCGTTTAAAGAAGTGATTGCGAACCTTCGTTAGAAGACGCCACAATAAGAAGAATTATAAAGAACTACCTTTATCTTGGACTTTAAACAAGAGCAATATTGATAAACTAGAGGCCTTCCAAATGTGGATATACAGAAGAATTTTGAAAATACCTTGGACAGACAAAGTAACAAATAGTAAAGTTCTTCGAAGAATGAACAAAGAACGGGAGCTGTTGATCACCATCAAGAGAAGAAAGTTGGAATATTTTGGTCATGTGATGAGAGGGAAAAAGTACCGATTGCTCCAGTTAATTATCCAAGGAAAGATTCAGGGCAAACGAAGCGTGGGGAGACGACGTATATCTTGGCTGCGCAATTTAAGAGACTGGTTCCAGTGCACATCTAACCAATTATTTAGAGCAACAGCTTCAAAGATACGAATAGCAATGATGATTGCCAAACTCCGTAGCGGAGTTTGGCAATGGACTTGAAGACGAAGACCTTTATCTTAGCATTTCCGCCAACAGCGTCTTCAATAGGCAGGCCGTGTATTTAGGATGGAAGAAAAGAGGAACGCCTATTGAAAAATTGAGAAAAAAGGGTTAAGAATTTATAGGGCGGTAAACTGGTGGGATAAAACTATCTGTCTTGAAGAAAAATCTTTAACATAGGATTTGCTAATGACACTACACCAATAGCAGCAACAGGACAAGAATAGCTGCATCTTGTCAGCAAAATCTTGCAAGAATTGTACAACTAACATGGGCATGAGAGTTGCATGAGTATGAGATCGCACACAGCTTTAATTACTTAGCTCATATGATTATTAATAATACAAAAAAGCAATATTTTAGTAGGGCGAATCACCATCCTCAGTAATGGAGTAACGACAATACAGAGATATTTTTATTTAGTGTGTCATGCATGTTTATAATCTTTGTCTTGTACTTATTTGTCGTTGTGTTTGCGGATATCTTAATTCTTTGAAAATGTCAATGTTTTTATTTTTATGATACTCTTTTTAGAATTGTCGTGTCTTTTTCCAGCTATTTATTTTTAGAAATTGGCTATGCATATTAAAAAATAATTAAAATTCAATTAAGATATTTAAGATGTTTTAAATAGTTGATGGATTTATTTTTATATCGTTTATTTATTATTTTTTAGCAGAAACTGAGACATAAATTTCTTTCAAACAATTATTACAAATAAGAAAGGTTATTATTGACGTAATGTAATATACCCACTCCTACTTGCTCACTTGTGCCGGTAAACTATGCATACATTATTCTTTGTTATTATTTGATTTTGTTTATAATTCAAATAATACATTCAAGGATATTTAAGGCGCCAAGAGGTAAAATGCAAATATTGATATGCGAAAAAAAAGAAGAACTTGAGGATAACTAATTTATTCTCACATGGGTGTTAAGTACCAACTTATAAGACAAAATAATAGCGTAAATAATAGATTTATCAATGTTATTAGATAGAATGGAGCCGATAATCAATAAAGTTGTAGATCCTGATTTAGATATTTTCGTATCTTGCTAAAAGTGCTAATGACCAAAACGGTTCTAATCTTTTGGTTGCTATTTTAGACTTTTAATAAGTTTATTTAAATATGCAAATTTATTTCAGACAAATGGTATTTATGTACAAAACATTTCCATTGGTTTCTTACGTAATAGTTTTGCTTTATTAAAATCGTTGGAAGTACGAGTATCATCATCATCATCTTTGGCTCGATAATCTGTGTTCGACTGTTCGGTGTCTGACGATCTGTTGCTATCTTCTGATTTTTAATATTTGTAAGTCGGTTTTAACTCCATCTAACCATTTAATTCGCGTCAAGCATCTGCTTCTTCCTACATATGTTCCCGTGGTTAGTTTTTTAGCCATCGTGTTGTATGGTATTCGAATTTGGTTCCAAATGAATGGAATACATTTTTTTTGTTTGATTAATAATATTTAATGCCGATTGTAGAATTTTTGTAACTAGAAGTGACTTGGGAAAGTTTACTTGGGCTTCGAAGAGTTTTAGATTGTCAAGGCTAATAAGGCCATCAAAAGTTTTGTATAACTTCGTCATCCTTTTCTTCTTCGTCTTTTGTTTGTTTTCATTGTTTTCGTGGTCTTCTATTTCGTAGTATTATATTTGCATTCAGTTTATTTGTTATTACTTTGGTTGTTAATTTTAGTGTTGTGTTTAATCAATTAATTCCTCTGTAATTTTTCGGGTCCAATTTGTCTCTCTTTTTGAAGAGAGGTATTAGGATACTTGATCTCCATTCTTGAGAAATTCTGTTTTGTTCTATTATTTTTTGAATTATTGTAATAGTTGTTTGGTCAGATCTGGTCCTCCGTACTTCAGGAGTTCGTTCGGTATTCTGTCCTCTTCTGAGGATTTTCTATTTTTTAATTACCTTAGCCCTGCAACATCCGGAAGTTAAAAAGCAAGTGGGGGAATATATTAACAATCAAGTTAAGCAACTAAAAGAAGAAAATAACATCCAACGAGAAATCAATCAATTCGAAGAAATAATTAAGAAAACTAAACAAGATCTGCTAAAACCAAACAAAGAAACAAAGAAGAAATCTTGGATGACTCCAGAAATCCTTCACTTAATGGAACGCAGAAGGTTAATTAAAGGAAATAAAGATGAATACAAAAAAATGCAGGCTTACATCAGAAGAAAAATAAGAGAAGCTAAAGAAAAAGAAGCTGTAGAGAAATGTAAAGAAATAGAAAGACTACAAGCCAAGCATGACAATTTTAATGTACACAAAAAGGTAAAAGAAATAACGGGTACTTTTAAAAAGAGAACACAAATGAAACTCATAGACACCAATGGAAAATTAATCATTGACACCCAAGAGATGAAGGACAAATGGAGAATATATTTGGAGACACTTATTCAAGATCAAAGAACGGATTATAGGCATCCATTTTCAGAGAGGATGACGGGCACGGACATACTTAAATCCGAGGTAGAAGAAGCAATAAAACGGATGAAAAGCAGAAAAGCTGTAGGGCCTGATAATATCGAAGCTGAATTTTTAAAACTCTTGGAGGATGAAGGAATAAATTGGATCACGGCTGTCTTCAATAAAATATACAATACAGGAATCATCCCTGATAAATGGTTAGAATCAGAATTCATAGCGATACCTAAAAAACAGGGGGCTAAAAAGTGCGAAGAATATCGAACAATCAGCCTAATGAGCCACATGTTAAAACTGTTTCTTAGAGTCATCCATGGAAGAATTTATAAGAGGTGCGAGGAACAAATATCAGACAGACAGTTCGGCTTCATTAACGCAGTGGGTACCAGAGAGGCACTTTTCGGAGTACAGGTACTGATTCAAAGATGCAGGGACGTTAACTGCGACGTATACGCGTGCTTGATCGACTATGAAAAGGCATTTGACAGAGTTCAACATCAAAAGATGATAAACATTTTAAAAGAAGCAGACCTGGATGACAAAGACCTCAGAATAATTTCAGAACTATACTGGAATCAGACCGCATACATGAAAATTAACGGAGAAGAAACAGATCACATAAAAATACTACGCGGAGTTAGACAGGGATGTATTCTATCACCGTTGATATTTAATATGTACTTAGATGTCTCTACTAATTAGAGGGACTTCAGAGGCTAATGGACAGAATAAACGAGTACAGTCAACAGTACGGACTAAACATTAATACCCACAAAACCAAACAAATGATTGTCAGCAAGGAGAATATAAATGGGGCTCATCTATACATTAATGGGACGCAGATAGAGCGAGTAAAACAGCATTGCTACCTGGGAACTATTATAAACGAACAGTGGAGCAATGTACAGGAAATAAAGTGCCGCATAGGAAAGGCAAGAACGGTCTTTAACAAAATGAGCGCCATCTTCAAAAGTCACAACATATCCCTGGATACAAAAATGAGACATTTGAGATGCTATGTTTTCTCTGTGTTGTTGTACGGGGCGGAGGCATGGACGCTTACAGACACCACTATTAAAAAACTTGAAGCATTTAAGATGTGGCTTTATAGAAGAATGCTGAGAATATCATGGACAGCAAGGATCACGAACAAGGAAGTTCTAGAAAAAATGAAGAAGGAACCAGAGATTGTGTTTACGATTAAACGCATAAAATTGCAATATCTGGGACACGTTATGAGAAATCAGCACCGTTACTCCCTGCTACAGTCTATATTGCAAGGTAAAGTCAAAGGTAAGCGCGGACCCGGTAGAAGGAGAATATCATGGCTGCGGAATTTAAGAACATGGTTTAAGAAAACCTCAAAGGAGCTGTTTCGAGCCGCAGCGAGCAAGGTCATGATTGCCAATATGATTTCCAACATCCGAAACGGATAGGAACCAGAAGAAGAAGAATTACCTTAATTTTCTAATTAAGGAAGCATTAATCCTTTACCTCTTCCTCCTCAATATTTATTTCTTCGTTTGTTGCCACCTCTGGTGTTGGTGTTTTATTATCGTCGCCTTTAGCAAATAGTGATCGAAAGTAGTCTACCCATGTTTCCTTCTGAATGTGTTTCGTTTTTATTAGTTCATTCATCTCTTGTTTGTCCTCTGATCATTCTCCATATTTCTTTTTGTGTTCCCATCTGTTTTGAGAAGCTCTGCCAGTGTTCCTTTTTTATTTGTCTAACTAAAGTATTCGTTTCATTTCTGATTCGTTTATAGTGGTTGTATGCCTGTTGTGTTCGTTGTGTTATATATAAAATTTTATTTTGGTGTCCTGAAAATTCAGGAATTTCAGCGCCATATTTTTGGGAGTAATTTTGAAAAATTGATGTAACAATGTAGGTTGTAGTAAGGTTCGTGTTTAATATATTTCGGAAAATATGAAAAGCTATCTATATCTGGATTAAGAAAGGATTTTGTGTATCCTGTATTTATTAAAAGCCGTAAAGAAGGGATAGATATTTCGATGTAGAATAGCTCTTTCATATCGGAAAATGAATAGAGTTCTATTACGTTTCGAATGCTTTGCTTGGGTCCACAGGAAAATTTACGCCTTCTTCATTTTATGTGTGCATTTTAGTGGAAATCTTCTTAATCGGGTTCGTAGCAATGGTAGTTGGCTTTCTCTTCTTCTCCCTCTCCATGGCATTGTATACTGTACAATTCTACTCTAACCCTTGGCTGTGCTCAGTAATTTGGTGCAACATTTTGGCGGCCCTTGTTTTTGGTAACTGATACTCCACTCACAGATGTCGGTCTAGGCTGCTGTGATTATCCTGGTTTGAGTGGCTATACATTTGACTGGCTCTAAAATCTGAATGCTGTCAGGTTTAAATTTTATCTTAATAGGGTAAAGTTTGGCTGTCAGAGTGGCTATTGGAACTAAGGTTGGAACTAGTCCTGTGAGAAGAATTGAGTAATACCAAACCAGAACTAAGGTCTCCTTGTAGTGCCTATCCGTTTCGGATATGATATTGACGACCATCACCGCAATCTAAACTGTTGCTCTGAAAAGATTTGTGGTTGTTGTGTTGAACCATGTACGTAGATTTTTCAGCCAGGAAATCCTTCGCCTTCCTGGTCATCGTTTCGTACTAATTTTTCTTGTAGAATAAATTGCAGAAACTCATATCTTTCGCTGTTTCTCATTATGGTAAGAAAGTAAGTCAATACAAAAATAGAATAAATAAATTCCAAGAATAGATGACAGCATATTACCGCTAAAAGCTATTAGCTATAAATGTTCTGGAAGAAGAAACATGTAAAATTCCAAAAAGCGATGAGTACCGTAATGGATAATAGTGATTAATATAATAATAACAGGTAAAGTAAAGAAAAAGAAGAATTTTTTTACGAAATCTTATTTCTTCTTCCACGTTTTCTAAAATTAGCACTTAAGCCGTAACTTCTTTTAAATAAAGATTTTATTGATAGCATCCATTTAATGGTATTGCCTTCGCTCTAAACGTGTTTCTATTTATTCAATCAGTTATAATTACATCATCGGGAGCCGTAAATTCTTGATACGTTGAAGTGATTCCTTTGTAAAGCTTTATTAAGCTGACGCTTAACTCCATACGCATACCTACAAGTGTTGAATAGGCTTCTGAGTGTCTTTTATAATTTAGTAACATACAATAAAATCTTTACAAGTAAATCCATTGAGATAGGAACATGTTTGGAATATCATTGAAAAGTATCGATTGTAATTTTTTATTATACACAGAAAATAGTTAATCAATTATAAATGTATTTAAAAGACTACGAAGAGATTATCATGAAGCAATTATTCGTTTCTTTAATGGGGTATGAAAATTTAATCCTTAGTATTTTAGATATAAATCAGCCAAGGAAAAGACAAAAGAAAGCAAATGCTAAAAAACGTAGAAAATATTTTACATATTACATGATATATAAATATTTTACAGAAAATACTTTACATTTTGGAAATAAACAGCATATATTATCTATTTGGCTTTTCGATTTCCCATACGGAAATCGTATTCCAGTCGTTAGAGACAAAAATGCCACTGCAACTTTAAAAATTATGAAAACGCAAGCTGAATTTTGCTGCGAATGTCAATTTTGGGAGCGTAAAAAAGATGCAAAAAAGTTTTATAGAAAAAATATTTTAAACAAAAAATGTAACTAAAATGATTTTAAACAAAAAAAAAAGGGTGTGGCAGCCCAGTGGGACTGCCGGTAGAAGTTATACTTCTATACACGCGTTCGCCGTTACAAATTTTTATGGGAGTGAATCTGCACAATCATTACATATGTAATTCTATAGGTAAGAGAGAGCAGAAAGAGAAACAGAATTAGGTATATGGTGCATCATTTGCTGTATATAAACAACATTTGACTTGTAATAGGAGGATTTCATCAAAATTTAATAATATTTGTATGAAAATGTATATTTTTATTTTCAGATATATATGTGAGAAAGGAGTTGAGTGCAAAAAATTTTTTTTACACATACTCTGCAGTAAAATTCATTGTTTATTTTGTTATTAATATAAAAATACAATTCAATACACTGCAACATAATTCAATATAATAATACAATACAAATTAAAATGCAATAGTCATAAGTATTTAAAAATGACAATATACATAACTTACTTACGCATATGTTTAATATACACAAATAACTTCAAAAACTGAGCAATGAATCGCCGTTGTAAAATTTTTATTCTAAACTCTATTAAAAATTTATAAAATCTTTATTTTTATATAGATAAACAAAAGTATCATTTTTAATCCTACCCTATTATCGAATTTTTCGTTTCCAACAATAATTTTTTCAAAACAAATTTTTTTTTTGAGCGGGTTAGAGTATTTTTTATATACATCTGTTTGTAAAAATTTGTTCAAAATACATTTTGTTGTTTTAAACACAGTAATTAATATTTTTAAATATTTTTTAACAAAAAAAAAAAACAAAAAATTGCTTCACCGTGACTTGTTAGCACATTGCCGTGACCAGAATTCGAACCTGGGTTACCACGGCCACAACGTGGGATCCGAACAACTAGTCCACTAGACGATCACGGCTAATTAGGCGATGTGTATTACGATTATAGTTCGAATATTTTAAAACTCTAACCTAAGATTCCATTAAAACAAATTTAGGTCAGTTGTTTACAAAAGAAACAATGTACTTAATATTAATTTAATATACCATTTTATATAAATAAGTACGCTAATAATTAAAAATAAAGTAATCAATCAGTGGAAATAATAACAAATACATGTTTCCGATTCTAAAAATGCTAAGATATTAAATAAATAATATTCATCAGTATTTAAAAATGACAATAGGTATACATAACTTACTTACCCATATGTTTAATTTACCATGATAATAATATTAATACAAATTTAATTAAAATGAAATATTTATAAGTATTTAAAAATGACAATATACGTAACTTACTTACGCATATGTTTAATTTACCATGTTAACAATATTAATAAAAAAAATATTGTTTGGTGATACAACTGTCAATTTATCTGACATTGATAAATACAATATTTAATTGTTGTTTGTTGTGTATATAAGTTTGTTCACATTTGAACTTTCTTAAGATATTTACAAGTTTTAATTTATAATTTAACATGCCTAACGAGGCTTGTTACTCCCGTGCAAATTTCCGATTCACTCCCGTGCAAATTTCCAAAGTCGAGCGCGGGTCTAGAAGTATAACTTCAAAAACCAACAACTCGCATTATGTTGTAAATTTTCATTTTATTTTAAAATTTAGCATTTTTGCGTATATTACATATATTTAATAAAATTAACGTTTGGTTTTTAAATATTTCAAAAATAAAAGAGGAAATTCATATTGGGATTCGAATACATATACACCAGCGTATGAACCAAACACGTAAAATATTTGCCAATTAGACACGACACAGACGTATTTCAAAATTGACAGTTCTCGGTCATACAGTGATTTATTGAGATTATTATTTTAAAATACAAAAGTCTAAAATAATTATGAACATTTAATAAATAATACAAAACATATCACATAAATAATCATATTAATAATATTATATATATATATATATATATATATATATATATATATATATATATATATATATATATATATATAATATTATACATATAATATTAAATATATATACAAAAGGAACATTTTCCTCTCGAGAGAGGAAGAGAGAGAAAATATATTTTCTGTCTCTCTCTTACTCATTATCTTACATATGTAATGATTTCACCGATTCATTCACCGATAAGATGCTGTTGCAGTTAACATTTCTAGACTCTCATACTCAATTCCTATTCTCACCTCTACGAAGTGTAGTCTTGACCTTACGTTTAAACCCTGGACACATCAGCAATCTTGCTGGAGATTGGGTAAACAACTCCAGAAAAAGGGAAGGGCGGGACAAACGAGTAACGGAGACATGGACCACCGAAAAGAGGAAAGAACCAGGGGAATCCATATGTAAAACACCAATGTTACGAAACAAATATTATTGCCTCGGAATAGAACAGATTATCAAAACAAACGACGAAACCTACGGATAAAGGATATTTTACTACGAACATTAAATTTATTAAGTTGGTACCGACATAAAATCGCCACACGGTAATCCACATATCACGATACGCGTAAAATGTGTAAATCCTCACATCTTTCGTGAAACACATACTCAATTTTCAAAAAAAAAAATGTTTGGGCAGATATTTTGGGAAACCTAATAGTTGGGCCTGTTTTTCTCAATACTAACTTAACCGGTGAAGTGTATCTGGAGATGTTACAAAATGTAGTTGAACCGTTATTACTTGAAATTCTGAAGAATAATCCAGATGAATTTGGCAACTTGGAAATTACGTTTTAACAAGATGGCGCTCCTGCACACCATTATGGTGCAATAAGGCGTTACATAGATGAGGAATGTCGTGGTAGATGAATTGGATGACGAGGTACGATAGAATGGACAGTTCGGTCACCGGACCTCACACCATTAGATTTTTTTGTGGGGATACTTAAAATCTAGAGGTTAAGCTACAGCACCCGACAATATTGACGTTTTGAAACAACGAATTGTTGAAGAATGTAGTGCAATTTCCTCCGACACATTTGAACGAGTACGGCAAGAGTTTAGAAATAGGATGCATTACTGTCAGGAAACAGATGGAGCACATTTTGAACACCAAATACTGGTTGAACTGGTTGTTAAATATTTATTAATTAAATGGATACTTACCATAAGAACTGGTTGTTAAATATTTATTAATTAAATGAAAAACTACAATTTGAGTATTTATTTAACTTATTCATCAAAATGAGCTTAAACTCAAACAAAATGATTATGACTGAATAGGTATTTTCAATATCTTTCAAACAATACCTTTTACCATAAGGTTCCATTTAAAATTATCTGTCACAGTGGCGCTGTAACGTCATCTGTCACTATTACGTCACCTGTTTTGACTATTTGAGAAGCCTACGTCTGTTTATTACCTCCTTCAAAATTTCGCTATTATAACAATAACCGTTCAAAAGATACGAGAGGGGAACGGACTTTTGTCTAGCGCTGTATATTGATAAGGTAGAAGGAGAACATACACACGATCAAAGTAAAACATTCCACAAAAAAGTAAGACAATATACGAGAGACTCTAATACAAGGATACCCAATTTCGTGAAAGATAAATATGGAGAAATGTTCATCGCTGAAAATAAAATAACATAAAGGTGTGCTGTATATTTTGAAGAACTCCTGAACGCCTAGAATGCTACTGATTAAAACAATTAAACGATGAAAAACGGAAAAAGATGAGTATCAAACGAGACCAGATGGGAGCAGATCTGTAGGACAGTTACAAAGAGGTGGAAAGATGCAGTCAGATAGGATCTGGAGAAAGTGAGAGTGATACAATAGTGGCACAGAACCAACAGATATGGAAAACCATAGTTAACGCGGCAAAGACTTACGTTGTCTTCCTTTTTTGATGATAAATAAACTAATATATACTCTACTATCATTGAACGTTGAACTCCTATAAATTCCATAATAAAAAAATTATAAGTAATTAAACAGGATAACTTTACAGAAGAAAAATATAAAGTTTTTTTGCCCAAAATAAGTTTAAAAGGGCGTTCCGCCTTTACGTATCGCTTTTTTTAAAAACGTTTTAAGGACACAATTTGTTTCTTTAATTTATTAACGCAGTGGTGCTATAAATTCGTCGAAAATATCACGAACGTGTGAGAATGAACTGCGTTTCTTGGAATACATAGAAATAAATATTTAACGTGTACTACAGTTTTTCTTCTAGCGCAATAAAATGCTTTTTACAATGCGAGCTGGAGTTAAGTATCGGTTTGAATTACTCCCATTTAGTCATTAATTTAATAGTATAAGTTTAAGATTTACGATTTACAATAGAGGTAAGTCAGAAACGTGACAAATTAGTAAACAATCAACCAGGCATCATGGCGTTGATGAAAAGAAAACAAAGGCAACCAGATTCAATAAAAATGGCTTGATAATATTTGTCATAATTATGATTCTAAAACTATTTCCTGGTGGCATATGTAACACTCAATAGTTTAGATGTTTCGAATAAACCACGATAATTGTAATTCACGTTATATGCTTTTAGTTTAGACATTTCGATTTTAAATTGGAGAATGGTGAAAAAAATATATAAAAATTCACGTATAACCTGCAAATTATATTTTTTTTATTATTTGGCAGTTCATGAATTCTTGACCGCTTCTACTTAGAAAAGACAGTTAAGATTTGATTTCACGTATAGTGCCTCTACAATTCGCTTATACGTATTTCGTATAATCCCTGCTGGACTCATCAGAGCGACTGGGTAGAAGCCCTGAACCTGAAATCAAATATTTTTAAGCAATGGAAGTGATAATAAAACTTCATACAGATGCATACAGCGCCGTCTGAGAATAGAAATCCGGAGATTTCTACAATTGAGGACCTTGCTGCAAGAAGGGGGCAACTCTATGTTTGGTCAAATTTTAGTTTATAGATGCATATTATGTAAAAATCTGAGTTGAATCAATTGGTGCAAGAAAGAAGCAGATCCATTTATAAATGGTAAACCTATAACTGTTTATGTACCTGCCTCCGAAAATGTTTGTTGCAAGAAGGCTGCAGCTCCGAAGCTGCCCCCTTCTTTCGCCAAACATCGAGACCCTTCGGCTGTAACCGTTAGCTTGACCTCGAATGTAATTAACGGAAATTTAAGTTTAATATTCAGTCTATGATTCTTCGTCTGATCTGTATAATCCATCCAAATCGGAAAAACGATCCGATCCTGATGAAACGGCGCCTTCAGTGAAAAGAAGGCGTGTAAAAAAACACAAGTCAATACAGTTCAAAACGAGGTCCAAAGGGTTTCGTTTGCGAAGAATAGAAAAAGTATTGATCCAGCTAAGTGAAAACGGAACATTAAGAAAAAGTGTATTGCAGAAGGAAAAAGTTATGTTAACTGGAATGGTAGTAGTGTGGGGCTAGTGAGAAAGTGAATCTTGTGAATGTAAGTTTAAATGTTTTGAAAAGGTGAACGAAGAACAGAGGCAAGCAGTTTTAGTAAACTTTAATGAAATAGGAGACAAATAGATTTAAACTATCTACTTGGGTGGTTTAATAAAAACAAGCAATGTTTGCCAGAACTCGAGCTAAAACTGATGAGCAAGAGAGGCGTAGTTGTACTCACAAGTAATGTTTTAAGCTGGGTATGGAAAAAATTCGAGTTTGTAGGAGTGCATTCGGAGCAATACACGGGATATCCAAAAAACGAGTGAATAATATTGTTAAAACTTTGCGCAGTAACAACATAACACCCCCGAACAGCAAACAAGGTAAACATAAAAATAGAAAAAACCGAATTTCAAAAGATTTACTGTAGAAGATAGATAATCACATAAAAAGTTTTCCACGACGCGAGTCACACTACAGTCGAGTGAAAATGTCCTGTTTCTATTTGTCTTCTGATCTCAATGTTAAAAAGATACATGAACTTTATTTGCAAGTGAATGAACCGGAAAGTGTTGTTGATAAAAACTATAAACCTAAAGTAACCTACGATTTTTATTTTAGGTATTTTAAAGCAAATTTTAATTATAGTTTTGGGACGCCTCGTTCAGACATCTGCAAAAGATGTGACATATTACACAATGGCCTTCAAAATCCAGCTCTTGGTGATACTGAAAAGGAAAATTTACGACTTGAAAAGAAAGTAAATGAGGTTAAAGCAAGTCGTTTTTTTACAGACTCAAGAGAAAAGACAAAACTGAGCCAACAAAATAACGACATAGAAATTTTAACGCTTGATTTTCAGCAGAATTTTCCTCTGCCGAAAATTCCGGCCGTCGAAGCCTTCTACAAACGTCAACTATGGGTCTACAATTTTTGCATACATTCGGGCAAAACCGGCAAAGCTCATTTTTACATTTACGATGAAACAACAGCTAGAAGATCACCGAATGAAGCTGTTGCTTTTCTTTATCACTACAAAAAAAAATATCCTTCCAAAAAATGTCAGACAACTGTACTTTTTTCCGATAATGCTGCAGCTCAAAATAAAAGTTCCACGATACAGTTTCTGCATCTTCTTTTAAGAACCACGTCTTTGGAGAATATTCAACATCGTTTTCCTGAACCAGGGCACAGTTTCCTACCGTGTGACCGTTGTTTTGGTGTTATAGAAAAGTGTTTACAAAAAAAAGATTATATTTTCTCTCCTACACAATACTGTCAGTTTGTTTATTCAACAGTTATCCAAATATTTAATATCCATTATGGTTCATCAAGATAATGATCTTCAACTTTAGCAGTCATTTTGAGAACCATTTTAAAAAAGTTATAATGAATTCTCAGAAACAGAGGTTTAAGATTTCTCAACACCAGATTTTTGAATACAGCAAGGACCACATGGATACAGTTAATGTGTCTGTTACAACTGGAATTCCTATTTTTGAATCGTAAGACAAATTTTGAAGGAACGATAAAGATAATCTTTCAGTTGAAACTAACTTGATGGTGTACGAGTCATCACTACGAGTAAAAAAGCCAAGTACAAAGACGTCATGCAGTTAGCTACCAACTACGTTCCAGCCAACGAAATGGAGTTTTACCAATTCCTTAAATGTGATGACGTTGGTAATGGTAACCATGATTCCCAGATTTCAGGCATGAATAACGACGACCAAGCAGACGAATAGACTAATTTTTCTGTTAATAACGGTTTTTTGTTAATTTTTAATAATAATAAACAGATTTTGCTGTAATTTTTTTTTATTTTTCAATAATAACTACAAGGACTAATATTTTTTTTTGTAATTTTGGTTCAAGAGAGGGGTAGCTCCACTTTTTTTTTACAAAAAGAAGCTTATATAAATAAAGGAAAAAGTTGGCAGATGTACCAATATGATTATCTTTTAACTAAACTAAAATATGGGGAATTTAAAATTGCATTTTAATGCAATTTTAAACAACAAAATATTGGTTCATCTAGGCAAAAATTTAGGATTTGATTTCACGTATAGTACCTCTACAATTCACTTGTACGTATTTCGTCCTAGCGGACTCATCAGAGCGACTGTATAGAAGCCCTGAACGTGATATCATATCTTTGCCGACGGTGCCCTATGCGTCTGTATGAAGTCATTTTATTATTACTTTCTTCTATGACGGAAAACATTTGATTTCAGGTTCAGGGCTTCTTTCCAGTCGCTCTGATGAGTCCTGCAGGGACGACATACGTATAAGCGAATTGTAGGGGTACTATATGAACTGTCTTTACCGTCTTTTTTATATCTTTATTTATTGATTTTTTGAATATAAAAAACCAGTTCATGACAGGTTCTTGCCTAGATAATCCGATATGTCGTGGAATGCAATTTTAGATTTCCTATGTCGTTCCATTCCCGCTGTCACCGAAGGCTAAGATGACGAACACGATATTAGATACAGTCTTAGAGAAACTGCAAATAATGGAGGACCACAATAAACGAGTCGAAAAGAAGTTGGATAATATACAGTCAGATTCAAGAAAAGTATCTACAGTTAATGAACAGCTGAAGATGGAAAACAAGATTATGAAGAAAAAATTACAATATAAATGGAAAGAATAGAAACGCGTAAAAAAACATTAGAAGGAAGAACCTTCTGCCATCTGGCTTTTCCCAAAAGTTTGTATTTAGTAGTCTTTTAATATGTAATATAATGTGCTAGATTTTAAATTAAACCTGAAGAACAGAAAAGCAGCAGGTAAAGACGGGATACCAAATGAGTGACTGAAATATTGTGGAGCAGCAATAACAGAACAATTAAGAACATTAATTATTAAAATTATAAAACACATTAAAATACCGGAAGAATTGAGAACGAACGGAGGAGATAAAAAACAGTCAGAAAATTACAGAGGTATAAACTGTGTATTTCTGTGTCTGATTGACCCAAAGAAAGCGTTTGACAGAGTAAGACTCAAAGATGTAATCCATCTGCTGTATAATAGAGAAGTTCCTCTAAATATTATAAAAACTATCGATAACATCTACAAAAACAACAAAATAAAAGTCAGAATAGATGGACAACTTACAGAACCTATAGAAATAGGCAGCGGTATAAGACAAGGGGATTCATTGAGCCCCATGCTCTTCAATTTGATCATGGATGAAATCATCAAAACCGTTAATAAAGGAAGAGGATACAGAATGCGAAACAAAGAAATCAAAATACTCTGTTATATAGACGACGCAATATTGATAGCCCAAGATGAATTTAATATTGACTATCTCATCCTAGAAAACTAAAACAATAGTAGTCAGCAAAGAACCAACCAGATGTAAAATAGAAATTATTGGCATCAGTATTGAACAAGTAATGGAAATAAAATACCTGAGAACTACACCGTCTAGCTATGGAGACCTGGACAGATAAGTGAGAGATCAAATACAAAAAGAAGGACTCGCAGGATGCCTTAACAGATGTTACGTTTTTTCTGTCTTACTGTATGGCTGTGAAAGTTGGACAATGGACTCTAACATAGAAAAAAGAATAGATGTATATATACAGACGAATGCTGAGAATTCCATGGGTACAAAGAGTTACTAATGTTGAGGTATTTCGTCGCATGTGTAAACAAAAAGAATTACTAAGAACAATCAAAGAGAGGAAAATGCAATACTTGGGTCATGTGTTGAGAGGCGAAAGATACGAATTACTTCAAGTTATACTGGAAGAAAAAGTACAGGGCAAAAGATCAGTAGGACGACGCCAGAACTCGTGGCTGAAAGACCTGAGGAGATGGTTCGACCGCTCTTTCGCAGAAATCTTTCACGCAGCAGTTTCCAAAACTATAATTGCCATTTGGATCGCCAACCTTCGAAAGAAGATGAGAAGAAGATGCCTTAATAATACTATATGGCGAAACAGACACATTGAAACTGAGATGAAGTCAAGAATTTATAAAGGCAGTGTAAGACTAATAATGACATACGCCTCAGAAACAAGACCCGATACAGCCACAACACAAAGGTTACTGGAAACGGCAGAGATGATAGTACTGAGAATAATTACAAGAAATACGCTGAGAAATCAAAAGAGAATTAAAGACATTAGAAGAAAATGTAACGTACAGTGTATAAATGAATGGACACAAAGTAGAAAAAAAAAAAGAATGGAATAAGAATGGAATAACCACATAAGCGGAATTAAGGAGACCCGTGTCGTCGAAATAGCAAGAGATAAATCACTAATCGGCAGAAGAAGTATTGGACGACCGCGCAAAAGATGGAGTGACAACCTTTCATAGAGGTATTAATCCGCCAATGAACAAGCAGAATGGCTTATAAAGAGGAAGAAGAAGAAGAAGAAGAAGAAGAAGAAGAAGAAGAAGAAGATTTTAAATTGAACTGCTTACTTTTATTTCGTATTTCATTTTTAAAACAGTAAAAATACCTACGTCATTGCTCAGGTTTACCTGATAATTCAACTTTGTCAACTAACCATCTAAAAGATTAATCTTAAAGGAATTACTATTGTAAATTTTTCATTCTGTTTATAATAGACTCAATAAAATAATGTTTTTCAGATCCCATATAGATGGTCTGGGCCTCAGATTTTGCAAATTTCGGCTTACAAGGTAAGTTTATTTGTATTAATAGTGCCACAGCAGTTTAAAAAATTTATTATTAATTACAAACCTAATTTTCCATTAATGATAGAGAGTATAAGACAGCAATAGTATTTAAAACAGTATCTCTGCAATTGATATTTTACAGAATAGATATTTTGTTAAAAGCATCCATCAACACTTGTGGATAATTGCAAGAGGACTGAATAGTTGTATTTAAAGTATTGTATTGTAGATGAGTAAATGTAGCTTGGCGACAATACAAAAGAAATAATATACAAAGACAATGATTCTTATTTAAAGGATATATGAATTGACAAAAAAATTAAAACACCAACAATTAAATATCAAAACAACGACCTTAACGTAAATTAATACATTTTTAGATAACTCAACATAATTTTTGTAATGTCAATATCCTTCCAAATATAACATGTTCTAATTATCAAAGAAGATAATATGAGTCTCAGAGACCGTTATGTCAAAATTGTGGAATGTATTTTTAAAATGACATTTACCAATAAGTTCTTTGTTAATATACTAATTAAACAATATATATGGTATTTTTTAAATATAATTCATTACCAATTTTTCAAAAAGCAAAAAAAGTAAAACGAAAAACACGTTTTCTCTGGTAGCCTGAACTCAACAAAACTTCAAAGAAAACTCCGTGCTTGAATTAAAATATTAACGTATATCCCTAAAAATTTTGAAAAATTTTAGATTGAAATGTATTATTGGTAGGAAGCATTGGTTAGTAACCAGTTAGAAATCAAAGTTAGTAAACATCTTAAACGATATAAATAATCATGATACTATGACTAACAAGAAAGGATCTTCCCGTAGCACAAAATCGGTCATGTTCGCGCATGTCGTCATTGGAGAGTAGAATTTGAATTCTTGTCAAAGTTAAATGGGATTTGTATGCATTCTGTGATGAAATTATTCAATTAGCAAAATAATAATATTAAATAAAGGCTTAATAATTACAATAATCGTACAAAAAAGGATATCTCCAAACTATTTATTAAAGATTATTTATTGATACATACAAAAAACTGACATTACGAACGTGCAACTCTCCAATTACGTCACGACCTATGCGCAATATCTTATCTTCTTAGTCATAGTATCATGTAAATAATGTCAGTTTGGACAAATACGGTTCGTTACGATGTCGTACAAACTTAATATTGAATTAATATTGAATAAATGAAAGTACACACCAGCCCAGTTAGAAAAAATTCTAATGTTGCCGTAGACGTATTCATTTTCCTAGTAAAATTCTCATTATTGATGATGAAAAGTCTTTTATACTTTATCCAATTCCGAAATAAAGAGCAACGACTGAATTTATATATGTAAATGTACAAGATACAAAATGTACAAAAAGTAAAATTTGCCGATAAAATTTTGGTATGGTGTGCCATCTCAGAAGGTGATGTTTCACAGCCGTTTGTTGGGGGCGTGTTCGTTATGAAGCTCTCAATGCTGACAATGGCGTTGTCAGGTATCTTACAACGCTTGTTCAATTTATAAATACTCATCAACCCAATGATGAAATCATATTTTGGTCCGACATAGCGTCATGCCATTACTCCAGGAAAACGACAGATCGTTTAACTGCTCAAAATATAAATTTTGTTCCCAAGTGCGACAACCATCCAAATGTGCCTTAGGCGAGGACTATGGAAGAGTTTTGGGCTGTTTTGAGTCTAATGGTGTATAATCATGGCTGAGAAGCCCAAAGTAAAGATCAACTAAGGCGAAGAATTTTGCAAAAATTTCGTGAGATCGACTTAGAAATAGTCCAAAAGCTTATTGCACATGCAAGACCAAATTATCATACCATCGAAGATCACGGACCTTTGTCTGTTCTGTAAAAATACATTATAAACCTTAAATTATATGTAGACTTAATTGCCTGTATTTAGTTAATAAAATAAACTTAATTTACAATAAGAAAATACATATTTATTTTTTCCGAAAACTTTAGGGACATGCGTTAATATAAAATAAACTAAACATTTCTAAAAGCCCAAGTAACAACATGGAACTATGGAAATTATAAAAGCTCTTTGGTGAAACAAAATTTTTTTTGTTGAAGTTAAATACCATTTTCCACACATTCGGTACAAATAGGTGTCTAGGGCTCCAGGCTAGTGATGGGAAGACCTGGTTCGTTTCGGTGACCCGGGTCTTCCAGGTCATTCATTAAAATGATCCGTTCATAAAGATCCGTCCATATGAACGCCTAATTAAATTTGTTGTGTAAAGGTCAAGTGTGTAGAGTTTAATATTGATATGTTTACGAATCTTTCTAAGAGTATTATGAATTAATGATAATACAGGACCCGTTCATAGAGATTCGTTCATTAGAACGAATTTAAATATATTGTTGCTTACGTGTAGAATTCGATATTGTTGCTATAAATTTTAGAATGAAATATAGTTTAAGGCTGACATTAAGATTTGTATCTCTCAAATCATCTTCAAAAATCATTAAAACAAAAAAAATACTTGAAAAATTTAAGTAAAATTACAAATTCCATATTATTATGTTCATGAATGAATGATAATGCAACATTTAAAATGGATTTTATTTCCCATAAATTTATAAATAGAACAGACTACGGGACTATTGACTCGACAATTCGAATGTATATAATTTTACAGTTTTGCAGCGTAAGGGTTTCGCCATTCTGGGAAACTGAAATCGCCGTTTGAACGATCCTTTGCGGTTCGCGGTTAATGCATTAATTTGACCGAGCAACGTATCGCGATCACACAGTTCGTAAACACTAGGCAGCGTCATTCATAGGGTAATTCGAACGATAGGGTCACAGAATGTGATGGTATCAATCACAGGTCTTTAAAAAGATCAGATCTTTGTGAACGGATCGTTCATGATCACTACTCCAGACATAAATTTTTAACATTTATAGTAGCTGGATTTGTTTTTACGTCTTTGGTTGGATGAACAGTAAAAACGTCTACCAAATGCAGAGCTTGCCCATTGTCGGAAATCTTATAAATCTCATTCATTCTCAATTTTATTGTTCTGGAAAGTCCTGGAGATATTCTATGGTTTTCACGTGGCGTTCAAGGAATTGATACCCAAGATTTTCAATAAACAACCTTTTGGTATCATTTTCTGCATATTATGTAAAACCAACTACAAATATGTGTTATGTGTAACACGAAAGCTAATACCTCGATCTGATAATGCTCTGTTGTTGTCTATACAATACTGAAGAGGGTGTTTTAAAGCCTTTAAGATACAAAACAGGATAATCATGTCGGTGCGAGTGTTCTTAAAATATAGCCGTTATTTATAATTATTATGGACTATCTTCCAGAATGGCTGTTAGCTATGGAGGGTTAAAATAGCAGCTAAGCATATTTTTGTTGTTTTTTAAATAATAAATAGGTAGATTTTTCAAGCCATTCAAGACCATATGAGAGAAGTAAAACCGACATAGAGATCATTGCAGAGATATGGAAAAATTATTGCTCAGGGATCGATGGCATACCAGCTGAAACTGTAAAAGCAATTGGCAAGATTGGCGTAGATGTAATACTGGATAGGTGCAACATGATAGGGTTCACAGGTAAATAGCCCGATGAGTGGCATGAATCAACCTTTATCCCTATCCATAAAAAAGGATCCCTAAGCATATGCAGCAATTAGAGATTTATTGCCCTTATTGTTAATGCAAGCAAAATCCTGCTACATATAATCAATGAACGGCAAAGAACTTTCTACTTCCATAAATAGCCGTAGAACAATGCGGATTCGTGCCAGGAAAAGAAACGAGGAAGCAGATAATGAACATCAGATAGATAATAGAAAAAGCGAAGAAACTCAACATACTAATGCTGCTCTGTTTTGTAGATATAATTGAAAATATGGAAATACCTTACAATCTAGTTAACCTAGTAAGAAATCTGTATGATGACATCTCAGCATAAATTAAAATACACGGAATATATTCAGATGCGTTCAAAACAAAGAAATGAGCTACACAGGGCTGCACACTATCACCATTATTATACAAAATATATTCTGAATATATAATGAGCAAAGTACTAGACGAATGGGATGGAGGAACCACAATGGGAGGCAGACAAATCAGTAACCTACGATATTTAGATGACACACTTATACTAGCAGCGAATGAAGCTCAAATGATTACCACCACCGAACGGCTAAGCCGGATAAGCAAAGAATTTGGACTTCAGATCAACACCGGAAAAACAAAACTAATGGTCTTAGATAAAGCCAATAATAATCTACCGCACATACACCAAATGGCAAATTTCGAAGTGGCACAGATTTGTATATGTAGGATGGCGATTGCTCCTTATATAAATACCTACTAATACCTAACAATGGCGATTGCTCCTTAGAAATCATGCGTAGACTAGCAATGATCCAAATCGCAACAGCTAAACTAATAAAAATATAAAAAGACTGAACAAAAACTACGCTCAGGTTGGTCAATACCCTTATTTTTCCCAATTGCAACATACGCAGCTAAAACATGGACTCTCAAAAAATCGATAGGATTGAAGCCATCGAAATTTGGAGAAGATTCTATAGATATATGCCCTTAGGCAGAAATTCTATAAAAAAATTCTACGCGTGTCCTGAACAGAACATAGAACCAACTTGTCAATTCAGGAAGCTGCTTATGGAAGAGCTTTATATAAAAGACAGGTTATTACAAAAATTAAACCGAGCAAACCTAAATTACTTCGGCCATATAGCTAGAAAACAGGGATCATGGAACGATTGGTAGTAGAAGAAAAAATAGAAAAAAAAAAGAGGTTAGTCTTTGTATGTGGGTATATTTTATTTTATAAAAACCCTTAAAAGGGCAACATTACAAGCACGAACGTTTTCGGAACAACTGTTCCATCATCAGGTTAAAATACAGGTTACCATGCCTGAGCCACCAAAATATTTGGGTAAAAACCCTTTAAAATGTAATGTGTTACCAAAGATTGTACATGTTGTTGATAATATTATATGATGTTTAATATTTTAATTAGATTTTACTTCAGGTAACATACACCCATGCTTAAGTGAGTTCCAGTGTCCGGAGAGTAAACCTCTTCAAACGGACTACGGCTGGCAACTGGGTGTATGTTACCTGAAGTAAAATCTAATTAAAATATTAAACATCATATAATATTATCAACAACATGTACAATCTTTGGTAACACATTACATTTTAAAGGGTTTTTACCCAAATATTTTGGTGGCTCAGGCATGGTAACCTGTATTTTAACCTGATGATGGAACAGTTGTTCCGAAAACGTTCGTGCTTGTAATGTTGCCCTTTTAAGGTTTTTTATAAAATAAAATATACCCACATACAAAGACTAACCTCTTTTGTTATACGTGGTATACAGCCAGCTACAGGAATTATTTTCCTTGTGGATTTTTTTAAAAAATAGAAAGCTAAACACCAAGAGAAAGATCTCTAATACGATGGGTAGACCAAATGAAGACTCTGGTAGGAAAATGCCTACACGAAGACATCCATCTGGCACAGGATCGCAGCCAATGGAGACAGCAAGCTAACAATATTTAGAGTGTCACCACACCCTGACAAAGGCTTAAGGAAGAAAATTCTATAGATAGATGTCCTTGAGCAGAATTACTGATTGGACTCTATTAAGAACTATCAACATTAGATATCAATATGCCGTTTTGATAATTACTTTCGACAATAAAGCGAACAACTAGACATGATCACATGTGCTAATTATTCATATTTTTTACCACAATTGTGCTTATATATGTTCAGTAGTTTAAACTGTATCTACATATATTATATGACATATTGCATATAATATTATAGCATATTATAGGCATATTTCTTTCTGAAAAACTGCTTTATAGATTTTGCGTAGTATTATTCTGTCTGAGATATAGAGGATTCATCAAATTTATTTACGATTTGTGCATCTTTACCAATTTCTCGTTACCAAATTTAAAATATAGTCCTATATTTTTGTAGTACATACAACCACAACAAATCCGTCTAATACCGATTGCGGAATTTATGTGATAATACCAAAACTTGACCATGTTTTATTTTAACATTATTTCTATTAACGTTTTTTCGAAAATTTATATTTGCCTGAGCAACAAAGCAAATGAAGACGATTTAAAAAATGACAATAAGCAAATATAAAACCTAAAAAATATCAATAACCAAATTTGATGGAAATACACATTGTCCACAAGACGAAGTCGGAAAAATCAACTAAAGGATAGTTCAAATGAGAACACAATCTTTTAGAAAATGAAAATATTGTAAAAGATAAACTATGATATATTTGTATAAAGATACTTGTTAACGTATTTAAATGTAATAAAATAGCAAATAGGAAAATTACAGATACCTTCAAAACCTAGACTATAAAAAACTACATAATATATAATTTATGTTCACACTTTACTTTAAAGCTACACACTAAATTATAATAAATTGAATTCCTACTTCATCAACTGCTCTTGTACATTTTTTTATTAACAAGGTAACCTAACCTCATATTTCGCAAAATAATTGCGACTAACTCACTAACATTCTTGGAATTACCCTCTTAACCTTGCTCACGTATTTAAATATACGCGATACTTAACCATGAAAAGTTAAGAGAATTGAAGCATAGAATTTAATTGCTTCTCGTAACTTGAACTTTGTTCTTTGTCAATATTGTTTGACTCGTGGATTTACCTCGACATATACGCTCAAAAATTAATGTTTAATAGTTCGTGGATAAAATTTGTTTCATGAATTAAATACTAATAACTGGTGCTTTGTAAATTTTTCCAAAAAAATTTGTGGTAGTCGACGACAGATATCTCTTAAAAAACGCACTTTTGTCTATTGGATATTTCAAATTTTGAAGTTGAAAGTAAACACTTCTTAAATTAACTTACTTCAATTTATTTATACAGTCATGTGATAATAAATTTAATTGTCCAATGAAAATATATAACACATACATAAGAGAGAAAAATGTATAACACTTCATATACCTACATAACAAAATTTATATTTACAAAAAGTTTTCAATAGACCAAAACCTAAAATTTAACCATCAGATACCAAATTGTATAAGTTTACGAGATTATGCGAGAGTATACGAGGTTTCTCAAAAAAATGTCATTTTTACTCAAGAGTAAAGTATTTTTATTTCTAATAATAATGAATATTATTATGAGGAAAAGATGTTTAAAATTAAAAATAACTTATATATCCAACCTCATATATCCAAGATTGCTTATTTACGAGGACAGATTGATATTAAAGTAGCCTTTGATAGATGGTGCCACTTGATACCGAATTGGTTTCGTTGTTGACATTTGCCATTCATGACATGACGTCTGTCAAAATTTTAAGTTTTAAAAACAATTAGTTTCGTTTTTACAGCCGTCAAAAGCAAGCAAATTTTGTGTTTTCGGAGAAATGGAAAAAGTCGAGTATCGTTCGGTGATTAAGTTCCTCCACAAAAAGGGTAAAACGAATGTACAAATCAAAGCCGACCTGGACGAAGTTTATGGTGAGGTTGCACCTTCGTTAGCAACGGTAAAATTTTGGATGCAAATGCAGAAACGTGTGACCACTTCGGAGACGCTTTTGGGGATGATACGGCGCGATCCGAAGGATTTTTTTCGCCGATTTATCACCATTGATGAAACCTGGGTGCATTATTACACACCGGTCAACCAAATAACAGTCGAAACAGTGGCGCAAACGCGGCGAAGGGCCGTCGAAGAAGGAAAAGGGTGCACATTCGGCCGGAAAAGTGATGGCGACTGTTCTGGGATGCAAAGAGCATCATCTACATCGACTACTTGGAAAAATGGAAAAACAATCAATGGTGAGTACTATGCAGTATTATTGGATCGATTTGATGCCAAATTGCGTCGAAAACGCCCCCGTTTGGAACGCAAAAAAGTGATCTTTCACCAAGACAATGCACCGGCTCACCGATTGGCCGTCGCCACAGCAAAATTACACGAATTGGGCTATGAATTGGTTGAATACTGATCGTTTCTCCCAGATCTTGCCGCCAGCGATTCTTTCCTGTTGCCAAACCTAAAAAAAATAGCTCAGAGGACGCCGTTTCTAAACAAATAATGAAATCGTCGCTGAAACTTCGGCCTATTTTGAAGAGCTCGAACAAAAGTACTATTCGGATGGGAAAACAAATTGGAACATCGTCTTACTAAGTGTATCGAGCTAAAAGGGGACTATGTTGAGAAATAAATCGATTTAATTCCAAAAAACTTGTTTTTTCTATCAAAGGCTAGTTTTATATCAATCTGCCCTCGTACATACACATACACAAGACAAAATCAAATAAGTTTAAATCTGGAGTCCAAGGAATTTCAGAAAAACGATGAAAAACTCTTTCGTTGAAAACATTTTCAAATATATTGACGTACACTTAAAGTCCTTTTACCTTATGACGACCGATATGGAATTAAGATTTGATCAGTGGGTCTTAAACAGTGGGGCGTTAATATTTAATTCCAATCGCTTGAAAAGTAAAAATATTTAATTTCCTGTATTTTATGTTCAGTAATAATATTGGATTTTACTGTATCAAAGGCAAATAAAATGAATATAATATGTATATACAGGGCGTGTTAAAAGAAGCGGGACAGAATATTTCGAATACTCGAAATTATTTCTCGACATCAAATGTTCATCAAGGTCTCTCTAAGTCTCTATTTTGCGTAGAGTGAAAATTGTACGAATGGTTTTGCATGCAGTAAAATTGGAAAATGCCAAGTTGCTGCTATGTCCAAATTTGAATAAAATACATCCAAGACTTTACTTTCTGCAGACACTGTATTAAATATAACCTTGAAACAAATTGGCACTAAATCTTTTCCGAGTTTTCAGCAAAACAAAAAGTTTAAACACGTTTAGTCCAGTAAGTAATACCAAAGCTATTGAAACTTTCGACTTTCAGAACTAAACGCCGCTCTTCTGGAGATGACACTCTACGTTTTGACTGTATTTTATTTTCTTCCAAAATACTCATTTTACTTTAAAGTACCGCTTCACTACACTACTATAAAAAATAGGTACTTATGTACAACTATTACACCCTTAAAAGGACGAAGGTTGTACAACAGACGAAACAATCGAACACAAATTATTTAACATCCAATGCTAAACAAGCATAAACACTGCATTGATTGTGATTGCAAAAACCGTTCGCATGTTTTAAATAAGATTTTTGCTAATTATGTATTTTGTTAAATTATTAAATATCACCAATACAACCCACGACCATCAATTAATTTTTAACGATAAACAGAAGTGTAATATGATGACAAGATTGAATTTGATCTACTTTGTCGATAACAGTATCATTAACAGAAAGATATTTTTAAATAGCATGAATGATTTTTCAATGATTGTATGGATTTAAGAAATACATTACTAAACAAATTTTTAAAGTGTCTATAAAGGAGGTTACAATTATTATTACAGATGGTACTCCTTATTTTTTAAATAAAATGTTCTTGTAAAGGTATAACTTTGATTATTGGGTAAACCTACACTATACGATACGTCAGAAAAAATGGGAAAAAAAGTTTAACGTGTAATGAATTCACTGTTTAAATAAATATTCCGTACTCGTACTATTGCAAGAAAATATTAAAACCAATAAACGATAACTTTTTGAGCAGTTGAAACAACAGAGCAGTAAAATGTTATTCATAAAGGTAGTGTAAAAAGTAAAGGGGACGCGGAAAGGGACGAGGACGAGGTGAAATTTGCAAAAAAGCCCAAGAGAAAGTTCGGAAACGTATTGCCGTCGAAGATTCTGACACCGAAGAAAGTGATCTTTCCAATATTGAAGAGGATACAGATTCTGACACCGAAGAAAGTGATCTTTCCAATATTGAAGAGGATACAGATTCTGACACCGAAGAAAGTAATCTTTCCAATATTGAAGAGGATAAAGATTCCGAACTAAGTTTACAGGGTTCAATTCCTGATAACGACGACGCCGTGTGCATGTTTTGCGAGTAGTCTTATTCAAGTAATAGCAGAGGGGAATCTTGGGTATAGTGTCATAGCTGTCTTTTGTGGGCACACAATGAATGTGCCGGTGCAGAAACTGAACATTATATCTGCGATTTCTGCAGATAGATTTGTGTATTTTTTAAAATGGTCCCCTGGCGGCCATATTAGAGTGACGTTTTTGTTTTTCACAGTATCCTAGATACTGACTAGAATAATTTTTTTTATGTTAGATCTTAATTTTTTTTATATTTGTTAATAATACTGTATTAGTATTAGACTAATAGTTATGTTGGACGGTGGACGCCTACGCAGAAATGCATGGCACCTTAAGAAGAAGACTAGTTATGTGGACGAAAATTAAAATTTAAAAATGTTGATTGTTTATAATATTTTTTCGAAAAACAAATTAAGAGGCCATATTTCCACCTTCTTCTCTACTATTAAATGATATTTATTTAAATTTTATTATTTATTTACTATTTCGTCTAAATTTGACAGGACTGTCAGAAGTAATAAACAGATTATGCTTTGTTAATACGTTAACAGGTGACGTTAGGAGCAAACATAATTATTTAAAGAATTATTTGACTATGATATAATTTGTTTAAAATATAAATAATAAATAAATATTAAAATTACTTTATTCAAAGCTTTGCGCTAGTCTACTGTACCGTCTTCTGTACCATTTTTGTTACTAAATTTATTATGTAATCAAAGTACTGAAGTCTTAAATTTATTAAATACCTTTCTTACAGTTCCATTTTGAATATTTTTATCTAAATGTCTGAAATTCAAAATGTCTTCAGCTTCTCGAAATGTTCTATAGGTATCACCCACTATTTTCAAAATCTCAATTTTCTCTTCCAAATTTAATGTTTCTGGCATTTTTACCTTTTCATAAACATTTAAAACTTTGATTTTCGACGCTATCGCAGAAAAAATGTCGAACAAAATAGTTTTCTTCAAAAAGTTATTTTTAAACAAAAAGAGAAATCAAACGATTTCTACCTGGCGAATCCGAATTCAAATTTTTACCACTGTGCCTTCTAAAACTTGCAAAGCAAACAGCTTGATAAATTACTCGACACGGGAATCTAAAAATTGCATTCCACCTGCCGTTCATCATGGTCAAAATTCGTAGTGAATTCAGTTTCTGGTATTCCAAACGGAGTAAAGTAATAAAACATAATGACGGTGTTAGATTTTTGTTTCGATACAGGGCAGCAACAAGCTGCTTATACGTATTTCGACCTCTTTAGGTCTCCTCAGAGCGGTATAGCCACTGCTCTGAATTAAAACAAAAATCTTTCCCATCCTAGACAATATTTAATAACTATATACATGGAATCAGTGGAAGACAGTTTCGTAAGATTGATTCCATATAAAAAAAGGCCCTTGACGAAAAAGAAAACGAATTAAAAACTAGATTTTTTAGACGTAATCGAAATATCCCAAAATTTCTCGTAGGGTTTGGAACGTCAGAAAATGTATATAAACAGGAAAATTATGTTTTAGTGAGTAGTAGTAATTAAGTGTTTGATTACTTCTGTCATTCAGTGAGAGTTCATTTGGTTAGAGTTATTAAAAAGTATTGTAATATTGTTTACTTTTTTTAAATAAAAGTTATTAGAAAGAAGTCTAATAATACCTTTGCTTTTATATTTTTAATTTTTTTTAGTTGGTACCATTTTATTCTCTCAGTTTTACTCAGTTCCAGAAATCACACTAGTTTAGTTCCTCAAATATTTATTTTGCCTTCTTTATTAACCAATTCTGTAAGTAAAACAGTTCTTTCTATACACTGTATTCAATTTCTTTATTACAATTTTATTTTACGTTGGTTTTTATTTTTATTTCAGTCGTTACTTACATTTAAGCTCTTACACTTAAGTTAAAACTATTACTTAAAACTATCATTTTTGTATCACATATCCAATAATTGATGTCAGACATGGCACTTGATTTTAACCCATTTAATCCTACGACATTTTTTTCTCGATAAAACTACATTTTTTTTTAATGTCGTTCGAATTTGTTTTAAATGAATACAAAAATGGAATTTTTAGCAAAAATAGGTGTACTTATCCGAGTACAATGGATTGATCGGGAGTCAAAAATATAAAACATTGTGTAAAAATAAAAATGTTTTACTGAAAATGATAATGAAAATATAAAGCATTGTGTAAAACTGATAATGTTTTGTTACAATATAGGTATATACTTGGGTATATGCTGTATGATAATCTAACGAGTATAAAATTGTACAAAACAATTACGTTTCGAACACAGAGTAACTTCACACTTTATACAAGTCCAAAGTACTCTTTGATGGCATAAGCCGCTTTCATCCATTTTTAGACTAATTGGTACAGATCCCGCTAGAATAAGTAGATTTCCCAAAAGTTCTTAATATGACGTACTACATCTCGTTGAAAAGCCAAAATATCTATTTCCTTATTTTCAGCTAATATTTGTAACCTCCATGAGTTAACAAGAGCGGAGTTGAGCATATGGGTAAAAATGAGCCACCATCATTTCTTATCTTACATACTGACTCGGTAGTTATTAACCGATTGGTCAAAGATAAACACCGCCTATTCAAGCATTGTATGCTGAGAACAGTTTTGGTTGGAATACATCAATTTTTCCTTTGGTAGCAGCACACCAACGTTTCACTTTTGGAAGTGGTTCAATACTATCGTAACTTGTTGCCATTGTAACCACATTGTTGACCTTCCATTTTACAAAAAGTAGTACATTTGTTTTGTCAAAGCAATATTTAAAATATCCAGGATTCTTCTTTTTCATTACAGTGGAAGGTGGCAAAGAACATTTTTTTATACGATTTTTTCTTGCTGTACCTGTTGTTCTAAAGTCCTCCTCTTTCAAAGTTTCCATCAAATTGTAACTAGCAAAATAATTGTCAAAAAATATTTTTGAAAATCCATTCATACTGTACTCAAATAATATATCTTATATATATATATATATATATGTTATTGTGATATTTAGAGTCTTGGTGCGCCAAGCAATAATTAGCTAATTAAATTTTTTGATTAATTAAAATTATTTAAATGATATGATTCTGACTCTATCACAATTTTTAATTCTTGTATCTCAGGGTTAAATTCGTGCTTCAATATCTATGCTATTACATGTGAAAGGTAAGGTCCAGAGAATACCGGAATAATAAAAAACACATATGATCTAACACTATATATTGAAATAAAAATAATGAAATAATTTACACTCAAAAGTTTTCAATAAACAAATCTCATATAAGGATTCTCAAAATTTTGTTCTCCGTACGTGAACAATCAAAAAATTAATGGTACAAACAATATTAATTGAAATCTCAAAATCCCAAACTATTCTAACTCTCCTAATCCAAATATTTATATCCTTTCTAAATTACGTGTAAAAATTGTGTTATCAATAAAAGAAAAACTGCAGAAAACAAAATTATCTCTCTCTGATGATGAGTGGTCCAAATCCTTGTTCCTTGTAGATTATATTATCTCCTCTCAACCGCTCCCTATGTAATCAGCAATCTTACATCAGATTGTTGCAAGTATATCGTCCTTAATGATCTCCTTCAAAAGCACAAATCATTCAAATTATGATAGCCTTTCTCCTCTCGATAAACTGAATCTCTCGTTGGCCCGAGTGAAAAATTGACTCTTGGAATATCTTCTCTTTACGATAAACTGAATCTCTCGTTGGCCTGAACAGTGACTCTTGGAATATAAGTAGAGAAATATGACTTACAATATTTTGTTGTTTCAGCTTCTGTCAGATACACTAACTCCACAAAAACTCACTAACATTCAACACTACTGCTTGCTACATTTCGGGAACCGACAGAGAACAAACACTGTTCTTTCTTGAAGACTTGGAAACCAACTGCCCGCTATCTTTTCTCTCTCCTCAATCTCGCTAAACTTTCTCCCACACACTTATCCCACCTTTTTCAATCTCCGCCAATCACAACTCGTCACAATTCCCCCATTTCTTCATTTCGATAACAAACAAATTTTTACCTATAATTATAAATTTCCTAAAACTTATTTACAAATAATATTTTTCTATAAATCTTAAAACTAACAAAAACCTCTTTCTAAAATATCTTCTATTGTCTTTAATCACTGCACTAATGCATTTGTAAAAACCCGTTTCAATTTGTCTTTTGTTTCACTTAAACTTATGCGGGTCACTCAAGTTTAACAAAGAAATGATTGATGTAAAGCTTACATTTTGTTTGGTACAGGTAATTCAAGGATTTAATAACTTTCCTTCACCGAAATGTTTGTTGGATATTATCCTACTTATCTGAATTATTTTAATGTTTTTGAACTTTGAAATATTTTAAACAAACCAATATTTTCTTGATTTTACATATCATAACAAATCCCCGCCATTTGATCTGCCGAAAACTCTTTGTTAAATTTTAAAATGACAAAAGTTTTCCAGGATCAAATCATTTCACTATGTTATTAAAATCTACTTATGATACTGATAAATGTCGTGAATGTTAAAATACCCCGTATATTGCCTGTCTTTATACGGGATTGGATATATTTTCGTTTTAAATTTTTCCAAGTATTTTCCCTTAAAAGAAAGTTCATAATTTTTAACCACTTGATTTACTTTATTAACAAAATCTCCATGGTTTCCTAAATTCTTCTCTATTTCCTTCTCCATGTTTTTTCCACAATTTATTTTTCTTTCATCCACCTTTTGTTCACATGTGTTCACTGTCCATAATACTTCTTCACAAAATTCTGGATTCTCGTCCATCAGTGCCATTTTTTCTTCTGTTTTCTTTTTATCCTCTAATTCCCTTTGGTATTCCGAGCACCATGTTTCTATTCCTTTCACTTCTCTGATGATACCTTTTTTTTCTTCCTGCTTCCATTCTGTTTTATCGTCGGTTGCCAACAATTCTTCTGTACCTTCTATTTCCTGTTTTTCTCTGGTCTCCATCTTATTTTCCTGCTTTCTTTTCGAACTCTTCTTCTTTTTCTTCCTTCTCCTTTTCTTTTCTGTTAGATCTTGTTCTTGTACTTTCGGTTTATCCTCTACAGTCATATCGATTTCTTCGCGTTTTTCCTGTGCATTGATCCTTCCAGAATTTGTTTTCCTATCTGTTTGCTTTTCTTCTCCTGTGTTGTCTGGTTCTGCTCTGATTTCCAGTTTATTTTCCGAAAAATTGATGGTGATATCTTTTTTCCTCAATTCATCAATTCCCGCTATCATATCATGATTTAAATCTTCAATCACCACACATTTCATAATATGGAATTTGTTTCCCACTCTTATCTGTACTCCCAAGCCTTCGTTTACTGTCGTCAAATTTTTATTGTTTGCACCCACTAAATCAACCCTAGGAATCTTATACACAAATCTGTCCAAATTTAATTCTTTTACTAGTTTTTTATTGATTAGCGATATCTCCGATCCAGAATCAATCACAATTTTAATCGCTTTATGTTTTATAAATGCATCTAAAAATATTAGATTAGAATTAGAAATTTGTCTGTCGTTTCCTATTGCTACATGATTCATCTCCCTTCTATTTTGTTGTTGGAAGCTCTGGTTATTTCTATCGTCCCTTTGTTCGTTAGTATTCCTATTCGGAGGATTTTGTGCATCTCTATTCCTGTTGTGATTTTCATATGTTCTCTGTTGTGTGTCATTCCTGTTATCGTAATTTTGTTGTCTATTGTAATTATTGTAATTTCTCGGCCTATATTCGTTTGTTGATCTGGGATGTCGGTTTCTCTGGTCATAATTTGATGAATACCTTCTTTCCGGTCCATTATATTGGTCATGTTGTCTTCTATTTCTCATTTCTTTTCTTTTCGCTTCTTTTAATTGAAGGAATTGGCACAAACTATCAATATCTTGATAGTTTCTCAAAATCACGTGATCTTCCAAAGTTTCCTCAAAATGTCTGCTGATCATTTCTACCAGCTGTTCGGTAGAATATTTGTATTCTAGATATTTTGAATTGTTATATATCTGCAAAGCATATCTTTCTTCAGATATTCCCATTTTTTCGTGATATTTTCCATTCTGTAGCTCTTGGTTGATTTCTCTCTGTTTATTTTTCCCCCAGAAATAGTTGAGAAACTTATTTTCAAAATCGGTCCAATTTTCAAACTCATCTTCCTTGCTTTCATACCATAACGCTGCTCCTTCTTTCAAATGGTTTCTAATTGTTTCTTTGCAATCGTCAAAATATCTAATATGTTGTAATTTGGTTTTCAAATTTTTAACAAACGGTACTGGGTGTGTTTTCCGAATATCCCCGCCAAATTGTATTTTCGCCTCGCTTGTTCCATGGATGATAACTTCTTTTCTCTCTACCCCTCTTAGTTCAATTTCTGCCATTTGTTTTTCATTTTGCTTTAATCTTCTTTCTACTTCCTTCCTGTCTTCTTGTAATGCCATTTCAAATTTTTCTTCTAACTGTTCTAATTCCTTTTTCTGGACCGTCTTACTATCTTTCATTACATTTTCAAGTTTGCTTTCTAATTCCTCCAAATTATCTTTAATTCTCATTTCTTGTTCTTTCATATCATTTTTAATTTCATTAATCTCTTCTATTTGTTGTATCAGTTCTTTCTTTATCCCCTCAACACATCCTCTAATTTCCTGTTCATAGTTTTCCAGACGCTGCTCTATATTGCTCATTGTTTGTTTTGTTTCCCGTTGGTTTTCTTCCATTTTTAGTGATGTTTCTTTTTGGTTTTTCTCTATTGTTTGTTTTGTTTCTGCCATTGTTTGTTTTGTTTCTTGTTGATTTCTATCCATTTTTAGTGATGTTTCATTCATTGTTTGTGTCTGTATTTGCATCATTGCTAATAATTTCTCTATTCCTGATAATTCTTTTTTTTCCTCAACTATTGTAACATTTCCTTCATTATCCGATCCTTCTTCAACAATTGTTTCCTCTTCTCTGTTATCCTCCTTCCTTTCTTGCATTTTGCTTTGACTCCTTGTCGTCGACATGTTGTTTCTTTTCTTTACTGTTTTTGTCCCCGCCAAATGTGAAATTTTACAACACTCTATATGTTTCAGAACACGACAATATTTCTCCCCAAATGTATTAAATTTTCACGACAAATATCAAATATGCAATCAGTAAAATTCAAATAATTCAAAATAAATATCAAATGTACGATTGGTAAAGAAAATAAAATCAAATAATTCAAAAGCAGTAAATATCCACTAACTACGATCAATCAATAAATCAAATTTATATTCTCTGGAAAAATTGTCAAAATACTTTCAAATTCCCTCAATGTTATATGTTTTTATCTCTGGATCACCTGTACTTATTCCAGATCTCTTTCCCTTCCTTCACATGTAAAGCTGCGATATATTCAAGCCCCACGTTGGGCGCCAGTTATTGTGATATTTAGAGTCTTGGTGCGCCAAACAATAATTAGCTAATTAAATTTTTTGATTAATTAAAATTATTTAAATGATATGATTCTGACTCTATCACAATTTTTAATTCTTGTATCTCAGGGTTAAATTCGTGCTTCAATATCTATGCTATTACATGTGAAAGGTAAGGTCCAGAGAATACCGGAATAATAAAAAACACATATGATCTAACACTATATATTGAAATAAAAATAATGAAATAATTTACACTCAAAAGTTTTCAATAAACATATCTCATATAAGGATTCTCAAAATTTTGTTCTCCGTACGTGAACAATCAAAAAATTAATGGTACAAACAATATTAATTGAAATCTCAAAATCCCAAACTATTCTAACTCTCCTAATCCAAATATTTATGTCCTTTCTAAATTACGTGTAAAAATTGTGTTATCAATAAAAGAAAAACTGCAGAAAACAAAATTATCTCTCTCTGATGATGAGTGGTCCAAATCCTTGTTCCTTGTAGATTATATTATCTCCTCTCAACCGCTCCCTATGTAATCAGCAATCTTACATCAGATTGTTGCAAGTATATCGTCCTTAATGATCTCCTTCAAAAGCACAAATCATTCAAATTATGATAGCCTTTCTCCTCTCGATAAACTGAATCTCTCGTTGGCCCGAGTGAAAAATTGACTCTTGGAATATCTTCTCTTTACGATAAACTGAATCTCTCGTTGGCCTGAACAGTGACTCTTGGAATATAAGTAGAGAAATATGACTTACAATATTTTGTTGTTTCAGCTTCTGTCAGATACACTAACTCCACAAAATCTCGCTAAACTTTCTCCCACACACTTATCCCACCTTTTTCAATCTCCGCCAATCACAACTCGTCACAATTCCCCCATTTCTTTATTTCGATAACAAACAAATTTTTACCTATAATTATAAATTTCCTAAAACTTATTTACAAATAATATTTTTCTATAAATCTTAAAACTAACAAAAACCTCTTTCTAAAATATCTTCTATTGTCTTTAATCACTGCACTAATGCATTTGTAAAAACCCGTTTCAATTTGTCTTTTGTTTCACTTAAACTTATGCGGGTCACTCAAGTTTAACAAAGAAATGATTGATGTAAAGCTTACATTTTGTTTGGTACAGGTAATTCAAGGATTTAATAACTTTCCTTCTCCGAAATGTTTGTTGGATATTATCCTACTTATCTGAATTATTTTAATGTTTTTGAACTTTGAAATATTTTAAACAAACCAATATTTTCTTGATTTTACATATCATAACAATATATATATATATATATATATATATATATATATATATATATATATATATATATATATATATCTGATACTGTACAAATAAACATTACCATTTAGTACTTACCCTTTCAACAATAAAACTTAAAAAATGATAAATAATATCAAAATCACAAAATAGCAAACACTTTAATGATCCAACAGAAATATGGATGTTAGCTTCTAATTACTGCGGCCAAGGGCAGAAAGTGGCGCATCAAAAGTTAGAAAGATGAGCACCAATAAAATATAATTTGTGAAAACTAGCAGAACACTTCCTAATAGAATCGGATATATACATGAAATGCCACTATTTTGCAAGATATGTCACTACTAGGCTATTTTTGCTGCTATACTCGGACGAGTACAGTGGGACTAAATGGGTTAAATAACTAACCCTTCTTCTTATGACAACTGTAGTATTTCATCCAGTGTAAAATATATTATATATATATATATATATATATATATATATATATATATATATATATATATAGATATATATATATATATATATATATATATATATATATATATATATATATATATATATATATATATATACAGACTGTCCAAAATATTAATTTAAAAGACAAACCAACCATATCAGCAAGTATATAAGTGGAACGTTAGGGGAAAATTGAAAAATAATGCAATATTCCAAACACAATTAAAACACGAAATTTAGAATTTCTGTGTCATACTGTGAGAAGCGAGCAGCCATACAGATTGCTTCAGTTGGATTTACAAGAAAATTTTATAACAAAATCAGACTAGGAAGAAAAAAAAAACGGGTGTGGCAGTTCAGTGAGACTGCTGGTAAAAGTTATACTTCTATACACTCGTTCGCCGTTACAAATTTAGATGGGAGTCAATCTGCACAATCATTACATATTTAATGCTATAGGTAAGATAGAGCAGAAAGAGAATATTTTGATGAAAATGTATATTTTTATTTTCTTATGTGTATGAAAGGAGTTGAATGCAAAAAAAAAATTTTACACATCTTCTGCAGTAAAATTCATTGTTTATTTTGTTATTAATATAAAAATACAATACAAATTAAAATGCAATATTCATAAGTATTTAAAAATGACAATATACATAACTTACTTACGCATATGTTTAATTTACCATGATAATAATTTTAATAAAAAAATAGTAATAATGTTAATAAATATTAAATATATTCACAAAAGGAACATTTTTATTTTCGAGAGAGAAAGAGAGAGAAAATATATCTTTTGTCTTTCTCTTACCTATATCTTACATATGTAATGATTTTGCTGATTTACTCCCGTACAAATTTCCAACGTCGAATGCGCGTATAGAAGTATAACTTCAAAAAATGTTTGTGGAAAATAAAAATAAAAAACTAACAACTCGGATTGTGTTGTAAATTTTCATTTTATTTTAAAATTTCGCATTTTTGCGTATATTACAAAATTTATTAAGATTAACAAGGGGTTTTTAAATATTTTAAAAATAAAAAAAGAAAATTCGTATTGGGATTCGAACTCACATATACCAGCGTATGAACAAAACACGCAAAAAATTTGCTAATTAGACATAACAGTAATGTATTTCAAAATTGACAATTCTCGGTCATACATTCTCGAGAGAGAAAATATATCTTCTGTCTCTGTAATACCTATATCTTACGTATGTAATGATTTTGCTGATTCACTCCCGTACAAATTTCCAACGTCGAACGCGCGTATAGAAGTATAGTTTCAAAAATTTCCTGGTTTTAAAATCAAAGAGCTTATTTTATTAAGAAAACCACCAAGTTGTTCCGTTCAACAGTAAGTAAAGCGTTAATTTCTAAGATGATCACCAATAACCAGAACGAGTGACACGATGGGAGAAAAAAAAAGATTCATATACTTGTATACTCGCTTATAACTCTAATAGTTGATGCAAAAATCTGTAAAATAAAAAAATGTGCAATTTTTTTATCCTATGTGTCATTTAAAAGCTACTCATATTCTCAGGTTTTATAAAAATCAGTTTTCCATAAATTTGTGACTGATAGTATCTACACTACTGTTACATCTGCGTTTAGTGGTAATTTGTTCTTAAACGCACACTAACAACCTGTTAATAATTATAAAACAAAAACAATAACACAATTTTTTCATGTAAACGCCGTCCCTGAACAAATTGAATGCATTAATTAAGGAGTGTTTAGCCAGCGGCGGCCATTACATTTCGCATGGTGGACTTGATAACGTGTTAATAATTCCAGCTTGACATTATTACTACTATTAAGTATGTTTCAGAGTACTCAGACTTCTTTACCTTGGTGAAGAATCACTTTGCATTTGTCTCAGCGCCACTCCTGTTTACGGCTTTTCATTTGCACTTTGTGTATTGTTATTTGAGAAAGTAACTAACCCCCGCAAGATTCATACCGCATGGTCTAACGTATAGTGTTAAAAAAATAATTCGCAAATTAAAATTTTGATTTATAGTCGGTATACCTATAAGAAAATTATTTAAATACATTTTTTTACTGTTCTTTATTAGTTCTATATCATATACACACACACACACACACACACACATATATATATGTATATATATATATATATATATATATATATATATATATATATATATATATATATATATATATATATATAAGCCCTGACACACTTGAAGAAGTAATCAGTAACCAAGCAGATGTACCAGAAGTCCTTCTGGAAAAAGTAGAATCGACAATTGCAAAAATGAAAAGCGGTAAAGCAGCTGGAATAGATGGTATAACAGTGGAACTGCTTAAATACGCTGGCAATAAAACCTAAAAAATCTTAGCAGGCATATTTACGGACTGCCTAAGAACGAGATGCATACCAGACCACTGGAATAGAGCAAACATAATTCTCATTCATAAGAAAGGTAGCAAAGAGGATATCAAAAACTACAGACCTATAAGTCTAGTACCAATCGTATATAAGATATTCACAAAGATCATTAACAAGAGATTAACAAACGCATTAGATGCTGCACAGCCGAGAGAACAAGCTGGCTTTAGAAGTGGATTCAGTACCATATATCATATTCATACACTTCGAGAACTAATAAGCAGAGCTAAAGAATATGAAATACCGCTAGCATTAACCTTCATAGATTTTGAGAAGGCTTTCGATTCTATATATCCCAATTAATTGCAGTAATTGAAACTTTGACCAATCAAGGCATTAACAAACCGTACATAGAAACTTTAGCAAATATATACAGACAAGCAAAAGCTAAGATAAAAATTTATGAAAACACTCCAGAGTTTCCAACTACCAAAGGCGTATGACAAGGAGACGCAATATCACCAAAGCTGTTCACTGCAACTCTAGAAAATATATTCAGCAAAATGAACTGGCAGAACAAAGGAATATCCATTGATGGAGAATACCTCAGTTATCTAATATTTGAAGACGACATCGTTCTGATTGCTAATAATCCTGCAGAACTACAAGAACTTATGAAATGAACCTAAAAATGAACTTGACAAAATCAAAAACCATGTACAACGAGCTAGTGCATGTCCGAGATGTAATAATAAACAACATTGCTCTTAAGACAGTAATCGAGTATGTATACCTGGGACAATTAATACATAACTCTGGCTTCTTACTTCCAGAAATCAACAGCTTGGACCTCTTTTGGTCGAAATGCAGTTATATTCAAATCTAAGATGTCAATCCACCTGAAAAAAAAAGCATTCGATCAGTGTATACTACCAATCATGACATACGGCCATACGGCAGCGAAACTTCTACACTAAAGAAAGGGATAATATCGAAACTCAACGTCACTCAAAGGTCAATGGAGCGATGTATGATAGGTATAACAAAAAAAGATCGCAAAAGATTAGAATGGATCAGACAACAAACCAAGGTTAATGAGGTAATCCATATAATTAAATTTTTAAAATGGCAGTGGGCGGGACATTTAGAGAAGAACTTACACTGTGGTATCCAAGAGGCAAGAAAAGCGAATTTTGGGCAATCGTGGGCAGATATGAAGAACGAATATATAAGGGAGGCTACACCATAATTGGTAGAATATGCCGAGAATGATGATAATGACGATGATATATATATATATATATATATATATATATATATATATATATATATATACAATATTTGACATAAGACTTCTATAGAATACCTTCTTCTTATGGTGCCTATCCGTTACGGATGTTATAGAATACCTATCTTTCTTTATTTCGAAGATGTTGCAAGGTCTATTAGCTATATCGTTCAACCATTCATTTTAGAATTTAGAAACATTTTTACTTCATATATCAGAAAAAAACTATCCTCATTATGTTACAAAATAATGCTTCTTATTATTTCTGTTTTTTATATGGATTTTTTATATTGATAATGTTTCTCTTGTGATATTTAGAAAGGTTCCTTATTATTTTTATACTGTTACTAATTAAATTCGGCTGTTGTGTCTACGATTGAGATGAATCTGGAGAAATAAGTTTTCTGTTTAGGTCGATTTGTACAGTAGCTCTTTATTCGCGGAGTACTCTCTCCCTCTCTCCAATGGCGCTATAGCCCAAATCGGGCCTTGGCTTCCTCCAAACTATGCCTCCAACCTTGTCGGTCCCGCGCCAATCTTCTATCTTTTCCGTGGCCTTCCTTTTGGTCTTGCGCCCTGCATTTTACTATCTAGGGTTTTTTTTTGGCAATCTTTCTATCTCCATTCTTACTACATGACCAGCCCAGCGAAGTCTCTGAGTACGTATTTCGTAAATATGCCGCGAATACAAAAACCGTAAATATGGAATTTAAATTTATGTTTATTGTATATTATTTATTTATATTATGTTATTTCTATTAATTTGCTAATATCAACTGCTTTTTCTTGATTTACTTGTAAACTGTATTTTGGTATTATACCAAGGTTACAGTGGATACGTTCCTAGGTAACGAAATAAAAAAAACAAATATATAAAAAAATTAGTTTCATTAGTTTTCGACTATACATATTGATCAGTTACATATTATCTTCAGGTTTAAGTAATGGTTAACTTAACTATGTAGTCAAGTTGTGCTTATGATATACTATCTTAGTTGTGCCTTGTAGAATACATAGCATTCTTTCCCTCCTCCGGATGTACTGTTGTGGGTGAGGTCACTGTTATAGACTGTATATAGAATAGACATTAGTGTTGCTGTGTGACCCTTGCTTGAGGACTGAAGAGTGTGGAGAGTTTATCACTGACTTAAACACGCATAGTCTGAGCAGGGAGGTAAGCATGAATTATAATTCTCAGGAAATAAATTAGTACTAACGCTTGCTGTAGTTTTTTGAAGAGATCAGCATACCACACCTAGAAAGATGCCGATAGCTTGCATGTTGTGTTTATTAATTGCCTCAGAAGTGAAGTTTGGTGCTTTCACCAATACGATATTAATGGATTGAATGGCTTTAATTCCAAATCGAATGTTGCGTATGGGTTTTTCCTTAAGATCTCTCGCAGATCTTGTGTAGGGAACTAAGAAGCGAAATTGGTCCGTAAGATTTAGGGCTGGTGAAGAAATTCACTGGTTTTATGATGATGATTATGCTGACTATCCAGGACGTAGGAAAATATTTCAACTTGAGACTAGCATTTTTGATTTTGACCAACAGCAGAAAGATGGGTTCTGAAAGTTGGTTAAGGCATCTCTTGTGTATACTATCTGGGCCGGGGCTGTGTTTTTGCCTAAACTACACAACCTTCTAACAGTGTCGGTATCTACTTGGGCCATTATTTTGTGGTGATCCATTTTTTGTCTGTTACGGCTGATCTGATCAGATCACCCGTCATCCCCCACCCCTTCCCGACTATTAAATTCTTATTTTACTTCTCCACACAATTCCCTCAGGGTTTGGCTTCGGTTCTCTGGGGACCTCAGCCTTCCGTAGTCTATCCGTTTATCACAATTCTCTCAAATAACACCTTAATTTTTTATCCTCTTTACTCAAACTGAACAGAGCCACCAACAACAATTTCAGTTTACTAATATATTCAATATAGACCAATAGTTCATTCAACCTACCAACTTATAACTTAATCTTTTATTTCCTTATGTACCTAGTGTTGCTTTATAACAGATAGGGCCTTTTCTCAAGTTATAAGTTGAGTACTTTATGACCAGCACATTATAAAACCACTTCCAACCATCAATTTTTGTCCATTTCAGATACCTGTCAACACCCAAAATATAACTACATCACTCAGTTTGTTAACACCCAATCAGATATTACATTTATGAACTTGCAACTCAAGAAATTCTACATTTTCCAGGTACCAAATGTTGTTTTTTGACATACAGGGCCTAATATAATTGAGTTATAAGTCAATTTTTACATCTGTCTTATACTACAATAGTTTTATTCCATTCATTGAATAATATTCTCACATATCAAACATATTAATTCCTATACTTTTCAAGAACCCAACTGTCCACCTGTGTCTAGTTTCCATTTTCCAGGTACCAGATGTTATTAAAACATAAAGGGCCTTATATTAGAATCTTTTCATCACACCACTTGACACTGTATAGTTGGTTGCCTAACTTTAATCACATAATTTTCTCACCATAACTTTATCTTACATACATAATTTACAACAATAACATTGATGGTTGATACTGTTATAATTTTATTTTATTTCAATTTTTCACAACTTTTAAATAACGTTGGCTTTTGTCTTAAATAGACACATATAGTTACACTGACTGCTCTGTCACAACTTCCGTCATAACCTGCCAAGATTGTCATTTTAATCAGTTGCTTTATTGAAGTCCTCGTAGACATACCGTCTCAGGACTTGCAACTTATTGCAGAGTCATATGTCGCCATGTTACCAATCCAACGGTAACTTTACCATCTAAATTGTAAAACAGACATTATGTAAACTAAATTTCAATTAGCAATTTTTAAAGGGTTTGTAACCCCATATTTAGTGGCTACATCCATGTATTAACTTGTAAGTATTAACCACATTTTACACTAACCTTAGTCAAAACTTAAATTATTTCAATTCTTTTTAATTAAGTGGTTAAATACTTTTAGGGTACTGATGATGGAATACTTATTCCGAAAACGTTTTGCCAATTTAACATAGCCCAACTGGGTTTTTTATATACCTTTTTATACAAAGGATTTTATTCAAAATTTTTTTAATATATGGTATACAGCCAAACACAGGAACTTAGTTTCCTTGTGGATGTTTCTATAATTATAATATGGTAGTTAATAGCCATTCCAGGGTGACTAAAAAACGTTTAATCAATGTTGGTGATTCTGTAGAAAGGCAGATTCCGAAGAAGGTCTGAAAGATATCTGCCACTTAAATTTGTGGAGGAATCACCGAATTTGATGTTGAGAACCGGTATTAAAACTGTTCAGTTGAGTGTAGAGAAGTACTCATCAAAGGTTCAGAGAAAGGCTTGGTGGATGTCTTATAGTAAGAGATTACAGTGGTAATATGTTCTCGGTCAATATCAACTACTAGATAGTTGATATCGGGAAAGAATTTGGTTATAAAAATATCAAATTATTTTAAAATAATTTTTTTTTGGAAACTATTTGCGGAGTAGAAACCGAAATGTCAAATAAGAATTACAAAATGTAATTATGACTTAATCTCATATAAACATAATTATTATTTTAAAATTCCCAAAAGAGTTTATGTATTTCCCATTTTCTTCATTTTTATAATAACCATCTTTTGTAAATAACTATCCGAGAATATCTATTTGACTGTCTTTTAAAATATGTAGGATTTTTTTGGGTTTTGGCCAAAGTTTGTTTTAACACTGCTATCTACTCTTTTCGTTTTATTATTAAAGCAAAATAACTTATCTTTATACAATTCTGTACATATTGCTCATGCGTTATCTAATTGGTAATAAATCAGTAATTTACTAACAAACATCCATTAAACGTTCTGTCAGACATGTACCACAACAATAAGTGTGCCATGTTTAGTAACAATAACAATATACGTTGAATTCAAATCACGTAAAACCAATGAATTAATAAGCTCCTCCTACCTTTTTGTTTCTAAATAAACCAATCCAGTACTGGGGATTATTATCAGGGTCGGTTTAAGTCACGTTTTAATAATGAAAATACTACGGTGCAAATAAGCTCCATATCGATTTTGCAGAATATTGAATATATTTATGCATTTACAATCAGTGATTATTGTAGTTACTGAAAATAGATTATTATTATTTTTGTCTGTTAAGATTTTTTTGGCTACAAAAGGAAATATGGCGCTGGTGGATTTACTACCTAAAAAATCCCTAAAAATTACCACAAATGAAGAACTTAATATAAATGTACAGGAAGTTCGGAAAATACTTGAAAATCTGAAGAACAGAAAAGCAGCAGGTAAAGAAAGGATACTAAGCGAATTACTGAAATATTGTGAAGCAGCAATGACAAAATAATTAACAAGATTAATTAATACAATTATAAAACAGAATAAAATACCGGAAAAATGGAGAACGAGCGAACTAATTTTACCATTCAAAAAAGGAGATAAAAAACAGCCAGAAAACTGCAGCCGTATAAACTTGTAAATACTACCCTTAAACTTACAACTGAAACCTTACAAGTGCTAATAAATCAGAGAATAAGTTTAGCAGATTAACAGCAGAGTTTTCGTAGTGGAAGATGGCATAGTGGTACAGATGCAATATGCGTTATAAAGCAAATTACTGAAAAATCACTCGAGTATAATAGATCAGCATTTCTCTATCTAATTAACCTAAAGAAATCGTTTGACAGAGTAAGACTCAAAGATGTAATCCATTTTCTGTATATTAGAGAAGTTGCCCTAAAAATTATAAAAACTATCGAAAACATCTACCAAGACAACAATATGGAAGTCAGAATAGATGGACAACTTACAGAACCTATAGAAATAGGCAGCGGAATTAGATAAGGGGATTCATTGAGCCCTATGTTCTTTCATTTAATCATGGATGAAATCATCAATGGCGTTAAGATAGGAAAAGGATACAAAATGGGAAACAATGAAATAAAAATACTTGGTTATGCAGACGACTCAGTATTGATAGCCCAAGATGAAGATAGTCTGCAAAGATTGGTACACAGATTTAACATAAGAGCAAAAGAATTTAATATGACAATCTCATCTCAGTAAACTAAAACAATAGTTGTCAACAAAGAACCAATCCGATGTAAAATAGAAATTGATGGCATCAGTATTGAACAAGTAATGGAAAAAACCTTGTTGCTATCAACAACTCCTCGTAGACACTTTGTCTCAGGACTAGCAATCTCCAGTGGAGTCTTACGTTACAATGTTATCTATTCCTGTTGTAACTTAAACATCCTAGTTGAAAAAGTTAAATAATGTAACTAAAATTTAATTGAACAACACTTAAAGGGTTTTTACCCATGTATTGAGTGGCTCAAAACATGTATATCCAGATAGCACTGATGATGGAAAATTAATTCCGAAAACGATCTGTGATGTAGCCCGATAGGATGTTTTAATATTAAACAATCCAGCCATTTACAATAGTTGTTCCAAGTAAAAATTTAAAGGCTAGTTTATGGTACCATTTGAAACTTTTTCTTAAAACGGAATAATAAGAACTCATCTAATCACAAAAGTATACTCCTTTTTTTGCTTGATTATAATCAATAATTGCCGTTGGTTTCAATACAAGCTCACGTTGCCAGTTTTGCTTTCCTGTTGGTTTTAAGGTAGTTGTACGGGTTGAATCAGTACTTAACATCAGAACTGACCGTTTGTCCATCCATTTTATAATACGTAAGGAGTTGTGAATACGCCAAATTTCTCCTTTCTCATTTTTTAGGTGCCTTTTTTGAATACCTCTTCTGTTGGACCTCAGGGTTCCACAATAAATTATTTGTTTTTTGAAGAATAATTTGGCCAAAGACAAACTCGAGTAACAATTATCAGCATACAAATAACGATAGTACCCATTTTCGAATTCAACATGTTCAAGATCATACACTATCTGCTCACTCTGAGAAGTATATGCATTTTTCGCTTTCAATTTCTGTCTCATTATAATCATCGAATAATTTACTCGCACTTACATCAGTGTACGATTCATCTAAAGAACAAACATAGCTTTTGTCGATTACAGAATCGTCCGAATCAAAAGGATCTTCACTGTCACTATTTGGAAACTCTGCAAGCACATGGTGTCTTGAATCGGTTGGACTTTGGCGAGCATGTACAATACTTAGGTTATCTTCGTTATATTTTTTATTTTCAACTGCAGTACTCGGTTCATTACGCTCTACAGTTTTTGTTTTGTTTGTATCAGCTGTTTGAGCTAAAAACGAAATCTTTTTAACGCCAAATTACATTTTTAGACTAGTAAAACAGGGACGTAAACACACCTGCTATTAAAATATAAAAGATTACAAAACGTCGATTAACTGCGCAAGCATGCATATATATGTGCCGGTCCCGTAGGCCCGGTCTTTCACCCGAGTAACAAATTGTAATGTCTGTGCGTTAACGGCCTACAAATCTCGGTACATTTTGTTCTTTTAGAAATGTTTCCCATCTTAAGTAGTATAATGATGTTTTTAGCATTTAAACAAACGAATATTAACGAAGATATGCCTTTCGTAATTTTTAAAAGTTTGCAGTTTTCACATACCGCAATTTAATAATAACGAACACCGGTCTCAGTGGACCGGTAACGCAGTCAACAGGTAAACATGTTTTTAGCTGTATTTTAGCACTCATCCTCGATACCTAGGGTATCAAAAGAATTGATCTATGTCCTTGTTATCGAGTTATAGGTGATCTAGTATGATGAAGAATCTTTATTATAATTATTATTATTATAAATAAGCAAGGGCAGAGGAACAAGTCCCTATTATGCCCAAAAACAAAGAAATTTCATTAATAACCTACTAGTAACTAACAAAATTACAAAAAAAAAGAAATAAAATTACAATTTTTGGTTTACAAAAGAAAAACAACATTTTAACTATAATATAAAACGGTCTAGTCTGTTTTTGAACGAGTTGGTAGAGAAAGCAGAGACAATGTAAACTTAAGGTTATTCCAGCACTCAAAAACTCTATTTGGTAGAAAGTTCTGTCTTGATCTTGTAGAAAAATTTTCTTTCTTTAGTTTAAACTGATGACCTCTGAGGCGTTCATCGAGATTTCCAAAATTGAATATATAAGTTAGGTTGGCCATACTAAATATTTCTCTAATAAGAAGGTCTTCTTGGTCCTAAAGGAATTCGAGTGGCTTTTCTTTGAACGTTTTCCAACAAAGTCTTGTCTCGAACCAAATCAGGATACCACGTTGGTCCAGCGTATTCAAGTATGGGTCTTACGTAGAGTGTAAAATTTACAGAATGATTGCATTGAAACTATCGAGGAACACCTTCGAATAAGATACAGTCTAGAGTTCGCACGTTTACAAATAGAGGTAATATGGTCGGACCAAGTTAGGCTGCTTTTTACGATGGTCACCAAGTAACACCAAGGTGGTTATACGAAAACACAGAATCTAACGGCTGCCCGTTAACAAAGTACGGCACAAGTGGGTTGTTTTTACCAATTCGAAGCACTACACATTTTTCCGAATTTAAGGGTAGTAACCACTGGGAACACCAAGTTAAAATAGAGTCCAAGTCCATTTGGAGGGTTAGCTGGTCTGTGATTGGATTGGCATATATTTTTGTGTCATTAGCGTAGAACGATATTTTACTTGAGACATAATAAGAAACATCTCTGGTATAAACCGTAAAAAGCAGAAATCCAAGGACAGAACCCTAAGGCACTCCACTTTCCACTAACCTTTCCTGTGAGAAAGATTCGCCAACTCTAACTTTGTAATATCGATCTGTCAGGAAATCATCTATCCAACGAAGTAAAGTACCGCGAACTCCGAAATGTTCTAGCTTATATCGAAGTCTGCGCTTAGGTACACGGTCAAAGGCTTTAGAGAAATCTAGATAAACAACGACGACCGGCTGCGAACTGTTAAGGGATGACGTCCAGTCGTTAACACAATGCAAGAGATTGGTTAGAGTAGAGCGACCAGAGACAAATCTATGTTGTTGTGTTGGAATAACATGTTCCTGGAGAAGGAATTTGGTCATCTCCTCGGAGATAATGGCTTCCATAACTTTGGCAACTACTAGCAGCAAGCTAATCGGACGATAATTGTTGGGGTCAAGTTTGTTGCCTTTTTTAAAAACAGGGGCGACGGAAGCTAATTTCCAACTAGGGAGTAAGGAGTTCTGGATGAAAGAAGTTTGCATAATTAACGTTAAGGGTATCGCAGGCGTATCTGCGCACCTTTTTAACAGTTTTGGTGTTAAACTATCTAAACCAGGTGAAGCGGCTGTGCGAAGTTTAATTAAGTGTTGTTTGATATGATCCACTGTGAATTCAACTTGCTGTAAGGATGCGCCGACACGATTACAGTTAATAGCAGGTAGATAGCCATCATTCGATTCTTTAATAAAAACCTGTGAAAATGCTAAAGAGAGAGTTTCGGAAGATTCTTTGTCAGAGGAGCATAAAGTCTGATTGGGTTTTTGAAGTAGAGGAATAGAAAGTTCTTAAATGAACTTTCTGACCCAACTGAATATCATAAGGATTACTGCTTATTGTAGGGTCTCAACAACGATGTTAACTAAGCCCAAGCTGTTTCGTATTCCCTGAGAATCTCTTCGGAACGTTGCTAGTAGTTAATCATCATCATTTAACCCGGATCTATCCACTGCTGGATATAGGTCTCCCTCCGTCTTTTTCATGTATTTCTGTTTTGTGCTGTTTGCATCCAATTTTTGTCGATCCGTTTTATGTCATCAGACCATCTTGTTGGTGGACGACCTCTACTTCGATGTGCTAGTAGTGGGATGTGGCGACCCCACCGCCCAAAGGTGTTTTAACCTTTGCAGTCAGCCTAAGGTAGCAAGTAGATACTCTTCTATGACCCCGGTAGAAGACAGATCTGCTAAAGGGACGCAACTTTGCCTTAAGCAAGCCTTGACTTTCTCCACAGTCCCCTACCAAGGAGAAGTCATGTCCTAACCAAAAATTTCCATCAAATTCGTACATATCCATTACACATCCTAACCCACTACCAATACGCACTGGCCCGCGCGGTAGTGAAACGACTAAACCCCCCTCCTCTATTCATGTATGCAAAATTCAGGATAGTAGTTGATAGATTAGAATAAAAATCAATTAAGAAACTTCAACTAAAACAACAAACAAATAATTTGTTAAGTAGTAAACATTTCTAAGCGAAGGAAAGCGAAACTCCGATGGTTTTAAAGAATTGAATAATCAAATAAAGAAGGGAGTAAAGGAAGATTTAAGAATCTACAATGAAAAAAAAAGGTAGAAAAAATAATAGAAAAGAACCGAGGCCCTAAATGCTTAAGATCAAACTTAGGAAGGCCTATAATAATCTAATTGAATGATAAAGATGGAAAAGCAAGTAGAGAAAAGAACGAAATCCTAAAAGTTACTCGAACATTTTACCGTGATTTATATTCCTCAAACAAGAACCCAGATAACACTGCAAAGAAAGATCTTAAGAGAAAATAACGAATGTCAACTCAGAAATACTCCCTAACATGGAATCCTTCAAAATAAAATAAGTTATGGCACAATTAAAGAACAATAAGGCTCCAGGCGATGGATTACTTGTAGAAATGTTGAAGAAGGGGAGTGAAATTATTCTCGAAGAATTGAAAAATTTTTTCAACGAATGTCTTCACAGAGGAGAGGTCCTAGATGATTGGAATAAAAGTTTAACAATACATCTCTTCAAAAAAAGTGACAGGAGAGATCTGAAAAACTATAGGCCAATACACAATGTCCGACTGAAGAATAAAAGATGGAACCACGAAATACAACAATGGAGACCATGGTTAGGAAAAAGAAGCAGAGGAAGACCACAAATGAGATGGGCTGATGACATTAAGAAGATCGGAGGACACAACTGGAAGCAAGTGGCGCTAAATAGAAAACACTGGATTTATTTGGGGGAGGCCTTTGTCCAAAGTTGGATTACTTAAGGCTGAAGAAGAAACTTTAAATTGTTTAAAATAATTTAAAGAATGTCATTAGTGGTAAGTTATTTTGTTTAGTTTCCATAGTATTCTTTTACAATTAGATATAAATTTGTTAGTCAATGGAAATGTATGATTGATACACGAAATTGAAAAATTCAAATCAATTTTTTTCAAAAATGGCGTGTCATATGGACTTTAGAGAACAGCATCAGTTTTGTTTAAATAGAAATTTGTTAAATGTTATCTGAGAAAAATGAAATTTTTAAAGACATAAAAGTTATGAATAACCCTGCTAAACGAGCCGCTTATGACTGCAATTAAAAAACGTATTCTCGCCAAACGATTATCTAAATTGTATTAAAAAAAATATACAGAATGCCATTACTTAAAAGACAACCGTTTTGAAGATATTTGAATTAAACCGATCTTAAAGGGCCATTTTTAAAAAGTTCTATATCCCTTAGTAGGAAGTATTTTCGATAAGTTGATTTATACCAACTCGACATAAAATAAGTTCCAGTTTTCTTTTGTGGACTCTGTATACTTAACTACAAATTCTAAACAGGCAACCGCAATGTATTTTTGAATAACGTTTATATCATAAATATATTTTTTAATTCGATTTAACTTTTCTATTTTATATAAGACCTTGATGCAATATTGTTGAACTTTCTACTTGCAGTAGCTTCGGAAATAGAAAATAAAGGCATAAAGGTGCAAATGTTCGATAGAAAGCAAAGCATAGCGAATCTATAATTGGCTAGGGTCCAGAAAAGGTGGCCCCAAACGGGTCGAGGCCATATTATCATTACAAAGGGCAAGGCACGAGTGACTTATGAAGAATTGTTATATATAAAGCCCAAATTACCTTTTACCAATTGTGTTTTCACATATTTTATCGGTTATTCGGAATCTATACATTACTTTTGGTGACAAGGGACACAATAGATGCGTTTTGAAATAGAAAGTTCGTATGCCATTTTGTGGGGGATCATACGTCAAGATGGAAAATTAGATTACAATTTAGGTTTATTATCAAGGGGAAAGTTTTTCAATAATGTATTATTTGACCAACCATTTATCGCTGATCATAACATATTTGAATTGGTGCTATTTACGTCAAACAGGATATTTGTTTTAGTGTATTCCCCAGTGTTCTTCAATCTGTTTAAAAAGTGCCTATATACATTTACCTACATAATATATTTTTTTACTGCCTACACAGCAACTGGAATTTATATTATTTACACTAATAAAAATATCATTAAATATGTCTTAAGCAAATTTGAATTATTATGTACACTACCGCCCAAAATTAATGCACCACCTTAAATCTACCATAAGTTTGAAGCTATTTTTCTTCTAAACGGATAACTCGATTCTGATGATTTTTTCTTATATTATAGGCATATTTTTAATAAATCACTTTATTAATGTTTTCCGAAAAATACCAATGGGTTGCTCATATGCGGGATAAAAATAAAGTTGTATTTTTTTATTGTATTTTACAGTAACCTGTGGAATTTAGTACATATAATTAATATTTTTAGATATATTTACTCTTCCTAAAGATTTTAGTAAAAAAATTATCTCGATATCTTTATTATCAATGATAATACTTAACTTTAAATTTCTTCTTCTTATGGTGCTTATCCGTTATGGATGTTGGACACTAATATGGCTATTCTGACTTTGTTGACTGCTGCCCTGAAAAGTCCGGTAGTGGTTAAGTTAAACCATTTTCGCAGGGGTTATGCAGCCAGGATATTCTTCTTCGTCCTGGACCTCTTTTCCCATGCACTTTACCTTGAAGTATGGTCCGAAGTAGGTCATATCGTTGTTCATTGCGCATTATATGGCCCAGGTATTCTAGTCTGCGCGACATTTTATGGTTACGACTAGGTCGCGCTCTTTACCCATTGTATATAGTACTTCTTCGTTGGTAATTCTGTCTAAGCAGGAAATTTTCAACATGCGTCTATAGCACCACTACTCAAATGCTTCGAGTCTCTTCAGTGATGCTTCAGTTAAGGTCCATGACTCCACGCCATATAAAAGAACGGAGAATATGTAGTATTTTAGTAAACGAACTTTTATTTCCAATTTTATATCGTGGCTGTTAAAGATTTTTTTCATTTTGACGAAAGCTGATCGCCTTCTCGATCCTTATCTTAATTTCCGTCGATTGGTCCCACTGTTCATTTAAGTTTGCACCCAGATAACAAAGTTGGTGATTTGTGTTATAGGTTGTTGGTTAACTAGTAATTGACCAGGTGGTATCCTATTTTTGCTTATAACCATGTATTTGGTTTTTTTGATGTTAAAATCAAGCCCAAACCTGCTACTTACTTCTGCCACCCTGGAAACAAGTGTCTGCAGACCTTCAAGACTGTCTGCAAAAATGACAGTATCATCAGCGTATCTTATGTTGTTCAATCGTTCTCCGTTTATAAGTATTCCCTCGTCTATGTCCGTTTTGATTTAAACTTTTTTAAAATTTAACAAGTTTTTATTACCATTTAAAGCAAAATGAAACACTACTTACATAAATTTTATTGACATTTAATACAACTAAAGCCTAAGAAAATATAATCTAAATAATCTTTACCAATTCGCTCTCCCAAAAACACTTATTAACAACTATTTCCACCTCTACATCTAATTACTTCTTCTCAGCGACGAGGTATACTTAAAATCGAACGGCGTATTTGGTCTTGATCAATTACATCCCAAACCTCTCTCACCATAACTTTTATGTCGTCAAGCGAGACAGGTGGTGGTTGTCGGCTCCTGAGTTGGTGATTAATAATATCCCACAAATTCTCTATGGTATTTAGATCAGGGCTGCAGGAAGGCCAGTTTATAGTTTGTATTCCAACCTCGTCCAAATAATCATGGACCCCATACGCAACATGTGGTCGAGCGTTACCATGCATTTAATAAAAATGATTTCCTATGTAAGGAGCAAATGGAACTACATGGTAAAACAAAATGTCTGTAATATACCTTTCACTTGTTAAGGAACATATTCGTAAAGCAACAAGATCCGTTTGCGCTGTAAGAGATGTTCCTCTCCAAACCATTACAGATCCTTCATTGAATAAAGTAAGAGGTCGTATGCTGCACTGTGCATAGCGTTTTCTTGGCCGTCGAATAACTCTCATACGTCTATCTGAGCTATATAAGCAATACCTCGATTCAGCAGTGAATAACACGTGCTCTCAGTCATTCAGTCAAGGTGCTCTCTGGTAAATTGTAATCTATTTCTACGATGATTTACGTTTAAAGCTGGTGATCCGACTAGTATCCTTACATGTAGATCTTGTTCAGCGAGATGCTTTTGTATAGTGCTTCTACTAATTTCTAATATTATGTGCATCTGCCACTTGTATGTGTAAATGTCTCACTGCAGCAAAACGTTTTCTTATAGCGCGAAGCCTGATAAACTGATCTTGGCATTGTGTTGTGAGTCTTCCTTGTCCACGACGTCTCGTATGGTCGTTTGTTTCTCAAAAACGTTGAATTATTCGTGATATTTTATTATCAGACCTCAACACTAATTTCACGAGAACCCAATATCAGCTAAAGTAATTACCTGAACACATTTATCTCAGCAAAACATTTATAGCAAAACAATTTATTAAATTATAAATAATATTAACAGTCTAAAACTGTCCTGTCAAATTGTTTGATTTTTCATAGCCAACTAACTGCTTCCGGTAATGAGTACTACAATTTAATAAGATTACGTTATGCTTTGATCGTACTTTTCCTTTTTGATAAATTCCACAGGGTGTTGTAATATAAGATGAAAAAACAACTTTTCTTTTACACCCCCGTATATGGGTAAAACGTTGATATTTTCCAGAAAACAATAATACAGTAATTACTTGGAAATAAATCTGCAATGCGAAAAAAAAAAAAATTGAAATACAATTAAGGATTCCAAAGAAAAATAGCTTACAAATTATGGTACAGTTGAGGTGTCAATTTAGGAAAATAGAAAATCACGTATTGCTTTGAACGTACTTTTCTTTTTTGATAATAAAAATATCGAGATGCTTTTTTTACGAAAATGTTAAGAAAATATGAAGCTATTTTGAAATATTAGTAAGATGTAGCGTTTGTTTCTAATATATTCCACAGGATGTTGCAAAATAAGATGAAAAACAAAATTATATTGTGTTTTTCATTACATTAACATAGTCATTAATTACATTAATATAGTAATTAATTAAAAATATACCTACAATGTGAAAAAAATCATTGAAATCCAATTAAGGATTTAGAAGAAATATAATTACTATTTAAATGGGAATAAGCCACAATTAAAGGTTAAAATACGTTTATTCACGTTTCAATTTCCACTTCGGAAATCGTTCTCAAAATACAAACATTAGTAAATTAAACAAATTTTGTTTTTTGTTACTTAGTGAAAAATTCTTCTAATAATTTAATTTTATCTGACTCATCTATATTGACAATTCAGACATAAATTATACATTTTAAAGTAGACGACTTTAAAATGATGTTGCCAATATTGTTGAGTTGCGTTCCTGGGACGACTTTATTTATAAGATAGTTCATTCGATTACATGAAATCAACTTTAACTTGAAAATATCCGTCAGAAAAGATCATAACATGTAGTTCGTCTTTAAAAAGACAAATATATGCCATGATGACAGTAAAATTCTCCTGTTAGTGATTCCATAGTAAATTATGAGGGAAAAACCAGGAAAAAACCTCATAATACTATCCCGACATGGTAAGTATTTGATCGTGCATTTAGTTTAACTTCAATAAACGCCAAATTCCGATTTTATATGTTTGTTATTTAAAAAACATAAATGATGTATTCTCTATATGTTACTGACTTACCAATACTGGTATTTTCCTTTTAATAACTTCGTCTTTCAATATGGGTAACCAGATCCTACTACATTCTGCCGAGGAATTCGCGACACAATTGGTCTTATTTAGCATAATTAGAGCCGCTTCTTTAATTTTTCTCTTTTTACCATCCGTTTCTTTTAGGACTATATTTGAATCATTCCATTGAACCCTATGTTCATTATCCCATGCGTGTTTACGTATTTGAGATTTATCAAATTCTCTATTTTTAATATAGGATTGATGTTCACTTATTCTAACATTTAATGGTCTTGATGTTTCACCTAAATAAAACTGATCGCATTCACAAGGTATCTTACAAATGCAATTCTTTGTCCTTTCTTGTTCATTGTTAGGTTTGGTTTTGGACAAAATAGATCTCAACGTGTTTGTTGTTTTGATTGTTGTTGAAATGTTGAATTTATTTCCTATCCTTTTAAGTTTTTCCGATAATCCTTTTATGTATGGTATTGTTATTTTCCTCGTATTATTCCTTGTATATGCTGTAGGATCTCGTTCTAAGTTGTTTTGTTCTATTCGATCGATTGTAATTAATTAAAAATGCCACAAGAAAATAGCTTCAGAACAATAAGAAGAAATATAGTTTCAAAATCATGGTCCATTAGAGGTGGTGCGTTAATTTTGTAGTATATATATATATATATATATATATATATATATATATATATATATATTATATATATATATATTATATATATATATATATATATAAATATATATTATATATACTATAATAAATTATTAAATGCATTTAATTATTTTGTTATTATCCGTGTTTTTATTTTTGTTGTCTCTTGTCAATTATATTTAAAAATTTGTTCGTCTGATTTCTTTTTTTTATTTTTTATTTGTTTTCATATCCAATTAAATTTTTTACTAATCGTGTGGTTTAATTAGTAATATTAGCACATGGGCTTAATTGTCCCTCTTTTGTTATGTTTAAATAAATTCTTATGCGTCCATTTGCTTTAATTTTTTCAATCGATATCGCAGATGCAGGAGAAAGTCCTGTTAAGATATTTTGTGATCTAAGTAGGGCTTTCGACTGTGTTAATCACGAAATTTTGATTTAGAAATTAAAAAATATCGGTATTCAAGGACGTGCACTGAATTGGTTAACATCTTATTTAACTGCACGTCGACAATATGTCAGCTTTACTAAAAAAGGTAAAAAATCAAATGCGAGTCCTAAATCTAACTATCTCAGTATTAGCATAGGTGTACCACAAGGTACAATTTTAGGACCCACCATATTTCTTATTTACGTAAACGATGTGGTCTCGGTTAACTCAGATGAATATTTTACAATATTTGCAGATGATATAAATGCTATAATCAACAAATCTGATACCTCTTTGGAGTCTAAATGTATTCGTTTAATGTTGAACCTTTACAGCTTGTTCTGTAATTATTACCTATTAATGAATACCCAAAAACCTCTTTTCAGGCAGTTTCATAATTGGCATCGATGTGTTAACCTAAATAATTTAAATATATATTCATCTGTAAAGTTCCTAGGACTTCATATAGATGAATGTCTTAATTGGAGAAAACATTGTGATGCATTTGTCGCCAAATTAAACTCACTAACTTTGTTGTTAACATAGAAATCATTAATAGTGCTTTATTTTGCCCAGGCCGAATCCCGTCTAAAATAAAGGATTTGTTTTTGAGGAACAAGTAGCCATATTAAGGAAGTCTTTATTGCAAAAAAAAGAATAATAGTCTATGGCTGGTATCGCCCATTTACTAGTTGCAGACAGTATTTTTAAATATTCAAAGTACTGCCTTTGGCCCGTCTTTATATTCTGGAGACTTGTATATTTGTATTTAATAACCTTGAGAATTTTAAAAAAGGAGCAAGTTCATAACCTAAATGCTAGATACAAAGATACCTTACGTGCCCCAATATGCAGGGAAAATATATATTTCAGGTCTCCTAGTATAATGACACAAAGACTTTTTAAGTTTGTGTAAAGTGTGTTAAGTTTGTGTAAAAATATGAAATGAGAATATTTTTTTCTAGCTGGCGCCTATACTGCCCGGACTATTTGTATGTGTACTTATATATTCCCCATCCTATCTAACCATGGTTTATATCTTCTGTGTTCGCTTCTAAGTCGCTCTGATGAACCCCGGAGCGTGAAAAGTGTGCTCTCTGTACAAGCCTGTATGAATGACTACTAATATTTATATGTAATTAAGTGGCTAAAGGTTCCAAACCAAAGACGGTTCGTATTTTAATATTCACGGAACTAGCTCAAAAATATCATAATAAACACCACAGCATCAATCGTTTTGTTTATATTCGTATAACAAATTAGTATTTTTCCATTAAATTTAGAACAACACTGTTTAGCTATTTTATATCACCTTATTTGACGACATTTGGTAAGATTTATTTTAAAAACTTACTTATTTCGTTATTTGACTTATGTTTCCTTATATAAAGGTGACAATAAAAACAGCAAAGTTATTTTAAATATTTACTTTTTATTACTCATATTTTAATTTAGTTTACTAAATCATACAATACACAAGAAATCATTTTATACCGATGTTGATATTTCGAAATATTTTCATTATTCCGCAATATGGCATTCTATGTTTATAAAATTGAAATCGAAGCGAGGGCCTTCTAAGACGAGACTCGCTGTCAACGGAGCTTTTTAATCCCGTATTGGAAGTAATAATTAAAATAGCAGATTTGATATGAAAGAGATTTAGAAACAACCATCCATGTATTGCAAATGCTGTTAACTTAATAGAAATCAATAGATAATAATACAAAAAATCAAAGCATGAGCTTTCTCGTTTTATAAAATTGAAGGTAGCTTTATATAGTAGATACTTATCACTAAACCTGAAGACTTTTAGTTTAATTAAATGTTACGTGTTCAGTGTACTTGATTATGGTATGGAAGCTTGGACTTTAAACTCGGAATCAACCTTTTTCTTTCGGTGTCATATTAGGTCCTCCTAACGTTGGAAGTTACATTGGCGAGTTGGTCATTGTTTTCAGTTAATCAAAATAGTTGTTCGAAATTGCGTATTCCTGTCCAATCACGAATGCTTTGAGCCACAAGATCGCTTCCTTCCTAATCCTCTGCGGCCCTCTATTTTACCTTTCATGATAAGCTGAAATATTTTGAACCGGTCTCTTTCTAGAACAGGCACTATGATTTTTTTTTTCTAATTTCAATAAAGAACGACATTTGCTCTATTTAACGTAACTTGGTTAGTCTTCATCGCTGTAAAGGGTATCCGGTGCATTGTTTTAACACACTGTTTAACAACACTGACCAAATATAGCCTTTGATCATTCTTTGACGTAATTTTAGGTTTCAGCTGGGGTTACAAACGAATGAATCCATTTTTAGAAAGGTTATGCGAGCTGCTTCATTTTTGCATTTGATCTCTTTACATGGGTTTAGTTATCTTTAATGTAGCATTTTATATACTTATTTAAAGTGAGCAGCTCTCCTAATATAATATTGGTCTTAACTTCATTAATTTTTTATTTTGGAAAATAAAGTAGAGCATTTATTTACTAATGACAATAACGAGGATGATGTTCTTTGATATTTTTGGTTCCGACTCCCAATCCAACGAGGATTATGTCGAAGAACAAAATTCCAATATCGATACTGATAAAGCTGAAAATAGCTGAAGCTGACAATGAAGTAGATGATAATCCAGTTAGACATATTGTAAGTTTACTCGGAAAATACAGGCATCGTTCGTCTACACAACAACCCTCAAGGCATGGCCGTACAGCAGCCAGAAATAATGTTACACATTTACCCCAAAGAACAAGACAGGATACTTTAGTTTCCTTAAGAGGCCTAGAACTTACTGTCCAATGAAAAAATGTTAGATATTATCGTCCTGTATACAAATAAAAAAATCATATGCAAAAGTGACAGTGTCGTAGCACAAGGTTACACCAGATTGACAAATAAAACAGAAGTGCAAGTCTTGTTATTTGGTGCATTGGGTGTTAAGAACTCTAACGTTGATGAACTTTTGTCCCTAGAATTTGGGGATGGAATATTTTGTTCCACGATGTCACAGCAGAGATTTGAGCAACTGTATGTTATACTGCACTCCTTTTGAGTTTTTAACTATGAATGAACAGCTCGTAGAATTCAGGGGAAAATGTCTATTTAAAATTGATATAAGTAGTAAGTCCGATAAATAACTATTAAATTGATGATGAATGACTGTAAAACATTTTATATAATTAACAGTATTTCATGCATTGGAAAAGTTGAAACATACAACAAACAAACAAAACATGTGTCAGTACCGGCTTTTTACGTTCAAAAAGTGCCAAAACTAATACAGATAATCAACTGAAATATAAGAGTTTATAACTAGTTTACCTCAGTACGTTTGGCTTATCCAAAGATTAAGGCAATACAAAATTAATCTCTAGGGTACACTGGGAAAAATAAACCAAAAATTTCACCTTTCTTTTTTGTCAAAAATGAAATAGGTACAAAAAAACCAAACCTTATACACACCTATAATGAATCAGAAAGACATAGATATACATTTGACCGACTATGTCATTCTTGAAGCTCTTTTCTGGTGCAAGTCCCCATTGGAAATGGGGACTTGCACCATAATAGAAGATCATTTCTGAAATATTTGGGAATAGTTTTTATTGAACCACTAATACCTTCCTTACAAAAATCACTCAGGTAAATTTTTTTTAATTTTCAAGTTGAAGACTCTTCAATGAAATATTCCACAAATTTAGTAAAGCAAAATAGGTGTTATTCTGCAACGTAAGAAATAGAAAAACAAAGCACGCATTATTGGCTTTCAATAAAACTGAATGCATGAAGCTTGTAGCTACATTGTGTTATATGAATGTTATCATCAAAATGATTAAAATTGAAATACCTTCATAAGAATGAATATGAGTTCAATAACCAAAATGCGTTACCTTTTAGTTAGAGAAACACCTTTTTGTAGTTAAATTTAAGTCAAATATTCTAAATTAAGTGTATGATTTTTTTTAGAAAATGTTTTTAACAATTCTTAAATTTCAAATTTAAATTTTTTAATTTTTTGTATTTCTACAACTAAGGAAGAGAAAATATAATGACTTGATTATTCTTGTGTAAACAATAGTGATTGAGCATAGAAACGATGAGATATTTACTTTTTTTTTTATTTCTTCACAAAAATTATTAGGTGTCTGATATCTATCCATTTAGTAGAATAGTAGAATACCTTTACTAGAATAGAATTAAGGTGTTCTACTAAGTGATTACCAGCTAAACAACATCAGATATGCAGGTGACACCATAGTATTTCCGGACAACTTAGAAGACCTACAAGTTCTGAACAAAATCACGTATTACAGTCAACAATATGGACTCGATTAAACGTTAAGAAGACAAAGCTTATGATAATAAGCAAGTAAAGGATAACAGAAGGTCAACTCTACGTCAACCAATCCCCTGTAGAGTGACGCAATACAACTACCTCGGCACCATAATAAATGAAGAATAGACCAACAACGAGGAGATTAGAGCACGCATCGGAAAAGCTAGATCCACCTTCAATCGGAAGGGGGCCTCCTTCAAGAGTCACAACATCTCTCTTGAAACAAAAGTAAGAATGCTGCGATCCTACGTCTTCTCTGTCCTTTTTTATAGTGGAATTTGAATCGTGCACCTTAAATGAAGATATGTGCAGAAAACTGGAATCATTTGAGATGTGGCTATATCGGAGAATACTTTAGATCCTGTGAACTGACCAAGTCACAAATGAGGAGGGTCCTTAGAAGAATAAATAAGAACCGAGAGGTACTGACCACCAACAAATCTAGAGAGTTACAGTTCTTCGGACATATTAAATTTTTGCAGGAATTTTATTCCTGCATTAACTGCAGAAAATTAATTTCCTGCAGGGAAAAATATTTGGAAAACGAGGTCCAGGAAGAAGAAGAACATCTTGGTTAAATAACCTCAGAATCTTGATCAATACAACATCTGTGCAGCTTTTCCACGCTGCTGCAGATAATATTGTATATATTGCCATGATGATCGCCAATATTCGTAACGAATAGGCATATCAAGAAGAACAATCTGATATCCACGTGTGCAGTTTATATAAAAAACCGGTGTCATCTTCTAGGGTTACGTTGTTGTTGAAGAAATCTGCTTGCTAGAACTACTTGTAATTACATGGGCATGCAGCTGTGTTCTTCCTCCATGTTATTTATAATACTGATCAATCAATTGATGCACTTGATGTAAATGCTATGAAATGGATTTGATGAAATTGCCTTCTTACCTATTAGATTTACTTAATAAACAAAAAATGTAGCAAGTTCCAGAAAAGAACTCCAAAATGAATCATGCAATGTTAGTTTGCACCAATATATGAAAAAGTTATTTTACTCGACCTTGAGAATAAAATACTAAATGCATCTTCTTCTTCTTACGGTGCCTATCTGTTCCGGATGTTGGTGATCAGCATAGCTATCCTAACTTTACTTGCAGATATTCGGAATAGTCTGGTTATAGACGTATTGAACCACTTCGTTAGGTTTTGAAGCCAAGATATTCTTCTTCTCCCTCGTCCCCTCTTTCCAAATACCTTGCCTTGAAGAATGAGTTGCAATAAGCCATATCTGTGTTCATTTCTCATAACATAGCCAAGATATTCTAATTTGCGCTCTTTGATTGTGTAAGTGATATCGCATTCCTTGTCCATTTTACGTAGGACCACAATATTAGTCACACGATCCGCTCATGAAATTCGTAAGATGCGCCTGTAACACCACATCTCGAAGGCCTCGAGCTTTCCATAAGATGTTTCGGAGAGCGTCCATGCCTCTACTCTGTATAAGAATGTAGAAAATACATAGCATCTGATGATACAGATTTTCTTACTAAGTGGTAAATCGTGACTTCTGAAAATCGACTTCCTCTTTACGAACGCTGTTCTGGCTTTCCCTATGCGTTGTTTTATTTCAGTAGAGTGGCCCCATTGACTGTTTAGTGTTTATGTTAGTACCAAGATATGTGTAGCTATTTACCCTGTCAATTGGCTGTTGCTTTACCAAAATATGTTTATTTATTATTTCGCGCTTCAGCCAATATTCTCGACTTCTATCTGATATGCGCGACATTATTGCTTGTAAACCATCTAGGCTAACTGCAAAAACTACTGCGTCGTTAGCATACCTAATGTTGTTTAGACGCAGTCCGTTAACTAAGACGCCTTCCTGTAGTTGTCCCAGAGCTTGCTTAAAGATACGCTCCGAGTACATGTTAAATAGCACTGGAGACAGAATGCATTCTTGTCTCACTCCTCTATCTATGAAGATTGTATCTGTCAACTGGTCATCCATTTTAATGTTGGCAGTTTGGTTATAATATAAATTATATTTAATTCGCAAATCTCAATCATCCAAGCCCGCTTCTTTTAAGATGGATATGAGTTTGAATGCCTAAAATATGTACATAATTATAAAATTTAGAATCAGAGAGTAATAGCAAGAACATTTTTATATATAATAAAAACAATAAAATAATGAAGCCTATAATTGAAAAAAAAAAATTCAAACCACTGGGAAATAGGTTATACTGAAAAGAAAATTTAACTATAAAAACTTAAAAATAAAAGTTATTTTTCTTAAAACAGTTTGTTATAAATACAGATCCACCAAATTTTACATTTAAAATGTCAAGCCATAAAAATGTCGTCATTAAACGTGGTGAGTACACTATTAACACACCATATCTAGAGGTATTCCCGGCTTATCCTAATTACGATAGTTTTGATGGCTTAATAGAAAGGTATTTTTGTCATTTTACCATCTTAAAACTTTCATAAAAATATGCCAAACTAGATCAAAATTATAACAATATATTATATATATTACCTACACTCTAACAAATTTGTAATGAATTTACAGAAATGTATTGCTACTAATTTCCTATTAAAACAGTTTAGTCACACTTCTATTTATGATTTTTCGTAAGCAGACCGCTGTACATTTCTTCTTGAATATACTTGTTAGTAACTTGACAGTAAGAACAACAAGATGTTTCAGCGGTTTCAGACGCAAAAACCGTGGGAAGAATAACAAAAACTAATTTTAATTTCTTCCGAAACGAAGGTGTCAGTTTAAACGCTTTGTTTTACAGGTTGCACGGATTGATATGACACTGTTGCCAGATATAAACGAAACACATTAACTCATTTAATGATTCAGTATTTATTATCAAGTATTGTTTCGAATACTTTATGAAAACGTATAAAACATTAGAAATGATACTACAATCTTTAGACTTCAGTAGCTTCAAGGCATTAGGTTATCCTTAGGCGGGATCCCAAAAACAAACAACTTAAAATGGGATAGTTGGCGGGTGTTGGCTGTATACCATATTAGTTAAAAACTCTAACATCGAAGTAAAAATTTCTCTTAACCTAACCAAAAATTTAAATAATTCCACTAAGTTAAGAAAATCGTGAATGTTAAATTTTGACTATCAAATGAAAAATGTGGTTTATATTACTTATTTTAGAGTACTTGCGCTACTATCCTCAAATCCAAACAGTGATTGCGTTTAAATTGCAGATAACATAATTAAAGTATTAAATTAGACCTCTTGATGCCAATGAAAATGGATATAACTATCCGGGAACAGTATGTCCCTACTAGAAATAAAATTTCACATCCGAACTGATATGCGAGAGTTTGCCAACTGATTTAAGATGCCAGAAATAATAATTTACTGTTTAAATGACAAATGACATTCAGGACATCATCGATAGTTTGTTTTTAAGAAGTAAGCAAGGTCAGTTTATAAATTGACTATAAAGTTAAATTGATCAATAGTATTATAAACTGTTTCTTAATATTGTTCTGAAGCTATTTTCTTGTGGTATGTTAGAGTAATTACTATTTAAATGGGAATAAGCCACAATTAAGGGTTAAAGTACGTTTATTGACGTTTTAATTTCCACTTCGGAAATCGTTCTCAACGAAGAACGATTTCCGAAGTGGAAATTGAAACGTCAAGAAACGTACTTTAACCTTTAATTGCGGCTTATTCCCATCTAAATAGTAATTATTATAAACTGAGATATGAAAAGGACATATAGAATTCAATATGAGATAAAATAGGAAAAACAGTGAAGTAAGAATGAAATAGTCGGATAGACTAGAAGATGTATGCAAGAGATTTATCCTATAGACTGACGACGAAGGATGTATACATGACTAATATTACTATATGAGAAAGTAAAAATTAAGATGAATTAAGTAATATGAGAAAAAATGTATTGAAGTTGTAACTAATAGGTGGGATGTAAAGTTGGTTGAATATGTCTGGGGAAATGTTAAATTGCATTTAATGTAATATAAATATTTTTGAATTAGTTGAAAAAAATGTGGAGAAGAGATTAAGATCTATGATTATTGGTAATACAAAATGTAAGTATTTTATAAAATCATAGAAAGTCAATCTTCTTCTGTTCTTAGTGTTATTAATTGCGACAATACTTGATGCAAACGAAAATTAGCGAAGATATATTGGATAAGAGAATTTGTGCAGAGTAAATATCCTCTATAGGGCTAGAGTATTAGTTCTTGGGGAAAGAGGTTGATGAACTGCCCTCTGAAGGTCTAGAGGTGAAGAGGTCTTGGCTGTGTTTCTGATCTTGGGTTGGATAGGTCCTTTATACGAATGAGGTTTTTGCAGGCAGTGGTGATATTTAAGGTTTGATTTCCGATTTACTGGTAACGGATTCGATGGCAGAGTTGTGGTTCAGTGCGGGTCCTGGGGTGATCCTGAACGAGGATCAGCTCAGGACTATACGTTCAACAAAGAAGTGAAGAGTCTCGCAAAAATTGGTTTATGTGAAGTAAAGTATCGTTGTATAGCCTCGTTTGTTTACTCCATGGTGGTGACTTGGTGGTCATTAATTTGAAAATGAACTTATGGGGAAGGTATCGAAGATATTTAAAAGGAAAAGGTCTCAGCTGAATGGGTCGAATGGTTTTATGATGCCAAAAGCTTGTACGACATATTATAGAGTGGCCAGAATTTTTTTAAAGTAGTACGAGACATTTTTTCTTTTGCAGTTTGAGTGCAATGTTTGGTTAAGTGATCGCCGGTGCATTTTATGGAGTTTTTTTTTTTAGTTGGCAGTATGGTTTCATATGTCCATAACGCTGGCATCTTAAGCACTGTGGTCTCTGCCTTTTTTGACGAGGCGGTTCGATTTTGACCTTATGGTTCATCAACTAATCTATTTCGTATATTGCTTTGTTGTTTTCAGCTGCTTTTATGTCAATAAAGAACATCGGAAGATTTTCTTTGGTTTAAGGATGTCTAATATTCCAGAATTTCGTACACTTTTGATCACATTTTCTCCTTAACCCAGATAATAGAAACAAAGATGGCACAGAATGAGGAGATTCATATGTTGTTCGTCGACCTACGGAAAGCCTACGACAGCGTTTTACTGAAGAAGCTGTGGCAATCAATGGAAAGCACGAATATTAATATAGAATTAATAAAAGCCGTCAAAGTGCTATACAACCAACCAATAACAAAAATAAAAGCAGGGACACAAATAACAACAGGATTTATAACATCAAAAGGATTAAAGCAAGGATGTTGTTTGTCCCCCACTTTATTTAAAATATACCTCGAAAGTGCTTTAAAAAGATGGAAATAAAAATGCAGGAGAATGGGGATACCGGTTATCAACACTATGCTCTATATATATATATATATATATATATATATATATATATATATATATATATATATATATATATATATATATATATATGTATATATATATATATATATATATATATATATATATATATATACGCTCAACTTTGCAGACGATCAAGTGATAATGGCTCAAGATTATGACGATTTAAACTATATGCCATGAAAATTAATTGAAGAGTATGATATATGGGGTCTAGAAGTAAATAAAAAGAAAACCGAATACCTGTGTATTGGAGTAGAACAAAAAGATCTCATATTAGACGATAACACACAAGAGAGAAATACGTCAGGGAGAAAAGCCATCACAATGTTAAACAGCATTTTATGGGACCAATCCATCGGCAAAGAAAATAAAAAGAGGATATATGAGACTATAGTAAAAAGTATCACTTTGTACAGCTGTGAGGTATGGCCACTGAAAGAAAGAACACTGGCAACGCTGAAAGCGACAGAAATGGATTTTTGGAGAAGAGCTACAGGAAGATCTAGAAGAGAAAGGATTGCCAGCGAATGTATTAGAGAAATAATGGGAATCAAACGAACAATCACAGATGATCTAAAAACAAAACAACTTATCTGGTTCGGACACATACAAAGAATGGATATTGGCAATCATGACCTTGCTCGCTGCGGCCCGAAACAGCTCCGTTGAGGTTTTCTTAAACCATGTTCTTAAATTCCGCAGCCATAATATTCTCCTTCTACCGGGTCCTCGCTTACCTTTGACTTTACCTTGCAATATAGACTGCAGGAGGGAGTAACGGTGCTGATTTCTCATAACGTGTCCCAGATATTGCAATTTTATGCGTTTGATCGTAAACACAATCTTTGGTTCCTTCTTCATTTTTTCTAGAACTTCCTTGTTCGTGATCCTTGCTGTCCATGATATTCTCAGCATTCTTCTATAAAGCCACATCTCAAATGCTTCAAGTTTTTTTAATAGTGGTGTCTGTAATCCATGCCTCCGCCCCGTACAACAACACAGAGAAAACATAGCATCTCAAATGTCTCATTTTTGTATCTAGGGATATGTTGTGACTTTTGAAGATGGCGCTCATTTTGTTAAAGACCGTTCTTGCCTTTCCTATGCGGCACTTTATTTCCTGTACATTGCTCCACTGTTCGTTTATAATAGTTCCCAGGTAGCAATACTGTTTTACTCGCTCTATCTGCGTCCCATTAATGTATAGATGAGCCCCATTTATATTCTCCTTGCTGATAATCATTTGTTTCGTTTTGTGGGTATTAATGTTTAGTCCCTACTGTTGACTGTACTCGTTTATTCTGTCCATTAGCCTCTGAAGCCCCTCTAAACTATCTGCTATCACCATGGTGTCGTCGGCATCTCTAACATTGTTTACTCTTTCACCGTTTAGAAGGATGCCTTTGTCTATTCCGTAAAGAGCCTCGTTAAAAATTTTCTCTGAGTACCTATTAAATATCAACGGCGATAGGATACATCCCTGTCTAACTCCACGTAGTATTTTTATGTGATCTGTTTTTATGTGAAAACGAGGTAGACCGAGAAAAAGTTGGAGCGAAGGAATAAATAAAGAACTGAGAGAGAGAGCCATAGAAGAAGATCTATGGAACAACCGGACTAAGTGGCGATTGGAAGTAGGAAAACGGCGGAGAACGTTATAAACCGACTAGTAGTAGTAGTAGTAGTAGTAGTAATATTCCAAATATTTGTAACAATATGACCAAGTTATTCCAACCCTTTTTTTAAATAATTTGTGTCAATTGAGTAATGCAAAATTTTAAATACGACCCTGAAATTGCGATCATTCTTTATGTGATAAGTATGAAAATCCGTTTTTTTCTCCATTAACGCTTTTGTGATGATTGTATAACTTTCAGTCGTTTTGGGTTGTACTTTCACTTGGCCAAATTTAGAACTTTCAGTTCATAATTATTTTTGGCTTTTAGATTTAGTAGCTCCATTACTGGAGCTATATGTTTACCTCGTTTAATAAATATTGGCGGAGGTTTAAAATTAAGTTATTTCTCTGATTTCTCTGATTCCTTGGCGTCTTTGCTTAGAACCTCATATTTAGTAGAAGTAGATGGTGGAGAGTTTAGCCAGTAATCGTTGATTTTTGACTGGGCTGATTCAATGTATTTTATTTGAATTTTCGACGAGTTTCTAAGCTTCAATTGGGTCTTGTGTCTTCCATTAAGAAAACTTCCGTAGTAATAAAAGGATAATTATATAATATTTGCCTGTACAACAGACATTTGGACTTCTTATTTTCTGGTCAATTTATTTCAATAGTGATACCACGGTTCTCTTTGACAAACAAAATGGCAAAAAAGTCTAAATCGTCCCAGTAATTGTTATGAAACCGAGGTACTTTACATGGTCGCCCTAAGTGCACTATAAAATTAATTAAATCGTCATCATTTTAATTAGGTTGCAGTATGATTTTTCTGTTAAACTGATGACCTCTCGAATTGCACATGCGCAAGCACAATTACTGTAACGAACAGAAGAAAAAAATGGTTAGCTAACCGAGATTTTGTCAGCCTGGTTTAAAGCACAAAAAACGCGAAGAAGGTTAAAAAATTGGTTAAAAATTTTATCTAGGTTAGCTAACCAAAATTTTAACCTCAGCTAAGAAAACTGGGCTAGTATCAAAAAACCATCAATTATTTTCTATATAATTTTAGGGTTTATTTACCAAATAATTTTTTCTTTCACAAACGTTTGTATGACTGATTAACATTCTAAAAATATTCTTCTCCATAACATATATTTTTTTTAAATTTAAGCATAATTTAAAAACATTATTTGTATGTTTTTACAATCGAAATAGTAGATCAATTCGACAACATTGCCACAAAAGATAAAATTTAAGAATAATAGAAATAAAGAACGAAACAAGGATCGACAGCTGTCACTCGATGGGTTGCCGTTTTTTTGACTGGCAACATCTTCTTCAAGGTGGTCCACTGTGATGTTCTGCCACTTGACATCTAACTAAAGGTAACTATTAGATTTATGGACGCAGCCGTGAACTTGGAAGTGAAGAGATTTTAACGTTTTCGAGGAAGGGATGTTAATTTTATGGTATTTGTTTCATAAAAAAAGTTGAAGCATCTATTAGGCATCATTATTTTCTAGTATATCTACCGGGTTCAAATCGCAACAAAGGTTTAATCAGGGGCGCGCTGGTAAATGTTCCAATAGGATCATTCTGATCTAAAATACAAATAAATATTAAAATTGTATTAAATACCGAGTATTTTTGTTAAGTTAGTAACACTGTGTTAACTGGAGGCTATTTTGACAGCTGTTAAGTGATTTATGTTTAGTTTGGTTTGGTATTTCAACATGACTAGACTGACGCCTAAACAGCGCTTCCAAATTGTGCAAATTTATTTTGAAAATTGTCGTTTTGTTCGAAATAGGGGAACATGTTGTACCTAGGGACAATTTTTACAATTTGATTTTTATAAATTAGACAAATAAAGATAACAAAAAATAATAAAATCTGGACAGTTGTTCTTACCTTTGTAAAGCTAATTCGAAAATGCCAATTTTCCAACTTATATATTTCTACCCATTTTATCACTTTTTTTGTATGTATGTACGTGTCCCTAGGAACAACCGGTCTATTGTACCTACGGACACGAAGAGTTGTACCTAGGGACACGAGTTGAAGTACCTGTACAACCAGAATTTAATGTGTAAATACAAATACTTCATATTCGTGAAAATTTTATTGAAAATATAAACTGCTAATAATACACAGACTACCCTAAATTAATTTTATCAAGATATTGGAAGGATAAATGTGTTTGATTGTCGAGAGGATGAACCTGCTGTTTGTGGTTGAGGAAGTTTTTGTATAATATCGCTGATGTTAGTTCTATATTCCTTTTCATCTTCAACCTTAAATGTATAGCCATGTGCAAAGGAATGAGCTTTCTTTAAATATTTTTTTAAACTCTGTTTCGTCCACATTCCCTGATATTGCGGCTACAAAATATCCTGAATGCTGTTTCCCTTTTAAGTGCATCAAAATGAAATCACCTTGCTGAAGATCATCTGGAGTAAATTAAATAGAATCAATTTCTAAATCTGCCAAAGAATTATGATTACAATTACTGTTCTTACTTTCTTTTATTTCATTAAATTCTGGGGCGTTGGTAAGAACGCGAGACCTTCCTTTTTTGCGCCCCTTAGAAACGTTCTTAGAACTTAGAAAACGCAAAGCTTTTGGAATAGGACGAACCTCATATGGTGAAATAAAACTTGACATAACAGGAATTGGTTCTTGAAAATCCAACTTAATTCTGGTGTGGAAGATGACGTTAAACCAGAACACGAGCGCTTAGGGTCTGTTTCGGAAGCATCACAATGCGGTGGATCGGGGTCAAAATAAACAGGAAGGGTTGTGTAAATATGGATCCTCTCGATCGGTTATGTCAGAAATAGATGGCAAAAAGTCTTGTTTAGTAAAAATATCACTGTTAACTCTGCTACGTTGTAAACGGTAACTGGTTTCCCTGCGTTACCAGGAGAACTCATCCAATTAGTCATTGCATTATTGTAGAAAGACTTAAAGGGTCCAAAAACAGATAAATCAAGAGGTTGCAATCGGTGTGATGTATGGGGATGAAAAGTTACTAAAATGACTCCCGAACGTTTTGCTAAGTTAATAATTGGGTATGTAAACATGGCTTTTATGGTTATCTAACAATAAAATAACCTTATCCTCCAAAGTACGTTTAACATATGATATGAAATCTTCTAGGAATTTAAAAAATATATCTTCATTGGACCATTCACTCGGATTTGCAGCTCTTATTGGTTCAGGTAGTGCTCCTTTCAACATGTGACTTTTAAAATTCACTCTCGGAAACACAAATAAAGGCGACATAGTATTTTCAGCAGCAGTTGCTCTGGCCAAACTTGTACCCTCGGGTTTTCTAAGTGACAGAGATGCAGAATGTCTATTTCGGAAACTTCTAAGCTAATTATTTCCTGCTTCTTTTGTATCGTCCCAGCAAGCAGGATATTTTTTTTTATTTTGCTTTGCATATTCATATGCCAGTTTTTTAACGTTTATCAAACCTAGGCCATTATGCATTCTAGCAGCTGTTTTTTAATAGTTTACCAGCTCCGTTTCCTCGGCTTCATTAAAAACTTGCTTCACTTTATAATTCGGACTGTATATAAAATTGTTTTGACCTGATGTTTTAAAATTTTTAATGTGTCTTACTAATGCAGACTTTGCAATTCCAAATTGGCTCGCTGCGGCACGAATTGAAAGACTTAATCATACAGCAGTTGGATATTATGTCCATCTACTTCATGAAAGATTTTGTGAAAATATTTTGGTTTGCTTGCTTAAAAATTTCAACTCGTGTTAGAATTGAAGTTACACGATCACCTAGAAAGGCGTAGATTCGGTGAATGGGGCCAAAATAAGATTCTTATAAGCGAATTTTGTTAATTGATGAAGCTGAATTTTGATTGAATGGCTAAGTCAACAAACAAAACTGTCATATTTGGAGTAAAGATAATCTTTAAGTGTATGTTGAGAAACCATTACATTCAGAAGAACTGTGAGTTTGGTATACTTTATGGGCTAGTGGAATCATTGCTCCGTACTTCTTCAAAAAGGATGCTGAACCAAACGTTACAGTTAATGGTGAGTGCAATGGAGCCATGATTAATATTTTTTGTATTTCTGAATTGAACAACCATGATATGCAGGAGCTGTAGTTGCAAAAGATGTATCACACATATCACATATCGAACATATCGCATAACTCGGGCCACAATTAATTTATTAAAGGCAACGTTTGGTAACCGCATAGTTACTAAATATTTGACCCCTGAATTGGTCTATAAACTCGTGTGATTTAACACCGCTAGATTATTTTCTGTGGAGATGTGCGAAGCCGCTGGTCTACGCCGATAGGCCTGAAACGATTAACTACTTATGGGACAACATTCGCTGCGTTATTACCTGTGTACTGCTACCAATATTGGAAAATATCATCGAAAATTGGACCTCCAGATTAGACTACGTCAGAGCCAGCCGTGGCGGTTATATGGCAGAAATCATATTTAAATTATAATAACAACATTATCTTTCGAAGAAAGTCAATGTTAATTTAAAACATCAATTTTGTTTTATTCCATTTCAAAGTTCTAGGTATACCTCTAAAAAAACATCCATTATGTACCAATTGTTAAAAAAATAGTGTATGAGAGTAAACAATACCTCCAACTATAACACAGATATAAAAAATAAAATTAATTGACTAATTTTAATGGACAAAAGAAAGGTTTTTATTTAACTACCAATAGATAACAGACATTAACTACTTCTTTGTTTTTTTCCTTCGTAAGAATATGGTGATGTTATGGTATTTGACGTATAGTTACTATACATTCTTTTCGCTCCAGAGCATGGTGTGCTGCCTCAGAGAGAGTACGAGAAAGAACGACAGCAATCAGCGGTGCTCTTTATGTGGTCTCATCAAAGTTGTGATTTTCCTCCAGTTCTTTTACCATGTACTTTTTCTTTAACCGCCAATCTCGCCATACGCTCACTACGTCTATGTAGTTGTGTATCCAAAATACCCCAATATATTTTGGTTAATGACAGAACAATTAACAACATTAATTAATAAAATTCTAAAACACAATCAAATACCAGAAGAATGGAGAACGAGCGAACTAATTCTACTATTCAAAAAATGAGATAAAAAACAGCCAGAAAACTACAGAGGTATAAACTTGTTAAAAACTACGCTAAAACTTACAACTAAAATTTTTTAAGTGTTAATAAATAAGTTTAGCAGGTGAACAACAGGGTTTTCGTAGTGGAAAATCGTGTACAGATGCAATATTCGTTATAAAGCAAATTACTGAGAAATCACTAGATTATAATAGACCAGTATTTTTGTGTCTGATTGGCCTACAGAAAGCATTTGACAGAGTAAGACTCAAAAATGTAATCCATCTTCTGTATAATAGAGAAATTCCCCTAAATATTATAAAAAAACTATCGAAAACATACACCAAAACAACAAAATGGAAGTCAGAATAGATGTACAACTTACAGAACCGATAGAAATAGGCAGCGGAATAAGACAAGGGAATTCATTGAGCCCTATGCTCATCAATTTGAGCATGGATGAAATCATCAAAAGCGTTAACAAAGGAAAAGGATACAGAATGGGAAACGAAGAAATAAAAATACTCTGTTACGCAGACGACGTAATATTGATAGCCCAAAAAGAAGATAGTCTGCAAATACTGGTCCACAAATTTAACATAAGAGCAAAAGAATTCAATATGACAATCTCATCTCAGAGAACTAAAACAATAGTAGTCAACAAAAAGCTAACCAGATGTAGAATAGAAATTAAAGGCGTCAATATTGAACAAGTAATGGAAATAAAATACCTAGGAATCAAACTGTCTAGCTATGGAGACCTGGACAAAGAAGTGCGAGATCAAGTACAAAAAGCAAATAGACTGACAGGATGCCTTAATAACACTATATGACGAAAAAGGCACATTAACACTAAGATTAAGGCATGAATTTATAAAGCCAGTGTAAGACCAATAATGACATATGTCTCAGAAACATGACAGACACAAAATAGAAAAAAAAATGGAATAACCACATAAGCAGAATGGAGCACCGTGTCGTTAAAATAGCAAAATATAAGTCACCAATCGGCAGACGAAGTATTGGACGACCGCACAAAAAATGGAGTGACAACCTTCCATAGAGGTATTAATCCGCCAATGAACAAGCAGAATTGTTTATAAAGAGGAAGAAGAAGAAGAAAAAGATTTTGGTTGATAATTGAAGTGAGCCTAGTGGTGATGTCTACTTCTGTTAATCTTAAGATATTTGTGCAATGTGCTGTCCAGGGTATGCGCATCATTCTGCGATATACTCACATTAAAATATATTTGGGAATATCTTCACAACAACTCCATTAAACAGTCTACAAGTCATAATAAGTCTTTTATTAGAAGCTTAATACCTAGATATTTTCCAGACATATACTTAATTTACTCCTTTTAAAAACTTATGATATTCAAGTTAAAAGGTATTTTATAAACATGTCACACAGCTCCTGAAAGCAAGATTGCCAAAAATATAATTAAACTTATTTAATTACTCCAAAACATTCAAATAGTCCTTGTTCTAGTAGACTAACATGCATCTCAGAAGTTGGAGCTGGAGGATATGAAGGGAACGCAAAGTTAAGCCTAAGTGAAAGCCTAGGTAATCATTTTACTGTCTTTTAAGTAGAAATTTACGGTATAGAGTTATGCCTGCAGGAACTATTACGAGGAATAATAGAGGCAGATCTATAAAAATTATATCTAATAGTCAGGCGGAAAAGAAAAAGTAACAAAGTATCTTTACTCTGGGTGCCTGAACATACTGGTATTTAAAAGAAAAGGCACTTTCCAGCGAAAGGGTAAAAGAAACAGTGATACACCCAGAACTTTTCATCGAAAAAGCAAGAAGCACAGCTAAAAACTATAAAGGACTGAATAGAACAAACAAAACGTAACCTCCGGATGAACATCCGAAGAAGTGATCCATAGAGTAGATATAAGAGTGATCTGTAAATAATCGTAGGTCTCTTTACAGAATACTGTCGCCTTAAGGGGCATATGAATAAAATCGGATTGACAGAAAGTAAGGATTGCAGATTTTGTGGATAGGAAGGTTCAAAACATTTGACCATTATTAACTGGAACTCTACGACTTCGTAAAAGTGTTACCAAAAACCATAACAGACTTTGTTAAAGAGGCTGGGCTGAAAGGAGGATGGGACTAGGGATAAGCCACAATTGATCTCTTAGGTCGAGTGAAAGGTTGATTAAGCGACCACTCATATTGAACCTAACCTAACATTTATCCTTAAGCATGCAAGAAGTCTTTTAAAATAAAAAGAAACCACTTTTCTTAAGACAAGATTTTTCCAGCTCCTCAAAATGACTAATATTTTTTACATCCTTTTACCTATTTACTTAAAAAAATATTTTGATTTTATATTAGTCATTACATATTAAATATAGTAATTACAAGAATATTTTTTATTTGGAAATATATTTCTTGGTACTAGTAAGCCAGATATTTTCTTTACAAAACCAATATTTACAGATATCTTTTTTCTAATCCTTCTTATCATTATTAGCATACTTGTGGCAAAGTAGAACACGTAGTCACATACACGTTAAGTGATCTTGTTACCTTGTATTAAACAGAAAAACTTATACAAAAAATTCATTTAAATTTATTAAATGGAGTTTAATAACTTAATCGAACAAAATATATTTTGTTCTTTTTTTGGCCGCTACTACTACCTAATAAATAGACAACTGGCTACCTAGTAGTAGGACAACAACATGACTACAGGAAAGAACACGTTAGTTAATGGAGAAGGGTAGTAAATGGGGTATGGTAGTAAATATAACTAAAACGGAAGGTATATGTATACGAAAGAGACCGCAAAATATTATTTTAGAAAATAGCAAATGAAAATTTTCAAGATGCAGCTAGAGTGTGTTTAGATAAAAACGGGAGGTAATGACCTCTCCTCAGACCGGGAGTGGACAGTGTTTTACTGTGATTAAAGAGAGATCTTTGTGCTAAGTGCCAACCGGGTGCTGTTATGTCTTTTTCAAGACAATTATGATGCTTTCCGATCTCAGTGTCCATCTCAATTTTTGGTTTATAAAAACCGATGAGAGATACGAATTCGAAATTTTTAAAATCCATTTTGTGATCTATTTGGCCTAGAACAAAAATTTAGTCGGATCTGAAAACTGTAGTGAAATGTTCATAGATTCTGTTTTGAATTTTAAGGTTAATTTGACCTCTGTAATATCGTAGACAGTCTATACAAGTAATTTCATAAAATTAGCGTTGTTCGTGTAGGATGACGCCTTTGACGGATCCGACAAAAGATGAAAGATTTTTAGTAGGAAATAAATATTGTTTTAATTACTTTTATTTAGGAATTTTATCTATTCTGTCACTGATTTCTTTGATATAAGAAAAAAAAGTTTTGAAATGATCAATGCTATTGTAGATTGCGATCGGAATTGGACGATAGATATTTGTAGATGCTCCTCCTATAGATATGATTTACGCGGCGACCATTTTGCACGTGGTTTTAAAAAGGAAAGATGGATGTGGATCTACTTGAGTGTGTAAACTTGAGTTGGTATACGAGTAGGAATTGGTACAAGTGGGAGTTTGATAAAAAACGACATGACAAGAATAAATCAGAATTTCTATCGTGAGCTGGTTACTATTTATATCAGTTAAAAAAGACATCAAAGGGCAAATTATCGTTAACACATGTAGGGTTTGAGCATTGATGCGGATAGTGCACGAGTCTAAAAGTCTTCCACGAAAATATTAGCAATTACTATAGAAAGTGGGGAGACCATTGAAATACCTTTTACTTGTCCATGGAATAGATTTTAAAATATAAAATAATTGTTGTATATGTAATATTAAATAAGGTATAAATGGTCTTACTGGGTATTGTCTTAAGTTTCCAGAATATTTAGGGTTTCATCTGTAAGAATCTTTATGAAAAGTGAAGTGATGTACGTAAAGAAGCAATTAGTTCTTAACTTTAATCCCATAAATATCGTAATATGTTATCTACGTCTTAAAAAAAATATCTTTAATTATAGCTTCCTTAGTGTATTATGCACCTATGGAAGAAATAAAGACGACGAAAAAGATAAGTTCTATGACACTGTGGACAAAGAATGTGATCGATGCCCATGCCATGACGTGAACATAATTGCTAGAGACATTAATGCAAAAATTGGCAAAGAGCATTTTTTCCAACCAACTATAGGACGTGAGAGCTTTCATGAAGAGTTAAACGATAACGAGATGACTAACTTTGCAAGAACCAAAAAAATGACAGTAGGAGGAACAAGATTTCTTCATAAATGATGATAAGGAACATGGAAATACCTTCACAACAAATTTGTTAACCAGATGATTCACATCCTAATAATGCTAGGCATTCTTCAAATTTCATGGATGTCAAGTTCAAATATAGATAGTGATTGCTTTCTTGTAATGGCAAAAAACCTAAAGAAGGATAAATATGTGAAACAAGACATAAATGAATGTGGATAATCTGCGCATTGAAATGCGCAAAATGGATGAAGGAATGAATAATCTGGAGACAGGGGGAAAATATGCAGGACTTGTGGACAAGATGTAGACATACAACAATTGGGAACAGGAATATTGGGGAAAGCCAAACCAGTAAAAAAATAAATAGTTTAACAAGGAGTGCCAAGAAGTAACAGATAACAAAAATAAAGCATACCTTAAGGCAATTCAAGCAGTACGCACAAGAAGAGTAAAAGAAGAATACTGGATCCTAAGAAGAGAAGAAAAAGGTTTCATAGAAGAAAAAAGAGGAAATTTGAGGAACGGTAGTTAGAATGGAAAAAGGTCTAAAAAATCAAAACGAAAATCGTTTTACAGACATTTTAATAAAATAAGTTTTTGTTAAGAATAGGAAGGTGTAAGGTTGGAGAGAGAAATATCCGAAACGATAAGAGCCTCGTTCGGTTGAAAATGATTGGAATATATTCAACCCAAACGAAAGACCACCTACCATTGAGAAGGTTGCCCAAGCCGTTATAAACGCTTAAGAATAATAAATCACCAGGAACTGATGGAACAATATAATAAAGAAACGCAAGCTGGAATACTTCGGTCACAATATGAGACGCCCTGAAAAATATGATCTTTTACATCTGATCATTCAGGGAAAGATCCAAGGTAATCGTGGTCCTGGTAGAAGAAGAACATCGTGGCTGAAAAATCTAAGGCAATGGTATGGAAAATCTACTACATCGTTATTTAGAGCTGCTGTCAATAAAGTCACGATAGCGAATATGGTAGCCAACATGATATCCAACGATCGATAACGGTCATAACGGATGAAATTCATTGTTTATTTTGTTATTAATATAAAAATACAATAAAATACACTGCAACATCATTCAATATAATAATACAATACAAATTAAAATGCAATATTCATAAGTATTTAAAAATGACAATAATATACATAACTTTTCTACTTACGCGTATGTTTAATTTACCATATAATAATATTAATAAAAAAGTCATCCCCGACTGGGAATCGAAAACCGGTCTCCCGCGTGACAGGCGGGTATACTGACTACTATACTACCGAGGACATGACACAAACGTATTTCAAAATTGACAGTTTGGGTCATACAGTGATTTATTCAGATTATTATTTTGAAATACAAAAGACTAATATAATTATGAACATTTAATAAATAATACAAAACATATCACATAAATAATAATATTAATAAATATTTTATTATAATAATAATATATGTATATATATATATATATATAATATAATTTTAAATATATATACAAAAGGAACATTTTTATATTCGAGAGAGGAAGAGAGAGAAAATATATCTTCTGTCTCTCTCTTACGCATTATCTTACATATGTAATGATTTCACAGATTCACTCCCATATAAATTTCCAACGTGGAGCGCGCGTATAGAAGTATAACTTCAAAAAGCGACTGGCCCGAGTATATATATTATAGAAGTATAACCCTGTTAACAATTGCTTACAAAATACTAGAAAATATTCTTTTCAAAAGTTTACATATTGGGAATAATTGAAAAATATTATTTTTCCGGATTCGCTACGAAAAAATCAAAAATTTACCAGAGTCATTCAATAAGACAGATATTCGGGAATATATTAGAATGAGTTTGGCATACCAAAAAACTTATACGAATATCGAGAATAGCAACGTCTAACTTAAAAGGAAGTGTTAAAATACAGGGGGAGAATTATATACCTTTTGTCATAAAGGATGGACTTAAAAAATGGGATGTGCCTCCTATATAATATTGCATAGGAAAAGGCAGTCTATGCAAGACTGGTACTATTTACAATAGATCGATACAGATACATTAGCATACGCTAATGATATTGACCGAATAGGCCGTAGCAAGCAATATGTTGATTTATATTTCGTAGCCTTGGAAACAGCAGAGGAACAGATTGGTCTAGTGGTCAAGGGAGATAAAACCAAATAAACGCTGGTTACTAAGGATCCCATAGCAACCGATGAACGGAAAACAGTTTTTATAAATCATTTATTTGAACGTGTTGACTGCTTCACATACATTGCGAATAGAGCATAGTATGGACTCTAAAAACAATTCCACTCAAAAAACATCCAAAGAATGATAAAAGATTTTTGGGGATATTCAAGTTTAAAATACTTCAAAAATATTTGGAGCTATAAACGACCAAGAATAGTGACGCAAAAGATATAACTTTGAATAATTTCAACTCTTTAATGAATCAGACTTAACTATTCACAGGAACACATGTAGGAAGAAGAATGGAACATGGAACAAGAAGAGTTGACACCGACTTGGGCGTGTTAAAAATCAGAAGATGGCAACGGTCGCCAGAAATCTTGGAGAATCAGGTAGACCAGATCCGTAGAGGTTTCTTTTATGTGAATCTTTATAATCTTTTCGAAAAATATACGTTTATAACCAAAAATTGGGTAAAAAAATATAGAATTTAAATAAACATTAACATTGAAAATGTCAAACCATATATGATGTGATAACATGTAACCGCTCAGCGAAACTTGGTAGAAACTAATGTAATAACAGCCTATATGTTTAACCTATATCACAACTTACCACAATTACGATTTTTTTGATGGCTTTATAAAATTATGTAAAGGGTCAATAACAAACTTACTTATTGTGTGTTTCTGTTATTTAACTAATAGCAAAAATTCAACGTATTGAAAAGGTACTTTTATTTAATCACGTAACTAGCACTCGACATTAGTTTAGTCCTAGATTCCTTAAATCACAATTTAATTCTTACCCCTTTTATACTTATCCATTGTCGTAATACTCGCAGCATAAATTTCCTAGTTGTGTTATCGGTTTATGGATTTAAATTAGATTTCTAAATTTAGACGGATTTATACGGATTAGTGAGAACAATCGAGAACGAGGACACTTAAAATTATTAAAAGTTCTCTTCTACGAGAGTGTTGATAAAAAGAAAATACGGAAGTGTCATATTATATATTTTACGAGAGTAAATTGGAATGTTCTCGTACTAGTGCACAAGTGGCATCACTATACAGGATTTATTCTGCCATCCTAAGCAAAAAGGCAGTATCTCTATAAATGTAAGTTTCGAGATAATGCAGATTTTAATAAACAGGGCTGAGCCACCATATATTTATTTATGGATTCCGGAATTGTTTAACTGTGTTGTAGTTCTTTTTGATATCATTGAATAAGTTTATTTTTTTGTCAGCTATTTTTATAAATTTTAATGAAAATGGCGGATACTGCTTTTAAGCAAGGTATATTATTACAACCGTTAAGAATGAAATACATAAAAAAGCAGTAACTCCAATTAGTTTGAGGTTACTGCTTTTTAGTGTAATATTTCTTCAACGTAAAGCACGGTGACAACAAAAATCATTTTGTTTTATTAACTTTATTAGTTAAGAACTTTCTTAAAACATTATTAAGCTTAACTCTACATTTTGTTGAAAAACAAATAATTAGTTAAAACAGATTATTAATTATTAAAAAAACACAAAATCCACTTATTAAACATCATCAAACTCCGATCTTAAATCTGCGGCTGCATCATTGACGGGAAGGCTCTGCCAAAATTATATCGATTTTCAGAAATTAATGTAACCAAATTTTGCAAAATCGCTAGCTTCCTTTCTTCTGTAATTCCTCTTGGTTTTGAAATGCTGACAGGTTCTTTGAAGCCAGACTTGGCTACTTTAAATTTAAAAAAAATTAATTCATTTGTTTCGTTGGAAACAAAACTTGTTTTATAAAATAAATTAAAGATACCTCGCTTAGCAACAACTTCAACCATGTCTTTCAGGTAGGGTCGTGGTGTTGTATGGTTTATTTTGTGAATTTATGAGTTATCAGACCAAATAAAGAAATCCTCAAGCTTCATTTCTTTGGTCTCAACCTTTCCAGAATTAGCTGACTGAACGCAAGACACAAAATCAGCGAAGTCATAAACCTTTTTCATTCGCTGCAAAGACTGCTCCACCTGATGGTGAAAACTGTCAGCTGACATAAAGGAATGACCTGGTTCAAAATATCTAAAGGTAATTGTCTGTGCTGCAATTATATTAGAATTGATAATGTATATTAAGTATGAGAACAGTGACCAATTCTTGTTTTGGCCCGCACAGTTGTCAAGCCAAATGATTATATTATGTTCTACATCACGCATGTGCAACATAAATGCATGAAATGTACTTATCAAGTCTTCCTTTTTCCTTCCTGATATGCATTCATGCCAGATGCACGCAAAGGATTTGATTTTATGTTTCTTTCCGACGGCTACAAAGGTTTCGTTGAAAACTATAATTCTTTGGCAAAACACAACTTTTTTGAACATATCGATTCTTTGCAACATAATCACCTTCTCCAAGTCAGCTGAAGCACAATCTGTGCTTAATGGATAATCATACTCTGTATGAGCCCTGTACTTTTCACGTGCTTCCTTAGATTTTTTGATGTGTTCTTTCCAAAAGTTACAGTTACTACAATCCTCCGATAATGACTGTTCGGTATGTTTAGGATTGTGAAGCTTAAAACCCCCCTCACACAATTCGCACTCTTCATGGCCCAATGATACAAAGGAAATATTTAAATCCTTAGACACACATTTTCTATATAGTTCATATGAACACTTTATATTTGGATAAACTGTAATAAAATCTCTATGCATACTTCGAATGGTGATATCACTCGGAAGGTATCTCTTGAGAGGAGTATCTTCCCTGCGATAATGGGACACAGAAGGGTTGAAAGATTCAACATGTTTTTTATTAATTTTCTGTCTATACGGGGTGTTCTTGTATGTTTTCCTCTTCTATCAAATAAAGGTACGATATTCTCAGGGTCTTCTTTCGCCATAACATTTGTGATGATTTTGTCGTTCTTTGAACGATATCCTAGAGTGCACAGAAATTTTTTTTTGCACACTTCATGCTTTTTTCGAGCACTTTCTACACTACCGCGCCTTCTTTTCACATCATGAACTGCCACATTTGACGAAACAAAAATCCGTCTCTCTATCCAATTCATCAACCAGTACTGCTTGTTTATTGTTACCCGCTGATTCTCATTAAAAACTGTTTTACATTTCCTATGGCACACATCGCACCCAGGTCGAATATAGTGTTTGTCCCGTTGCTTCTGAGCATGTTCTTATTTCCTTTCTTGTTTTGTTTTATCGTTTGTCTTTCTCAGTTTTTCTTTTTTAGTATTATACGTTTCATCGGAATTTTCACTGCAAGATACGGCAGAACTTGTTGAAGCTATGGTACCTGTTAAACCAGCTGTAGTAATGTTCTTATTGTTACAACTCTTATTAGTAGCTCTGATACTGTCGTCCGATTCTGATTCAACGCTACCATCTGAACTAGACTGCAAAAAGTCAGGGTCTTTAAGCGAGTCATCAGAATCAGCCTGAAAACTCGTTAAAGTGGATGTAGCTGGCAAAGCTGAATTTTCACTTTCGGAGATTTGTAGCCTAACGGGTTCTAAGTTAATATATATTTTACCTTCTATCTCTTCACTGTCACGCGGTTCCTCACCATAACTTGGATTGATAACTTTCATTGTCTGCAGCATTTGCAGTATTTTCTTACCACGGGTTCCCATGTTTTAAATTTCTTTAGGTTAACTGTTAACTGTAACAAAATAATATATGACAATAAACCTATTAACAATCGAGTCAATAATAATACATACCTAAAACTTTTTGAAACAAATAAATGTACTGTAATCATTATTATTGATATGAACACGTACACACAGTGTGACTAATTAGAATAAACTGAAAGAAACTCACGCTTTCGGCTTCACTGTTTACACACAGAAACTAAGAATTGTGATATCGTGATATAAATGTGTGGTGGGACATGTCGCGATAAACTCAAGCAGGTGCTAGATTAAAAAGCAGTATTTCCATTTTCTGTAGGAGATACTACCTTTTAGGGTTGTATAAGGTACTTACTGCCTTTTTACTAAGGAATGCCCAACAACAAGTTGAGATATGTACTGCAATTTTAATAGTCTACCAGACCAAGGAATGAACGCTTACTGCTTTCTAACTTTGTTTGGTATATTAATAATTGTATAAGAACCCATATAAAAGAGCAAACTCGAAAATTGTAAAAATTGGAGATACTGCCTTCTTGCTTAGGACGGCAGTATTGGTTTGTTATGTTTTGCTTACTTTTTGAAGAGAAATGAATCATGGATATACTATATGATTTTACTATATCTTTAAATTTGGTGAACAAAGGTAGTAAACAACAATTTTTTTTAAACAAATTGTAAAAATAAATTTTTTCATTCCGCCTAATTTTTTCCGTATAATCATTATGAACAAAAAGGGTCTGTTGTAAGTCTTGTCTAAATTTGATCGTTTTCGAGTAATAAATAATTTAAATCTTAAAAGAACGTAAAATGATGATTTACCGGGCTCAAAAACATAAATGAAAAATAGAATTTTTGAAATTATCAAGTACCTAACTCCAAGTTAAAGCCTTGTTTTTATCAGCTCTATAAATTATAGATGAAAATTTTGGGCGTATTTATTAACATAGTTTTTTAATTGTTAATTCATCGCGTATTGCAGGCGACGACTCTCGAGCGCTCGTCTTGTCATAAGCGCTTCATTAACAATTAAAAACAATGTTTTAGAATTAAATAAGCCCAAAGTACTTTTTCAGAAATGATAAAACAAGGTTTGAACTTGAATTTGAATTGGTGAATTCAAAAATAATATTTTTACTTGTATTTTTGAGCAGTGAAAATTGTAATTTGGCGCTTTTTTCAGTTTTCAATTAGTTATAACTCGAAAACAATCAAGTTTAAAAAAAAATTAGCAGATATGTATTTTGTTTAGACTGATCCAAAAATTAAAAAAAAAAGATTGGCCCGGGTCGAAAAAATTGATTGCTACAATTTGTTAAAAAAAAAAAATGAAAAAAATTTGAACAACTTTTTGCCTGGGCGACCTCTTGATCCTTATTTGGGGGTATCTCATTAATGTGATTATACAAAAAAATCTGATGGGAATATTTTTCCGAACGAACCCGAGCTTTTCGTCTTGTTTAAGTTAAAACCGAGCTGATTCGGCTACTCGAGAAAACAGTCAACTTATATTTATTTATTATAAATAGCTTTTTTAGAAATAAAAATTATACTTTTATAAAATATGATCTTTTCACCTTAGAATGGCACTAATTTTAATTTTTAATTGTTATAAACACAACAGCTGTGGTTTTTTAAACAAATTAAGTTACCTCCACTTCTAATTGCCGCCAAAGACTTTTTTTAAATCTTTGTCTTGACTTCAGTTATAGGGATCAACAAGTTTATCAAATCGAATAAGAGTCAAATGTGTGTACTGTATAGGGAGCGCTGTAGCTTAATTAGTTTACGTAGGCGGTCCGATAAGTACTTATCCTCACCGCCCCATGGCTCGTAGATGGCTAATGTCAAAATTTCAGCCGAATCGGATACGTAGTTTTCTTTTGAAAGCGTGTGAAAGTGGACGTGTCCGTGAAAGTGGACGTGTCCGCGGATTTTAGAAAAATGGCAATATCGATCGATGATTCGATTCTTGTTTTTGCAAGAAAAATCGCGCAGCGAGATCAAAAATAGTTTGAATGGTATGTACGGTGACCCATCATCTTCGAAGACAATCCTCAAAAATTGCTTTAACAAGTTTCAACGTGGTCGCACGTCGGTTTTTAATGAGCCACGCCCAGGTGCCTAGAAATCGGCTACCTCGAAGCACAACGTGACAAAAATCTCATATTGGGAGATCGCCGACTAAAGGTACGCAAGATAGCTGAGACAGTAGCCATCTCAAAAGACCGAGTACGTCATATCCTGCATAAAATTTTTGGCATGAGAAAGCTATTGACGCGATGATTGCTGCGTTTGCTCACTCCGGACAACAACCTTAATCGTGAGATTACTTCAGAGCAGTGTTTGACACTATTTAAGTGTAATTCGAAGGAGTCTATACATTGTTTCTTAATCATTCATTAAACATGAATCCGTTGCTACACACCAGATACTAAAAACAGTCAAAACAGTGGCGGCAACCGGTGAACGTGCTCCAAAGGGGGCGAAGGCTGTTCTATTGGCCGGAAAGACGATGGCCACCATTTTCTGAGATTCACAAGTGTAAGCAGTCACAAAGCTCTACTACACCGAATTATTGGACCGATTCGATGCCGAATCGTAGAAAAAACGACCCCATTTAGCGAAGAAAAAAGTTCTCTTCCACCATGACAACCGACACGCTATACCTCCGCCGTCGCTATGGTCAAAAATAATAAAATTGGACGAATTGGGCTATGAACTGTTGGCCTATCCGCCATATTCTCTAGATTTGGTCCCGTGTGACTTCTTTTTGTTTTCAATCTTGCAAAAGGCACTTGCCGAGCAGAAATTAAAGTCGAAACAAGAGGTCATTGCCGCCACGGAAGAATACTTTGAAGATCTCGAAAAAACACATTTTTCATACGGATTAAAGAAGTTGGAGCATTGCTTAGTCAAGCGTATCGAGTTCTTTTGTAGGCTAAGTACTTATCAGATAACCCAAGTATAACGCAAAAATAAGTGGTTGAAAAATTTTTGAGCTATTATTTTATTTCTGCATAAAAATATAATTGGCCAACAAAAGAATTCGGTTAAAGTTAGATCTCTCTCTTTTTTAGAAAAAAAGTTCTGGTCCTGTAAAATTTTATATTAATTTAAGAATTTTTATAAAAAATTGAACGTATCTCAAAAAGTTCAATTTTTGTTGAATTTGCCGTTCAAATCTTAGGAAGTCTCCAATTTGTAATTAAGAAATGCTTTTTTCGTAAAAAAAAATTTACAAAAGTCATTTTTAAAATAAAAATGGCGAAAAATTTACATTTTTGAAGTTTCATTCGTTAATTTTGCATAAACTATTTGGTCAAATTTACTATAGCACAGCTCAAATTGAAGCTCTTTTAAGATATTAATTTGATACAATAAAATTCAAAATTATCAAAAAACATTAAACATTTAAACAAAAAACTTTTTTTGGATCTTAAAAGTGCCATAAAAAATTTTAACCAATAGTTTGGAGTTGAAAACAGCTGGAGGTTACTCCACGCATTCTCCAGCTTAAAATCATTCATTTTTGTTTCTACAGCTTAGACTATGACCATCCTTTGAAGACAAGCCCATCCTCAGGACATCAAATTCCACCACCGAAACACCACCAGTACCCGACGTAGTGTGCCGCCACTCACTAAAACGAACCATGTCCTGAAGATGTGACGAAAGCCACCTAAAACAGGACCCTCACACACACACACACACACACACATACACACACCTATACATACACACATACGCGCACACACACACACACACACACACACACATATATATATATATATATATATATATATATATATATATATATATATATATATATATATATATATATATATATATATATATATATATATATATATATATATATTATAATGTTGCAAAGAACAAAGTTACAAAAAATTAGGGGGTGTAAGAAACAGAAAACTTTCCAACATGGAGGACAAACAGAATTTACAAAAAAAAAACTGATAGAGGTATTATTTAATAATTGACAGTATTAAGTTTTATATTTGAAGTTAAATGTGTCGATAGCAATTAAAGTAAATTGTCGCATTTTCGCATTTTTATATTTGACTTCTATTCAACAACGTTATTACAATCTAGTAAATGAGAATTTGAATTAGTATCACTTACTAATTCGGAATAGGCTTGTCAACAAGTAAATTATTTAAAAGTGTGTATTAACATCACAAGCCAAGCGATAATGAGCGAGGGAAATTTCGATTTTCACGTATATTGAGAACGATTTCCGAAATGGAAATCAAAACGTCAAAATATTGTATTGTAAAACTTGTAAAGTAAAATTGTGGCTTATTCCCAGTAAATATTCACTTATTCCTTATAAATTCAGTATTAAGTTTTCAAAATGCGAATAATCTATATTTCCTACAATCTCAGATAGTTTTGGGTTAACCATTTTATTTTAATAAATCCTGTTATCGTATTTACACATTGTAACAAGTAATCGATAAATTTGTAATACATAAAGTGTTGAAATTATTATAAAGATACATCTCTTTTACTAAAAAATCCTTTTTTTTACTACGATATGTTACAGAACATTTCTTATCATCAGTAATACAATATTTATGACGCCAGAGAAACCCAGATGGATTATTGTAGTTTTGTTTACTATTAACTTATATCTCTGTGAATTTTATTATTGACAATTTATTTATAATCCGAAAAATATTGAAAAGTCTTTTGTCCTTCTAAGGTCGTTTACAGACATGTCAAGGTCGATTCAAGTATATCAATAAATTTACAAATTATTTTTTTGTGTCGTACTTAATTTTGGAAATAAAATTTTAATATTTTTGCTCCATAGATTCTTGTAATCAGTCGCCATCTATATCCAAGTTGCTATTTTTAATTATCTTGTCTACGACTTCTCTCCAGCCTCTTTTTAGTCTTCGTTACGTTTTCTGCGTCATGGCTGTACCCAATTTAACAGTTGTTTTGGAAATATATATTCTGTCATGCTCTGTACATGGTCGTATCATATAAGTTCTTCTTCTTCTACTTCTTCTTTTTTTGTAAACATGACTCTGTCTGTTTTTCAATGTGCCTTCAGTAAGTTGTCGTTCCATCGCTTTCGTGGTCTTCTTACTGATCGTCTTCCTATTGGGAAACCGTCTCTTGCTGTCTTTACTACTGTATTTGTTATTATTCTGCTTATATGTTCGTTCCATTCTACACTTCTATTTTTTTACTCAGTTCTTGATGTTCTCCACTTCTGTCAGGTCTTGTTTCTGCCGCGTAGGTCATTATTGGTCTGATGACTGTTTTGTGAATTCTGCCTTTCGTTTCTTTCCCGATAGTTTTATTTTTCCATATTGTTTCATCCAGGCAACCTGTGGCTCTATTTGCTCTATTTACTTGATCTTCACTTCAGTTTCGAATTTTCCGTAACTAGATAATGTGATCCCTAGATATTTAAACTAAATCACTTGTTGTATTATCTGACCTTCCAGGTCCAACTTACATCTTAGTAAATTTTTATTTTTTTGGGAAAATTATCATGTTATATTTTCTGGCGGTTATAATAAATTGGTGCAGCGTACGTTGTAAATCATCTTGACTTTGGGTGAATAGTATTGTATCGTCTGCATAGCAGATTATTTTAAGTTGTTTTTCTCCTATGTGGTATCATTTTTTAGTTCTTACTTTTTTATTATTTTACCCATAATCAGGTTGAACAATAGAGGACTCAGGGAATCTCCCTGTCTTATCCCATTGCCAGCTTCAATAGGGTCAGTTAGTTCTTCTATTTCATCTATCTTCTAACATATTATTTAACTGTTTTGCTTGCGCGGGCCACGAGTTACCGCTCTGGGTTATGTCCAGCCCAGCGACTCAGCTCTCGAGAACGTGGGCCCTTCTTTTTTTCTGGTTTGCCACTTTTGTTAGTATTGTTACTAACATGCATTCGGCATGGCCCGTGTAACGGATGCATCTCGAAAGCGACTAGAAGTTTCCTGCGATGTATCGAGTACGAGAGAGGTCAACCCATCAAATAGGTGAATTAGAGGTGGGCTACTCCAGAATGTTCTAGTACATAGTGACTTTTATATATACCTTCTAGGAGTTGAGTTTTAGTTGATAAGGTATTACCGAACTGTAAACTTATAAATAAATATATTTATATAAATTCGAACCGCTCGTTTTATTTAATCTCGCTACAGTATTTTTAATTTTTTTTTTTGGTGAACGAGTCAGTTTTTAGGTTTTTTTGTATTTTTTTTTTTTCTAGAATAAATGGTACTCGAAAGATTAAATACATTAAATGCAGACACTTGCAATTTAACGGGAGGTGGCAATTTAATTGCCGAACAGAAAATAAACTTTTGTATACGGAAATATAATTTCTTAACCCGCAAGCTTATTTCTTAATTTCAAGAATTATCAAATAAAGACACTAGAAGCATGTTCGGAAGAAAAACAACTGTCATTGATAATATACGTCAGAAAAAATTTATATTGTATAAATATCAACAAAATAGGTGACGACTGACTGAATACAAAACAGATAATAAATCTGAAAGCGACAGGAAAATCAAAAAGTAGAAGAATGAATGGCATCTGACAACATATAATCTATAATTTCAAGTGCTAATGGAATCAGAGATGACTGAGTGGACAGAAAAAAATAGAAACTGAAAACAGTCTGTCTGACTTCATATTTGAAATTAATAAGGTCTTCAATAAATTATTTGATATCCAGTTGAACTCTATAGTATTAATCAGCCGATACTTTTTCCGTTTGATGATTTAATATTATTATTATTATGTTATTTGTTATATTGTAGTATAGATTACATTTTAGAGTCAAAATTAAAAAATTTGTTATTTTGGACCATATTACTTTTTAAAAAAACCCAAATGGGTTTAAGTCGAACAGTTTTTAAATATTTATTTAATAACAGTTTGGCATATCACGCAACCTCATTGCGGTAAATATATTTGAAATAAGGGTTGAAATATCGATTAAATAATATCACTATTAGAAACATAACCGACCTGCGTAAAATAATGCAGTCAATATTGAGAAGTATTTCAAAAGATTGTACAATATTGCTCTGTAAGTATTCTTCTAGACTTCTAGCTTAAAAGAAAAACAATATCATGTGGCAGAAATGATAATGCTTAGATGTATGAATGCAATGACAAAAAATGGTAAAATTAAAATGGATGTGTAGTAGTGATACCAATTGTTTAACACCAAAAGATTATTCATCACTGTAGTGTAGATTTCGTTGGATAAGTGTAGGTTCATAAGCTAAAAATGAGAATAATATCTAAAGCTCTCCTTAGTTTGACACACGGGATATTCGATAGACTTGTATAATTTGTTACAGATAAGATAACAAGATCATTCCCTCTGTTCTATCCCACTTTCGAGGAGTTCACTCTACAAAAAGTGTAGACCGAAGTCATCACCCACATTACACAAAAGCTAAATGATAAAAAATTCACCACTGGTACCTTTTTTTTGTTCAAAAAACCTTTGATCAAGTCCTGGACGCCAGATTATTGAAAAAACTACTATACATCGACCTGCCCATCCTTTTTATCAAATATCTGCACGTATATGTCTCAGATAGGAGTATAAATGTTAATATAATGTAAAAGCATCTCCCCACATGATTCACTGCCACTGCTTGAGTGTCTCAAGTTTTCATATATCAAAATTATTCACCATTGATACTAGAGACTTTCCAAGCTTAAGACGAATGACACTTCATCGTGATGATCAGCATGGTGTTACAGCCCTTAAAATATCTCGACCTTCTCAAGCTTTCTGCATCATTCTGCTCTGTCCCTTGCTTGGACTTTCCTTTGCTTCGAACCAACACTACTACAATATTTTACGCAGACAGAACTCCCCTCCCGTTACAATACCACGAGACACAGTTGTCATCGACAGGTACGCTCGGACATGAACCAGGTCGATAGATGGTGCAAGTGGTGGGAAGTGACTCCCAACCCAAACAAAACCCAACTAGTACTCTTAAAACAGGTTAAACACAGCAAGCAGAATTGATTGATTTCTCAAGGCTGTATGAATCCTGACCTTGCAGCGCTCTATGAGGCAAATTCGAATGGATACGAACTAATACACTAATATAATAAATGTAAATATATATAATAAAGCAAGCATCTAGAAAAAACACTGGAATATGGCATTGATACTCATCACATATTTATATACTACAAAGCATCCTACGACTCTGTGAATAGAAGAGAAATGTTCAAAGCAATAAAAGAGCTAGGAATACCAAATCAGTTGGTAAATTTAACAAAACTAACTTAAAAAAGTTGAATGTAGAGTACAAATTTAGGGGAACTGTATAAACGTTTTAAAACAAATAACGGGCTGCGCCAGGGAGACCCTCTCTATTGTGTACTGTTTAATCTGGCTCTGGAAAAAGTAATACGTAAGTTACATATTACAACTATTGGTTCAATATAAATATAATAAATAAGTGCAAATCCTTGCCTATTCTGATGATATCAATATTGTTGGAATAACGGAAAACGCTGTATGAAAAGCGTATGTAACAATCAGCTACAAAACTGAGTTTAATAATAAACATCAACAAAACGAAGTATATGAAAATAAGCACGCAACCACAAATCCTACGACCCTTGTTATAGAAAACGACGTCATCGAAACAGTGAACGAATTTGTATACCTGGGAGCGCTCCTTAACACTGAAAATAATACTACCGCAGATATAAAACGCAGAATTTGCATAGCCAACAGATGCTATTTTGGACTCAATCTCCTCCTTAAATCGACAATTATATCGAAGAATACAAAAATAAAACTCTACAAAACAATAATACGCACAGTCCTAACATATGATTCGGAGACTCGTCTCAAACAAAAAGTAATGAAAACGTGTTGGGATGTTTCGAAAGAAAAGTACTAAGGCGAATCTATGGAGTAGTGAATGACAATGGAGTGTGGATAAGACGATACAACTTCGAACTTTATAGAATATACCAGGAACCAGATATCGTAAAACATATTAAGATCGGACGACCCATGATAGACCCAGAGAAGAAGAGGAAGACCCAGAACAAGGTTTTTTTGATTACATCGATAAAGACATAAGAAATATGGGAATACGTGCTTGGCGAAGGAAGGAGATGGATAAGGACGACTGGAGAGAAATTCTTGAGTAGTCTACGATCCTCGTAGGATTGTAAAGCCAGAATGATGATGATAAAAGCAAGCATCTCTACTCTCTACTCAGTCAAGATATTACACACAGGCTGCTAGCTTTGAGAAGGTGTATTCTGTGTAAAGCAAACTACAAGCAAAGATCTCTCTTCCGTTTAAAAATATTAACAATAGAACATCACAAACATACTTGAGAGGCTTTCTTAGCAGGGGTTACACACAAAAAACTATCTTTACCAAAACATCCAAACAGTAGACACCCAAAACAGAAACAAACTGTTGAGATTTGCTAGCGATGGAATTCCTAAATAATATATCGTAAAGCTTATCGATCCCATTGTATAATTAAACCATACAATGAGATCACCAACTCTCTATTAATATAGCTTTTATAACTTGAACAATTGTCACCAGTGGCAGAAAGATCCAACACGCTCTAAAATGTCAAGAGAGTTGCCTAAACGTGGGAGCCTCAATCAAACACATACACCAGAAGAAAACACCCCTCGAAAGTAGAAATCCGTAGATTTCTATTGGCGAAACCAAAATTTACGTTTTTGCTTTAATCTGTGCCTTTTATAAATTTGCAAGCTAATCAGACGATTTTAAAAAGTGTAAGAGAGATATCGAGAATCTAAAAGTTGCATATGTCCATATCTTTCTTACACCTTTTAGCATCGTCTGTTTTGCCTTGCAAATTTATAGAAGGCACAGAATAAAGCAAAAAATCTGAATTTTGGTTTCGTCAATAGAAATCCTCGGATTTCTACTTTCGATATTTATTATCAGATGTCGCTATAGAGTCCAAATTGAAGCTAATTTATTATTGCTTCTTTTGACGGAAAAGATTTGTTTTCACGTTTAGAGCTTCTGTGCCAATCGCTCTGATGATTCCTGCTAGGATAAAATACGTATAAGCGAATATAACTGTCCTTTCTCTTATTAACTATATTTTTATCAATACACATGATTCGGTGCGAGTAGCTAAAGTACTAACCTGAAATATTTGTATGTTATTACTTCATTTCTAATTTTTAAATGATTCGATATTTTGTCATAATAGTCGTAGTAGTAAACTTATAGATATTTTACCCAGTCAATAATTGAAGGGGTGCCTCTAAAAACGTTGCAGCTGACAATTTTTCATAAAGTGATATTTTAATGTAAAATGGTTACTTATGCAGTTTAATATACAGTGGTGCTATCCTTTAGTCGCTACTTAAATTAAACTATTATAATTTTTAGTACTGAAATTTGAGGTCAGCCTAAAAAGGTTACATATATTGGAAACATGGCAAAAACAACGTCTATTTCTCTAATGTGTAGTGTTTTAAAAAAGGCAAATAAAGGTAAAAAACGAAAAATACACTATGACCAATGGCAGCAGGTAAAGAATAATAAGTTAAAGGATAGTGGAAAAAGTTACATGGGCCACAAAAATATTGTAAAAGCCGAAAAATAGTGTTCAAATGAGGTGAGTCTAAAAACGTTACATGTGTATACTCTAACCTTAAATTTTTTTCCTGCGGTTTATTGTGTACTACAGCACGTCTGTTTTAGGATTCAACTTGTTCGTTAACTTACAACTATGATGGTTGTTTCAAGCTTAACCAGAATTTGAAAATAATAGTTGATATATTTAATCGTTTTAACTAGTATTATTATAATGAGGAGCAGCGGTTCCTTGCAGAATGTATGGAGTGAAGAGAACCTAAACGAAGTATTGTGCCTGAAGATATATCCAAACGCCAATGTACTATCAAGTATTCACTTCCAGTAAATATTATTGCTTCACAACGACAGCAGGTATGTCAAAAACAAATTATATCTGTTTTGAATTTAATTCGGCGGAGCTTGCAGTTTCCTGCAAGTAAAGTTAAGCAAGGTCTCAGCATCGACAATGGTCGTGGTAAACATAACAATAAACCACGAAATATTCCTGATGCGGATCAAGAGCTTGTCATTGCGCATATTTCTTCTTCTCCTTGCCAAGAAAACCATTATCCGAGAAACTCAAATAAAAAGAAATATCTTGCTTCAGACCTATCCATAACTAGAATGTACCAATTATTTCGAAATAAGTACCTTACCACAAGGGTGCAATTACACTTGTATAGGTCAATTTTTCATGACAAATTTCTTAAGATTTGGTGTTCCCAGATCTGATACATGTAAAGTTTGTGACAAATTTTATATACAAATGGTTGCAAACCAGAATAATAATGAGTTAAAGCAGCTACAATTTCAGTCAGAACTGCACCACAGAAAAGCAGAAAAGGCTTTTAAAACGTTGGCAGAAGATACATAGGCAGCTACTGAAAATGAAAATTTGGTTGTTCTCTGCGTTGATTTGCAACAGGTCCTTTTTACTCCTAATCTAAGCCATTTAGATGTCTATTACTTGGGACAATATTCTAATTATAACTTCTGTATTCATAATATGGGGAAGAATAGAGCAACAATGTGTGTTTGGCATGAAAGTGTAGAAAAACGGAGATCAGGGGAAATTTCCTCCGCATTATTTCGCTACATTCAAAATAATTTTGAAATCCTGGGTCCACATCAGGAGAGAAAACTTATAGTATGGTCTGATAGGTGTGTAGGCCAGAACAATAATTGGCGGATGGCAGCTTTGTATCATTACCTTGTTTCATTGCGTTATTTCACAGAGGTCAGCAGGTCAGTCAGAAATTTCTAGTCACAGGACACAGTTTTCTTCCATGTGACCGCGATTTCGCCATTAATGAAAAATTTAAGAAAAACGACAACCCATTATGATCCTTAAGATGTTGTAAATATGATTAAGAATACAAGAGAATCGAATCCATTTGATATTTTGGAAATGGAAGGACAATTTTTGGATACGTCGTCGATTGAACTGCCGATCTATAAACATCCCGAAATCAAGATCACTGAAGCAAGATGGATCCAGTTTACTTACGACGAACCAACTGCCATTCGTATAAGAATATGCCACAATCCAATGCAGAACTGGATGGTTTATAATATAATAAAGAAACCCAAAGGAAAGAGATGCCAAACTGCCTCATTACCTGTGTACAACATGGTTGACCCTATCGATCTGCAAATCCTTTATCCTAATAAACTACCTATTAATGCCTCAAAAATGACTGATCTTTTAAAACTTATAGATTACTTACCTCCAGATAAAAGAACTTTTTATCAATCGTTAGATAGTGCAGATCCAAATGTTATGTAGGATAAACAGTTAAAAATTGAAAATAAAAAAACTTGAATACATTTTTTGTATTGTTTATATTATTAAACTATTTGTTTAATCTTACATTTTACCGTGCATTAATTTTTTCTGTAATAATCCCTTAATGTAACCTGAGTTTGTAACGAAGATATTTTGCCTACCACATGGGGTATTATTGTAAGGGGTAGAACATTGGGGACTGAAATTATTGGGGCGGAGATAGGGCAAGCAAGATAATTGAAACGTATGCCGACGGCACTCAGGGTTTGTTAGGAGAGCTGCGGTCGTGAATAAGTAAATAACAATGGGTTTGGATTGGGGCAACTACAAAAAAATGAAACAAAGGGTCATGAATCTCTTGGGACAAACAAAACAAAAAAGAAACAGGAAACACCTCTAGTAATTTAAAAAGGACGCCACTTGGAGGTGCCTAATTATAACTATTACAACAGCTAGTTGTAACTATCAAAATAATTATCAAAAATGAAAAACATATCTTTTTCAAATAAAACTCAAAAAAGGGTTAGTTAAAAAAAAAACAAAATGTTAAGAAAAAAAAGTTAACATTTATTGTGTCTTACCACAAACAGTTATAAAAATAAGACAATATAAAAATACTATATAAATAGTTACAAAGCACAAAAATACAAAAAAAAAACTTACATGTGTCCTATCTGTTTACAATGGGGAATTGCTACAAAAACTTTTAAAATTGTTACTGCATGGAGGTTAACCTTTTTTAACAACAAAACAAATAAACATCAAAAATAATAAAATGAGCTGTCATAAGTTAACATTAAATAAAAAAAAACTGAACAAATAAATTGACAGCAAAGTCAAACCCTAAAATTTTACAATTTATTAATTATTACAAATCCTTTTTTATAGTATGAAATTATGAACGCAATTATTACTCTAAGAAAAAAATGTCTGTCTTTACTTTAAAATTTGACACAAAAAAAGTTACCTGGATTTCACAAAAACACTTTAAATTTTCTGGAACTATTACGGGAACAAAAAACTACATCTCACACTGCGATAGGACTGACTATTCGTGGTTGAAGTCGGCGCTGAACACCAAACTTGTGACTCTGCCTCTTAAAAAACAGAAACAGGTAGAATTAGACGGCATACACATTAATTTGCTACGATTAACTGCTACTAAAATTGTTTTCCATAACGTAAGACGAAGATTTCCCTGAAAAGGGACAAAATCAAAAAAACTTAACAAATTCGACGTGAATTTGGACATAACGCTGAAGTCTATCACTCTTGACCGCAGCTCCAGCGAGAATGATCAAATTATCTTTAAAATTAATTCACATTACTTGGTATAAACAAAACGCTGGGTATAAACAGAAACGGGAATTAAGACGCAAATTATTAATTTGAAAACGCAGTATCGGGCGGTTTGAACAAAGAAATATCGAGTAACATACGCAGCTGCGAAGTAAATAAACAACTCTAAGATGGTTTATATTAACCCGAGCCGACCTAAGAAAGAATTGAAATATATTTCGGGTATTTAAACTTAAAAGATACGAACTAAGAAACATGGAAAAAATTCTTCGTTATTATAATGCATATGAGGGGATATCAATTTAATACATATACGAGAGGATTCCAATATATATATATATATATATATATATATATATCAAGAAATTTCTATATCAAAGCATTTGTAAATGCTACAAGTTCTGTTGTAAAACGTATCAAGTACATAATTAATATTAGTTAGATTGAATGTAAAAACGTTACATATGGGCATGTGTAACGTTTTTAGATTGAAAAAGTTTAATACTGTCTAATAGTATTAAAGTAAATTTTAAAAATAAACAAAAAATCATAGCAATCTTTAACAATAATATGTATAAGCATCATATAAACATATTATAAAATTTTTTATTGTAATAGGGAAAGTTTCTATTGTTTTATTCATCATCATTTTGGCTTTACAACCCTGTGTGGGTCCTAGCCTCCCCAAGAATTTTTCTCCAGTCGTCCCTATCCATCGCCTTCCTCCGCCAAGCACGTATTTCCATATTTCTTATGTCTTCATCGATGTTATCTAGGAATCTTGTTCTGGGTCTTCCTCTTCTTCTTTGACCAATAGGTCTATCAAGGAGCGTTTTTCTAGCTGGGTCGGTTTGCTCCATCCGCATTACATGGCCTACCCACCTCAGACGTCCTATCTTTATGTGTTTTACGATATCTGGTTCCTGGTATATCCTATAGAGTTCGAAGTTGTATCGTCTTCTCCAGACACCATTTTCATTTACCGCTCCATAGATGCGCCTTAGTATTTTTCTTTCGAAACATCCTAACATGTTTTCATTGCTTTTTGTTAAAGTCCAGGTTTCTGAACCATATGTTAGGACTGGGCGTATTATTGTTTTGTAGAGTTTTACTTTTGTATTTCTTGATATAACTGTAGATTTAAAAAGGAGATTAAGCCCAAAATAGCATCTATTAGCCGTGCAAATTCTGCGGTTTATCTCTGCGGTAGTGTCATTTTCAGTATTGACGAGCGTTCCCAGGTATACAAATTCGTTAACTGCTTCGATGACGTCATTTTCTATAACAAGTGGCCGTAGTGTTTGTGGTTGCGTACCTATTTTCATGTATTTTGTTTTATTGGTGTTTATTATTAAACCCATTTTTGTAGCCGCTTCCTTTAATGCTACGTACGCCTCTCGTGCTGCGTTTTCCGTTCTCCCGACAATATTGATATCATCAGCATAATGCTAAGATTTGCACAAATTTGTTATATATTAAACCGGTAGTTGTGATTTGTGACGTACGTATTACGTTTTCCAGAGCTACATTGAATAGTATACAGGAGAGTGGGTCTCCCTGACGTAGCCCGTTATTTGTTTTAAAAGGTTCAGAGAGTTCCCCCTGGATTCGTACTTTGCATTCAACTTTTTCAAGGGTTAGTTTGGTTAAACTTACCAACTGATTTGGTACTCCTAGGTCTATCATTGCTCTAAACAATTCTCTTCTATTTACAGAGTCGTAGGCTGCCTTGTAGTCTATAAATATGTGGTGCGTGTCTACACCGTATTCCAGTGTTTTCTCTAGAATTTGTCTTAGGGTTGAAATCTGATGAATTGTTGATTTACCACCTCTAAAACCAGCCTGGTATTGTCCTATTATTCGCTCTGCATATGGTGCCATACGATGGCATAGTATATTGGAGAATATTTTATACGCTGCATTTAGGAGCGTAATTCCTCGATGGTTAGAGCATTCAAAGATATATCCCTTTTTGTGTATGGTGCAAAGTATTCCAATATTCCAATCATTGGGAAGGGACTTCTGTATCCATATTTCTTTTATAAGCTACTGTAGCGCTATTATGATATCGTGGCCACCTTCTTTATATAATTCCGCTGGGAGATTATCTATTCCGGATGATTTGTTTTTGGCTAGTTTGTTTACAGCGTCTTTAACTTCCAGGATCGTTGGTGGATCCTCCTCCCTCTCGTCTGCTCCGCTTACCTCGCAGCTTTCGTCTTCCGGGTTTTCTTCTTCTTCCTCTATATTTAGTATCTGGTTAAAATATTCCGTCCGTTGGTTTAGTACGTCTGTTCTTGTTGTTAAGAGATCGCTATTTAAACTTCTACATTGATTTGTGTTTGCCTTAAATTCTTTTCTGTTGATGTTAACTTTCTTATAGAATGTTCTGAATTCTTTCTCTCTGTTGAGGTTTTCTATATATTGAAGTTCCTTTTTTAAGTAGTTTCGTTTCTTCATTCTGTGTATTTTCTTATCTTCTCTTCTCTTTGTCTGGTAATTCTCTATACTTGTTCTAGTTCGGTGGGTAAGCATTTTTGCATAGGCTTCATTTTTTTTGTGATGCGTCTTTGCATTCATCGTCAAACCAGTGATTTTTTCGGGTACAAGTTTCTGTTCCTATTTCATCTTGTGCTGCTGACTCAATATCTTCCCTTATCCTGTTCCAGAATGAGTCTATATCTCTCTGGTCTTCTTCGCCTAGACTTTGATTCCTTAACCTATTGGTAACATTTTCCCAGTACTGTTTTGCAACAGTTGCATCTCTCAGCTTCTGTACATTCCATTTCTTGTTTTATTTTTTTATTGTTTTATTCACTCCCTGTAAAAAAGCGATTTTGCTGTTTGCAACCCTTTTAGAGGGAGGTATTCAATTACTCCTTGTCTGTTTTAATATTTCGAAAATGGTAACAGCTTTTAAAGCTTTATCTAAAATATCCACCAAAGAGTCCGCTAAAACATAGTTTTAAATATTAAAGCAAACTTAGCGCATAATGACATTAAACATATTTTTCTGGGAGATATATTATCTAATTAATGTATTACATAAATTATTAAGTTGTAGTTGAATGTTTGACGTAAGAGTATAGAAGGTACTCCTCAAATATATGTGTCCTGACGTAATTTTTAAATATTGTTTTTATATACATAAATTTTAAACGGCAAATTATCACATAAATTTTATTAGCAAGTGCATATTCTTACACCCACTATAAATATTTAAAAAGTTGTTTAAATGCTAATTCTTAATAATCGTCCATAACTGTTTTATTTATCGTGACTATGAAAATTTCAGAATATAAATAGGTGCCCATATAAACACCAAACTTCTTGCACATACTGTAGAAGAAGTTATTCTTTGTCTTATCATTCTGTCGTTATTAAAAAATTTACTATTTCCATAAACATTGAGTGAATCATATAAAATTTTTTATTTCAAATCCTTAGTAAAAGGTATATATTAAAATACTCAAACGGGCTATATCACAAATACATTACAGAACGTTTTCGGTATGTAAATTCCATCATCAGTGTAACCTGAAACTATACAACGACTTTAATTAAAAAGAACGTAAAATTTAAAATGTTGACTAAGGTTATGCAAAATGTGGTTAATACTTACGAAGTATACATGCCATGAGCCACTAAAATATATGGGTGAAAACCCTTTAAATGTTATTAATTTATAGATATATTACATTATATGTTATTGTAAATTAGGATATTTCAGTAACTGTTGGAATTGGTAACCTGGCAACGTATGGCTGGCTCTACATCGGTTACATGGTCCTGAGACAAAGTGTCTTCGAGCACCTGTTGATAACAACTGATAAAAATGACAATATTGACATGTTAGGACGGATGTCGGAACAAAGCAGTCAGTGCAACTTACGGAAGTTTTCTAAAACTGACAGAAGCCAACATTATTTAAAATTGAATAAATTAAAATTATAAGAATATAACAGTATCAACCATCAATGTTGTAGTCTGTAATGTGAATTTGTCCTACACATTGAACATTGAAAAAATTTTGTTTTATAAATTAATTTAGATAGACTGGAGTACATAAAATTTTGTAGGTATCGATAGGCAACCAACTATATATGTGTCTAAATTTGTTTGTTTTTAACTGAGGATTTTAACAACAGGTCCTGTATGTTATGAAACATTTGAGACTTAGGAAATAGTAAAAAAGACATATGTAGGAAGATGGTTCTTTAAAATTTATTGTTGAGGAGTGATATAGTAAATAATATGTTTGAATGTGCTGTTGAGATGAAATTTGAATATGAAAAGAATGTTTTGTAATGTAATGTTCATGTATTGCTTAACTTACAACTTAAGCATGGAAGGCCCTCTATGTCAAAAACAACATTTGGTACCTGGTAAATATAATAGACTTTTTAAGTTATAAGTTCATGAACATAAATTACTGGTTCGGTGTGAAGAATAAAGATGGTAAGTTGTTTTGTGTGTTGACCAGTATGCAAGATAAACAGAAAATTGATGGCTGAAAGGTGGTTTGGTATTGTATGGTTCAAACATTGCTCTAGTTATAATTTAAAAAAAGATAAAAGCCCTACATGTTAAAAGGAACATTTGGTACCTGAGAAATATAAAAAGGATGAGTTATAAGTTTGAGTTTAAGGTAAGTAGATGAAGTTAATAGGCTTTTGGTGTGTATTGTAACGATATGTAAAAACTGCAAGAGTAGATGGGTTTTGGGTGGATCTGTTAAATTTACTAAAGTTATGTGATGTTTTAATATTATTGTGAAAGGAGAAAAGACTCTACAAGAGGCTAAAGTCTCCACAGATCCGGAACCAAAACCTGAGGGAAAGTGGATAATATTACGTTGCTTGTGCTAACGATTTGTGTGTTAACGTCCCTGTATATCTGTAGTCGTTGTTTAATTCATTTTCTTCTACTAATTAGTATCTTATCTTCTTCTTGCAGTACCGTCTCCTATCGGAGGTTGGCTACCATCACAGCAATCTTTACTTTGTTGGCTACAGCTCTGAACAACTGTATTGAACTGCACCCATACCACTCCCTTAAATTTCTCAACCTGGAAATCCTCCTACGTCCCACATTTCTCTTTCCCGAGATTTTTCCTTGGATTATGAGTCTAAGCAGAGAGTACTTCTCTCCTCTCATTATGTGTCCCAGATATTCCAGTTTTTTCGTTTGTATGGTTTTTATTACTTTGCATTCCTTCCCCATCTTCAGCAGAACATCTTGATTTGTTACTCTTTCTGTCCATGGTATTTTCCACATTCTCCTGTAACACCAGTCTCTTATAGAATTTTGTAAAAACTGCGAAGAACTTTAACTGCTACTATTAAAATATGACCAAAAGTTTCATAAAAAAACTTAAAGAAATAACAAATTCTGTTAGGAAAATAAACTTGTCAAAAATAACAAAAAAACAACAGCATTCTATTGGACCGAAAGGAACTATGTGACGTCTAGCAACACATACTAAATTTTTTTTGACAATCGTAACGTAAATGTTTATGAGAGAAACATAGAACTAACTGGACTACGGAATTTAGAGTGAAGTAGAATATGCAATCTCTAGTTTAAAAAACCATAAGGGAGTTAAACCTTATGTTGTAACAATTTATAAAGCTTACCACGTTGGGCAATCATACGACCTACGTATGCTGAAAGACCTTGATACGAGGATGAGAGTCCAAGCCACGTTAAACCAGCAAGTGACTGCAATTAGAGACGAATCGAACGAAGAGCAAACGATGAAACATATTACAGAAATAGTGCAAGATGTAAAGAATAAACACTTAAAGATAGATAAATTAATGAAGAAAAAATCATGTATGACAGATGAGATCCTGAAACTAATGGACGAGAGAGGAGAAGCCAAAAATTACCCAGACAAATATAAAAGCATAAATATATTAATAAGAACGAAAATCAGAGAAGCGAAAGAAAAAGAAGCAAGGAAAAGATGCGAAATGATTGAGACTCTGGAGTCAAAGTACAATAGTCACAATGTACATAGGAAAGTTAAGGAACTCACAGGGGGACTAAGACGAAGGCAGAAAGAAAATATAACTGATTCTGACGGAAAAATGATCTTGGACAGACAGAGTAAAATAAGAACGTGGAAAGGATATCTGGAAAAACTATTTGAACACCAAAGAGATAATACCTTTGAGCTAGAAGAAGAGGTGAATGATGGACCAAGAATTTTACAGCAGGAAGTTTACTCCGCAATAACTCAGTTAAAGGATGGCAAAGCGGCAGGCTCTGATAATATACAAGCAGAACTACTCAAACTAATGAACAACGAATCAATAGCAATAATCGCAAAGACATTCAACAACAACATCTGGAGAAATACCGACAGAATGGCTGAAATCAGAGTTTATTGCACTTAATTTTATTTAATTAATGGTTATTTTACAAAACTGACTTAATTCTGTTTTTGATAACTAAAACTAAACGTTTTGTATTTTTTAATCCGTGTGGATCATAAACTAAGTATTTCTCCTCTTATCTTTGATGAGATGATGATATGTATGAAATAATGCACAAAACGTTTTTAAAGAATCAACTTTCCATAAATGATGGCAGCGTTGACTTTTATCATTTTCTTATACTGTTTTCATTACACCTATTGCTAAAAGATTATAGCTATACGTATAAGACATTATAATAATTTCAGTATTTCTGTTTTTAACAAAGTGTCCAAAGATTTTGGTGCCTCCGAGAATGTGGTAAAAATTAATATTTTATCGAAGTATTATGTAAAATTCCAAATTTAATGCCGAGGTGTATTGAAAATTATTGTTATACGCCTCCATGTTTTTAATAATTTAATAATACTTAAAGTCATCAAATTGATTGTAAGTAGAATCTCAAGTTACATACAACGTACAATTTATCGAACATCAATTCATCTCTGATCATAAATAACAAATGAAATTTAAAGAAAATGTCATCAGCTTATAAATAAAATACCAGTGTAGTGGGTAAAAAACAATAGGAATTCCGTGAATGGTTTATGCTTCTTTCTTTTTCTTTCAGGAGATAATGTTAAAATATATTGGCAGGAAACAATTTTATTAAATAATCAGTATGAGATTTTGTAACCTCATAAATGTCACATGTTTGCCATTTTTCTTTAAAAAAATATTATAATCCAATTTCTTTTGATTTATTTATTCATTTATAAAAGTTTATGTTTTATTGTACCATTTTTATTCTAAAAATAGTTGGCGCTCAACTCTTCTATTAACTTAATATTGTATTTAATTTTTGACTTATTTCCATTCTATTCCCCGTATTCATACTCCATTTTGTTCTATGCTATAAAAATATATAAAATTCGTGATCTCCAATTGTTTTCAAATATTTTTCTGTACCTTTCGGTTTCGGCCCAAAATTCATTTATATATTTAAATCTCTAGTTGATAATTTTTTATATATCTATCTTTTTTTAATTTCCCATTTTTGACTTGTTTTTGTGCATAACCTACACAATACGTTCTAACGTATGGTCCTAAAGTTTTGGGAAAAATTTCAAAAGCATATAACTCTGACTACAATAATCTTATATTTTTATTAAATTATTCAACAATTTAACTTAACTATCCTTATTATAAATCAAAATTCAAATGACAGACAAGGGACCATTATTTTCGATTTACCTAATAATTCCCCTGACACGTTGCATCATCCTTTGGACGACCTCGGCGTCAATTTCTCTAATTTTTGTATATATGCGGCGTCTTAACTGTTCCTGATTTTGTGCTTCCCATCCGTTATTATAGACTTTCCGACTTAATATTGCCCAGAACTCTTCAATTGGACGAGCCTGAGGTAGGTTGGGGGGATTGTCTGCTTTCGGTACAAAGGTAATGTTGTTAGTTTCGTACCAGTCCCTTGTGATCCTCGCATAATGACATGAAGCACTCGCCTTAACGCGCGGCAACATCTCGGAATTCTCTCTAATTGATCCTCTGTGTATTTTGGAGCTTTCCTTCTTTTCCGGTAGATAATATTGTTACTCGATAGGGTCCTGTATACTGTAGTCTTTCCAACATGAAATCTTCTGGCCAGTTTTCGCTGTGAGACCACAATTTTGTTCTTAGCTGCTTCAATCAGTCTTGTCTCTCTTATATGGTTAAAGATCCGCGGTCGGCTACTTTTACGCAAGTTAACACATGGTATCCCTTCTTCACATTCTCTGATTGTGCGATAAATTGTCGATTTGCTTATGTTTTGATCTCGATAAATATTAACAATATCTCGTTTCGACATTCGCCCAACCATATTATAAACACCTCGACGAATATCAATTTTATAAGACATTTTGCAGAGCACAAACCAAAATATTCTCCTTTGTTTATTAAATGTCAATAACTGATGACATTTCAATTCCATGGCCTTCTTTGTTAAATGCATTTTGCTTCTCAATCAGACCAGGTGAAATTTTTCCCAAAACTTTAGGACCATACGTTATTTTCCAATGTATTAATCCTATATGCAGCTAGAATCTTTAATGTAATTTACCTAATTTGTTTAATAGGTATTCTATATTCATTAAATTTAGTCTTTGCCATTTGCTCTTTCCTATTTAATATTTTATAGAATTGTAATTACTTACCTATTAAAAAATGGCCTCAAACAAAGATAAAATAAGCTTTTCTCAGAATTTCTCTAAAAACACAAGAATAACTTTCGTCTTAGAGTAACTCAAATTATTACAAAAAAATTAATTTTTAAGCAAAAAAATATTTTTTTATAATTTGTTTAAAAATTGTTAAATAAATAAATAATAATAGGTTGCTATGGAAAAAATTTATTAAAGAAGTTTATATTAACCATAAATATTTATGTTTTATTAAATAACCCTAAATTATCATAAACAAATCTGCTATCAATGTGGAAAAATGCAGGTTTTCTAAATATGAAAAAATAATTTTCTTGTAGGAAATGCAAGAAATGTTAAAACGTTGTCCTAATTGTTTATAAGCCCAAATCGACATGCTTTTGCAAAATTATTTTGCAATATTTAAAGTTGTTTTTCTTCATTCTTTTTTAAATGACGTTAATAGAATAAATCTTCTTCTTTTAGAATTTGCCTTTGTAATTACTACTAAATTTCTTCTCAGAGCCTTCTTTCAGTGCGTCGCAGTTTTCGATTTCTTTCTAACGCAATAAGTTCGATGTGACATAAAAAGAGGTAGTTCCGTGATTAAACGCAAAAATATTGCAGCGTTACATAAATAAGCGGTCTATTGCTAACCTACTTTTGATTTGTCGATATTTAAAATGCGCGCTTTACAAAGCCAATCAATTACGCGAATTACGAACATTTGACGTAAAACTTCATCCATGTTAGCCATCCTTTCAAAGTGTAAAAGAGTGAAGTGATCGTTATCATTTAGGGCAGTATTTGACATTATTTCACAACGCTATGCATTATTTTGTTTTTTGGAATATTTATTTTTTCATTAAAATATTTTAGAAATGCCAAGATATACGGAAAGGGAGCAAGTACTAATACACAAATTAATTTACTATTTTCAATTAGAAAAGGAAGCTAGACAAACTTTATTACCAATTTCTGCTTTATTACTTATTTATTTCTTACCAATTTCGTAAAGTAAGTTTAAAATTATGCTGAAAATAAGATTGTTTTGCATACTGTTCAGCGTGTTGCTGAGGCTTTAGGAATTTCTTTGCCGACTATAAGACGATTGGCAATAATGAATGTATCCAAAATTATTCTGATTATTCCATCACAATGAGCGAATCAGTAGCCACTAGTCTTGAACCCAATCTTGAATCTAATCGATTATCTAATCAAATAGAATCGATGATTGAATCGAATCGATTCTGGAATCCAATCGAATCAAATCAAATCGAATCGATGATCAAAACCATTATCGAATCGCGTCAAATCAAATCGAATCGGTTATAGAATCGATTATCAAATTGAATCGGGAACCGAATTAAATGGATTATCGAATCAAATCGATCATCGAAAAGAATTGATTTTCGAATTGAATCGAATCGATTATCGAATCAAATCGAATCAAATCGAATCAAATCGAATTAAATCGAATCAAATCAAATCAAATCAAAGCAAATCGAATCAAATATTGAATATAATCAAATTGATTATCAAATCGAATCGATTATCTAATTTAATCGATTATAGAATCAAATCGAATCCATTATTAAATTGAATTGATTATCAAATAAAATAGAATCAATTTTATCGAATCGAATCGATTTTCTAATCGAATCGATTATCAAATCAAATCGATTATTAAATCAAATTAAATTAATTATCGAATTATATTGAATATACTAGATTATCGAATGGAATATCAAATCGAATCAAAGCAATTATCGCATCGAAACGGTTATTGAATCAAATGAAAATACAGTAAAATAGAATAAAATTAAATAAAATACAATCAAATTGAAACCAAACCATTATCGAATCGAATTGATTATCAAATCTAATCGATTATCGAATTGAATTGGAATTGAATCGAATCGATCATCGAATGAAATATCGAATCTAATCAAAATATCGAATCAAATCGAATCGAATCGACTATCGAATCTATTATTGAATGGAGTTTATTATCCAATCAAAAACAAATAAAATAAAATAGAATGGAATAAAATAAAATAAATTAAATAATAAATTAAATTAAAATAAATTAGACGATAAGAAAGCTATGCTTCCTCTCCTCGCTCACTTCCGGAGTGCCACATCCCGTTTTTTTGTGTCAGATGTATCATTAGTTAATATGTCGTGAAATAATTATATTAGTTACCTAATAAAAAGTTTTGAAAACAATCTTTTTTGTGTTCTTACAAAAAATGACGGCAAATTATTTAATTGTATAACTAGAAAACGCACTAACGATGCTTGTATTATACACGATTATAAAAAACAATAAATGGATCGTTTTGTTGTCATTTTTAAATGTTTACATCGTTATAAATTTAATAAACAATATTGTTTACTATTTAATCCACCTTGCAATAAAAATACTAGTTTAATGCTTTTTACCGGTGGCTAAATACGATCCTGGCATTTGTCAGATTCGTCAATAATTACATGAACTAATTCTCGAAACATCCAATACATTATATAACGTCATAATTATTGACGCACTGTAAGAAGGCTGTAAGAAGAACCATACTACATAATTTTCTGACTTAAATTTTTGATAAAATTTAATTTGGGATAAACAAATTAAATAACTTTTAAACTATTTGACCTATAGGTTTGAAATATTGGTCATATATCTATAAGACCTATATGGATCTATAAGACCCAACATTCCGTATAATATGAAGTTTATACGCTTATTTTTAAAAAAGTTATCAACAGTTATATAAAACCAAAATTTTTTACTTATTTTGAAACTTTCTAAGCAACAAGTAACATATTTTAAAGATTTTTATATGAGTTATAGGTTTCTTACTCTCAAATTTGTTTCAAATACTTCACTTTTTGCGGATAGATGAAAAAAGCGCAAATTTACCATTTTTTGACATTAATTTGTTAATAACTAATTAAGTCCAAAAAATCGACTGCAGAAACATATAGGTTTTTGTTATAGAGGTCCATACTACTGAAAACAACCCTCGTTTGCCTAGCCGGATCAGTGTCACGAAAAAAAAATTATTTCCCTGGGCTATATTGCTAATGTGGGTTGTTTTCCAAATGAGCTTATAATTAAAAGTCACCTCAAGATACTTAACCTTACTCCTTATCCTAATTTCATCTCCAGATAACTTATTTAATTCCAAATTTTTGTAGGTTATGCTATAAAAATAATTTTTGGGACCTGTTTAGTTTTTTTTTCAAATTTCTTCCATGCTACTAAAAATCAAATTACCTGTAGATACTAATATCAGTTTTAAATTTAAACTACCTCTTTCCCTCTTCATCTACACCAATGATATATTTTTTAATGATAAATTAATTTTTAAGACAATTTCGTAGATGAATGTGTAGGTCCTTGGAAATGATATATTCTAGAAAAATGAAACTTTAAAAAATATGAGACAAGATATGTGTAAGATATATTAATCATCTTTTTATCAGTGACTCGATCTTTTGTTTCTTCATTTAACGAACCTTATTATCTCAATTTATTTACATATTTTAATAATGTCCCTCTTATTGTAAAAAAAAATAAAATCATACACACATCAGTCATTTTGTAGTTCTTATGTCTTTATTTTATGACGAACAAAAATACAAACACTTGACATTTGATAAAATCATATACATAAATTATAAACATCAGATAGCTAGCCATAATATAGATTGAAAAAACTATAACAGAAGTTATACCAATTAAACGCGTAATCAGAAAAGGCTTTGTACTAAATTCTATGCTTTCCAAGACGTATATCTAAAACGCACTTGAAGGTGCAGAAGATGTCATAAAAGTTAAATAAAACATTGATGAACGAATTAAGATATGATGATAAATAACAAATTAATTAAATTGTAGGCAGTTAGAAGATTTGCAACTCTTTAACTGGTTATCAGCTAAAGGAGATCTGTTGAGCTTAAAAATCAATATCTCAAAATGAAGATATTAGTAAAAACCAGAATCCAACCAATTAGTAAATATAAATATATACGGCACATAAGCAACCACTCCCTAAATTTAAATATTTCTTATCAAGTACATATCAAGAGGAGAAGCCCAAATTACTCTTAAATCAAGACCCGTAATTCATTTTAGAGCTAAAGAAGACACTTCAAATGGTGAAGTAGGATTCATTATACATAGAAAGCACACACCAAATATAGTTGAAATTATCAGCATAAGCCCCAGGAATATATATCTCATCTTCAAACTAAATGCAAGATATAACCTTAAGGTAATCCAGACATATGTTCCAACGAATACCCACTCGAATGAAAAAATTGAAGAATTTTATGAGGACCTAGAAACAGTTACATACCACACCAGCATATTACACAATTTTTATGGGGTTTAAACAAGATCATGCAGAAGTAGTAATGGGTAAGTAAGGATATTTCGAAAGAAATGTACCAGGGAAAAAATGTGTCGGTGTCAAAAATGAAATAGATTATATCATAATAAACAGAAAAGAAATAATCAAAGACATCGAAGTACTGAACAAATTTTCAATAGAAAGCGACCACAGATTAATCGGAGCTAAGGTACTATTAAATGTCAAATTGGAAAAAAAAAGATGATCCTAAAAACAAGAAAAAAAGAAATGGATTTTCCCAGAAAAAGACTTGCAAGATGAAATAGAAGATGTAGATCAAGCAAATGATGACATAACTAAGGCTATAAAAGAAACGGAAAGGGAGTGCTGCCCGACCGTTCTGACCCATAAAGGAAAACTAAGCCAAAATACCAAAGAGCTAATAAGTAAAAGAAGACAGCCGACGGAAAAATACGGCTCCAACTACATAACAATCAAGAAATTAAATAAAGATATCTACCGGACAATCCGAAAAGACGTAAGAGAAAACAATATAAGAGAAATAGCTAAAATAATTTAAGAAAACAAAACAAAAATTAAAAGTTGAAGCGAAATACGAACAATATAGGCAACAAAAATATGTACAAAATAAAAAACCAAGATTGAAACATTACTACTAATAAAATCAAAATCCTTGAGGTTGTCGAATCCTTTTATCTTGAAATGTATGACAGCACCGACAAAAGGCAAGATCAGCCCATGCCCAATATCGCAAACCAGGGATTAGAATTAATGCCAAAAATAACTCTATACGAAATCGAAACGGCACTTTTAGAAATGAAAAAAAAAAAACAAATCCCTGGCGACGACGAAGTAGTGATCGAAGTGATCAAACTAGGTGGAAATAAAGTTATCCAGGCTTTGGCCAAGCTTTTCACCGAATGCATCTACCAAGGAAAAACTCTTTCCCAATGGAACAATGTAGTCATTATTTTATTACACAAGCAAGGAGACATAACAGCTCTAAAAAGCTATCATCCTACCAGTTTGCTTTCACACATATATAAACTTTTTACAAAAATTATCAAAAAAAGACTGGACACTAAATTCGACTTCTATCGGCCTAGAGAACAACCTGCATATAGATCGTTATACAGCACTAACGACCACCTACTAGTAATAAAGAACCTCATAGAGAAGTCTGCAGAATACATTACTGATATTTGTCGACTACGAGAAAGCATTCGATACCATAAGCCATCAGAAAATGTTAAAAGCATTGGCAAAATGTCGAGTAGACCATGGCTACACTAACATAATTAAATATATTTACCAAAATGCCACAGATAGCATAAGACTATCTGAACAAGAAACAAATAAATTCTGTATACACCGTACGGCAAGGAGACACCGTCTCTCCAAAGCTATTCACGACGCTTTTAGAACATACTTGTAAGAAGGCACATCTGAACGAGCATGGTATCAACATAAATGGAGAGAAGTTCAGTCATTTAAGATTTGCAAATGAAATCGTCCTTATAGCCGATCGTATGGATGATACAATAATAATTTTTGAAAAATTATATCATGCTTCCTTGGAGGTCGGACTAAAGATTAATATGAACAAGACGCAAATAATGACTAACCTGGTGCTAAATCAAAATATTGCTGTTGATGGAAGGGATATTGTGTAGACTACATCGTATAAGTACTTAGAACATGAAATTCGGTTGGGCAGAGATAACCAGTCATGTGAGCTTCCACGTTGCATATGATTACAGCGTTTGGTAAATTAAACTATGTCTTTAAATCGGATCTACCCATATGCCTCAAAAGGAAAATCTTTAACCAATGTATGTTACCTGTATCCACTTATGGGTTGGAAACATTAATACTCACAAAAAAGGTAGTGAATAAGATTTGCGTGAGTCAGAGGGCAATGGAGCGCCAGATGTTGGGTGTCTCTCTGAAGGACCGAATCCCAAACGAAAAAATATGTCGTAGAACAAAAACAACAAACGCCATCAAAAAAATCGCGTTGCTCAAATAGAAATGGACAGGACACAGGCCAGATTACCAGACAACCGATCGGACATAACGTATTTTAGAGTGTAGACGAAGACAAGAAGCAATACGGAGCAAAGGACGCCCACCAACTACATAGACTGACGACCTGAAGCGTGTTAGCAATCACTGGATGAAAGCCGCACAAGATAGAGACAAATGGAAAGAATTTATTAAAATCCTTTGTAAAAGGTATATATTTAAAAACCCAAACGGGCTGTGTTAGACAGAACGTTTTCGGAATACATCATTCCATCATCGGTGTCTAGGAGTACATGAATGTAGCCACTAAATATATGGGTAAAAACTGTATATGGGAAGCAACTCAGTTGCTTCCATAAAGTCCTCGTAGACACACCGTCTCAGGACTTGCAACTTCAACGTGAAGTCATATGTCGCCATGTTACCTAATCCAACGGTAACTTTAACATCATAAGTATTTATAAAATATAATGTCGAACAAATGTAACTAATTATTTGTTAACGGGTTTTTACCCATATATTTAGTGGCTACATTCATGTACTCCTAGACATCGATGATGGAATGATGTATTCCGAAAACGTTCTGTCTAACACAGCCCGTTTGGGTTTTTAAATATATACCTTTTACAAAGGATTTTAATAAATTTTTTAATATATGGTATACAGCCAAATACAGGAACGTAGATTCCTTGTGGATTTTAAATGGAAAGAGCTGAGGGAGACCTATGTCCAGCAATGAACGCATACAGGTTGATGATGATGATTTCAATAACTCAATATTAATTGTAGGACAGATTCATCAATAAAAGAGTTCTTGCTAAAAACAAGACCGAAGTAAAGTAAAGATAGGAAAAAGGAACATATTTTATAAAGAAAATAATTTTGAAAAATTAATTGTGAAATAAAAACAAAATAGGAATGAAAATAATGCACCAATAACGATGTGTATAAGGAAAAAAATAAACAAAACAATTAATATAAAATAACTTTAGTAGTTGAGATACCTAGAGCGAATTGATGAATCAAAATTAAATAGAAGGTTCAAGAATTCATTCATTCAGTTCAAATTGCATTTAAAGAGAGAAATAACTAAAAGCAGTAGGCCAAGACGAATGTGGTGGGGAGAGGTTATGCAAGCGGCCAGAAAGAGAAAAATAGAGCATTGGGAAAGTAAATATATCGACAGAGAAAAATGAAAATAAAATCACTCGATTATAAATTTGTATGATTTGAAAACTAAACCAAAAAAAGTGTTAGTAGTGTCAAAACAAACTAACGAAGTGGAAAAAATCCTGGGACAAATCAAATAAAATATTAAAAAGACATTGCAGGTTATCCTGAATGATAACAATATGCGATCCTTCAAACTTGGCTGCTTATTTTCCACTTAAAACCATGTCGCCTTACTTAGCCTTCAGACGTTGTTATCAAATCCTTTGTCACAGGATACAGCTAACAACAGACGGCGATTAATTTATATTACAAAGATTGTCAAACTGCATTTTAAGCTCAAATCACCAGACTTCTTACTACACACAGGGAATTAGGCGAAACTTTGCCGTTTTTTCCAAACTCTTCGAAAACGAACCTAATTTGTCCAGACACTGCATTGCTTTTTTACGGCTGCCAACATCGAACTCCCGATGAACAAATGCGAACTATTACAATGAAAGCGTCCGTTTCTACGGACGAAGTGACCTCATCCGCGAAGTAACCTCATCCTCAAAAATTGGTATAAGCATAAGCGGAAAGAGTTTTGTTTATTTCCTGCGTAAATATCTAGGCAGAACCAAGATAAAACGAAAGAGCAATTTGTTCAATATAAATAGGTACCACTCCAAAATGTTTAAATTATGAATCTTAGAGACGCAAAAAGGTTGAGAATCCTTTTCGGCGTTTTATGATATATATGATATACAGGGTGAAACGAAAATGCTACATCTCGAACAATTCAAAATGAAATTAGCATTGACAAGAGTTGAATTTGTCGCCATTTGTGCAGTAAAGTGATAAAATCAAAAAAACCAAAACAGTTTGACAGCTGTTTAAAGTTAGTGAAACTGGAATGTTACACGAGGCAACAACTTGTTTTTATTGTTTAACAATATTTTAAAAATAATGTAAGTTTTAATATCGAGAATTTCGTACAAAATATGGTCGGAATATTCATTTAACTTCGTCAACTGGGACGGGAGTAATTAAAAAACAAAAACTGTGAGAATATCAAAGAAGTGTGCGAAAGTGTTGGTAAAAGTCCAGAAACGTCAATTTGGCGTCTTGGACAAGAATTGCAAATTTGAAGAAGCTATTCCACATCTCCATGCTTACAAAGTTCAATTAATATAAGAACCGAAGCCTAATGTCCATGGATAGCAAAGAGAGTTCATTGAACGGATTATTGAAAAGTAAAATCATACTAAGCGATGAAGCATATTTTCACATTGGTAGCTTTGTTAGACTCAATTACTGCATGAGACATTTTTAAAAAAATTACGATCTAAAAAAAATAGTATTTTCATAGTGTGATTCAATATATTAATTTGTTCTTATATATATTAATACATATTAAGTGCACTCAGTATATATACATATATATATATATATATATATATATATATATATATATATATATATATATATGTATATATACTGAGTGCACTTAATATCTACATTAAACCCATTATAAACGACTCAATTTTCTTGAAGACTACGAAAAATAATATTTGTCTCAACCTGTACAGTAACTAATAATTATTAATGTGTTATATGACTTGCATAATAATTTTAGAACTATGTTTACGTAGCTATGATGCATATTTGGAACATCTGGTTTAATCAAATTAATAAACATACTTTTTATTTTCCCGACTATTACTCGAGCAACACTTTTCTTTCGATTAGAATTAAAAAATAAATAAATAAACAGAAACACTAGAAAAGAACTTAAAAAGAAGAAAATCAGCAGAAATTATAAAAACCCAAACTAATCTATATTATCGTGTAACAAAACTGTCCGTTGCCAATTTTATAAAAAAATACTTAATAGTATTGTTGTGAATTTATTAATTGTTATGTCTTTAATTTATAATGTCTTTACTAATTTATTATATTGTTCCTACTTTAATTTATTAAAAGGCACGATAATTTATATAAGTTTATTTATCACTACATATACAATAATTTATTAGTAGGCGAGCGTAACAATAATATCACGAGCGCGAATCTTCTTTATTAACTGCTTTCAAAATAAAAGTTCCCTCATATTTATACGAAAACAGCTGCTCTAGAACTGCATGGATGTTGACCTCAATTGACCTGGTTTCGTCTCGAATGGACAGGCCTATCTCCGGAAGATTCGAATGGAACCAGTTTTTTATTACTTGGGGTTTATGGTCGAAAGGTCTCGTATAATCTAAAACATATTAGAATCAGTCATCATATATTTTACAGTTATTTTTAGGCCAGGATATTTATCGTAACATTGCCCCCCTCTTAAAAGATGGTTCCTCCTGGAACCTTGTCGGGACTAGAACTGGAACGGTATGCTGGTATCGGCAACTGGACCCTCTTTTACAACTTCCAGTTGTATAAAAATGACAAGGGACGGTTTTCTCTCCGCACCAGTAACTATGCGGATTGCAACAGACTAACACCTGGACTTCGGTGTCTTTAAAGATCTCTTCCACCATATTTCGGATAACTCTCCAATCTAATTGGCGGCACTCCAACTTTGGCATGGCTAACTTTTGCACGTCGGACTCTAGTACGTGCTCTCTCAATTGAAGTAAGGCTTCCCATACATCTCGGTAGGTAGGTTGGTCACGGGCAGTGTCTTTTGTTACCAGGTAGAAAAGGTAACGTGATGCATCTTGGAGTTTCAAGGTTTTACCGGGAGCTGGCACCTGGCATTGCAGTTCTGCAACTCGACCAAACTTCCTTCGAAAGACGGATGCCAACCCTGGTGCGTCTTTGATACTGGCCGGGATGGTAAGGGCCAGCGAGTAGTCATCGGGGAGCGCGAGTAGATCTTGCTTTTCTTCAGTAGTAACACCATGTCTCGCTTTACCGGTACCTCCATAGGCACCCATGAATTCCTCAAACGTGAGGTCAGACACATCGTGGACTTGGTTTACTTCCACTTCTTCATCTACGTTGTGGTCACCTTCGAAAGACGCCAACCGGTTATGGTGTACTATCATCGGCTTTCCCCTCGGAATCTTGCTTATTCGGTAGATGACATCGTTGATCTTCTCCATAATGAGGTATGGACCTTCCCAAAACTGCTGCAATTTGGGAGAACAACCTTTTCGCTTCTTGGGATTATACAGCCATACTTTGTCGTTCTTCTTAAAGCAACCCTTTTCGGCTTGTGTATCGTACCGTTTCTTCATTCTGTCGCTAGCGATCTGAAGGTGGGAACGGACCAACTCATGTACATCGTCCATTCTTCTTCGTAATTCGATCACATAATCTTCACCTGCTACATCTTCTCCAGGTTTACATCCAAACTCGAGATCACAAGGTAGCCGCATTTCGCGTCCGAATAGGACTTTGGCTGGTGTCTGGCCTGTTGATTCGTTAACAGCAGATCTGTAGGCCATTGTGAAGAACGGAAGGTATTGGTCCCAGTCTCGCTGATGATCGGACACCATCTTTGTCAAATACTTGCCAACTGTCCTATTCATTCGTTCTACCATACCATCCGATTGCGGATGATACGCGGTAGTTCTTGTTTTCTTCATGCCTAGTCTATCACATATTCCTTGGAATAGATCACTTTCGAAGTTCCTGCCTTGGTCACTATGGATCTCCAAAGGCACTCCAAATCGGCTGATATATTCTTGGATCAACTTATCTGCAACGGTGGCGGCCTTCTGGTCTGGAAGTGCGTAAATCTCGACCCACTTAGTGAAGTAATCCATTACTACCAGCATGTACTTGCCTCCATTTTCACTTTCTGGAAATGGCCCAGCGATGTCCAAAGCTATTCTTTCAAACGGGCTTCCAACATTATATTGTCTCATAGGAGCTCTCCTTTTTCGGTAAGGCCCGTTACTCGTGGCACAAATAGTACATTTCTTACACCAGTCTTTTACATCGTCGGAACTGTTCATCCAATAAAACCGTTCCCGAATTCGCTGAAGGGTTTTCCTTACACCAAAATGCCCTCCCGATGGACTGTCGTGTAACTGACGAAGTACTTCGGCTATTCTGCTCTTTGGGATCACCAACTGTCTTCTCTTCTCTGAACCGTCATCATTTTCCAGGACTCGTTTGAGCAAGCCATCTTCGATGATAAATGAGTCCCACTGGGCCCAATACGTCTTAACTACTGAGCATAGGTTTGATATTTCCTGCCAAGGTGGTCGACGGTTTTCCTCTTTCCATTTTCGGATTTTCTGTATAACTGGATCTCTCTCTTGTTCTTTCCTTATCTTAGTAGGCGTCCAGTCGTCGTTGAGAATCGTCGTTCTTAGCACTGCTGCTTCCTTGGATTCCGTTTTGTTGCAGTGGGAACACTCTGCTGGGCATGGCCTTCTGGAAAGAGAATCAGCGTTTCTGTGGCTAACTCCGGCTCGGTGCTCAATCTTAAAATCGTATTCTTGGAGTCGTTCGATCCACCTGGCTATCTGACCCTCTGGATTCTTAAACTGCATCAACCACTTAAGGGCGGCATGGTCGGTTCGGATTAAAAACTTCCTTCCATAGAGGTATTGATAGAAGTGTTCTACTGATTTCACTACTGCCAGAAGTTCTCTTCTCGTGACGCAATAATTCCGCTCAGGTTTTGAAAGAACTTTACTAAAATATCCGAGGACTCGTTCCTGTCCTCCTTGAATCTGAGACAGCACTCCTCCAATTCCCACATTACTTGCATCCGTATCTAAGATGAACTCTCCTTCTGGCAGTGGATACCCTAAAATTGGTGCTGTTATTAAATGCTTTTTCAACGTTTCAAAGGCATTTTGGCAGTCTATATCCCAGCGGTATTCTCTTGCTTCCTCTGTAAGTCGCGTTAATGGCTTAGCGATATCTGCAAACTTCTTAATAAACCTCCGGTAGTAAGTACATAGTCCAAGAAAACTTCTCACTTGATGTTTGTCAGTTGGTTTTGGCCATTCCTTAATAGAATCGATTTTTCCCTTATCCACGGCCACTCCTTCTTTACTGACTATATGACCCAGATAATTGACTTTACCTTGAAATAGCTGGCACTTCTTGGGGTTTAGCATCAATTGGGCAGCTTTAAGTCGATTAAAAACGTTTTCTAAATTCCTCAAATGATCTTCGAATGTCTCCCCCAAGACGATTATGTCATCTAAATAAACCAGGCATGTTTTCCAAGATAACCCTCTCAACACATTTTCCATAAGCCTCTCAAATGTCGCAGGAGCATTACAAAGTTCAAATGGCATAACGTTGAATTGCCACAATCCAGATCCTGTGGTGAAGGCTGTCTTTTCTTTATCGACTGGGTCCATTTCTACCTGCCAGTATCCAGACTTCAAATCTAAAGTAGAAAACAATTTACTTCCAGCCAATGTGTCCAATGTGTCATCGATCCGAGGCAGAGGATAACTATCTTTCTTGGTAACGTTGTTCAGCAAACGGTAATCCACACAGAACCTCGTCGTTCCGTCTTTCTTCTTAACCAGGACCACCGGAGAGACCCATGGACTCGTAGAAGGTTCTATCACCCCGTCTTTCTTCATTTCCTGAACAATCGTTTCAGCTTCCTCTCTCTTCGCCTGTGGTAATCGTCGAGCTGTTTGACGAATTGGCTTAGCATTACCAGTATCAATTTTATGCTTAACAACGGTAGTTCTTCCCGTCTTTCCTCCTTTCGGTACGAAAATATCACGATACTGCCGAAGAAATTCCCTTAATTTCCTTTTCTCCATCTGATTTAGAGACTGTCCTGCAACTGCAACCATTTGGTCGAATTTGTCGTTGGAATTATCAGATGTTGTCGCCTGACGGATTATGGATGTCACAGGTACACAAGTTCCTACCTTTGTCTCTTTCTTGATGGTCACTGGGTAGTCGTTGACATTGATAAGTCTCACAGGAATTTCTTTAGCCGAAGTCACCAATTCCTTTCCAATTATGATTCCACGGCCAACCTCATCGTCGTGGTTCCAAGGCTCCATCATAACAGGTCTCCCTTCGTCCACAATTCCCTGTAGCCGCGCTACTATGATCGTTTCGCTTCTCGCAGGCACGACTGTATCTTCTTTAATGGCTGCTTGAGCAGTGTTGTCATTATGTGGATGGAGAAATACTTCCTCGTTGCCAACTTTGATTACCTTATTCTTAAAATCCAATTGGAATCCATGCATATTCATTACGTCCATTCCTAATATAACATCCTCTTCGATGTCAGCAACTATAACAGTATGGACAAACTTTTCTGCTCCAATTCCCAATTGTACCTGGATTTCTCCATGAATGTTGGCATTTTCACCTGTAGCGGTCCGAAGTCGCAACCTTGTTGGTAACAGTTTCTTTCGGCTGTTTATAACTGTCGGGCGTATAATGGTTCTGGTCGCTCCGGTATCCACCAACAACGTATGCTTTTTACCATTTATGTCTCCATCTACATATACACTATCTTCACGACATTTCAAAGAAGCTATTAGTATAAGAGGGTCTTTGGAAGAGTTCCGGGTCGAAGCTGCCCCTCTAAGGTTGACTCGTTCTGGTTTTCCTGATGGTGAGTTTCTTGATTTTATGGTCTTCTTTTTCTTGCATGTCATGCTTTTCATCAAATTAAAGAGCTGGTCAAGTTTATCTTCGTCTCCTTCCTCTTTTACAGTCCTAACTTTACTGTACCCGCCAGAGGCCTGCGTAGCTGACTCGTATTCGAGGGCGGCGGATAGGACATCAACCAGCGTCTTGTGACGAGCTAATCGCAGTGTTCTCTGCATTTCATGATCACGAAGACCATCAATAAACGTTTGAACGGCCAATTTTTCCATCATGTCTTCGGGAGCTGTTGGATAAGCATATCGTACTAATCTGGCAATATCTACCTCATATTCTTGAAGAGCCTCATCTTTCTTGTGTCTACGATTTTTAAGCTGCGACTGATATACATGCTCCAAATGTTCGTGGCCATATCGCATATTTAACCTCTTCTTCAGTTGTTCGAAATCATCGGTCTCCTCTACGGTTATGGTCTGAAGCACATCTAAGGCATCTCCTCGAAGAGCGATAGTCAGGTTTACAGCCTTTTCTTTTTCAGACCATCCATTTGCTCTTGCGGCTGATTCGAACTGTTTCATGTAGTTGTTCCATGACGATTTTCCATCGAAAGTTGGGACTTTAACATGAATAGAACCTCCACTTCCTTCAAATTTCGGCCGTGTCTCCAACTTACATTTCGTCTCGTCTTCTTTTATCTCCACTGTAATCGGATTGTTACCTCTCTCTGCTGTCCCTGTTTCCTCCATCTTCCTTTCCATTTCTTTCATCTTTTCTTCGAAGGCCAACATATCGGCAGCAACTTGATTTTTTAACGAAGATATTCTATCGTCGAGGGCAGACATCTCAGAAGTGACTTTAGAGATTTCCGAAGAGATGTTAGCAGAGACTTTGCTTTCCAGCGAAGAAATCTCGTTAGAAACTTTGTCTTCCAACGAAGCGATGTCGCCGGAAACTTTGGCTACATCACCAGAAACTTTGGCTACATCAGAAGAAACTTTCGAAATATCGTCAGAAACTTTGTTCTCTAATGATGCGATGTCGCCGGAAACTTTCGAAATCGACGAGAGGATAGCATCTTCAAATATATAGGTCTCTGGATCTAGTCCTTCTTCTAGTAAAGCGTTCTTTAGTCGTTGGACTAACTCAGCCTTTTTTCCGGTAGAAGCTAATTCTCTGTCTTCAAGATGTCTTCTTAAATTAGTCACTGTCAGCTCATAAATCGTAGCCATTTTCACAATTTATTTTATATTCACTTGTAATTTATTTCCGCAATTTATCTTAAGTATTCCACTGTTCTGACACCATTTGTTGTGAATTTATTAATTGTTATGTCTTTAATTTATAATGTCTTTACTAATTTATTATATTGTTCCTACTTTAATTTATTAAAAGGCACGATAATTTATATAAGTTTATTTATCACTACATATACAATAATTTATTAGTAGGCGAGCGTAACAATAATATCACGAGCGCGAATCTTCTTTATTAACTGCTTTCAAAATAAAAGTTCCCTCATATTTATACGAAAACAGCTGCTCTAGAACTGCATGGATGTTGACCTCAATTGACCTGGTTTCGTCTCGAATGGACAGGCCTAATTCCGGAAGATTCGAATGGAACCAGTTTTTTATTACTTGGGGTTTATGGTCGAAAGGTCTCGTATAATCTAAAACATATTAGAATCAGTCATCATATATTTTACAGTTATTTTTAGGCCAGGATATTTATCGTAACAGTATATTACTTTATGAGGCGGAGAAGCACGACTTTTCTTGACGTGAGGCGCGTAATAGAGGGCAAGTCAAGAAAAGTCGCTTCTTTGCCGAATAAAGTATACTATTTTTTCTTCAAACGTAGCAATTTTCAACCATAAATAGTACAATTCATACGCTATTTTTACTCGAAATTAACTGTGACAACTATCAAAGTCGTCTAGATGTTAGAAATTGAAATAATTAAGTCTTCGGTGGAATTTGCGTCTCCCTGGTTACAGTTGCTTGACAGTTGTTTGCAATTATTAAAGACAGCTTATTGTTGTTGCAACCGCAAGCGCAAATTTAGTGCGAAAATGGAAAACCTAAACGAAATAAGAAATAAGAACGATAATGCTCAAAAAATGTTAAACCCTCATGATTCGCCAACATCGGGAATGATTGCTGAAAGTTGTTCTCGACCATCAGTATCATCAACAATTACCAATGCGTATCAAGAGTCGGGAACATTTTTGCACGGTTTCAATTTTGAAAATGCCTCATTAACTAATTGTACTTAATTAATATTACTATAAATAAAAATTATGTTTAATTGTTGTTAATGACATTTGTATTGTTGCTTTGTGACATGTTTCATATTGTTGCCATGACAACATTTTTTCCTCCGCCGTAAAGAAATGGGGAAAAAAAAAACTGCTGCCAGCGGAGACATCAAACTTTGACAGGATCAAGTTAAATAAGTAATGTCATCATTATTTGACGTTGGAAGAAAAAATACTTTAAACACTAGAATTAACCCTTTCCAGCCGGATTTTTTTTTTCAAGATCGGTATGGAATTTAGAACTTTTTTTGTTTAAAATACAATTCTGCAAAAATAAAAGTGATTAAGATTAATTTTATCCTTGATATCCCGCATTTTGTCCGGGGCATATATGTCCCAGTCATACTTTTTTGGAACATATATGTGGGACTATAATAACCCATCAGACACCAAATTATTACTTTATTTTAGTAAAAAAAAATCAAAAATATAAATAAAATCTCATATTTTGTAAACAAAAGGACTAAACTTAGATCAATATTTATTTTAATGTAAATGAAAGGTGTAAAACATGTTTTGCACAAGGGCACATTGCATCTCTGACATAGTGGTTTGTTTTTCTTGTTTCTGAGAAGAACATCGTTGACATCTTTTACGGGTCTTTTCTTCGATAGGTAAATGATATTTCACGTTGTACATTCTTTTTGTTTCTTTGCTGAAGGACGTCCAAGTGAAGTCAAGGCTTTTCTTTTAACAGCCTCATAGCTTCTTCCCAATGAGTAAGTCCCTCTGCTACACTAATTAGAACAGGCAAAAATGGTGTTTTTTCTTTCTTATTTAGATCATTGTAGTACATGAGGATTTTTAACAGCCATCATCAGAAAGCGAAAAAATACTTTCTTCCATCATTTGGTAGACTTTCTATCAAAGTAATACAAGCCCAATATATGATCTGATAGGTCCGCACCCAAAAAAAAAGATCTGATAGGTTTACTCTCGTTGCAATAATTATTCCTATGGCTGGATAAGATAGAGTATCAATTAGTCTAATAGATGAGAAAAATCTACCAAAACACAATAATACACCAGTTCCCCTTATAATACTAACTAGTTTGGTCACTACTCGTTCTCCTAAGAATAAACTAGTATCATTTCCTGTTTTCTTTCTCTCGTAAATATTAAAATCGTATACATATCCTGTTGCAGAGTCGCTTCGTACTCGTATTTTTATTCCCCGTTTAATGGGTTTCATGTGTAGGAACTGTTTTAGGGAAGACCTTCCTTTAAATTTCGCCATTGACTCAATGCTTTGAAAAGCGGCTTTTTTTTAGTGGCAACCAATACAATTATAATTTCATGTTCATAGGAGGAATTCGTTTTTTCTTGGTGTGGTTTCCAAATTTCTCTAAACGTAAGTTCATACAATGTGCAATATGTCGAGTGAGGTTTCTGGAAAACACTTTTAGAAATATTTCTATTTCGGTCATAGTACGAGGAAGATAACAATCGACTATTTTTTCTGATGGAACCGAAAAATGTGGTACAATAGTTCCATCGTTATGAAACCAAATACCTGGTTGGTACATACCTTCGCCTTCTTTATCATTTTCATCACTACTGCTTTCTTTTTCACTTTCGTCACTTATCATCTGATTCTTTTCATGCATCTGTATGTACATGATTCTGTATCGCTGGCAAAAATGGCTGCTGCCTCCTCCTCTAGCTCCACAATTTTCCCTGGGTAATCATCAACAAAACTACATAAACACATTCCACAGATCAACATCACTGGAAAATACAGCGCGAAAACGGTTCGCAATGTTGCCGCTTACACAAATTATTCTTTTAAGATTGTTAATAAGTTCTTAAAAAGTCGGTTACAATAAAAATTGATGTAAAACGGTTCAGATTTAGTCCAACAGACTTGACAATTTCATGACTCTGATACATACGTCCCGACAGACTCGAAAGGGTTAAATAAGCTTTATCGTGAATTTTATCGTCAACTACATATATATGGAGTTTGAGATTTGACTATATTGTACAGTTTCCATCAGACTGGTTACTATCAATTCCATAAATGTCTCAATGTATTGTATAGTATGTTGGTCCTTTCACCACATTAATTGTTAACAGTTATTATCTAATTAAAATTATATATACCAACTCTCTTACTTAACTGAGGTTTCTTGTTTGCTTAATTGTTTTAATTTAATGAAAAATACAGTCAAGATTTGATTTTACGTACAAAGCGTCTATGTATCTGTTTATACGTATTTCGCTTTAATAAAGCTCATCAGAACAGCTATTCATAGGCGTTCTCAACGTGAAAAATAAATCTTTCCTGTCTTTAAGAAGCAACAATAAAATGGCTTCGAAACGGACGCAATAGCGACATCTGATATTAAATCCGTAAAATAGTTTCGAAACACAATTCAGACTTCTGCCTTAATCTGAGCCTTCTAAAAATTGCAAGGCATAGCAGACGTTGATAAAGATGTTAATTGAGACATGGGGAATCTAAAATTTGCATTCCACGACATGTCTCCTCAACTAAGCAGAAATCTTTAGCGAATTGGTTTCTTGTACTCATACAGAGTAGATCCGAATAAAATGAAAAAGACAGTCAAGATTTGATTTCACGTACAAAGAAATGAGAATGCCTTTCGTGAACGAAAGTTGAGAACGCCTATGAATATCTGTGCTGATGAGCTTTATTAAAGCGAAATACGTATAAACAGATACATAGACGCTTTGTACGTGAAATCAAATCTTGACTGTCTTTTTCATTTTATTCGGATCTACTCTGTATGAGTACAAGAAACCAATTCGCTAAAGATTTCTGCTTAGTTGAGGAGACATGTCGTGGAATGCAAATTTTAGATTTCCCATGTCTCTATTAACATCTTTATCAACGTCTGCTATGCCTTGCAATTTTTAGAAGGCTCAGATTAAGGCAGAAGTCTGAATTTTGTTTCGAAACTATTTTACGGATTTATGTTTTAATTTGATTTAAATCTTTATATTAGCTGTTTATACTGTTTTATGTCGTTCTTCTTTTAGCTTTTAGTTTTTGGTAAAAACAAAGACCTATGTACTGAGGCTTGATGATGAGACACAATATTGTAAGCCTCGAAACCGGTAGTCTACAAATTCTACTATATTAAAACCTAAGATTGTGAGGATTGACTACATCAATTTAATATATTTTTCTGCTAGTATATAAAATTTAGAAATTTTTAAGAAAACCTTGAATACTTTTTAATAACAGATATCCGATTAAATAGACAAAACAATATCAAGTTGTAATCCAGTAATTAACTTTTCTAGTAAATACGAATACTAGTTAAGATTACGAAACAATTATTTAAAAATAAACTAGATGACAAAATCAAAGAAATATAGGTGAATACAATGGAAATCGTCAATTGAGAAACTCTACAACATTAGATAAAATTAATTGCAAATTGCTGATTAAGGTTTAATCAATGTTTATTGTTTTAAAAATCGCCTTGCTCCAAAGGTTAGCAATAAATATTGTTTATATGATCTCCGTCTAGGCTCCAGGCAACTTCCTTTCTTCAATATCTTGAAATATCTAGATAATTTAAGTATGTTGATTAAAATATATCCAAACTCAAAACAATACTAGTTTAAGCTAGTTATAAGTCAAATCTCTTCATATTCTCTTGTATCTTGAACTTTTGCCTCTAAATATCTAAAAATATTAGATTACTCTAAACAAATCTTCAGAGAAGCACTGGGAGAAGTTTCGGAGGGTATCAAAGTAAACGGAGATGTAATCAATAATATTAGATATGCTGACGACACAGTTATTATCGCAAATGACTGCAATGAGCTTCAAAGACTCATGCAAAGCATACACACAGCAAGTCAAGAATATGGTTTAGAACTCAATACAACCAAAACTAAATGCATGCTCATCAGCAGAACACAACAACCTCCGATGCAATTGACATTAAACAACCGAAAAATAGAACAAGTGAAGACATACACATACCTTGGAACCACAGTCAACACAAAATGGGACCAGTCAACAGAAATAAGATCACGAATTGAAAAAGCTCGAAACGCGTTCAACAATATGAAAAAGTGGTTCACAAGCAAAATCTCAATGGAACTAAAATTAAGACTGGTCAAGTGTTATGTCTTCCCGGTCTTGTTTTATGGAGCAGAGGCATGGACCACAACGGAAGCCACCCTGAAGAAACTAGAATCCTTTGAGCTGTGAATATATCGCCGTATTCTCGGATATCCTGGACAGACAACATCACTAACGTGGAAGTAATGCAGAGAATAGGCAAAAGCAAAGAAATAATCTTCACCGTAAAGAAATGGAAGCTTGAGTACTTCGGACATGTCATGAGGCATACTAAGTACCGTCTGCTACAGTTAATAGTCCAAGGAAGAGTCGACAGTAGGAGGGGACCGGGAAGAAGACGACACTCATGGATGCATAACCTGCGACAATGGTTCGGACTAACATCGACCGAACTGTTCAGAGGTGCCGTAAACAAAGTCAAAATAGCCTTGTTAATAGCCAACGTCCGAAACGGATAGGGCAAAGAAAGAAGAAGAAGAATTAGATTACTGTATAGTGTTATTTTCTATATTTAATGTCAAACTTTTCTCTTTGCCTCTAATCTTTGATTTGCCTTTATTAGCTATTTTGAGGTTTTTTTTTAGAGTGTGATTCGATGGGTGTAGATTATTTTGTGTTTGTCTCTCGTTTTTCGCACATATTCAGATTGTTTGCGAATGCGGATAATAATATTTTTCGATTGTTTTTTTTACACCTAAATTTTATAATTTAAACTTACATACTTTTTAAAAATTGATAAACATTAATTTTGCAAAGCTTATTTTAAAGCCTATAATCATAGCTTTACAATGAGGTACTTTAAATCATTTTAAGTCAAACAAAAGCGAAGTTATAACTAGAAATAGATGTCAAATAAATTTGCAATATCTCAACTTCTAATGGATCGATTTTAATTTTTCAAAGTTTGTTTGATTTGTTTTTTTTTTAGAAACAAAACATGATTTGAAAAAGTTATATCTGTATTATCTTATTAGTTATAAGCATTGTTAATACATTGTTAGATATTGGAAACATGGGAAACTACTGTGGCGAGCTATATAAAAATAACGAGGTACCAGCAGAAAATCAGTGGTCCTCTGACTACCCTAGAGAAACTACTGTCTTACTCGCTAAAGTCAAAGATGCAATTAAATCGCTAAAGAGAAATAAATCCTCAGGCATTTATTCAATACCAGGTGAAATGCTACTATTACTAGGTACCAAAGGATTACATATCATCCATTTTTTCTGTGTCGCTGTTTGGAATTCTGGAAAATGGCCGTCTGATTGGTATACCTTAATTTATATCCCCTACACAAAAAAGAAGCTACTACCAGATGTGAAAAAGTAAAAAGTTCGTGTAACCTTCTGGCTAAGGTCTAACCAGATGTGAAAACTACCACACACTATCACTTATAACACATACTAGTAAAATCTTGTTTCATATCATCAAAAACAGATTAAAAACCTATCTACGTTACCAAATACTTTAGGAACAAGCGAGATTTGTAAAGGGTATACATAGAAACAAATCCTGAACCTGAGACAACTCATTGAAGTCTAGAGAATTTTAAGTACCTATGATTATATGCTTCGTTGACTACTAAAATGCATTTGATTATGTAGGCTTGAATAAATATGTGGTCCATTTTAATAGAAATGGGCACACCAATGCACCTGGTGACACTTATTAAAAATCTGCACAAGTCCAATATAGCAATAGTACAACTAGATTAGAAGTTCTCAAACCAATTCAAGACCGAGAGAGGTGTTAGACAAGGATGCGTGTTGTCACCTGACTTATTCAACATTTATGGTGAACATGTCATGAGGATGGCTTTAGATGGATGGGCCGGTGGAGTAACACTAGTTGGTAGGAAAATCTCCAATAAGATTTGCTGATGACACTACACTTATAGCAGCAAATAAGCAAGAAATGTTTAATCTCCTGCGAAGAGTTGAGTACTAAAGCAATAAAGTTGGTCTGAAAATCAATAAAGCTGAAACAAAAATAATGTTGTTCGACAGATTCCACTCTAGTCTACTGACTACAACATGTCATAGGAATACCATATAGTGGACAGTTTTGTCTTTCTCGGGTCTAGTATAACTAAGGATGGTAACTGTGAAGCAGAAGTTCGGAGACGTATTGGAATGGCAAAAAATGCAATAAGTCGCCTAACTAAAGTTTGTAAAGACAGATTTTATCTCTCAAAGTATCAAGATAAGACTGGTAAATGCCTTTGTATTCTCAATATTTCTATATGAGGCAGAGACTTGGTACTATTCGCGGACGCGCGCGCCGAAGAATCGATGCCTTTGAGATGTGGTGTTAAAGAAGAATGTTGCGCATACCTTGGACAGCTCATAGGACAAACGTTTCTATTTTAAACCAACTCGAAATTAAAAAAGGCTGTCCACAATATGTCTGCAACGTATTCTGCAATTTTTGGTCACGTGGTTCGCAGGGGTGACGATAGGTTGGAGAGATTAATTGTTTCTGGAAACGTTCCGTGGAGAAGATCAAGAAGAAAAGATCACCAACTAGATGGTCCGACCAAATTAAGAATTCAGCTGGAAACTCATTATGCGAAGTTCTCAAAGCAGCTGAAAAGAGAGACCAATGGAAATAAATTGTTAGGAATATTGGAAGAAATCACGATCACGACAAGAAATTGATTGTTAATACCAAATTACTGCTGAAAAATTCGGTAAAAAAGTATTCTCTAGTTTTTTCAGCTGGTTATCTCGCTAAGGTATGTCTTAAGCGATTTATTCCCGATACAATGTATTTCTCGTTTAAGATGTTATGATGCAATATTTTAACTTGCCTTCATTCAGAAATTAGTACTGCAATTTCTTTTGGATAATTTTTTCCTCCTATCCTAATAGAGGCATGCGGCTTGCTGAATATTTTGGAGAAAGATTTGGCTTGGTAAAAGATTTAACTTCTGCATCTAATTGATTTTAGTTGTCAAAGGAAACTAAAGAATAACTAAGTCTTCTAGTTAATTTCTGAAGTTCTACCGATCTATTCTTACCTGGACTATCCTAGGGAGTCTCTGTTAGATTATTTCGTCACTGAGAGTGAGGAGAATTAAGAAACGATCTGAGTTTATATCCCAAGTCTCCTAAATGCTCAAGAAATTAGAGGCAATGAAAGTTAATCAGTTCAGGGATTTTATTCTGAGCTGTTAGCTACTTGGTTAATATTCCAGTGAATAGCACAATTGTCACAGTTCAATTTTCTGTAGGCTTTTGTGAGCTGTCTGGCTTTAGTGGTCGATAATCTTGATCTTCATTTAGTATGCTTTGCATTGTAATCACCTTCAAGGTACTTCCTTGGGTATATAAAAATGTTATGTGCAAATATGACTATATTTTATGCTTTGACGGGCAACATAAAACTGAGACTACTAAGTTATAGGTCCTAGTTTTGATTTTTACAGCAGTGGCTTGTATTTCTTATTTTTGCCTTTATATCTCCTAATGTATAATATTCTGTTTTATAATTTTTGCTATTCCTTAAAGCCTCGACGCGAGCATATTTATCTATGTAAATAAAGTTCTCTTGTCACAGTGTTAGTCGTCATACTTCTCCGAAACGGTTGGACCGATTTTTATGAAATGTTATACGTATATTAGGTAGGTCTGATACTGCCCTACAAAAAAAATTTAAATGCTCCCTTTACTTTATAAGTCAAATCTTACTAATTAAGGGCTAATAAAAAAAAACAATAATTAAAAAATTTACTAGCTCTAGTTTTCTTGATACATAATAGGTATAATATGCTATTGTAGTAAATTAAAGTAAAAAATGATATTTTTTTATATATTAAATTAACATTGGAAATATGTGTTTTTATTTTTAACTAATACTTTTTAAGTTTAAAATTAATAAAAAATAAAAATAAATTAAATGGATTTGTTTGAAGCTCTTATAAAAATAAATCAATTGTTATCGCTATACGAGTACGAGACCTTTTTGCTTTCGTCTCTTATGTGAGTTCCAGAGCATTCCTGCACACAACCCAACAATAATCAGCTAGCATAGCTTCATTCCACCGCCCTTGATACCTTCGTTCCATTACAGAAATGTCTTGGTAGAACCTTTCATCATGTTCGTCACAGACAGCTTAACAGCTAGGAGGAAAAAAGTCCAGATGGGGAGAAAATATATCTTGAGAGACATGTTGCAGCCGAGTATGGTATTTTTCTAGAAGTACTACTACCAACTGAGTGTAGTTTTCTTCTCGTTTGTTGCCCAAAAATTCTTTAATCACACCCTTATGAGCTTTCTAGGCTTCCTTTTCTAAAACCCTTTAAAACTTTATCAAACGTGGGATCTTGGACCAATTGACGCATTTGTGGTCCAACAAAAATGTCTTCTTTAACCTTTGTATCACCTAACGAGGTGAATTTGTTTCGTAAGTACTTAAAAGCATCTGCTTTTCTATTCATACCTTTGACAATATTCTTCATCAAACCCAATTTTATATGTAAAAGTGGAAGAAGAACATCTTTTAAATCCACGAGAGGCTCAGCAACGACATTTTCTCGCTACTATTGAGATTTCTTGCAGGCCGTTTTGTTCTTATCCCACCTTCACAAAACACAGCAGTATTTAGTATAACCCAACTGCATTCCTATAAATGTAGCAACAACTTTTAAGTCCCCACAGATCTTCCACTTGTGCTTATAGTAATTTATTGCTTTCTCTTTCACGAGAAATGCATGGCCAATAGGAATAAAAGAAAAGCTGATTATTTTGTTGAGTATTATAGCTTTTAAACTCAACTTGTTGTAGTTGTAGTGTAATTATAAAGAAATCATTAATCCATTTATATTGAGACAAAAAACAAAATTGTTCTTCTTCTCAAAAAAAGTGATCAAATTTTGCTGACGCTTCCTGTACTCCGAGAAGCTTACATCACTTTGAAGAGGTTCCTTTGCTGTAGTCTTAACCCAAGAATTTCTGCCTTTTTCTATGACAAGTCTAAAACTCAAATGAGATCACTCAATTCTGCTTGGCTCAATCTGTATGGTTTTTCATCTAATTCTTCAAAATCAGGATCTTTCGATGTGAAAGGCTTGTTATATCCGTCTTCGCCTTCCATTTCATCTTTATCTACTACTACTGCTACCTTTTTTCGTGACGCTCGCCTTAGCATTTTACTGTGAAGAAAGACTAATACAATCCGATATAGAAGCTTCTCTACAATATTCATCATTGATATTGGTTTGTTTTAAATAATTCTCTGATACAATTTTTATAGATCAATACACCACATTCAACATTATTTGCTTGTATACGAAATTTAAATTTTTTTAAGGAAAACCTTGAAATTTTTTGATAACAGATATCCGATAAAATAGACAAAACACTCTCGAGTTGTGTTGTAATCCAGTAATTAACTTTTCTAGTAAATATTAGTCAATAGTACGAAACAATTATTTAAAAATAAACTAGATGACAAAAATCAAAGAGATATCGATGCATACAAAGAAAGTCGGCTGAGAAATTCTACAAAATTAGATAAAATTAATTGAAACTTGCTGATTAGGATTTAATAAACGTTTATTATTGTTTTAAAAGTCTCCGTGTTGCAAAGATTAGCAATCAGTATTTTTATATGATCTCCGTTTGGGCTCCAGTCGACTTCTCTTCTTCAATGTCTGGAAGTGCCTAGATAAATTTGCTAAGTGGATGTTAATAAAACTATGTCGAAACTAGAATTAATATCAAAATAATAAGAAGAAATATAATTAAACACAAAAGCAAAATATTCTGAAGAAAAATTACAAAACAAAAGAATAATTAAAAAATATAATAAATGTAACAGAGAATCTAACGAATAAAATAAATACAATACTCCAGTCGTCAGAGACGAAAATGCCACTGAATCTCTAAAAATTATACGAACAAGCTGAATTTTGCCGAGAATATTAATTTTGGGACCACAAAAAAGATGCAAAAAAGTTTACCACCTTTACCCCAGGGCTTCTTCCTAAAACCCTTCTCGTACGTGGGTAAAAACGCAAAAAAATCGATTTACCAAGAATCTGTACGGCGTAAAAAAAATGTTTTATGTAGCTGAGATAATTTTAAATAAAAATATTTATTAGCACTTTTTGTGTAGAATGAATCATTCTCTCAGAAACAACGCTTGGTGCGACCGTCGATTTTGAATGTGTTACGTGCGCGAAATTTAATGTTCAATAAAATTTTTTGATCCAAGTATCCTATCCACAAAAATCAAGATGTGTTTTAAAGGCAAAGAGTGCAGCTTTTGTATGCAGTTTTTTTTATTTTGCCGCGAATAAACTCAGTTTTTATAAAGGTGTTAAATAAATAAACGTGGCGCGATTTTTGCCATTTTTTAAGAGTCTTGTGAGATCAACACAATTGATCACTTTCATTAACTAGTCGTAGCAAAATTTCCATTTTTAGAGATTAATATTTAAAACCTATGACATGAAATTTCAATTTTGAGTTGTGGTAACAAATATGAGGCATTTAAAATATAAATAAAAAACGCAGCATTTAATGTTTTACATTTCAAACCTTCAAAGCCTCCAAGAAGACTGTTTTAGATGTAGTTTACAGCAGAATTGTGGTTCTTTTGAAAAACGTATTAGTTTTATTAAAAAAAAAAATTTAAACGTTTCAGAGTGTTTGTTATGTGAATGTTTAAAAATTGCAAAAATCGCGCCACGTTTATATATTTAATACCTCAATAAAATCTAAGTTTACTTGCTGCAAAATACAAAAACTTGCTTGTACTTTTTTGTACGTTTTTACTTATTTCCAATTCTATGACTATAACTACACTATTTTTATTGTAATGAAAATAAAATCAATTATAAATATTATAACGAATTTATTTCTAGGTGTAACCCCGCTAATAGAATAATCCAGAATTTTGCTACGCCTCTGAAGGACAAAATAGAACACCCCAGAATAAACACAATGCCCTAAAGACATGGTACAAAATAAATAAAAGTCGGAAGTAAATTCTAAAACTATCGTTTTATATCGATAACGTTTTATAAAGTTAGTAAAAAATTAAGTTTTACTTAATTGAAGTTAAATTTTAAGAGAAATGATATTTTAAAATGTTTTTTTGGTGACGATTTGTTGTAAAATGTTAAACAGTTATATTTTGATGAATTCAGTGATAAAAAGTTTTTCACCAAAGTGTATAAATGTTTTATAAATAAAAAATATTTCAAATACTTTCTACTATTTTTCCTATTTGGTTTGAATATAACCACTAACACGTTGCATAACTTGTTTGTTCCTAGGTGGTTCACAGCAAAACTATTTCAATGCAAAGCTTCGTTGTGAAACTCGTTCGTTTTAACTTTTCTTCTTCTTCAAGTGCCGTCTCCATCAATGGAGGTTAGCGGTTATGGTGGCAAACGTTTGTCTATCTTCAGCTGTTCTTAAGAGTTCCTCAAATCCAAGTCCTGTCCAGTTTCTGATATTACGTAACCAGGACAATTTTTTTCTTCCAATTCCTCGCTTTCCTTCTATTTTGCCTTTTATTATCAACTGAGGGATGTAGTATTTCTCGTTGCGCAACAAATGCCCTAAATAACTGGTTTTTCTTCTTTTGACTGTTCTCAATAGTTCTTTTTCTAAATTGAGTCTCGCTAGTACTTCTTCATTTGTTTTTCGTGCTGTCCAAGGAATTTTTAAAATTCTACGGTACACCCACATTTCAAACGCCTCGATTCTATTCAGGCTCTTTATTTTTAAAGTCCATGTTTCGACTCCGTAGAGAAGAACAGACCAGATAAAACATTTTACAAGTTTTAATCTCAATTTAATATTTATATGTGTATCGCAGAATAGAACGCGCATCTTAAAGAAACTATCCCTAGCTTGAGCAATTCTCGCTTTAATTTCTTGTTCTGGGTCCAGCTTGCAATTAATCCAACAGCCAAGGTATTTGTATTGGTTTACCTGTTCTAAAATATTCCCATTTATTTTTATAGGTAAGGGGATATTCTGTTTTCTTTGGATCACCATTACTTTTGTTTTTTTTTCGTTGATCTTCATTCCAAACTCTCGACAAGCATCCTTAAGGTGGTCTATAACCCTCTGTAAGTTTGTGTCTGTATCAGCCAGTAGGACAGTGTCATCTGCATATCTTATGCTAGATATTGGTTCTCCATTAATTTTTATTCCTGTGGAAAGGTTTTCCAAGGCTTGCTTGAATAGTAGTTCCGAGTAAAGATTGAACAGCATAGGGGATAGTATGCATCCTTGTCTTACTCCTTTATTTATACTAATATTTCTTCTTTTAACTTTTAATCTATTATTTTTCTATAAAATTTTGCTTCTGATTTTTTAGTTCTGAGTTTCTTTATCGAGACAAGGATAATATTTCACAAGCAGAAGAATTCATTTTACTTAAGGTACTTTTTAGATTTCCTAAAAAACTAGTTAAACATATATATATATATATATATATATATATATATATATATATATATATATATATATATATATATATATATTATAGAATATTAGGCGGTTTTAGAAGAACAGGATTCAATACAAGCGATCATCTGCTTACGATAAAAATATTAATTGAAAAGGCCAACGAATATCAAATCCCAATGTAGGTATATGGCACTTGTAGACTTTCAGAAAGCATTCGATAAGGTGGAACATTGGGCAGTAAAGAAGTCTTTACAAAATAGGAGAATAGACTATAGATATATGGACTTAATTTCCAAAATAGTTGAACAAACGGAGACCATTAAGATACGGCGAGGAGTCAGAGAGGGTGACACTATATCACCCAAACTATTCAATCAAGCTTTGGAAGACGTTATGAGGAAATTACAATGAGAAAAACGGGGTATTAACATAAATGGCCAATACTTGAATCACTTGAGATATGCAGACGACATTGTATTAATAACAGATAAAAGGAAAGAATTACAAAATATGATGGATGAATTAAATAGCGAATCAATAAAAATAGATCTACAAATGAATTATAATAAAACGAAAATTATGACCAACCAACCAGAAGAATTAATAACTACAATTGCACAAACAACTATAGAACAAGTAAAAGAATATGTATATTTGGGACAACTAGTTAAATTAAATAAAGAAAATCAGACCGGAGAAATAAAGAGAAGGATACGGTTGGCTTGGGTATCCTTCGGAAAACTTTCTTATATACTAAAAAAATAGTAAATACCCCCAATATTTAAAAACAAGAGTCTTCAACCAATGTATACTTCCTGTTCTCACCTACGGTTCTCAAACTTGGACGTTTACAAAGGAAAACCTAGAAAAAATAGTAAAGACCCAAAGAGCTATAGAAAGGCAAATGCTGAACATCAGGCTATCAGACAAGAAAATAAATACTTGGATCTGCAACAAAACAAAAGTGACCGATGTATTAAAGCAGATAGCAAAACTTAAGTGGAAGTTCACTGGACATACCATAAGACAGAAAGACGACAGATGGAATAAGATTTTTATACACTGGAGACCATATAGTTACAAACATAAAAGAGGAAGGCCACAAATGAGATGGTCAAATTACTTGAAGAAACACGCAGGACCGAAGTGGATACAAACTGCCTACAATAGAGAGACGTGAAAGAAGGAAGAGGAGGCCTATGTCTAAAATTGGACATATACATATACATATATATATATATATATACCTATATATATATATATATATATATATATATATACATATATATATATATATATACATATATATATATATATATATATATATATATATATATATATATATATATATGTATATATATATATATAAGAAAAAAGAAGTACTTGTGACTCGTTTGGAAAAAATATATAAATGTTTTGGATGGTTTGGAGTCAATAAAAGGGGCTATTGGTTAACATTATCTCGAGCTTTCAATTGTGTTTACAATTATTATTATCAAGAGCTGCTAAAAAAGACAAAATATCTTACAAAAATATTATAAATAGAAGCATTAGATAAGGACATTTGTGTATTAATTCTTTTTGAGATATATTAGTAGCAATTTTATTAACCAAACTAATTTTATTTGGTGAGTTAACAAAAAAAATTTTTTCTTTCTAGTTCAACTTTGTAAGATATTTTGTCTTTTTTAGCAGCTCTTGATAATAATTGTAAACACAATTGAAAGCTCGAGATAATAAATAGTTAACCAATAGTTCCTTTCCTCCAACCCATCCAAAACATTTAATATGTATATATATATATATATATATATATATATATATATATATATACATACGTACGAGTATATTGTCTATATTGTCTAATTTGTTACTTTTTAGTAGCTTTTTCAGGTACACCATTCATCTCGAACGTAGCCACCCTAAAGAGTAAATTTAATTCTCATTTTTCTGATGGTGACGGTAGCATTCCAAGTTCATTATTTTAACGCCCTCCCCTAAGATGAAAAAGATAAAAATCCTTCCAGATCGATCAGTTCCAGATAATCAGCGACTAAATTCTAAAAACTCAATTAGATTATCCGATAAAATTTTAATTTGTAAGCTTTGTAAAAGATTCCGAAATTTGGGCATGCGCGCTAAGCGGAAGCACACAGGTAAGGGTAGGTGTGTATACGAGTGAGTAAAAGAGTGGGGCTATGATTCGTTTGGATCCACGGCCGCCTAGCATTGTGTTATCACCGTTAACGCTGGAACGTATACGTACGTCGTAGGTTTGTATTACGCTCTATCTGTTTCTCTCGAGCTTTTCCAAGTCCAAGTGACCGAGTGCTGCTTTTAAATGAAGTTGCGTCTTTTGGTGAGTTTTTCGTATTGTAAAAGAGCGCGCTCTCGTGCCGCTTTTCGACGGGTAGTTTAAAAGTGTGAGGCGCCAGTTACTACAGGACGTGCTTTTCTGTGTTTTTTTATTTGGTTTGGCAGTTTTCTAGGATGTGTTTGAGTGATGCTACTACTGGCACCACTCGTCCTTGATCTACTGGATGCAACCATATGTGTAAGTGAGTATTTTTTCTATATTTCCAAAATACCCTAAACAATTCTTTCAGAATTTACAAAATCTCTTTAAAATATACTGATTTTTGACATGATTATTACTAAAAGTTAAGTCAACACAAATATTAAGTAAAAACAAAAAAAAATACAATAGAAAATCAGAAAAATCTCTTAATTATTGCACCGTATAGCTAATTAAATTTATTTTAATGGTTTAACTTATCAATAAAAGTGTACTTGAAGCTGTAGTTATTCAACTACAATAAACAAAACAAGATTATACAAAAACGTTCGACAGGATTTTTCGCATTTCTTCATATTAAAAAATTGTCTGGTAATCGTTGTTATCGATTTTTCAATTTAAAGTTGAACCGGCTATTTCTAACAAATGCTGATAAACACAATAAACTTATAAATTATATAACCATATTTTACTGCAATACGTTGAAAAAGTATAATTTGTTCAGCTAATATAAACACCGCTATATTATTTTCCAAATTGTTATTTACAGAGTAGGAAGATTATTTTAAAATACGAATTAAATGTTTTTGATAATAAATCATGTATTGAATGATAAGTGTAAAACACGGACAATTTGCTGCAATCAAAACTAAACAAATAAAATATTATAACATTGTATCTGGGACATTTAAAATCTGGGTCAAAATGTAAACAAAATATCAAATGATGTTATTCCACAGACAGAAATCAATATAATCGAAATTTTGATAAATGTTCGTGCCGTACTTTGCGCATGTTCTTTATTTTTTTTTCATACTTATTTATTAACTTATTTCAAGTCATAATTTTCGTCAGCCATTTTGATTTTCTTCATATCGGTTATTTTATCAGGAATGCCTAGTAGCTTCCGTATTATTTGTCATTTGTTTCGTTGTCGTAAATTTGTTCTGTAAGTTTTCTTTTTTAAATATTTTACAGCAGTTAATAATATCTAAGTGAAGAATATATTATTATTTTTTGGTCAATTCTGATCAGCTCCTTTCTTCAAATTTTTAAAATTTAATTAAGTTTATTATAGGTTTTTAATGTATTTAGTGTCTTATTCTTAATATCTTCTTTACAATTTTTACGTTGTTTTAATTTTACCATGTCTTTAAAAATATTTATTGGCTTGCATTTATCTAAGTAGATGACAAGGATGAGAATTTCTGTACCGAAGTTGGGTAATAAAATTCAATTTTAAAAAAACTTTATTGGCATTTGTTCAATTCATAATGCTTTATTTAGTTTTTTCTACATTTTTTATTTTTATGTCATTTTTAAATCTATGAGTTATATTTAAGAAAGATGGAAGTGACAATAAAGATATAAGTACTTCAAAAAATAGGCAGGGGTAGAGTTATCACAAGTTAGATAAATTCTTTATGGAAAGATGGAAACTAGTAAAAAGTTCCGTTACATATGGCTCAGAAGTCTGGACAATAAAGTAAGAGCATGCAAAATCGAATGTTTGTAGTAGTAAACAATTTTTGGTAAATATGTTGCAGACTCACAGGACTTGACCATGTAAATACGAACAGAATTACAGAAAGAATAAACGTAGAAATAACATTAACAGATACCATAGGGAAAAAAACAACTTTCTTGGTACGTCCACATGAGACGAATGAAGTGTGAGAGGTTACCACTTAGAACTTGGAGATAAACCCAAAATCTTCTTCTCATGGTGTCTATTCGTTACGGATGTTGGACACTAACATGGCTATTATGACTTTGTTGACTGCTGCCCTGAAAAGTCCGGTAGTGGTTAAGTTAAACCATTTTCGCAGGTTATGCAGCCAGGACATTCTTCTTCTTCGAACCCCAAATAGAAGAAGGAAAAAAGTAGCACCAGAGAAGTCTTTGGAAAAAGGAATTATTATAGCCATGAATAGAAGAGAGCGAAGTAGATTCATAGGCAAACAAAAATCAATGGCGTTTAAATTAAAACAAACAGATACAAACTGTAAAGTCTCTAAATGACTACTCTATTTTTCTTTCAATTATTAATCTTATTTTTGTGTACTCGGCAGCGGTAATTTGTTTTGCAGCAAGAGGTTGGTCATTCTTTCATAACCCACTATTCGTGATGTTATAAGGACTGCTATAGCATTGTATAGAGTGTGTATGTCTTCGTTTGTTTTTCTTTTCCACATCATTTTTGAACTTCTCTGTTAATTGGTTGAAACATTTTTCATCCCCTTGTTTTTAAGAACTCTATTACAGGACTCAATAACAGAGTACGTAAGTACTCAGTTTTAACATTTAAATCTTACTGTAGTGAAGTCCAGAGAAGTAATCACTCTCTAGCAGATTCTTATTTTTTTTGTTTCTTTTTGACGGGCATATACTAGTTATCTCCGCGGTCATATTTTAATACCCTACAGCAAAGGGTCACAGGTGAATTCACTCCGGCTATATACATATTTTTTAGAAAAGATAGTTAAAAAATGACTTTAGTAGGTACACAATGAATAATAATCAATAGCCAGGGTTAGCGTAAATAGAAAAAGTTGTCTTCATTAAGGAGGTACTTTGGTACCTTTTTTTAATGAAATTTTTAATAAATATTTCTCAAACTATGTAGTTACCTAAAAACAAAACTACTTCTAAGTTAAAATTTTATTACGATGTTATTACTAAAGTATTACGATGTTAGAGCTCATATTCCCTTGTTCAATATTTGATTGAACATATTGGTAATTAGTACTTATTGTACCTGAAATTTTATGGTAAGAAATAATGGTGGTCCATATCCCAATAATATATTATTACCTTAGTTATGGTTTGAATGTCTTAAGTCCATCATGACATTTGAAATAAGTCAAATGTTAATCGAAAAGGGCAAGTCCATGATAGTTATTGACAATTACAAGTACAAATTTCATAAAATTCTTGCTAATAATATGAAATTTTGGCCGTGTGTAGAAAGAAGTTGCTAAGAATTTGTTAAAACTCTAAATATTTGTAGTTGAATGTAGTGTATCAAAATCATTGTTAAACCTGCAAAATTAAGTAGCGATGTTAAGCAAAAGGCAATGGACTGTTTGAGTGAAAAACCATTGAAGGTGATGTACAGTGAAATTGAACGAACTGGCACTAAAACTCTTATTGTAGAAGATGCACATTGGATTAGAAAAAATATTTATAATGGCAAAAAACAAGTTACTCCCAAAATTCCGAAGTGCCTACAGAAAGTACATGACTCATTGAACTCGGTGGAAGTGAGACCTAATTAAAAAAACAATTTTTATCAAAAAATGATTCGGTACAAAAATTTGCTGCTTTTTCTTGTGTATCCAACTTAACATTTTAAAAGTAAATTAGAAGCAATCTATTTTTTACTTAGCTATTTACAGTTCACGGACTACAAAATAGACACTATGTGCCGTTAGCGTTCCTTTTGCTTTTAAATAAGTTAACTAATTCATATGTGACTATCTTAAATTGTTTAAAGACGGAGTGTCGAAAATAAAAGGATGTAGATTTTATCTTGGACAATCATTTTGGAGAAAAATTTAAGAAGTTGCACTGGCTACTGAGTATTCAAAGGAGAATGACGTCTAGCAATACCTTAGATATATGTTTGGTCTACCTTTTCTAAATTCATTAGACGTAGGTGAGTGTGTTGCTTTAGGCTTTAGTGAGATATTACCAGCAGAACACCAAGCCGTACAACAATTTGCTGGACCACTATATTTCGGAAGAGGCAGCTCTCCTAAGATGTGGAATGGATAATAGTTTATCACTTGCGCATACAACCAATGCCTATGAAAATTTTCATAGTTGCAAGTTCTTAAAGATATTCAATTTGACACTTATATAAAAAGACGAAGTTCAGAGAAACCAAATAAAGTGTACCGAAAAGTAATTCAAGAGCGTCAAAAAAGTGTTAAATGCAATTAAACCAAAATAAAATTTGCATTTAGATTTATAGCAAAATAAATGCCTTGTTTAAATTTATATTTGTTTAATTTCGTAAAGCTAGAGGATATCCCGAATGTTTTTACACGTCTTTGTCTCACATATTTTCGCATTTGTACAAATTATTTCAGTAATTTAAAAGACAGAATAAATATCAAAATAACAAAATTCCTAAACAAGATCAAAATTTCTAATAAAATTTTTAAATCAATCACTAACATTTTTAAAATAGAAACAAAAGTGAAGCGAATATAATTTAAATAATCTAATTCCACTGCCTCGTATACAAATATGTAACAACCAATATTTTATATAATTTATATAAAATACAGAAGTCACAGTACAAATTTTGCCGATAATAATTTTCCTAGAACTTAGTAAATACTTAACCATGGAAGCGAACTAGTATATGGTCTTTGGATCAAACTAGTATATTATAATTAACAGGGTTTTTGACCTCGGGAGTGAACTAGTGTGCTCTGTTTTTGACATACCATTTTTACTGTTCTATATTTTTTATTTTCTTTGAGACTGTAAACTATTTTTCTTTTTCCTCTAAACTCTAAACATTTCGTATCCATATATTTTACTCTGAAGCTAGTTTCCGTGGCATATTAATGCAATTTATTATTTATTTTTTTTTAAATAAGCCACAATTTTTACTTTAAATTTTTTTTTACTTTTTTAATTTTGACATTTCGACTTTCGATGTGGTTTCGTGTTTTATTCTTTTTAATGTTAGCTAAAATAGTAATAGTTTTATATTAACAAATCAAAATATTTGCAACAAAATATTTAGTATGTTTTAAATCAATGTGAATCCTTAGTAATTACATACAAATCTCACAACATGGGCAAAATTTTGATTAGTCGTAGCAAACTAATTATGAATTTTAATAGATTCTTATTGCGAATAGGTTTTATTTATACTTAAGGGACAATAATTATTTCTTCTCTGCATATTTTATGAATTAATTCCTATGTCAATTGTTTGAAAAATGTTTCGTCCCCATGTTTACAAGAAATCTTTTTCATGACTCAGCAAGTATTTTTCTAAGTGTTCTATTTACTCAGATTTAACATTTAACTGATCTTAATATTGTTTTTTACAGCATTTTGGACATTGCTAACCTTTCTCTGTTCTATCTTTTCCGTTTTCTTTGTGATTGTAAACTGTATTTTTTTACAATTTCAAATCAGTAATCACTGTTTTCATTTATATTTTCTTCGAAGCAAATTAAATGCATTTTGTATCTTTACATTTTGCCTATTAGTTTTTTCTAACCTAATTTCTTCTGATTCCTCTTCTTCTTTAGTCAAATTTTGTCTAATTAAGATATTTGGTATGTTTCTTCGCAGCATGGTTTTCTGTGATGCATATTGTCAGCTATCAACTGTTAAAAATCTTCCTAATGATCAATATCTGCATATATTTATGTCGTCCATTCCACATGTGTTGATTTCTTGCTTTTTTATCTATGTTCTAATTTTTAACCCGCTATTCTTAAACTCTTCAACTCAGTCAATCTTAATATGCTTTTGGTTTCAATATAATCATATCATCATCTAGCCTACATTTATCACGTCCACTGCTGGACATAGGTCTCCCTTAAACTTCTCCATTCTTCATAAACGACGTTGCGCTCTTTGTTGCCAATTTGTGGTGGTACGCCTGATGTCGTCAGCTCAATGTGTAGGTTTTCTTCCTCTACTACGTCAGTCTGCTCTTGGCCTTTAGGCCAAGACGCTTTTGGTTTAATTCATATCAAACACGGATGTTGCAATTTAAAAATTATTTATTTTGCATCTAATAACTAATTTTAAGTAGTATATTAAAGATCCTAGTTTTATTTCAAGTTCGTCTTAGTTAAATTATTTCCATTTAATTTCTTTTTTTTGCCGTTTCTCATTTTATTTCTAATGGTACACGAATGGTGCTTTACACGAATGAATAAAAATATTTGCAACAAAATACTTACTTACTTTTGAATTAATGTGAATTCTTAGTAATTGAATTAAATTCTCAGACACGGGCGAAATATTGGTCAATGTGGGAAAACTAACTATGAATTTTTATTAGAACTTTCGATTTATTAATTTTATATATTAATTTTTTGCCTATTACTATTGTTTCTAATAATTAGACTAAAATACTAGTCCATACTCTGTGGCTGTTCACGTAGGAAAAATGTTTCTGATTTGTTTTCTTTATGGATTCCTATTCAAAAATGTCCTATAAACAAATCTGAAGGATGCTGGGCGACATTTTTGGGCAGAAATTGTTTAAACCATTTTTCTAAACAAATTCCAAAAACCATCAATTTTTTTTTCCGAAAAGCAATTTTTTAGTTTTATGTGTCATTTTAAACCAAAAAAGTTTGGTGTCTTTTTCTCCAGAGTTGGCAGTTTTCGAGTTATAAGCGATTTAAAATTTGAAAAATGTCCTGTCTCTAGTTAGTAGCTGGAATACTATACTATAAAATATATGCCTGATCCTCGTTAATGTTCAAACTATGAAAATTTGAATGTTAAAACACAAATGCTGATTTTGACTGTAGTATAAAATTATTGTTAAAATGATTTGTTTAAATATTTCTAGTCTATTTTACTATTCTTTTTAATACAATATGAAACTAAGAATATCTATACTAACTTATCAAGGGTCAAGGTTTTTATAAATAGGCTAATAACTTTACCCTTATTTTACAAGATAGATCGTAAGTATTTTTAAAATACCTAAAAAAGTAGGTTAACATAAAACAACACATTAAGTCCAAATATTTCCGTTTAATATTAAATATATTTTATCGCCAACCGTCATTAAAGTCATTCATTATTGTACTCATTTGTAGCAGTAAAGTAACACATTGGACTGAAAGAAAAAGCATTTTTTAATTATTTTGTGATTTTTAGTATTTTTTTATTAATAATAATAATTTTTAACATATAGCAACTCTGATGCGCGATTGGGGCACAACTATTAGCCAAATACTCTTCATGTTGGAGTCCTGAGTAAAAGAACTCAAACATGGTACCTTATCCGATTAAAATTCAGGCTAGTGTAGTCGCTTTATTCCTGTTATTTTCATGTGACTTATCCGCGAGTCTAAAATGGCTTACTTGGGCCTATGCTCTGGGCTAGGCCCAGTTTAGAGACTTGGTGCTAAATGGGTTTTGTCCTACCTGCCCGGGTTTTTTTGCTCTTTTTTAATATATTTTTTTGTGGCTTTCGCCGGTTTTTATTAGTCATTTTGTAATTTTTTTGGTGGCCGAAGCTGTTTTTTGTGTTTTTTGTAATTTTTTTTGTAGGATGTCCTGAAACATAAAACCATAATTAGTGTATGTATATTAATATAATCAAATTACCTGGGCCTACACTGTGATTGCGCTTGTCCACGATTTTATAGAGCTACGAACTATCCGCTTTTGTGTGTTGTTATTGTTTGATTTTCTCTCCGATGATTTTTGTTTTCTCTCTGGTGTTTTATTTGTTTTCTGTCTGGTTTCATTTTAATTTTATTCCACTATTTGTTATTTGGGTCTTTTGTGCTTCCATCGATGAAACGCGTCGTATCTTATGATCGCTCGCATTATGTGACTTGGATCGTTCTCCAGTTCCGCGAACTTTGTTCTTCCTTTATCTTTAATTATTTCAGTCACTCTAATTAATATGTTTATAATTTATATGCAAAAAAACCTTATATTATATGTTTATATACTTCCCACTAAACTCAAAACACATACCGCCTGATCTAGTGGTCGGTAATATTTCTCGCTGAAGTTGTGCTTTAAATTGTGTTATAATCAGTTTTGAGTAACATTTTATTAAATACAATACGTTATACTAAAGAAGAATTGTTGCAACATGTGTTTTGGAGATATTTATTCGAACAGTTGTTGCTTAACAATATTGCTTAATTTTGCAGAATTGAAATGTACGTTTGATTCACTTTGCAGATTTGATCAACTCTTCTTAAAGTGCTCTCTCCTCATTGAAGGTTAGCTACTACAATTGCAAACTCTCCTCTGTCTTCAGCTGTTGTTAGTATCTGTTCAAAATTTAGCTCTGTCCATTGTCCGATTGTCAGTTAGGTTGGCCAGGTGCTATGTTTTTTCGACTTTATTTTATGGAATGGAATCTTGGACCTTGAATGCGACATCAATGAGAAAACTGGAATCATTCGAGCTGTGGTATAGAAGAATTCTGAAAATATCGTGGACAGAACACGTTACAAATAAAGAGGTTCTGAGAAGGATGAATAAAGAAATAGATATTCTTTTTCTTCTTCAGGTTCCTTATCCTATCGGAGGTTGGAAATCATCATCGCTATTTTAATTTTATTGGCCGCGCTTCTGAATAATTTTAATGAGCTGCAACCGAACCACTCTCTCAAATTTCTTAGCCAGGATATTTTGCGTCGTCCTGGGTTTCTCTTCCCTTGTATCTCCCCTTGCATAATTAATCTAAGTAATACATACTTCTTGCCCTTCATTATATGGCCCATATATTAAATCTTTCTAATTTTATCAGTTTTTATGACTTCACATTCTTTCTTCATTCTTTGTAACACCTCTATATTAGTTACTTTTTCAGTCCACGATATTCTGTGGATTCTCCTGTAGCACCACATCTCAAAGGAGTTTAATTTTTTGATTTCAGACTATTTTTTTTGTCTACCATAGAAATAGATATAGAATAGAATAATTAAAACAAGAAAATTGGAATATCTCGGACATATTACACGTGGAGAGAAATACACCTTTCTCCAACTGATTATGCAGGAAAAGATCCAAGGAAGGAGAAGCATAGGGAGGCGTAGAATGTCTTGGCTGCGAAACCTGAGAGAGTGGTACGGATGTACATCAAATGAACTTTTCATAGCAGCCGCCTCAAAAGTCCGAATAGCTATGATGATTGCCGACCTCCAACCTCCGGAAAGGAGATGGCACTTGAAGAAGAAGATTGTCCGATGTTTCTTAACCGCAATAGTCTTTTACTACCTAGTCCTCTTTTTCATTAGTCTTTCCTATCACTATTAGTTGGGCATATTGGTACTTATTATGTGGCCTAAGTATGTGGTCTATGATCCACATTTTAAAGGCTTTGATCAGCTAACCTATTAATAATTTTTTAAAATAGTATACCATAGTAGTTCTTAAAATAAATAGTTAACGAATATAAAAAATAATTAAACGTTAAATAACAAATGTTTACATTTTAAATTTACTTTCATAATCCTTAATTTGATTAATGTAGTGAACCACAGAATAACCACTATGATTTATTCTTTTAGTTTCTTAGTGCTCCATCATAGCACTAATTCTGTCCTTACATGTTATTGCAAAGTTAAGATCCACATTAATGATAGACGTGTTATGAAACCGTGCTTTCTTCATTGATGTCAATTTACACTAACTGTAGCAACACCCCGATATGTTAACGCTTTTTGAAATAACCGCTGTTAGTTGGAGCTTTGTCAAATGTCATTCTTGATCTGGTGCATTCGTAAGTTTAAAGCTAATACACACTTTTAAATAATTTACTTGTTCTCAAGCCTCTTCCAAATTAAACCGTTGAAGAGTTCGCATAGTGTCTCGTTGGTAATACTAAATCAAATATAAAACCTAATACTGTCAATTATTAAATAATATCAGTCCTTTTTTGTAAATTTTGTTTGTCCTCCATATTGGAAAGTTTTCTGTTTAATACTGTTTAATACACACTAATATTTTATAACTTTGTTCTTTGCAATTATATAATATATATATATATATATATATATATATATATATATATATATATATATATATATATTTAAATAATTCCAGTAAATCAGGTATATTGAAGTATAAAAAAATAGATATAATTTATCTGTTGATATCAGATTACTTTAATGCCGTGGAAAAAATTTGTTGTAAACACACGAGTAGGTACTTTGTCTATCAGACGGTATTGAGTGATAATTATCATTGTTCTATAAGCTATAAATAACACCCATCTGAGAAATTTTCATTAATTGTATTTATTTCATAAATGAACTTAGTGCATAATAATAAATACCATTGCACCTAGAGCAGTACTTATTAATTGGTATAATAATAATTGTGTTTAACTAACGATAACGAAATCATTTTGGGATTTACATATAATATTTGCTTATAGTATATTTTTATTTGGTAACATTATTTGTGTGGTATTTTAATTTGAGAAAAGTTTCGCACTGAAACAAGTTTCGACGATTTTGATCTAACCGTTCGCCTTAGAGCGCGTTATTAAAAGTTCCATATCTTGGTCAAAAATTATCTACCCCAAAATGATAACTCGGTTAAAACCAGAAATGCAATTTTACCGGAGACGATAAAAACGGTTTTAACGAAACTGGTTCTAATTTTAGTTACAAATTGTTATTTAAATACTTATTGAATGTGTTTTGAAATGTTCTTAGTGCTCATATTTTCGTTTAATAATATTTATATTGGAAAAAAACAATAAATACAAGACGGATATACCTAGTTTTCATTCTTTCTCAGTTAAACCTGTTGTGTAACGTACTTCCCTAGTCGCGTAAATAGATTCTTTTCACAGTTTACTGTGACTGTGAACCATGAACCGCTATTTCGTGGCACTACTTCCGTGACGCAATGTTGTGGCGCTACTTCCGTGGCGTTCGCGCTACTTCCGTAAAATGCTTCCGATGCAGCATTTTACTACATATAAAAAGTAATACAACGCTAGTATAGAAGCTTCGCTTCAAAATGTCAACTATTGGTAGTACTGATACTGGCATTTTGTTGATAGTCCAAGCTAATAAAATCCATTTTTTCGTCAGTTTTAGCTTGAATTCAATCGGGATTTTTCTTCTGGATTTTCCGCCGAATCTATTTGATTCTTGAACCTATCACATGCATTGCAGACGTCCGTTTTAGGTTTTCTAAATAAAATATTGGATATGTGTAGATAAAAATCATAGCTGATTTTAAATTATGTTTTCTTATCAGCTTCCCACTATCTATATTTCTTAGGTTCGTACTTTTCAACATGCAGCTGATGCATTTGCATTACACTTAAATCGGGCGAAAGAAACTTTCTTTGAGTCCTGTTTCTGGTGTAGTGGGAGAGGGTAATTTTTTAGATCAGGTCTTCTAATTTTTTTTAGTAGCCTGGGTCCTTCAGATTAATCTCTTTTGTCTGTCAAAGGAGCATAATTACTTTTTTTAACTTGTACAATTCGATCAATCCTACCAAACTTTATTCTATGAAGCACCGCTAAAGCTTTTTTGCAAACCATTAGTTCACGCCCAGAAGTTAATGTAACCTACAAAAAAAATAAGGTTATAAACTTACGTACTATCAGCGAATAAGCATATACCTACTTACCATATACTAGAAGAATGCGTTTCGTTTCGATCTTGGAATTAACTTAGCATCAGTTACAATATCTGCAATTGGAATACCCTTTTCAAGAAGCCACTTTTCCATAACTTCTGGTCGTCTTCTGAATAAAAAAAAATAGTTTTAAAATAACTTGCTACTTCTCTGAATAGAAGAAGTATTTTAATAGTTAAAAAATGAATTTGTAGATATGAAAGTTTTGGACCTCCTAGATAACGAAAATCTAAAAATGTTAACATTTTTCGATAAAAATCTTTTCTTGTGATAACATTTACAGCAAGGTAAGTTTTGAATAAACAACCAAATTTACCGATTTTTTTTCTGTTATTTATTTTTATAACAAATAAAATTTACGTTCTTTGCAATAGATTTTACCGCCGTTAATCCAAAAAGGGGAACACTAACATTGTTATCAGCCAAATTGTTAAATTTGTTAAGAATGCTTCCTTCTTTTTTGACTGAGATTTCACTTGTACATAGATTTTTGCAGTCACATTCATAACCCTACCTTACAGGAATATTTTTCCTGGCTTTGGAAGTGTAAGCTAGTCCATTATTAAGGTTATATTTCCTGAATACTTTTTCAGCAACGTTTATTTCTTTTCCTCTTTCTTGTTTTATTCTTCCCAAATTCAGTATCACTGTTACCTTTATCACTATAATCTGGGTACAAATCATCGCGCAGTATCTTGATATTACTGTTACTAGGCATTAATAAAATGATAGAAAACAAACATTTGCCGGATTTTTAAAGTTTAAAAGAATATAAAAACATCAAGGTACCGAGGGGAATAAAAGTGCATACTCAACCCCTTGCCTCTTAAACTATCTAATGCCTCCTCTTTTAAGGGTCCCTTATTAATTGTTTTTATATAATTGATTGCTCTTATGTAATTATAAGTACAACGTTTTATTTTTTATTTACGCGATTTTTATTCCTTATACAAAAACAGAAAAATAATAAATAAATTTCATGATAATCTTCAGGACATCTTAACTAAATACATGCAGCATTCGTTAACATAGTTCAACAGTTAAAAAGTCAATATTCTTCGTTTACACTTACTTTAAAATATTTATATATATTTAAAACCAACCAGATTCCATAAGATTGAATTGATTAACTTAGGTATTCCAATTTTACCAAGTTATTTACATCAACTATGTGTGCAAAATAATTGTAACAGTTAAAGCAGCCATTAAAAGTCCTATGGGCTTTTAAAAGCTTCATTTAGTCTTCAATTATAGTAAATAAAGTCAGTCTGTATTTACTAGTAGAACCAGTATTCTTGATGAGAAGCATATTTAATTGCAAAAAGATGTGTTTAACACAAAACTGGACTTGATATTGACTCTACTTTGAAAGTCGGTACGAGTATATTGGAAGGCGATGTATAATTAAGAAATCATTTCTACAAAATGTTATACAGTTGCTATTTCAATCAGTTTTTATGCAACTTTTGATTTCCTGGTCAAATAGTCTGAATAAAGTGACTGTTTGCATGACATTTTAATTCGCTTCGAGGTGTGGTTTGCAATATCGTAAATGTTCTTAAATTTTTATGCCATGCTTGATTTGGTGCGTTGACTATCACATTGACTATAAATTTTGTTGACGGCAGCTCGGAGAAGAGATGCAGTGGATCTGTTAAGTCATTCCTCTCAGGTTTCTAAGCAACGATGTTCTTACCTGCTCCCTATCAACCTACTCCCTATCATTTTTCTGTCTTGCCTTGTATTATTAAATGAAGAATATTAAATCTCTCTTTTTAGCGCATAACATGGCCAGAATATTAAAGTTTGCGATTTTTAATTATTTTGAGCTGTTGCTTTCTTCACATACGATGATCTTTATATAACATATAAACCCATCGGAAAGAGAGGATGAATATATATGTTCCATCTAGAACTTGCTGCTTTTCTCCCTTTCGCATTGGTTATGTATATTACCATAGAAATATAAAAGCAAAAGAAACATATGAAACTATTTAAAAAGAAGTAAAATCAAGAGACTAATACACATTAACATACATATATTCAATTATAATAAAACATATAGCTATAAATTTACATATTATATATGTAGTAGTATTTTATCATTTGATTTCAGTACTACAGTCCTGTCCATGTTATTCTATTTACCCTAATGTATCGCACTATTTTCGGCTATTATCACTGCTTCCAAGTGTTTAAATTCTTTGACAATTTCGAAAACTGTATTTATTTATCAAAACATTTTGTGTAATTCTTAGTCATGGATTTTTGGTAACTACTACGTACTTTGTCTTATTTTCGTTGATTTAAGGCTTATTTTTCTGGCTCCGCTTTCAAAAAGCTCCTTTAGAATCTCTAGTGGATTGTGCAATTGTGTCGACGTCGTCAGCGAAAGCTAACAGTACCTTTGCTCTCTGGGCAGCGAATTCATTTAATAATTCTGGTTGTCCTTCCCTAATTGCTTGTTCTAAAGCAAAGTTGAACAACAAAAGATGGCTTTGAGAGCAACAAAAAGACCGCGGCAGCGTTCGCTTTGCCGCGCGTAACAGTAGTAAGATATCGACTTTCCGCGGCAACGACAACGAACATGCCGCGCGCCGTAGCCTAGCGTAATGGATACGCCGCTTTAAATGAAAATTTCACAGCGATCGGTCGATGGAAGTGATAAATTTTATTGATCTAAAGAGAATCGCAACAATTGGCAAAAATCGCACACCATTTATTTATTTAACGGTTTTATTTAAATTGACTTTATTTGCGGCACAATGAAAAAATTGCATACGAAAGCTGCACTCTTCAACTTTAAAACGCATTTTGATTTTATTCAATAGGGCACTCTATTCAAAAGGTATCGAATTTTTAATGTCGAGTTGATCACATTTTATTTAAAAAATTAATTTCGCGTGCCTAACTGACCTTTAAAATCGCCGGTCACTTCAGGCGTTGTTTCTGAGAGAATGGTTTATCTAGTTTTCAGAGATCAAATCTCTGAGGAGTGGACTAATATAATAATATACTCTCTAGTATATTATAAACATTCTGAAATATGTATTTATGTTTTACATTACACGTATCAGAACCATAATAAAGTGTATAACTGGTTGTATTTCTACAATAAAAAGTGATGCAACTTTTATTTATTTAAATGATTTAAATTTCTTCACTTCTATGATGCTTTGTTGACACATGATGGAATTTGTTTTATTTTAAGTAATGTAAATGTTTTTATTTAAATCCTGTATAGAATTTCCTGTTTTTACAATATTTTGTGTCATCGTATCAATTAAATCGCATTGGAATGTAGTTTTGTTAAAATATGTTGAATGAACCCATCCGGATGCTAAGTACTTCATAAAGAAATACTGGATTCTGTGAAAAACCAGTAAATTCTGTTTATATACTACATGATAATTTATAAGGAAAATATTTTCTTGCTAATTATGGTCAGAGTTTACTAGACATTTAGTTGTGATTTGGGACATTTAGTTGCGACGGTTCGATTTTAGTCCTGGTAATATTTATAGAATATTTTGATTTTCTGGAAGATTCCTACTATTTGTAATTATGTTGACAATTCTCCTTTAGTGGAGACTGAGGAAGACTATAATAGAAGAACTAATACACTTACTCAATTTATACTTAAGCTATTTGTTGCAATAAATTATTATGTTAAGCAATAAATAAGTATTTAAATGCAAGAATTAATACTCATTATATGAAAATTTTAGGACGTGTTAATTATTGAACGTGCGATATTCTTGCAATCAAATTCCCAATGTTTGGCAATCTATTTTTGCTTACTCCCGGAATGCTGATATCTAGTATGTTTATTTCATATAATATATTTCCTAAATAAGCTCGTACAAGCTAGTTACATTCCAAGGGGCTATGTTCATCTTAAATATCTATATTCTTGATGTTGTCTTTTTGTTTAAAACTGTTTAATTCATTGTGGTTTTCCTGGTTGATGACCTGAGAGACCCTGAAACGTGCTTTTAGTTTACTTTCCCTGTTGGATCTTAGGTTTCATAATCAGTTCCATGATCAGTATCTATATTTACCCTATTCGTAAATGCCATGATGGTTGTAGACAAGATATCTATAAGGATATTTAATGTACTAGTTTCATCTTGTTTTCTTAATTCTTATTCCGTTGACGTAATTACTGATTACTCCGCCTTTGGGACCGGCTTCTCAGCCCCAGGACAAAGCCGTTGGTCGGTGAGTGGGAGATTGCTTATATTATCGGCAATTATTCTGCGTTAACTACTTATTAAAATAGATGTTGCCTGCCTTATAGTACGCGGAGGTGCAGATTCGGAGTTTTCCTTAATCGAGATTAACAACTTTCGTCATTTTCTAGCTTCTCCAGAGCTTCAGAAGATAATCTTTTAATATATATAAATACATATACATATATATATATATATATATATATATATATATATATATATATATATATATATATATATATATATATATAATAGGCGAGTCTTCTACAGCTCGCGCCGTGCGTGCCTCGCATTCTAATTTCGGATTCCACTTCATATGTTGTTATAATGGTGTTCGTAAATTGCGGTCTTGTTTCAGTCAGAAGTTGTAAGTAATGTTTGATTCAAGATTTTTCTTTTTTTATTAAATCTATTCTACTCACTTCTTTTTTGTTTGTTCTCAGGTTTTTTATTGTTTTCCATGCTTCTCTTCATCTTGCTGACCCTTTATATTTGTTAAGTTCTTCGCATTTACTTTTCCAAAAAACATTTTTTACTTGTTACTAGATTTCTATCGTCTATCATCTGGGTCAATTGTTTGTAGCTACTTCTGATCCGCTTGTTTCTGGTTGTGTACTGCATTAGCGATGTCATTTGTCCACCACAATGAAGTATCCGTTTTGTTCCTTTGAATCGTGCCAAGTGTTTCATAAGCTGCTTCATTGACTTTATTTATAATCTCTTGGTAGGTATTCTGGGCTGAGGAGTAGATCGGGTTTGTTAATTTTTGGCCAAGCCGTAACTTATATAAAAATTATGTTGAGTCGTTTTGTAGTACATCAATATTGTATTTGGGTGGATTCATTTCCAGTGGTTTTAATAATTGTGCTGGTTCGTTGTCGTTTCGATTATTAAATTATGTAGCGTGCAATAATAAATTTATTTCAACTATTCATAACAAGAGGTAGAAATGTTTATGTTGTATATTTACGATAATAGTTTTCTCAAGCACATTAAATCAATTTATATTATTACAATAGTAATTTGTAGATTATCAGAATCGTTAATAATTATTTGCCCTAATATTCTAAAGATTTTCTCTTACTACTATACTAAATTAAAATATTTGATACTCATTTGAATAAATAATGGCGAAATAAAAATATTAAAGAAGTAAAAGGGAACGAAAATGATATTGAATGGAGTAAATGAAAAATGTATTTTTTTGAACAGTATCGAGATTTTATGAATTTCGGATCAGTTGATGATAACTTTGAATTAATTTATGACAAATTTGTATACAGACAATAAAACTCTGATGAACAGTGTACATACTACGTTTAACTCAAATCTGAATACATTTAATATCTGATTTTATAATCAACGTTCTTGTATATTACAATTATTCGCTACACCCCTTACAAAAGGGGGCGATAATCTTTCTAGCTCCTGGTCCTCCTCTATTAAAATTGGTGTATTGGTAGCTACTAGTATGCAAATTATTTGAAAGAAACATCTAACCCTTACCCTTCAGTTAAATGATTTGTCCTCAGTGGCGTACCGTGTCAATAATTTTGATGATTTAGCATTGTAATATAAAATATTCTAAATTTTAGACTTACAATGATTCAGAATAAAAACTGGAAAGAGGAGTATTCTTTTTAAAAATTATGCAAATAAATTTATGTCTCTAGTTGAAATACTATATAAAATATTGGACATTTTAACTTATAATTTTTTATTATAAGGTCATAATACATTTGTTCGTAAAAAATTATATATTGATGGTGTAATAAAAAGATCTTTTGGATCATAATTCTTTAAAATAGCAAACAGCTTTTCTTTCCATGATTTCATGTTTTCAAGATTAACATCAGCGGATTCGCCACATATTGTCTTAAAAGTAATATCGTGTCGACGACGAAATCTTTCTAACCAACCATTTGATGCGTTGAAATCACTTAGTTCTAGGCATTACGCAACTTCAAGGGTTTTGGCTTGAATTATAAGCCCAGATATTGGCAAGTTCATGTTTCGACACAGCTTGGTCCACAGCGAGTCCCTCTGTTTTAAGAATTTGTTTTTTAGTCAGCGTTACCACCTTCTTAAAACAAATGTCTAACCTCTTATTTATTTTGTAGTAATACGGTCACTTGAGTCTTGCCTACTTTAAATTTTCGGCCAACGTTCTGCTACTTATGCCACTATCAATAAGCAGTATCAGATCCGCCTTTCATTCAGAAATTTGTACCATATTTATATTTTTTTAAAGTGATCGAAGTTAATTGCATGTTATTGAGGGTATTCTTATCATTGACGGGTACTAGGAAAATTCGATGATAGGAACTCGCAGTCGTTTAAGAGAATGGTCGATATAAAGATCTATAAAATTACGTGGATTTCCATTTCTAATTACCGGTAATTCAGAGTGGATCAAAAAATTTTCTAAAAAATTTTAAAGTTTTGAATGTATGTCATTTTCTTACTAAATAAATTCTCTTAAAAAGAAGAAAAATTTTCTACTAATAGATGAAATATATCATTCTACACAAACAATAGAAAATTTATTGACAAGCTGTGGCAAAATTAATAAAATCACATATTTTGCAAGAATTTAACCCTTGTAACCTTCACGATACATATTAGGCACTACATTTAGGTGTAATATCCATTATTTTTAGTGCGTTTTACTTTTTCTCGTCTGTTAAAACTTTTAACATGTTCCAAAAATGTGATTTATTCTGCCTTTTTTGGGTTTCCTGTCTTTTGTATCTGTCCAGATATCCTCTTTCTATTAAAGGAAACATTTTTTTGTAAAATTTGTTCTGTGTCTTTGTTGTTTGTTTTATTTTCTAGGTTATTTTTTTTAACTCCGCATACATTACCTACCGAAGATATAGATATAGATCAAAGAATTCTACGAAAAATTGCAGGCAAGTATTAAGAACATCCCTAAAAAGGGTCTAGTCTTAACTGGCGACGATTTAAATGCAATGGTTAACAACACAACACAAAATCATGACTTATAGGAAATCTCTCAAAACTTCGAGAGAAAATTCGGCGAAGATAAATGAGAAAAAACGTAACACTTAATCAAGTTCTCTATTACCAATAAATACTCCATTGTGAACACCCCTTTTAAACACCGCATACGCAGAACTATACTTAAAGTTGTAGAGATAGGCCGAGAAACCAAACCGATTATATTTTAAATAATATTCCCTGAAGATCATCAACCCACAGGATCATATTATACCTGGACGCCATAAGCGGATCAGATAATATTCCTCATATAGCTAAAATAAAGCTCAAAGCATACAATACACGTGGAGAGAGAATGAAGCTATAAATAGGAAAATCCTTCTCCGAAAGGTAGAAAAAACTATGCCCTCTAGTCTTAAAATTATACATTCCATAAAATACGGTAAGCTGCTAAACATTGTTAAACGAAAATGTTAATATACTCTCTAGGGAAACAAATTATATGAATTGGAAAGACTGGACAACAAAAGAGGTCGTTTAAGAATTAAGGGTACAAACAATCCTTTTTAAACTAATGTACACACAGATAAAAAAAATGTCTGGGAAACTTCAAACATAAACTTAAATGAAGATATAAGGCTAACAAACAACAATATTCCCACAATATATGCAAAGAAATTGAGGATCATGATCAATCCAACCAACCAAGCTACCTTAGAAAAATAAGATATATAACAAGAGACTTCAAAGCGTTAACTTTAACCTTTAAAGTTCACATTTAAACCCTGAGAACAAACAAAGAAAAAACGTGAAAATCCTACTGCCATAATCCGTATGTAACAAGCTAAATGTCTACAAGAATTATGATCAAACAAAAGTAAAACCTGATATACTCGAAAATAAAGTGAGATGGTCGGTCAATAAACTTACACTCAACAAGGAACCAGGTCCAGCTGGTACACCTCTTGTGTAATCTAAAATGGCATTCCAGACATTGATCCACTGACTGGTCACAATCTACAATCATAACACTACACATTAAAAAGAAATGTTTCATAAATGCAATAGTTACAGAACTATTTTCCACATTTCACATTTCAGCAAGAAAATATTACCAATCATCAATGATACGATGAAAACTTTCCTACAAAAAGAAATGTCACAAGGGTATATCGAATATGGTAAAGGTAGAGGTCACGAGAACACCTTTTGAATATTGGACTAATTATTCGATCTTACGCGTATGGATTTTATTTTCATTTCTATATGTATTATGAGTGTCTTGTCAACTACACTACGAAGGTTTTTCACTATTATTTTTGTTTTTTTTTATATATATATTATCTTTTTTATATGCTTTTATTTGTGGTGATTCTTTTGACCTTATAATTTGAGTTTTTCATTGCTTTTTTAAGCATTGCTACACTTGTATTTCAAGCATGAAGCATCTTAGCGCATTATGCACAGTGATTTTTTGATTACACTGACATTTATGTGAGAGTTACAGTATTGTATTAAGATACATTATACATTAATTGAATTATATTTTAAAAAAGAATAGAAAAATAATATATAATCAAATGTCTGTATTTCTATAACAGATTGCTTCTCTTGGTCTTATGGTGCCATCCTCCAGACGAGATTAGCAATCATTATAGCTATCCTTACCTATGATGCTTTAAAAAACGTGCAGCCAACCACTTACAGAACCAAATGCCTAGCCTAATCAGCTGAAGTTGAGCATATCTCTCTCTCTCTCTCTCTCTCTCTCTCTCTCTCTTCGTTCTAGCCTCAAACAGTTTTACTCTTTCTCCATTCCGTCTTTATCATAGACTGTTTGTATCCATTTTCCTAATGTTTTTTTTTAAGATCATCTGTTCATCTGATCTGCAGTCTCCACTCTCCGTTTGTGGTTCTAGGGTATCCAGTGTATAGGCATCTCATTCCATCTCTCGTCTTTTTTCCTTAGGACTTCTTTCTTTAATCCTGATCCTCCAGAGGAAGTGTAGTGGTCATCGTGATGTCGTGTATTTTCTGTCTCCAAAGATCTCTGTCTCTGGTCATTTGATCTGCATCTGGTAATTTGATGGATCCATCCTGTTGGAATCTTCCTCGTGATCTTCGGCCTTTCCTTGGATAATAAGTCTTGCCATGTTTTCTGTTTCTGCTCCCATTACGTATCCAAAGTATTTTATTTGTTGATGGTTGACTTTGCTGGACAGCCGTTTGCTATCTTTCTTATTTCCGCTTATCATAGAGTCCAAGATTCACATCCGTATGTCAGTATTGGAAATATTAAGCAGTTGATCAAACATTCTGAGACAGACTCAGACATCTAGACACTACATAGTGCTACATCTAGACAAGTGACCTTTACAGGGTGCTGTTAGCAGGGCCAGCTGAACCCTGGTGTTTATGGAGTTGTTACTCCTCTGTCTCTCTTAGAACTATTGGTCTGGGGACTTGCTATATCGTATGTACATCTACTCAGGTCTTAGTTATATAACCAAAATATTCTAATTTTTTTTCTGGATGGTAAATATTAGCTCACGTGGTTTCTGCATGAGACCCAACACTTGCTCATTTGTTTAACATTTAGTTCAAGAAATCTTCAACAATCTTCTATACGTCCATATTTTAAAAGCTTCTAATCTTTGGATAATCTTTCCAAGATCTAAGCTTCACTTTTATATAATAATATGAAATAAATCATTTACATCCTGAGTTCTAGTTTGAGATTGCTTAACAACATCTAAAAACAAAATCATATCTACTTTGCGGTTACAAGAAACAACAGAAAAAAGCATTAATAATCCTATCAGGTGAAATTGATAGTATGATAGAGATATTCTGGTTAAAACAAATCGTATGGTTACGGTAGACAATAAAAATAAGAATTATCTTATTCGATTATCGCTTTGTTATTTAGACGTAGTGGCAAAGATAATTTAAAGAAAGACTTTCTGGTGTTAATTACTGCTTTGTCTAAGACTATTTGTCATTAACCTCTTTGGTTTGTACAGTAATCTTTGAATAAGCTAGAACCATGTACATATAATGTTAATCTTTACTTCCGTGCAACAATGTATATAAAAATCGTATATTGGACAGAATTTTACATTGTAAAGACATGGTTGTGCAACGTATATATCATTTTCTTTGGTTAATTTTCACGGAACAATACAACGGAATTTCTACAAGAATCATAAAACATATTTGGATAAATAAGTAACTGTAAACCAATACAATGTTAGTTATTAACAATAAAGTTTTACGATGATGAAGTATGCTTGGGTTTTGTAGTTGAATTGATTAATATGCTACAGAACGTCAATCGATTTTTGTTACGGTTACCCCACTGTAAAAAGGAGAAATAATGACAGAAGAAAAACTTTAAAACGTACTTTTTAAATTTAATACTCTTAAGCATTTGTCGTTTTTGAGTATAAAAAAAGAATATTTGTTTATTTACTGCAGAACGGTTCATTTTGGTTTATTTTTTCGCTCGTTTTCTCTGGAATCTCTCTTCTTTCAAGTGTAGTTGAGATAACAGAAAAGCTATAAATTTAATGATTGGTTATTTCTTCTAATTGACTATAATACTCTATTACAAATATAGAAATCGGAAGAAATGTTCGGGATACAATATCAAACAAATAAAACATATTCTGGAGGGTTTATATAATACACATATTTAGATTTTTGTGAAACTATTTCTTTTTTCTATAGGTATTCTATAGGTTTTCTAGGTATTTTCTCTATATATGTTGTTGAGAAGAAAGCATAAGTTTTTTAACCATATTTTTTCGCAATGTCAAAAAATTTTAAAGTTTAACAAACTTGATGTATGTCAATAAACAAATGGAAATAAACCAAACAAATTAATTCTATCTCGAAACTACTCTACTTCCAAACTCCAGTTGCCCTTATACTGACATTTAAACATTTTAAAGCTTTGGATTAAGTATCTTTAACAGCCACGATATAAAATTGACAATAAAAGTTTGTTTACTAAAATGCTACGTATTCTCCGTTCTTTAGTTGGTAACTCCGATAGACAGAGTTACCAACGAAGAAGTACTACATAGAATGGGTAAAGAGCGCGAACTAGTCATAACCATAAAACGTCGCAAACTAGAATACCTGGGCCATATAATGCGCAATGGACAACGATACAACCTACTTCGGACCATACTTCAAGGTAAAGTGCATGAGAAAAGAGGTCCTGGACAAAGAAGAATATCCTGGCTGCATAACCTGCGAAAATGGTTTAACTTAACCACTACCGGACTTTTCAGGGCAGCAGTCAACAAAGTCAGAATAGCCATGTTAGTGTTCAATATCCGTAACGGATAGGCACAATAAGAAGAAGAAGGATTAATTATTGGCCTTTAGATCAGTTTCTGGGATGATCTGGGGACGATCGATATATGTATATGATCGGGGGCAGTCTGCACAAGGAGTTTCATAAACTCCTTGTTGTTGATTTGGAATGTTATCTTTGAATGATCGGACAAGATATGAAAGTTTTTGTGGGGGGGGTGAATATTCTCTTTATTCCTCTTGATTTCAGAATTTTGTCGATTTTATCAGTTACACTTTTGATTTAAGGAAGAAAAGATATTGTTCTGAAGCTATTTTCTTGTGGAATTTTAAAGTAATTACTATTTAAATGGGAATAAGCCACAATTAAAGGTTAAAGTACGTTTATTGACGTTTTAATTTCCACTTCGGAAATCGAGAACGACTTTCTAAAATTTAATATTTTAATAAAAATTTTATACCATTTTACAAAAGAAAGTTTTTACTTCATCGTAAGTTTTTTGAAACTATGGTATACAGTCAATCACTGGGAATTTCCCTTTTAAATTTTTTTTGTTTTTTTTAAGTCTTTTCTCTGTATTCTGTGTTATGTTTGAATAAATCGTTTAATTCTCTTCACTTATTTACAGAAATATTAAATTCATCCATTTATTAAAAAGCACGCCCCATACTTTTCACTTTTGTTTGTTGATTTTTTTATTACGGTTATTGATTGTTACATAGTCTACAAGTTTTTCAGTACAAGCTCTTATCGTACTGTTTATTGATTATTTTATCTGAGTACCCCAGCGATCAAAATTCGTGTGAAATGGACGACATTTTCCAATTTATGAAGGATTACCCAAGGTGATTTTTATCATAATTATATTTTAAAATATAAGTATTTGACTCTCATATCTATGTTAGATAGTATTTATTTATTTAATAGTTATCAACTGTTTACGACAAATTGATGTTCTTAAAATATTAATTGGTGCTGGATTATGGATTATAAATAATTAATTCACTCGAAATTTGATTAATCAATAACACTTATATCAAAGTCAAAGACAAAATTGTCATTATTGCTGCTATAATAAAGGCCAATAAAGAAAATAGAAGAAATTTCTGGGACAAATACAATGTATAAAAAATGTATGACATATTTATTTTATGAGGGCATTCCCAATATAAAAATTTGGAAAATAAAAGTGTAAACGATATGATTTATAATATTCTCTAAATGATATAAATATATATGCCAGTTTTTAATATTCTTTATGAATAAGGAATAAAGGATTAGAAAAAATTAAACAGTTGGGCTGAAACGGCCATCTTATGAGGAAAAACCAAAATAATTTAACTCAGAAGATAATAGGAGAAAAGTATAGAAGGAAAAAAGCAGACCAAGGAAAGGTGTAGACTGTAAAAGCTGGAAGAGTTAAGCAGCAAACATCAAAATAAACAATCCGACACTCGATTTATGTTTAGAAGGAGAAAATAAAGAAAGCATTAAAGAAAAAAAAATTACCAGGAGATGGCAGAATACCAAACGAACTTCTAAAGTACGTAGGACCAGATCTGGCCAAACAAATACAAACATATCAGAATTCCTTAAGAATGGAGATCAAGTATCCTAATACTCCTCTTTAAATAGGAAGACAAATCGGACCCGGAAAATTACAGGGACATTAATTGAATAAACACAATACTAAAATAACAACCAAAGTACTAACAAATAAATTGAATGAAATTATAACACTTGCAGAAGAACAAGGTTTTAGATTGGGAAAATCATGCACCGACGATATATTTATAATGAAGTAAGTGCAAGAAAAATCATTAGAATACAATAAACCGGCATATATATGTTTTGTGGACATTAAGAAGGCAATTGATCGAGTCAAAATAAAAGACATTTTCCACTTATTGTACTCAAGAGAGATACATTTAGGAAGAATCAAAACGATGAAAAATATCTACCAAAACAATACAATAAAAGTAAGAGTAGAAGAAGAACTAATTGACCCGATTGAAGCTGGCAATGGGATAAAATAGGAGGATTCTCTGAGTTCTTTATTATTCAAACTGGTTATGGATGAAATATTAAAAAAGTAAGTACTAAAAAGGGATACCAAGTGGGAGAAAAACAACTTAAAAATAATCTGCTATGTAGACGACGCAATACTACTCTCTTAAAGTGAAAATGATTTACAACGTATGATGAACCAATTTAATATAGCCGTCAGAAAATTAATCATGTTAATTTCCCCAAAAAAGCCAAAATACATGGTTATAGCAGCAAATTTACTAATATGTAAATTGGAGCTGGAAGGTCAGATAATAGAACAAGTGATGGAGTTTAAATACTCGTATCTAGGCATTACATTATCTAGCTACGAAAAACTCGAAACGGAAGTGTAAGATCTAGTGAATAGGGCAAAAAAAAGCTGCAAGTTGCTTGAATGAAATAATATGGAGAAATAAAACTATCGGAAAAGCAATGAAAGGCAGAATTTACAAAACAGTCATCAGACCAATAATGACATACGCGGCAGAAACACGACCTGACACAGAACACTTGAGAAGACAAACAGGATGTTAGAAATGGCAGAGATGAAAACAGTTAGAAAAATTGATAGTCAAACACTATGGGACAGATCTAGAATTACAGATATACGACGTAGATGCGAGGTGGAGAAGAATGCAACGATCATATATGCCGCATGACATCAAATGGAGTAGTAAAGACGGCAAGAGACGGTTCCCCAATAGGAAGACGATCAGTAGGAAGAGGAAGCAGAAGAAGAAGATACTATCTCAAAGCTGTAATTATACACGATAAAGTTTTGACCAGCGTTTTGTGGTTCAGCTATGCAGTTTGAGATTGATGTCATTACTACTATGCCATACTAATCCATTGCTATATTGAAGATCCAGCATGACATTTGGTTTTCATGTAGTAACTGCTCATAAATTTCAAAGACTCGTAAAGAGTTCCATAACACTTTGCAGATCAATTTACTTTTTGTGTGTTATAAATCTTATGGTTTTGTTGAGAATTTTATTCATGGTTTCACGTTTTTTATTCCTTAGAACGCAATCATACGTTAATTTCAATTCTACTAAGTGATCACAAGTATAAATATTGTGTTAACAATTTTTTTTATTTAATTTAATATAAAGATCAGATTTGCTGTTGATTTAGTACATAACTATATTGGCATTCACCAAGATATTCTTTCAATGCCCATTAAACGGATTAAGTAGAAAAATAAATCGTTCAACAAATGTGATTTTTCATCAAAACTGCCGTTTAACATACAGGCAGATTTTTTATAACATGTACGATATTGCTGGTAGTTTTAAACTATCTAATCATTGTTATTAATAGTTTTTATTAGGTAATATAATATGAAACATCGATACTTTTCTCATATCTCTGTGCAAGTAAAAAATATTAGTAATATCATTTAGATCAATTTTTACGATTTTTCACAAAATCTTTCGTAATTTATCATCATGAAAGTTTAATAATCTTATCAATTTGGGTAAAAATTTATTATTGAAGTTCATTATTGTCTGTTATTATGAAACGCCTTAGAATACATTTTGTAATTAGATGAATAAACAATTTGTCTAGTGTGTTACGGTAAAATTTGATAACTGTTTTACAGTAAATAGTATACTGGCTGACCCGAGACAGACGTTGATCTGTCATAGCTATACAAGTCAAAAAATGAATAGCATTTAGCCCATTTCCCAGTTTTAAATTTGTCATAGGCGCTACACAATCCAGGAGCTTTACCTTTAAACTTAAATAACTTACAATGTGAACACACAACGTTCAGTTAGCCAATAGCAATGATTCGCTGTAAACTGTAGTCAATTGCTACATTATAATTGAATGCTTCACGATGGTAATTAAACGCGATAGTCTAAGTTGTTGATTTCAGTGTATCACAATATCCAAACTAAAATTACATTTTTTTTTGTTTTTAACATGTAAACTTTCATGAAATATAAATAAAAAAACTTGGAGCCATCAACCATGAAACACAAGTTTAGAGCTAAAAAAGTCTTATAAGATGTCATTGCATATCAATAAACATTAAATTTAACTTAGGTGATATATCTACTAAGTATCCTCCTTTAGTTTTGAGATTAAAAAATCTAGAAACGCTGGTGATAATTTTCGTCCTTATATGGGCAATTGTATTGACTTTTCTTTGTAGTTAAGCTCTCTCAGAAGTTTATCTAACGATTCTTATTTACCAGGTCATGTAAACAACACGTCATCTGCATACCTCCACCGTACCGTTGGCGTTAAATCTTATTTGTAAACATTATTTGATTCAATCTCATTCGTGGATATATTTGCTATATTTCCATGTTAATATTGTTCTGAAGCTATTTTTTTGTGGCATTTTAAAGTCATTACTATTTAAATGGGATTAAGCCACAATTCCAATTTCCAGAAAACTGGAAGAAAACAGAAAACTGGAAGAAAACAGAAAACTGGAAGCATTTGAGATGTGGCTATATGGGAGAATGCTTAAGATCCTGTGGACTGACCGAGTCACAAATGAGGAAGTCCTCAGAAGAATGAATAAGAATCGAGAAGTACTGACCACCATCAAATCTCGAAAGTTACAGTTCTTCGGACATATTATGCCAAATGAATCCAGATATACTCTCCTTCAAGCCATCCTACAAGGAAAAATATTTGGAAAACGAGGTCCAGGAAGAAGAAGAACATCTTGGTAAAAGAACCTCAGAATCTGGTTCAATACAACATCTGTGCAGCTTTTCCGCGCTGCTGCAGATAAGATAAAGATTGCCATGATGATCGCCAACATTCGTAACGGATAGGCACATCAAGAAGAAGAAGAAGAAGAAGCCACAATTAAAGGTTAAAGTAAATTTCTTTACTTCATTCTCATCAAATTTCATTTCTTTGAATGAACATAGGGTTCAATGGAATGGCTCAAATATAGTCCTAAAAGAAACGAATGGCAAAAAGAGAAAAATCAAAGAAGCGGCTCTAATTATGCTAAATGAGACCAATTGTGTCGCAAATTCATCGGCAGAATGTAGTAGGATCTGGTTACCCATATTAAAAGAGGAAGTTATTAAAAGGAAAATATCAGTATTAGTAACTCAGTAACATATGGAGGATACATTATTTATGTTTTTTAAAAAACAAACATATAAAATCAGAACTTGGTGTTTGTTGAAAGTAAACTAAATACACGACTAAATACTTACCATGTTGGGATAGTATTGTGAGTTTTTGTTCCTGGTTTTTTCCCTCATAATTTACTATGGAATCACTAACAGGAGATTTTTACTATCACCATGCCATGTCTTTGTCTTTTTAAAGACGAATTACATGCTATCATTTTTTCTGACAGATATTCTCAAGTTAAAGTTGATTTCATGTAATCGAATGAACTATCTTACAAGTAAAGTCGTCCCAAGAACGCAACTCAACAATATTGACAATATCATTTTAAAGTCGTCTACTTTAAAATGTATAATGTATGGCTGAATTGTCAATATAAATGAGTCAGATAAAATTAAACTATTAGAAGAATTTTTCACCAAGTAACAAAAAAACAAAATTTGTTTAATTTACTAATGTTTGTATTTTGAGAACGATTTCCGAAGTGGAAATTGAGACGTCAATAAATTTACTTTAACCTTTAATTGTGGCTTATTCCCATTTAAATAGTAATGATTTCCATGTTAGGTATATTTTCTTCTTTTTATTAAATCTAATTTTTATTAAATAACTTAACTACAGCATCATTATTATAGGTTATGTACACAGTAGTGTGCAAGACCAATATTCTTATTCTTACGTCCAGTTATGCTAATTATTTTTGCGTCGAAACCATCATAAACGATCATTTATTATTTCTCAGGATGATTTTATGTTTTTATAGGTTTATTACTGCAGTAAACGGAGTCATTGATATTTATAATTTTTATATCACCCATATATTTCATATAAATCTGCGATAGAGTACCATACCCAGAAAAAATTTGATTTATTTGAAAATTGTATTTGCCTGAAGCAAATATAAACAACTTAAAAAACCTTATTTTTATGGTATAAAGTTTGTTTGAATAAAAAAATTACAATACTAATGGATCATAAATACAAGGCGATCTATTATGTCTAGAAATGTGTTAATTTGATATTTTTTGTCCCATTTACAACATAGGCTATACACTGTTGGAGAAATAATAGCTATATATCAGTTAAAACTATTTCTGGTGTGGGCCAGTCGATTCTTAGTTTTATTTTCACTTTTAAACTTTATTTCATAATATTCGTAACTCTTTCCCTCTCTCTTTATGATCATTACAATTTTAGAGAGATATTCTGTTGTCTCTCTTACTAGATTTATATTTTATTTACTCGTTATAGGTCCATGTCATCTGTTGCTTTGTGTTTTTTATTATTTTTACTGTGGTTTTGTATTTTACACTTAAATATATATCATGATTGACTTAATCGTCTATAGACTTAATAGATTAAGCTGAAATTTTAGCGTTGCTTATGCTTTGTCCTTACCCTAGTCCCAATTACAGTTTATCACCTTTCATATTTATTTTCTGTCAAACATTTCTCGTTGATCTTGTTATGTTGTCGTTAATGTGCTTTATTATAATACTTAATATAGAAACATTTAAAGAAATATGATTAGTTAAGCCAAGCTCCCATAAAATAAGTTTATAAATATTGAACTTTAATTCAAATAATAACTGCTGCCCTTCTGTTACGCCTATGCTTGTGCATGCGAGCAGAGTTTGGCCAACGCGTGCTTTAGACCGAATTTGAATAAATTGCGGTGCACTGTAAAAGGGTTGTCGTTCCGTTGGATATCAATTTGTCTGCTCTTGTACAATTTTATAGCATTATTATTAAGTGTTGTGTCGTTACGTTTGTATTTAAAATATCTTTTAGAGAAGCGTCCTATATGATCTGCCAACATTTTTACAAAAGATAATAATATGTGGTAGTCGTAACACTAATGTGAATTATTTTAAAATGAAATAACGAGACATTCAATTAAATTTTTTCAGATCTTAAGTCATTGTCAAAATATTTGACACCCTAGAATATTCTGATAAAGTGGTTTAATTTGGAAAGCTATGGTCTAAGTTGGTTACTGTTTTCTTAGGTACAAGATACTATTTCTAAAAATATCATAAATTAATACTAACTAAAATAATGAAATAAAAGGAGATGTGACTATAAGAAAAATTCCATGAAATTGAAGATCTACAAAAGAAAAATAATTATTTCTATCTAGATAGAAAAATTAAGGACATGCATAAGAAAAACCTAAAATGTCAGGATGAAGAACGCAATTATATCAATGTAAAAGAACAAAAACTGTTGGAAAAATACATGTTGGAGTTTTTCGATGGACATTACAACTACAACTAAAAAGAAAAGCTCGTAGCTAACGTAGGTAGAAGGTATGACAATAAAAATATTTATAAATAATAAAATACTGGTGATAGATAACGTACATAAGGAGATGCTTAAACAGAAATGTAAAGAACACAGAATAATTAGTCTAATATGCCAACCTCTGAAGGTTATTTTCTGAATGTGATTCATTCACACATGTACAAAGAAATTAATAGACACAATCGCAACATAATTGGTTTATTGACTCTATAACAGCATTTGGCAAAGTGTACTGTTACAAATGTATTAATATTATAGTAGAATCTCAACTGAATGACAAAGATGTTCACATAATACAAAATCTGTACGCAAACCAGTGCAAGACTTGCATAACACGGGACTTTTGCAAATAATTTGGGGTAAAGAGTTAGACAGGGTTCCTCTCTCACCTCTATTGCTTAACACGTATTTGTGATTGTAAAAATTATTTAGAGAAGCGTTGCAAAATTCAATATATGGTATATCAATCAATAATATAACAAGTTCATAGATAGAAGCGACACCGCCGCTAAGAGTAGCTCTAAATATCATCAAAATAAATAAATAGTAAAAATAATAAAAATTTACTCGGAATTACCGATGTTATTGCATGTATGATGCTAATGCATTGTGTGACTTTTGAACTTCTGCCCTGAGTTTTACCATCTGTGGATCTCCGTGGTTTTTCTTGGCAGAGTTGGTAAGTTTACGATTACATCTAACTTTTATTATTCCATTTTCGTTGTTCAGCTAAAGACATGTCTTAGATTTTTCAGTTTTTAATTTTTTTGACTGTTTTTTGTCGTCAATTGAAGAAAAATAAGCTTCTAATTCGTTTACCCATATTCATCTTACCAATAAAGTTTTACAAGATATAAATTGGTTTAATAAAATTTAACAATCGTGGTAATTTATATGCACCTTTGAATTTGTTACAGTCTATTAAATATCTGTGTCAATAATCTTTGTAATGGATATACGTAAAGGTAAATAAATCACCGAACAAGAGCCATCAATGTCACCTAGGTATTCACGACAGTAAGAGTTGTTTAATAATATTTATTTGCAAAGTCGTTGTCTCTATTGTAATTTATTAAATATTACATAATAAAATATTGTATTTAGCTGGTGCGTAATTGGCGTCATCATCAGAATTTTTCTTCTTACTTTGGCTAATAACATAACTTTTGCTCTCTCTTTTGATGCAATATCGGCTGCAAAATGATCTCTTCTGACATTAGACGAGACCAGATTTTCTCTGGCACTTTGTAGTGAAATATTTTTGCCAAATCCTGTCATTTTATCACATTCTCACTAGTCATTTGCCTAACAATATTATTTCCGCTAAAATGTTTCATTTCGCAGCGATGTTTTTATATCTAATACTTTTTTAAAGAAATTCGGTGAGGAATTCCTAAAAACAGACGAAAAATAATGTTAAAATAAAAAACAGAGACTTAAATAAAGGTTTTTTGGTCACTGTTCCATCTTTTAAAGAATTTAGTTTTATCAGCATTCAAAATTCCAACAATTACTGTGAATCCACTTAAAAACATGCTATAAATTAGGTTCTTAACCATTTTTTAAAATAAAACTGTGCTTTGGTATAAAAGTCGTCAAATTCTTGCGATCGCATCGAATAAACTTGTTGGAATCGCTTGAAAATAACCGGGTAGTTTTAAAAATAACTTACTATTTTCAAGAAACCAACATAAATCACTGGATTAAACCGATTATCAACGATATTTTTTAGCAGCAAATTATGTGTCGAAACAAATTTCGAATCACTCTACGATTTCTTAAAAATGTGACTTAATAATTAAAACAAGAAATGCATGTTATATGTTTTTTAAGTATTTATTTTTAACACAATATTAAATTTTTTTTAAAATCTACTTAAAATAAACATAAACTGTTAGTATTTAGGTATAGAATATAAAACTGTGCAGTTGATTTTAAAATCTCAAAAGTAGTCGCAAAAATGATTAGTACGTACGATTTATAGCTGCGAAAAACTACAAAATAAAATCCGTAAACAATTTTCGAAACCAAATTCAGAACTTTGCTTTAATCTCTGCCTTCTAAGAATTGCAAGGCAAAACAGACGTTGATAAAGATGTTATTAGAGACATGGGGAATCTAAAAATTGCATTCCACAAAATATCTACTCAACTAAGCAAAATTCTTAGCGAATTGGTTTCTAGTACTCGTACAGAGTATATCGGAATAAAAAGGAAAAGACAGTCAAGATTTGATTTCACGTACAGTGCGCCTGTGCATCCGCTTATACGTATTTCGGCCTAATAGGCCTCATTAGAAGGGCTTTCGCATTCGCTCTGAAATCAAATCTTGACTGTCTTCCTTTTTACAAAATAAAATTGAAGTAAACTAATAAAAAAATCAGAAACTTTATAACGTAGTTTAATATTTCTAATAAAGTTTCGGAAGAGAAGTATTTTCCGTTATCAAATTGATCTAGAAATTTAAAGGTTGATAGAAATTTTTCTTTGGCCGTTTTTAAATGATAATTTTTTTGGATAACATATTCAACTTGTAGAAAAACTTAAGCTGTCTTGAGCAGACTACTACATATTTGCTATATCGTTGCCGCATTATTCTGTTGTAATATTGTCTTTTAGTTGCTGAATACATCGTACAGCAAATGGTTTTAAACATTGCGCATTAAGACTTTCAAAGTTGTCTTTCCCGTTTGAACCATGTTTTTGGCGACCTCATCGTCATCCACAATTCCTGATCCCACTGGACACGGTATTGGCATTACTACAATATCAGCCCCTTAAAGTATATCGATAGACAGATGAGACGTGGTAGACAACACAACAAACCAAAAGGACGAGATCCTACAATAAAATAATCGTAATGGAAGTGATTCTTCTTCTTCTCGTAGCACTACAACCCGGGGTGGGTTTTGGCTGACAGCACAACTTGCTTCCTTCTTGAACGGTCGTCCATAATAGTTGAGTCAGTGGGTAGCCCCATTGTTCTTAGGTCTGACCATATATTGTCTCTCCATCGCATTCGTGGACGTCCTAAGGGCCTTCTTCCTGTGGGGGCTTTCTCCCATATTAACTTGGCAAGGAGGTTATTGGCAAGGGAGTCTATGTACATGGCCAGCCCATCTTACACGTTGGGATTTAATCTCTTAGACTGTATTGCTCGCTCTATACATCTGCTTGACCTCAGCATTTGTTCTCATTCGGTATTGGTTGGTATTAATGTGATAAGGCCCAAAGATTCTTCTGAGGATTTTCCTCTCAAAACATATAAGTTTTCTTTCAGTCTCTTTGATCAGGGTCCACGTCTCACAACCATACATGAGCACCGGTCTAATCACCGTTTCATATATTATAATCTTTGATGTTCGTGTTAGGCTTTTATATTTATTAGTATTGTGGAGACTGTACATACATATGTTTGCTGCTTGAATTCTTCCTTTAATCTCTTCCGCGATGTCGTTATCTGCAGTGATTGTTGCTCCGAGATATTTAAAACTCTCCACTATTTTAAAGTTATATGGGTCTATTGTAACATTTTGCCCTATTCTATCTCGTCCCTTTTGTCTGTTGATGCACATGTATTTGGTTTTCTCTTCGTTTACCTTTAAACCAGTTTTCTTTTCGTCTACCTCCAATTTATTAAAACTCTCCTTCACATAGGTGACTGTGTTTGCCACACCGTCAATATCATCTGCGTATGTTAGTAGTAATTTTGGTCCATTTACTGTCAGTAATTCTGTGTGAAGTTGTGCTGTTCTTACTACTTTCTCCAGGATGATATTAAAGAGGAGAGGTGACAGCGCATCTCCTTGTTTCAGGCCACTGCTTATTTCGAAAGATTCTGTTACCCATCCGTTCTCTGGATCTACAGCTATTAACACATAATTTAACAAGCTGGATAAGTTTTTTTTGGAACTAAAAGTTCTGCCATTGCACTCCACAACTGATCCCTTTTAATGCTGTCGTACGCTTGCCGAAAATCTATGAAGAGATTATGGATAGTTCTATTGTATTCCCATTTTTTTTTCAAGCAGCTGTCTTAGAGTAAAGATCTGATCTATGGTCGATCTATGTTTTTTGAAGCCGGCTTAGTATTCCCCCACGAAATTTTCTACAAACGATGTCAGCCTACTTAATAGGATGTTCGATAAGATTTTATATGCCGTATTAAGTAGGGAGATGCCTCTATAATTAGAGCACCATGGAAGTGATTGCCATGTAGAAACCAACTATTCTTGTGTTTATTGGAGTTTGTTATTATGTTGTAGGTCTAATGAATATATCAAAATATAATGAATAAGATAAGCCAGAGCTGTAATCAGTATGGATTAAAACTAAATATTAAGAAAACTAAATGTATTATAGCAAATAATATTACCTACAGGATGACGGTATTAGAGTCGGAAATGGAGTACTGTACAGAGAAACTGGTGAATATTATAAAGAAACTCATGAATGTTAGTAGTAATATAAATGAGAGCTGGAATCCAACCACAAAAATTAAAAACCGAATAGAAAGGTCCTCGTTTAACGTTTATAAAAATGAGAATTGTGAAATATATTATACATAATATACCATACGGAATGAAAGCGTGGATTTTAAATGAGACCACGTTTAAACGTTGGGAAGCCTTTCAGATGTGTCTATACAGACGACTACTAAAGATCAGCTGGTTCGGCAGAGCCAGACATGAGGAGATTTTTAGACGGCTGAGCCAAATAACACATTTGGTCAACGTAATAAAAAGACGGAAGCTGAAATATTTTGGTCACATTCTGAGGCACTTCGAAACATATGTATAAAAAAATAACTTTTACATCTCAAATAACGGTAAAGCTCCAAGGTTAATGAAGTTCTGGCAGCAACTAATCTAAAAGCAACTATATTATTATTTAGAGCTCCTTCAATAAAATGATACCAAAATAATTTCCAACGATCAATAACAATTTTATGAAACTAGAAGACCATATGATGAATAAATTACAAAAATATTTAGCTCTAGTTTATTTGTTAAAAATAGAAAACAATAATGTTCACATAACTTGATTATCTTTTATTACCACTTAAATAGACAACACTTATAGTAAAAGATGTTACATATTTCAATCAAAAGTTGTTTTTGTTTGTAAAACAAATCAATTGTGTTAGATGATCTAAATTCTATTTGTAGAACAGGTGCATTGACTCTTCCGGATGTAAAAAATGCTTCTGGTTGTCTAAAGATACGTCAGTCAATAGTATTTATTTGCCACTCGTTTACTGTATTTATTTTAAAGCGTTCTTTTTAAACAAAATCGTAAAAATCTGCTTACTCTCTTCATATTGCATTACATCACGCGGTTGATTCCAGTATGGGACTGGCTTTATTTTGGTATTTTTTTCTCCTTGGATTACACCTTTATTATAGTAGGACCTCATAGATTACTCCCAACATAATACGCATTTTACGCGAATACCTGTTCTTTTGAATTATCAATTAATATTATCCGAAATCTTATCATTTGGAAAATGCTCTTTTTCATCAGTGTTGTTTGCTTTTTTATCTTCCTACTTCTTTGATAGGTTCATCTTCAAATGTCTTCTTATTGGATGTCTATGTTAACACACATCTTTTTATTTACCTACCTTCCCTTTTTGGCCTTTTGGTGATTTATATCGTACTATATTTACTAGTTTGTGTCCTCCGTTCTACTTGGATATTTTACTACTTTTTAGTTCTGGAATGGAATGGCGACATTCATCATCACCCAAAAGAGTGAAGTTTAAGCAAACAATTTCTGCCCGGAAAATCATGTGCACAGTTTTTTGGGACAGAAAAGGAGTATTGCTAGTGAAGTTTCTACCTTGATATTGAAAAATCTGCGTCGTGCAATCCAGAACAAAAGACGTGGCAAGTTGAGTAAGGGTATCGTTTTGCTGCATGACAATGCCCGTCCACATGTGGCTAATCAGACCAAAGATCTCATCAAATCATTTAAATGGGAAACTCTAGATCATCCTCCATACAGCTTTGATCTGGCGCCCAGCGACTACCATTTGTTCCAGCACTTGAAGAAACACCTGGGCGGTCAGCGTCTTCAAGACGATAACAAAGTCAAAACATTTGTGATGCAGTGGTTAACAAGTCAGGCGGCAGAATTTTATCAGGAGGGTATTCAAAAACTGGTGCCACGTTATGACAAGTGCCTCAATATTCACGGAAATTCTGTAGAAAAGTAGATTAAGGTACAGGCTTTCATCTAAAAATAAAATTATTGCCATATCTTTGCACGCCTTTTTTTAATTCCAAAACGGTACTTACTTAAAAAACACGCCTCGTATATGGACCAACCGAAAAAAATAACAGATCGAAATCTGGAGGTTCTGGAGGCTAGCGGCTCTATCGCTTATTATTCCTATGATTCCTTCTCCCCATTCTAGTGCTGGTCTTCCTCACGTTCTTCTATTCCGTAGAACATAATTTAAGGCCTGTTTTGGCTATCGTTCGTCTTTCACTTGCATACTATAAAAGTTGTTTGATCTGACAAGCTCTTTATTTATTTATTTTTTTTGAAAGTCTGATCTGACAAGCTCTTTATTTCCCAGTTTCTCTTCCCTTTCATCGCCATTTGCCTACATTTAGATCCGTACGTCCAAATTGGTTCTACAACCAACCTATAGATTGTAATTTTTATTCGTAAACTAATTTTGGGAGACCGAAGTCATGAATTTAGTGTTTTTACCACATTGCGGGTCTGCTGTATTTTCTGTTGAATGTCCTGTTTCGATATTTCTTCCCTTGCTATCACTGTTTATAAATTTTTTGAATTTTTTTATATCTCTCATCGAGGATTGTGGGTATCTTTCTACGTTTTTCATTCTATTCTCTTGTGATAATGTTGATCCATGTGTATTTCTTCCTATAGTTGTTTAATGTTTCATAAAGAACATCCTTGCTTAAAGTCTTTTGTGGCTGGAAATGCGTCTGAAATTTTATTATCCATGCATCTTTTGCATTTATGTGAATGTTCGATATCTTCTTCTTCTTGTAGTGCCTATCCATTTCGGATGTTGGTGACCATCATGACAATCTGTATTTTGCAAACTGCTGCTCTAAAAAGATCTGTGGTTGTTGTGGTGAGCCACGTACGTAGATTTTTCAGCCAGGAAATCCTTTGAATTTCTGGTCCACGTTTTCCTTCTACTTTTCATTGTAAAATTAATTGCAGCAACCCATATCTTTCGCTGTTCCTCATAATGTGACTAAGGCATTCGATTTTGGCTCTTTTTATTGTGGTTAACAACTCGTTTCGCTTTTGGGAAAAATTAAGACATGGTATATCATTTTCGAATTTTTTAATTTTTTAATTGTCTGGTAAATCGTTGACACAGAAATACAGCACTAAACATTTTTACAATATCGCGTTTTGGTACATGTCCAACTAAACGATAAATATTTTGACGAACATTAAGTTTGTACCACATCTTAACGAACCGTATTTGTCAAAACTGACATTGTTTATATCGTTTAAGTTATTTACTAACTTTGGTTTCTAATGGCAACTTGATCCAATGCTTCCTACCAATAATACTTTTATATCTAAAATTTTCCAAAAACGTTAACTCTTTTGTTATTTTCTTCATTCGTTTTTACAATTTGTTAACTTATAAAACCATTTTTTGTGAATACTATTATCTTCCTAAATCCGTCGAACATTTTTAACCATGTAATGGACACACAGTCATTGCCAAATATTTATTAAATATGCTTATTGTACCATAAATCTTTCTAAAGTTCTGTTATTTCAAAATAGCTTTTCATTAAATACTTTGCAATACAAAGATATAATTAAGATTGAAGGTACGGTAATATTAATAATCAAATTACAGATATTTGTGATCAGATCAACAGGAAATTTGTGATGGTTTTTCTGCAGCCGGTCCTGTAGGTTTTACATCGGTATTACATTGTTTACTCGAAATACCTAGTTATTTTCTAAGGAATTTACTAGGAAAAGTGCATGTTGGGATTCTTGTAATAATATTTATTTAAAATAGAAATTTAAACGTAGAGGTGAGGTTGGTATTTACCATTTATCACCTTTTAACCCTTTTAGCTAATGCATTGTGTTGTGTGTAATTTTAAAACAGAAAAGTACCCATTATTAAAGTCACAAATATCAAATAAAACTGGTGGTAGTGCTTAAAGCTATTTAAAGACTACAGCATTTACAAGTAAAAGCTAAATGGATTATAATATGTCTTAATATTGATACCAAGATATTTTCTGTGACATTTAAGATTTTCAAACTGTTTTGTAACATAAAGAGCAGATAACTGAAGAAAATAGACATAGACAAGGGTCAATAAAAGATCTTTGCACAATTTGTTTATTAAATATCATCTGTCTATCGGTTTTGTAGTCTACTATTTACACCAGATTTTTAAGCCGCCAGCTTGCCTTATGAGTTCATCCTACAAGCTCAAGCTACGTATCGATATTGTTAAATTGTATACTGTAGCCTTGACTATGTGGTGCCAATAGTAGATAGACTACCAAACCTCTTTGAACATATGTATATTAAGTTTAAAGTGATATTCTACATCTCCATTACATTAATCCGTTTTTTAAACATGCAAGCTGTTTCTGTTGAATTAAGGAATTTGGGATATGGTAAAATGACAATAATAACACTCACTTCAATCGAAAATTTATCATGTTCGACCAGTTTGAAGGCGTTCTTTACTTCGTCTAACTCATCCAAGTTAGACGTTTTACCTTCTGTTTCCTTATCAGTTGGTGGTTCTGCTTCAAACAAACTAATCGGGATATTAACAAATGCAGATAGTACCACTATAACTGAAACGCAAGATAAATTACCTAGATGGAAAGAATACATTGAACACCTATTTTATGACCAAAAAGTAGAACAATTAGAAGTTGACGGAGAAATCACGGGACCAGAAATAATGAAAGAGGAAGTTATTTATGCCATAAAACACACAAAAGGTAGAAATGCTCCAGGACCGATAATACACCAATTGAACTATTGAAGATAATTAATGAAGATAATATTGATGTCTTGGTAGACCTTTTTAACTCCATATACAAGACAGGACACATACCCAAAGAATGGCTTCTCTCAACTTTTGTAACGATTCCAAAAATCACAAATGCTAAAGATTGCAATGACTATCGGACAATTCCATTAATGAGCCACACATTGAAAACCTTCCTTAAAATCATACATAACAGAATTAATATGAAATTAGAACAAGAAATAAGTGATTCACAGATGGGTTTTAGAAAGGGTCTAGGAACTAGAGAAGCATTATTCGGAGTCAATGTTCTGACACAACGATGTCTGGATATGAATCAGGACACATATATGCTTGCTTCATAGAGTTTAAAAAAGCTTTTGACAGAGTTCAACATGAAAAGCTTTTAAGTATTCTTAAGACCAAAAACATAGATAGTAGAGATCTACAAATTATATCGAATCTGTAGCAAAATCAGAAAGCAAGAATAAGAGTCGAAGGAGAACTGACTGAGGAAGTAAGTATACTTAAAGGAGTTCGACAAGGGTGCATACTTTCACCACTCTTATTCAACGTTTACAGTGAAGTGATATTTCAAGAAGCTTTATTGGATATTGTGGAAGGATGTTTTGGTCAACGGAAATAGCATTAATAATATTAGATATGCGGACGATACGGTCATATTTGCAAGTGACATGGAAGATCTACAGTACATAATACAACATGTATACAATGCATGTAAAAGGTACGGACTGCAAATGAATCTCAAGAAAACGAAATCAATGATATTCTCAAAAAACCACAAAATGTAGATAACCTCATCATCAATAATACAACTATCGAAAGAGTAACAACATTTAGGAACGTGGCTAAATGAAGATGGAGATCAAACAAAAGAAATCAGACCTAGAATAGAAATGGCAAGAAACACGTTCATAAAATTGAAGAACTTACTTTGCAACCGTAACCTTAATCTAGAGATCCGCACAAGAGTGCTACGTTGTTACGTTATTTCTACTTTACTATACGGCATGAAAGCGTGGACAATAAAACAGTCTGAAATCAAAAAATTAAACTCCTTTGAGATGTGGTGCTACAGGAGAACTCACAGAATATCGTGGACTGAAAAAGTAACTAATATAATAGAGGTGTTACAAAAAATGAAGAAAGAATGTAAAGTCATAAAAACTATTAAAATTAGAAAGATTCAATATCTGGGACATATAATAAGGGACGAGAAGTACGTATTACTTAGATTAAGTATGCAAGGGAAGAGAAACCCAGGACGACGCAAAATTTGAGAGAGTGGTTCGGTTGCAGCTCATTAGAATTATTCAGAAGCGCGGCCAATAAAATTAAAATAGCGATGATGATTTCCAACTTCCGATAGGAGAAGGAACCTGAAGAAGAAGGTTCTTCTTCACTGTCGCTTTCAGTTTCACCAGGTTGCTTAGCTACAAAACTCTTTCCTGGTTCGACATTTAGTTTGGTTCGCATAATATTTTGGCTGGATGGTGCAGCTGCATATCTTTTCTGCTTTAGATAATGTACCAAAAGGTTGTCGATTTGGCCCTTTATTGCTTCATCTTCTCTAGGTAACTTATTTAAAACTTTCTCGGGAAAAAAAGGGTAAATTCCCGTGGCTGCAAAAGAGGAAACAATAATTTGTTTTATAGCGCTGTTTTCGTCCGCTGTTTTTGTTTTTTTGTCCATGTGCTGAAGGGTAGTGTTTAACAAGTTTGGAAAACCTTTCTTATCTATTATGGTTAATGTGGAATGACAGTTCTTCCAATCACTAAGAGTTTCCCTCCAAGTTATCTGAAAGTGATTGAAAAAACCGACATCAAGTGGTTGGGTCAAATGTGTTGAGTTTTTGACCAAACATATAAAGTCCACATTATTTTGTACGCATAAAGATATAACCTCATAGGTAAAATGTGAGGAAAAATGATCTCCAATGATGATTTTTTGCCCTTCAAGACGTTTTGCATGTGGTAAAAAGGTCAAAGTAAACCAATACGAAAATGTCTGAATCGATCCATCCATGATGGGTGCGATTATATCGAAAACCTACATTGTAACCACATTTTTTCTGCTTTATAAAGTATATATGATGGTAACAACAATCCTAAAGACAAAGCATACATCATTATAGTCGTTGCTGCTTTAGTAAAATTAAAAACCCGTTCGGGATATTTAGTGCCGCGTTGAAATATCATTTTCTTATTTCCGGGGTTATCTTGTATATTGGTCTCGTCGTAATTGAATATTGTAATTAGGTGGAATATTTTCTAATTCTCTACGCAGATTGTCGAAGTAAGCAACTAAAGTTTCTTCTGAAATATTAGCTCTAGGTGAAATATTTTAATATTGATCGCCACTTTTTGGGTAATTACTCCTTTATGCCGTCTCAGTGATGAATATACCTCCAAGTTAAGAGGAAAAAATTCCCATTCGCCGCCTTTTGCAGCACGCTATATAATGGTTTTTCTTCATGGGCGGAAAATACAGTCTGTCCACTATTTGTTCTTCCATGTCGGCCATTATAGCGGTTATTAAGGGTCTTCTTCTTACGATGCCTATCCGTTCCGGATGTTGGCGATCAACATGGCTATCCTAACTTTGCTTGCTGCTATTCTGAATAGTCCGGTTGTCCGGCCTCTACTCCGTATAATAACGTAGAAAATACATAGCATCTAATGAGAGAGATTTTGGTAGCAAGTGGTAAATCGTGACTTCTGAAAAGAGACTCCATCATTATGAACGCCGATCTCGCTTTTCCTATGCGTTGTTTTATTTCACTGGAGTGATCCCATTGGCTGTTAATGTTGGTACCAAGGTATGTGTAGCTGTCCACTCTGTCAATTGGATGTTGGTTAACCATAAGCTGTGTATTTAATATTTCGCGCTTACTGATTACCATGTACTTTGTTTTCTTCGTATTAAGATCAAGTCCGCGTTCTCTACTTATATCTGATATACGCGACATTATTCTTTGCAAACCGTCCAGACTATCTGCAAAAACTACTGCGTCGTCGGCATATCTAATGTTGTTTAGATGTATTCCGTTGACTAATACGCCTTCTTGTAGTTCGCCTAGCGCTTGCCCGAAGATATATTCAGAGTATATATTAAATAACACCGGGGACAGAATGCATCCTTGCCTCACTCCTCTATCTATGGAGACTGCCTCTGTCAATTGGTCATCCACTTTAATATTGGTTGTTTGGTTGTAATATAAATTATAGATGATTCTTAAGTCCCTATCATCTAACCCCACTTCTTTAAATATGTTTATAAGTTTATCATGCTTTACTCTATCAAATGCCTTTTTGTAGTCGATAAAACAAGTATACACATCGCAGTTAACATCCCTGCATCTTTGCATAAGCACTTGGACAGCGAATAGAGCCTCTCGGGTGCCTAAGGAATCGCGGAATCCAAACTGCGTCCATGATACTTGTTCTTCGCATTTTTTATATATTCTGCCGTGTATCACTTTCAAGAACGTTTTAAGTGAGTAGCTCATTAGGCTAATTGTTCTGTAGTCTTCGCATGTCTTGGCATTTACTTTTTTTGGTATGGTCGACTTTAACCAGCTTTGAGCTATTTTTCCAGTTACGTATATGTTGTTGAATACAGTTGTTATCCATTTTATTCCCTGTTCATCCATAAGTTTTAAAAATTCTGCACAAAACTCGTCAGGCCTAACCGCTTTACCATCTTTAGTTCTTTTAATAGCTGACGTGACTTCTTCAATGGTAATCGGGGGTCCTGTTTGGCACTCAGTGTCTTCAATGGTATTCTGCCTTTCATCTGCAAAAGTTACTTCCACATAATTCTTCCAAGTGTCTAGTTTTTTTTCCACAATTAACAGTGGTTTGCCTTGGTTATCTGCCAAACACCCAACTCTTCTAGGTTTGTATAAGCCTGCGGCTTCTTTAATTTTTTTGTGCATATTAAATGAATCGTGTTTATGATGCAATTGCTGTATTTCCGCACACTGATTTCTTAGATGTGTATCCTTAGCTATTCTAATAGCTTTTTTGATCTTTTTATCGATTCTTTTGTATAAGGACATGTCTTGATCTTTGAACTTTCGCCTCTCTTCCATCATATCTAGAATCTCATTTGTCATCCACGATTTCTTCTTTATTTTTGGTGGTTTGAGAAATTTCTCTCGTATGTCTTTTGAAACTGTATTACTGTATTACTCTTACTGAAACTTATTAAGGGTACCATAGGGAATTTTATATTCTTCGGCAACGCGACGTAAGTATCCTCCTTCCTCAACAACTGTCTGGAAGGCATTTTCCACCCTTTCTTCATCCTAGTACTTATATGGACGACTACCAAGTTTGCTTATATAATTTCGAACCATTTTTTTTTTGAAAAGAAAGCACTTATTGAAGATTTCTTTAGAAAAAATGTTGTCAAATTCGCCCCCGGTGGAGATCAATTTCGGCCCACAGACTTGATTAAATTAGCCACATCGTGAATTTTTAAATTACCCGCGTAAATTATGATACCCTGAAAAATAGTGTGTTTACATATGTTGACAAAGAACAATTAGTTAAAATCGCACATTTTTTTGTAGTTTTTCTCAGGCACCGGAAAGCTAGGAAGCTAAAGAAACTTATCAAAAATAAAGCCATGGTTAAATCAATTCGCAAATCATTCCCAATTATCAATTTCGCCCCTTTTGGATCAATTTCACCCAAATTTATGTAACTGGAATTTGTGTTTTTAATTTTCATATATATTTTTTTGTTTCTTTTAATCTGTCAGACAATTAATTAATTTGGTATATTGTAATATCTATTTTTACAAATATTATCCTGCATATTAATGGTTTTAAAGTATTTTGTTTTAACGTAATAACAAAAAAAGTCCAAGAGTACAAACAAAACTTATATTGAATGTGATATCATTTGATATTTTTGGTTATTAGACGACATTGACGGAACTACGAGAAAAAAAACAAATACAAGTATAAGAAATTATCTAATACATTCTCTTTTAATAATAAATCAATAAAATTAGTGTGTTAAGTTCTAATTTTGACGTAATTCGTTAATTTCCATAGATTTCGTAGCTTAATGGTAGTTTTGTTACGTAAAGAAGAATTCTTATGCAAATTTAATATGTTCAAACCAACAATAAATCTCCAAAATACAAGAAATCAGTTGCGGGAGTTCAACTGTTGTTGTTGGCTGTTGTTTAGATGTCGGTGACATAAATTATGTCCGCAAATTAATTGAGCCATCGTTAGAAGCCAGCACTTAAAATTCCCCAAAGCATTTTTTTTGGCATAATTAATTTCTTTTAGTATATATTAATAAAAGTTAAATGGAAAGTTTTCGTTTTAGTTTATTAATATTAAGAAACATACCAAAAATGTCACCAATACATATTTTATTGAAGTTTTAAATTGATTTAACAACAAAATGAAGAAAATCGGAAAATTAAGAAATAACAAAATTCGGTGATATACCAATCTAGAGGCAATTTGTTCATCAAATTTGTTAAGAATTGTACTGAATATTTGTTCTAAATTAATCTCCTAAAGTTTTACTTGATGTTTACATAGAACTTCATTATTTTTTCCAAGATATAACTTCTCTTCCATTTCTTGTGCTATACTCACGAGTGAGTTATTTTTAGCCTTTTTTATTTAAGAATATTTCATTATCTTCTCTCGTTTAAGCTTTTCAATTTACCAATATATTACACTTCTCTCAGATCCCATTCGTTTTTCAGAATATTCTGGGTCGAGCTCTCTTCTTTCTATCTGTGGGCCTTCATTGTATTATATCTATTCGCTGCCACTTGATCTTCTTATATGTCAGTACTATTTCTATACTGTCTTTTCTAAAAATCATGTAATGCTTTGAACTTAATTTTCGTTTTTGATAATAGAGATATCGATATGATTTCTAACGAAAATATTTAGAAAGGATGAAGCTATTTCGAAATGTTAATAAGATGTAGAGTTTGTATCCAATAAATTCCACCAGAGTGTTGCACAGTAAGAACAAAATACACAACTTTATTTTTACACCCCGTATACGGGCAAAACGTTGATATTTTTCAAAAAACAATAATACAGTGATTTATTGGAAATAAACCTGTAATACTAGAAATAAATATTAAAATCCAATCAACCGTTCAGAAAAAAAAAATTGCTTCAAAATATAGGTAAATTTGAGGTGGTCCGATAACTTTTTAGAGTCCTCCTCCTGTATCCTTTTACGTTCGTAAGGATGGGGTGACGTTATGGTATTTGACGAATAGTTGGTATTCATTCTCCTCTCTCCTGGGCGCGGTGTGCTGCATCGGTCAGAGAGTAACCGGTAGCGCACTTTATTTGGTCTGACCATCGGAGTGGCGATCTTCCTCGAGTTCTTTTACCATCTGCCTTGCCTTCAACCACCAACCTCTCCATGCCTTCTATTCGTCTGGTAATGTGTCCAAAGTACCTCAATATATTTTGGTTGATGATTGTGGTAAGTCTAGTATTGATGTCGAGTTCTGTCAATATTGAGACATTTGTGCGATGTGCTGTCCAGGGTATGCGCATCATTCTACGATATACCCGCATTTCAAAGGCCATTATACGTCGTGAGTCGGACTTTTTAACGGTCCAAGTTTCTGACGCATAGGTGGCGATAGGAAAGTTAAGCGTCCGTACTAGGCGCAGTTTCGTGTTCCTGGTTATGTCCGTGTTTGGAGAGTAGGATATATGTATATGTTGTTATTTATTTTTCTAAAGTCTATTTAGGAAATTTACATGGATTTATAGCATATTTGATCAGTTTTCATAAGTAATTTCTTTTAACTATAAACGTTTCCATTAAAATAAGATCTATTTGCCAGTTGATTTTCACCTGTGGACAGGAATACAGTCAGTGTTAAAATTTCTAATGTGCAAAATCATACTGGGAAAATAAATATTTTTGATTGTAACTTTAGTCACTGCTGTGCCAATAACGCAGTATATTACCACGACAAAAAAAATTGCTGTAATAATAGTTGAATCTTAAGATGGAAACTGAAATTTTGTGTTATTTTTCAATTTTTAAAACTATTATTATAAATTTGTATATGACTGTAAAAGTTTAATAAAAGTACATTTTAAAATATTGAATTTACAGCTGAAATTTTTATATTTAATTTTATTTAATTCGAAATATAAGGTAATAAATAAAACGCTGAGGAACACAACAACAATATGCAAACTTCTTATTATTGTTAATGAGAACTTAGCACAATTTCTAAAAATAGCGTAAAATTAATATATAAAGAGGAGATATCAGAAAACATCAATGAGAATACCAAGAGACCGATAAACAAATAAAATAAGAACACCTCTCCTCCATTTAGTCTTTTTCATTTGTACACTTAATCATACATAACACATAAGAACTTAATCAGATATATACAGACGAGTTCCCTGTTATCAAAATTAAGTATTGCATACTAAGAAAAAAGGCGAAAACATCTATACAAAAAAATATTTAAATATTTGTATTCCACTATGATCGATACAAGGAAGAATACAAAGGAGAATTATTGAAAAAAGAAATAGCCGTAATAATTGCCAAATTTCTTAAAAGGGCCCTAATAAAGCAAAAAATATGTTTTTTTGTAAAAAATTTCATATTTTAAAATTAACCCACTAGTACCCACCGTATGTAGAGATGTCAGCTGTAATGTTTTTGCATGCCTGATTGATTACAAGAAGGCTTTCGATAGAGTCAGGCATGAACAAATGATGGAAGTGCTGAAGAGGATAGGGATTGACAGAAAAGACTTAAAAATAATAGCTAACCTGTATTGGAATCAATCAGCGGTACTCCGAATAGATGGAGAATATACAGATCAGGTCCAAATCTTAAGGGGAGTGAGACAGGGGTGCATAATTTCACCACTGATATTCAATCTGTACTCGGAGCACATTTTTGAAGAGACTCTAAAAGATATTGATGAATGCATCTCAATAAATGGAGTCAAGCTCAATAACCTGCGGTATGCAGATGATACAATAGTGTTTCCCAATGCCGTAGAACAGCTGCAAAACCTAATGAACAAAATAACGGAAACAAGTAGAAAATATGGACCGGATATAAACACCAGCAAAACCAAGTTAATGATCATCAGCAAGGAAAACATAACTGGAGCAGATCTGTATGTGAACCAAATGAGAATTGAACGTGTCTCACAATACAAGTATTTGGGAACTATAATTAATGAGTCGTGGGACAATACCCAAGAGATTAAATGTCGCATCGGAAAGGCAAAAAGTGCATTCTTGACTATGAGTTCTGTGTTCTAGAGATATAACCTCACCCTAGAAACAAAAATAAGACTCCTTAAATGTTACGTGTACTCAGTGCTTCTGTACGGAGTAGAAACGTGGACATTGAAGGTCCAAACTCTATCAAAACTTCAGGCTTTTGAGCTATGGTCATACAGAAGGATCCTGAAGATACCATGGACAGACAAAGTTACCAATGCAGAAGTATTGCGGAAAATGAACACAACTGCGGATTTGGTCAACATCGTGAAGAGCCGTAAGCTGCAGTACTTGGGACATATAATGAGAAATCAAGGCAAATACGAGCTACTACAATGCATTTTTCAAGGTAAAATTGAAAGAAAAAGGGCCCCAGGACGAAGAAGAATATCCTGGCTTGCTAACCTGAGAGCATGGTATAGAAAGACCTCAACACAGCTATTCCGTATAGCAACCAACAAACCAACGTTTCTGAACTGACAGACACCCTAAGAAGAAGACCCAGCATAACCATATGGTAACAAAGATTACTTGCTACAAATTTGCGTAAGTTATCTGTGTAGGTTTAATTATTTTATGTTGGCTGCAGTGTATTTTGTTTTATTCAAGTTGTGTCAACTAGCAAATCCACACCAGTGATTTAGACGAAGATTTAGACAATATAAATTGGTAATACATGTTAACAAACAGTAAGTATTATTTATATTTATTCCGTATTTTGTAAATTTTCTTTTTCATAATGCTTAAACTTTTTTAAATAGTAATAAAAAATGGCCAGCTAAAATTTAGAAAATATTGTTCAAATGATTATATTACCATTACGTTACGCTGAGTATTTGTTGGTATATTATGTGTAATGTTACGTATCTAAATATTTCTATTTTAGGGCATTGGTAGCCAAGCTTCTTCCTGGTTTTATAGTAAAGGAAGCATTATATTTATTAAACTTTGTTACTAATACTGAAGATATTTTTATTATTTCTTCTGAACCTGACGTTTTGACAGACGAGAATTTCGGGAGCAAAAAACCCTGTCCCGTCTTCAGGTTTCTCTTAAGTTAAAGGTAAATTCAGTGATGTGTATCAGCTTTAAGATGTGTTACAAATTTTACATTGTGAAGGAAACAAATCTATAATCAGCCTGATAAATTATGGAAAATAAGAGCACTGATACAGCTGATAAAAAGCAACTACATCAAATACTTTCCAATACAAACCAATCCACTTTGGGTACTAAGTTTGGTCCCTAAATACAGATCACAGACATCTGGTAAACTTTGATATCAGGAAAAGTCACTACGTTAGACTGATAAAATAAGCAGCACATTTGGCAAAGTATTTTTACCACTTGTAAATAAATATGATTGACGACTTTCCAAATGAGGATAAATGTTTACAGTTTAATTTTTTGTGAGATGTGGCCAAAGTATATAAAGCTCCTGGTACGATTGTTCAAAATAAAATACCTCGAAATTGTCCTCTTTTAAAAAAGGAAAGAAGGTCTTTTCTGTGTACCATAAGCAAAGAAGATGGTGTATTTTTAGTAGCATCTAATACGTTTGAAATAAATCCTATCCTCAAAGATAAACGATACTCCCAAAAAGAAAAAACAGGTAATAATTACTAGGCCCTCCCTTCATTATTCCAGAATATAATTATGAATGGAATGGTCAGGATGCATCAAAATATAGAACAGTGGAAAATAAATGTGTGCAATAAAAAATAGTACTGGCTACTTTTAACATGGCTCATCGACATAATATGTGTATAAAATGCATGGATAATACTTTACTTTACTTAATCAGTAGACCCATTTGTAACTTTCGGTGTTGGGCCTGCATGGATAATAATATATCGAAAATCTGTAAAAAATTTCTCAGATAAATTTTTATAGAGAAGTGGCTCAATATATTTAGAAAGATATAAAACACCACAAAAATAATCAGGTTTCTTCCATGACTTCTTTTGGGATACGGTTAAATAATAACCTTCTATATTTTATTGGGAAAATACCTAACAGGAAAAGAAGAACGTATGTAGAAAATGAATGTACTAGTTTAAGACGTACAATGTACTTTAGGTCCAATCTTGGACTGTGCATTGATTGCTTCAGATCTTTTCATTATGAATAGAGACCGGTACATTTTTATATAAGTTAATATTTAAATATAATTGTTTCAATTCTACTTTTGTATTACTTTCTTCTAAATCATATTAGAAAATAATGTTTACGCCAATGTCCAGTATTACCATAAGGTAACGCGTTGCATGTCAAAACATAAAAAATATGAAGGACAAAAACTCTTTCTTTAGTTTAACTCATTGCCATTATAATATGGTTTTTAAAAGTTCATAAAAAATTACCTAAAATAATAAAGTTCAGGGCACTGATGGAATTGAAGTATTTGTAAAGGACGAGTTGAAGAAAACTCACTCGAATATTCAAAACTATTGTTTTAACCATTTTATCGATTATTCGTTGCATGTTTGTCGGTACTTTATTGTATTCATATTTGGAGGTTTTAGCATAAATATTGGTTTATCTCCCTGTATAGTTAAAGGCGCCAGTAAAACAGACGTCTGAATCAAGAAATCAAATTTATTTGACTTGAATAATTTGAATATTTAATTAGCTAAATTGTGTGGGAGAAAATATTTTAATCATCTTTAGAATCAAATACTTTTCGTAATTTGTCAGCTTGAGGATTTTGAAAAATGTGATATATTGCTCTCGTAGAACAAGTTTTTAGATATGTGAAGTACGAATTTTTACATATTTTTGAAGGTCGTTCAAGACTGTATTTTGATGGAGCACATTTTTTGACGATGTCATTTATAAACACACTCCGAACTTAACTTCCTGGACATAAAGGGTCATTCAAATATTTCAAGGTGCTAAAACATTTTGTCTGTAGGTTTTTACAGTTACATATTTTATTACATAATAATTTTGAAACTGTCTATCACGAACGGAAAAATGGATTTCAATATTAAAATAAAATTTGTAATAAAATGTAGTACAAATATTGATGAATGTCAATTTTGACTTTTTAATTTAATACTCTTACTATTATTGATTCAGCATATGATGAAATTGATATAGCGTATATTACTGATATATTTGCTGCTTACTTCTTTCCTAAAATTCTTTCCTATTATTTTCACCAAAGACTTCTTTTTGGAGTCTAAATTTGCTTTTGTTTATTTTTTATCATTTTTTGTGTTAATACCAATAGTTACATGAGACTGGTGATTTCATATATCTTTACAAAAGGGATATGTTCCTTCCATAATTTAGTTCGTTTTTCCACTGTGACCAAGTTCTCAAGGCATTGCATTTGCGCCATATTTTTCACAAATGTGTCTCGCTTTAAATATTCAACAATTTTTTAACAAACTAGCTAAATACGTGCTGAGTTTTGAAACAAAACGTTGAATTTTATTTCAACTTTACCTTTCGGAGTAGTAGATCCCTATCTGTCAAAAATAGGCGCTTTTTTTATTACTTTTGTGTCTCTAACAATAAAGTTAACTTTCCATGCTTTTTTCAATAAAAATAATTTTTTTTTTGTTCAAATTGTTTCACTAAGCTCAATTAAAACAAGTTACTTTTTCTCCTGTCTTCATGTTTTGATAATTTTACATCAATGATAGAATAGAATTATTGTATTATATTATACTGTTCTTGTTAACATATTGTGACGTTTTTGTGACTTTTTAATGTTTGTATAAATTTTAAAAAATTCTAAATGTGTGTTTTTTTAACTGTAACTTTTATTGTTTTTATTAAATAATGTATTTTGTAACACCTCAACATATGCCTTTGACATTGTGTGACATCTATATATAACTTTACAATCATTAGAACTGAAGAAGTGCAGAAATACTGCACGAAACGTTTTCTATTAAAAGATTGAAATAGTTTTTTCATTTTTTATTTCTTCTTGACCGATATCCTCATTTCAGTGAGATTTTGAGATTTTAATCGCATTCACATTGTATATATATATATATATATATATATATATATATATATATATATATATATATATATATATATATATATATATATATTAAATGGCCAAATATATGGCCTAGGAGGACAAATTCGTTAAACTTCCCGTGCTCGAATCGGTATCAATAAAGTGTTATGATCATTTCGGCGTATTCCAGCCTCATCAGACACTTGGGCTGATACAAATTCCTGAATTGTTCCTTGAAATTGTCCTCCTAGGCCATATATTTGGCCATTTAATTTAATAAAGCGATAGCGGCTTTAGCTAAAAGATTTTATCTTTTACATATATATATATATATATATATATATATATATATATATATATATATATATATATATATATATATATATATATATATATGTAAAAGATAAAATCTTTTTTTTTATCAAAAAAGCTGCATTTTATAATGAATTATGAATTATTAATTGATGAAACTTCTCGTCTGTACCTCTAATCTACGTGCGTGTACGTTGTTTATTATGTGGCGGTAGTAACGAAATAGACCTAATGAACTGAGTTGACTCTATTCAGCTTTAATGGATGAAACTTTCACTAACAAGTTTTATGGCAAGGAGCCTGGTTGAAATATAATCAAGTAACAAACTAAATCAACTTAATGGTATAATCACTGCGTCGGTTAAGACGTTTATATATTCAAAGAGTAACATAAACTTTCTAGTCCTTATCTCCACCAGTTGTTAAGTTGGCACCACTTGAAACGTAACCAATATCTGAAACAAAAATATAATAACAATAATAGATTAATTCACTAAGCTTGTTCTAATCTTTGGGCAGTCCCACAAGGAGATGTCCGCTTTATCGAGGTATTTGATAAACCGCCTTATATGGATATTTTCACTATTAATTAAGATAAGTATGGTAGCACCGTAATAGTTGGAAATATTCCGGTATCTTAATGATAAGATCGGTTTAAATTTTGTGTCTTTATTCAGCCTCGATAAAGAGGGGAAAATTCAAATGTAACTTTGTAAGCGGTGTAATTTAGAAGTAAGATTAGGAGGAAGAAACAATTCTAGTTGATATGATCACAGCCATCTTATATATTGTATCTCGTAGAAGTACATGGTAATTATTTAAGGGTAATTGACAGAAACTATCGCTACAAGATTTTAGATAATTATAGAAAAATAGTATCAGTTTTCGATAGAAGAAAGATTAGTTATTCTTATTAGTTATAAATCTCTTTATCGATTTATTGTCATTATTTAAGGATTAATCTTGTCAATATCCAGTTTAAAATAATAATTTACTTTGAAAAAAAGCAACAAAGTTAAATAGAAAAGTGACAATGATAATTTAATTTTAAAGTAATTCCGGAAACATCAATAAAATGTGCTAAAACCAATTTAAAAGGAAAAAATATAGATTAAAAAGAATTTTTTAAACCATAACTATAAATCTTTTAGTCGAAAAGATATTATTTTTAAAATACAATATAATTTTTTTGATGGAAAAGCGAAAAATAAGTTTTTTTGAGATAAATCTATTTACGAAAGATTATACAAACAAAAGTTGTAGGCTCAGGAGATATCCGAAGCTGTAGGCTCGGGAGATAAAGGAGATGATCTCTTACTTTTCTTCTTCTTCTTCTTTAAATGCCATCTCCGCGACGAAGGTTGGCTATCATCATGGCTATTCTGACCTTCGAGGCAGCTGCTCTGAACAATTGCCTTGAGCTGCAACCAAACCACTCTCTCAGGTTCTTCAACCAGGAAACGCGTCTTCTCCCTACGCTCCTCCTACCCTCTACTTTTCCTTGAATTATGAGTCTCAAGATGTTGTATCTTTCGCCTCTCATCACATGTCCGAGATATTGCAATTTCCTTTCTTTTATTGTATTTTCCATTTCCCTCTCTCTGCCTATTCTCCTTAACACTTCTGTATTCGTGATTCTATCTACCCATGGAATCCTTAACAATCTTCTAAATGTCCACATTTCAAACGCGTTAAGTCGATTTATTGTTTTTCGGTTTAATGTCCATGCTGCATAAAATCTTTTTCATTTTTACGAAGTTGGCACGTGCTTTTTCACGTTTTTACTTTTTTTGCAAAGTGACTTAAATGAGATTTTGTAACATGATTGTGGGATAGTTTTTTGTGAAATAGGCCGAGCATTAGTTTGTGAAGAAATAGTTGCTGCAGCGTATGAAGATGTAGATAGTATATTAAAGTTGAAGGAATGTAATCTTGATTTTTTTTTCTCAATTGTGTAGATTTGACATTTTTATTCACGCCTTTATTTAAATACAGATCTGCAGAACTCGGCAAACTATTATTGTAATTGGATTGTGACATCATTTGTTTAATTTTTTCTTGTCTGCTGAATTCTGAACATACGTTAAATACTTTCGTATTTTGATTTCCGTTGCAAAAAATATTTGACTGTGCAGTTAATTGTATCATGATTTTAAGAACATTTAAGTCAGCATTTTTACACATTATATACAGATGTATTAATTAACTATAAGAGTTGCTGGTATTATGTTTTATGATAAATTAAGTTAAATGCCACATAGACATAACCAGGAACACGAAACTGCCCCTAGTACGGACGCTTATCTTTCTTATCGCTACCTATGCGTCAGAAACTTGGACTATTAAAAAGTTCAACGCACTACGTATAATGGCCTTTGAAATGTTGGTATATCGTAGAATGATGCGCATACCTTGGTCAGCACATCGCACAAACGTCTCAATATTGACAGAACTTGACATCAATACTAGGCTTACCACAATCATCAACCAAAATATATTGAGGTACTTTGGACACATTACCAGACAAATAGAAGGCATGGAGAGGTTGGCGGTTGAAGGCAAGGTAGATGGTAAAAGAACTCGAGGAAGATCGCTACTCCGATGGTCAGACCAAATAAAGTGCGCTACCGGTTACTCTCTGTCAGAAGCAGCACACCGCACCCAGGAGAGAGAAGAATGGATAGCAACTAATTCAATTTTTATGCAAATTTCCCTAAAAACTCCAAAGTTTTTACATTTTACCCTTCTGTCAGTACTCTTAAAGGCATAAGGTATAAAAATGTGTTTAAACTTCGTCGGAAATCCGACGTTGTAGTTATGTCTGGTTATTTTATCTTTTTGTTTTGTTGTTCTATAGTTGATCATTTAGATTTTTATATACTTCTTCAACAAAGTTGTATGGACCAATGTGATTGCCAACATACACAGAGGATAGGCACTAAAAGAAAAAGATACTTCTTTAGCTTTTGAATAACTGTGTCCAATCCACTTTCTTGCCACTTTTTATATGGTTCCGTCTTCTTTAATTTTCCTGAACTTCGTTTGACCACCACCAGCTCTCTGTATTCTCAAACTTCTCGGTTAAGTATTTCCCAAGTATTTTAATAGCAATATCTCTTACAGTAAGAGCCATATTTCTTCAAATCATATTAGGACTTCCTTTTATGTTGTAGCTCATTGTTTATACTACTTTTGCGCTGAATACACATATTTTTTCATCATGTTTGTGGTCCCCTCTGATATTCTGGTTTTGTTTCGCGTCTTACTCCAACGTCCAGCACATGTAACTTATGTTATTGGCTCACAGTCTCACTTATATTCTTTACATTCACATAAATGCGGGTATGGAGCAGATAGGCACTCGAATACCAACCAGATGGAAGAAGAAGAAGAAGGTTAGATAATAGCTAGAGAAGAACTATAACAAGAGATCATGAAAGAATTGGCCTGGGTATTATAGAGGTCAAACAGAGAGCGGGAAATAAAGAGGAGTGGAAAAGACTTGTAGAGGAAATTTTGAAGGAATAAAATAGAGAAGGATTCTTTTTTAGCTAAAAAACGCAAGAGCACTTAATACTCCATAGGGAGAAAAGGCAGTAGAGAGAGAGTGATATCTTGGTATAGAATGTCGTACAACTCTTAACAAGTGGTCCAAATATGACACGTTTCTTTCTATTTTTCCTGGTATGTATTTAATTTATTCATTATAAAATATCAGGATTTAATATTAATAAAATTTAAAAATACCAACTAATAATTAAGAAATCTGAATCTGTTCTCTGCATGATTAAATAAAAAAAACTTTAAAATTGCAAGTAAATACAAATAAAGAGTAACAAGTCTATTAAAGTCAAGGGCTGTCAATTTATTGTCTGACAAATGATTTTGCGCTATTTTTGGGTGATTTCCTTTTATGTGCACCTGCGTTGGGCTTATCATTAATGTAAATTGTTCATCGGGATAAATACAAATAGTACTGGTATAAGCATCAAGAGTTTAATTAAATTGTGCTGAGATTCTAAGTAGGCCATTATAATATAACTAGAATTTAAAAACCTACAATTTATTTTTTTTATTGTTTTGTGCGAAAGAAAGCATTAGAATTCCTTAGTTCTTCTTACTTAGTATCAAAGTACAAAACCTTAATACTTTATTGGTACGTTAGTTAGTTTTACTACGTAAAAATAAAGGATAGATCAGAGTTATGTATATAAACATCACCTAGCCATTGTTAGTTGCAACGTTTAAAAAAGTTTTCGGACAGATCAAAACAAATATACCTTTTCCTTATTTTGTATGAAATCCAACACAATAGCTAAGTATTTATTACAAGATTTATAGCCCAAGTGTATCGCAAATACTTTGAATACTTTATTTTATTTGCCATTATAAAATTTTCCACACCTGTAACTACTATATAGGTCGTAAATCAGAAGCGGTCAATATAGTTAATGTTTATTACATAAACTCTACTGTTTTATTTGTTTAGCGTATTTAAAATGCATAGTTCGGTATATTGATTTGATTATAACACGGCGGAACAATATTGATTTGATTTGATCACGACGAAACAAAAGACAAGACATATATCATCTGAAACGTTTATTTTCCCTTTCTTTTCAAATGCCCAACCTTTATCCAGTGTGGGCGATCCTCATAGATATTCGCACTGTGTTAATATTCCAAGCTGTAAAAATAAAAATGAGTGATTTTGAGCATTAACTAGAGAATTTTTGAAACCAGCACAGCGATATCAAGGATAATACCAAAATTACCTCCAAGTGCGTACAATTTAACTCTTGGTTATAATTTTTTATGGGACTTTTAAGATGCAAAAACGGTATTATTTGATTATTTTTATTTTTATGCCATATTTAACCCAATAGTTTATACAAAATTACCGATTGAATGTCCATAAATGTCAATTTTTGTAAAAATTCTTTTTTGTAAGCAAAAAGCATATATATTGCAGCTCTTTTAATTGCAAATCGAATAAATTTTCGTTAGATCCGATCGGTCAATTCCTTTTCAAGATACTTTTAATTGTTTATAAAAATTCTTAAATTCTTATAAATTTTTCAGGGCCAGATTGTTTTTATTTTTAATATAGAGATCTAATTCTAAACGGATTCTCTTCTTGGTCGAGTATATTTTTATATAGAAAAAAATATTTGTCTAAAAATTTTTCAACACCTTATTTATTGCTTTAAAATAGGAGCAACTTTTGCCTTTTAAATGAATACTCCTTATACATTACACACATTTTTAACTTATTGATTATTATAGTTGAAGTCAAGACAAACATTAAAAAAAAGTTTTCTACGACCAATAGTAAGTGGAGTTAGCTTAATTTGTTTAAATTGTATTAGAGGTTAAGACGGTTAGGCTAACTTCCTCCACTTCGACTCCGACTTCGTTCAGCTCGAGAACGGCTAGTTGGACTGTGACGTATGAGGCGTCGTTAAAAAGTGGGTAGATGAAGAAGTAAATAATAAAAGGTTGGGGTCAGGGGGTGGCTTGTTATAAACTTAAAACATACATGGCCGTGCAATATGTCATATAAGAGGATTTAGCGAATAGAATACGATGACAAAGAAAAATTAAATATGGCGGCTTGCCAAAGTGGTCTTAGACACGTATCTTTGCTACTATTGGGGCAATGGTGAAAATTAATTAACAATTTATACAACGATATACAGATAACACTGTGAAAATTGCAACGAGCATAGAAGACCTACAACATCTAATCGAAAGCTTTATGAATAGGGCTGACATGGAAATTACTATAAACGTCAAAAAAAAAGAAATTAATGCTTATTACAAAAAGATTACAAAATATACACCACATAGTGACAATAAACGGTCACGTGATAGAACAAGTAGAAACAAAAAAATATCAGTACTTGGGAACTTAGATCAATGAAACCAATAATCGAACTGCAGAAATAAAGAGGAGAATAGAGATTTTCAGATCAGAATTTATACGAATGAAGCCTCGAACAAGACTCGTAACGTGCAAATAAGGAAACTGGAATAACTAGGCCACGTGATGAGCGGACCGAAATATGAAATTTCCAAACTCATAATACCGGGAGAGATTCAACGAAGAAAATCTGTTGTCCAAAGGCAGAATTCTTGGTAAAAGAATTTACGTGATTGGTATCATTGCAGATTGTTTGATTTGTTTAGAGCAACAAGTTAAACCTCCCTAAAGAAGAAGTTGCGTGTTAAGCTACTGCTCTCTTTGTCAGATTGAACAAGAGAGTGCCAAAGGATAGGCTCTTGGTTTAATTTTTTTCTAAATTTGTCATAAAAGGCAATGGTTAAACATATAGGCACACATATGTATGTGCAAAAATGTCTAAAGCAAAAATAAATAAAGTAGGAAAGTCTTAAATATATATTAATTTAAAAAAATGGGAAATATGGAATTTAAGTTATAATAAAGCAATAGCATCTAGTTCGTTTTTACAAAATTAGTAATATAATCTTTAAGACCTTGTAAACCAGTTAATGTGAAATTATTTAAACATTTAATTCAATTTGTGTTATCTCTTACTTAATTAATTATAACATAACAAATATATTTATCGATATCAATGTTTATAAACATTAAAATTTTACACATATTTAAATTCATAAAATTTTCCTCCATGTGCACACATCTTATCATGTTGGGTGTTATTTACAATAAGATTACAATGTAATCCTTTATACTACTTAATAGAATTAGGTTGTTATTTGGAAGCATAGTCTATTAAACCCAATCTCGTGTGAATTTGCTTATATAATTTATTTTATAAAAAACAACATACATCGTGACCATCACTTTTAACTTGGTTGACACTGCGACTACCAGAAACATAATCGAAAAATGATGTCGCGACTCAACAAATTCAGTTCCGTTCCACTGGAATCTTTAGTGGAGCTGAATAAGGTAAAAGGTCATTAAGGTATTATATATGCAAGTAAATTTACTTATTGGGCTTATATGAAAATGTCAATGCTTTAAAAAAATACACAGACGAAATAATCAACGGTTTGGGAGGACAATTGACAAAATACTGTAATCAGTTTAACTTCAAAATACTAAACTCTCATTTTCTCCTAAATACATACACAGATACATATGGAAAGACCCACTATACACCAATAATCAATCATCGATTACATAGTCGCAAAAAAAATCAGAAATTATGCTAAAAAGCAAAATGTGGAGATAATTAATAATTGTGTATTGGATTACTACTTGTTTGTATCCAAACTAATCTTTTATTTCAGAATACCGCCAGAATACTTTCTGTGCTGTTCTACGGAATGGAGTCATGGACGTTAAAAAAGATTGATACCAAAAAATTAGAGGCATTTGAACTGTGGATGTATCGCAGATTCCTTAGAATATCATGGACCGAGAGAGTCACAAATGTCGAGATCTTGAGAAGAATGAATAAAGAAAAGGAAGTCATATTTACGATCAAAAAACGAAAACTGCAATTCTTGGGACACATTACAAGAGGCGAAAGATATGAACTGCTTCGAATAATTATGCAAGGGAAAATAGCCGGAAAAAGGTCCATAGGAAGAAGACGAAACTCCTGGCTAAAGAATCTACGGGAATGGTATAGCTGTAGCAGCAACGAATTGTTTCGGTCAGCAGTTTCGAAAATACGTATAGCCCTGATGATCGCCAACCTTCGAAACGAAGATGGCACTTGAAGAAGAAGACCGCCAGAATAATAAAGAACAGAATAATGCTTCTGTAGATATTGGATATGTAGATATATATTATTTCTACTGAAACAAGACAATATCAAACACCTATTCCACAAACCAATAGAATTTCAATAAAAAACATCACTGTAAGTAATAATATAGTGGAAAAATACCATAATCTAAAGATTAGTAAGGTTGTAGAGGAAGTACTAAAAACAGAAAGTAGAGAAAAATCGTAACGTCCTTGGCTGTTTGAAAAGATAAAGAAATTAATAAAAAAAAGTTATTTTTACAAGAGGAGGCCGATAATTAAGGTATACCAATATATAGAAGAGGCTATGCAAAAATTAAGAAACTTAAGTAAAAAAGAGGTTCAGTGAACACAAATGTCTTCGTATTGAAAACATGTAGGAGGAGCTTAGTCAACAAAAACATGAAAAACAGTGGCAAGCCTAAAAACAAAACAGTCATTCATTTATTTCTTTAACTGGAGTATAAAAAACATTATGAAGGATGCTAATTGAAAATACACCAGAGAACATAACTAAAGATTCTGTATTTGTTAACGAAGTAGCATAAAGAAATGTAGCTATACAAATAGAGGAAGTTCATTTTGCAAGAGAGAAAGATCCTTCATTCTGTCGGAGTATTGCTGTAAAAGTCCTTGGATCAGAAAGTCCACGAAACAAAATACTGCAGCTAATGCAAAACTGCTGCCAGGAAATACAGATTCTATCGGAATGAAAACCGGCACACTTAATATGTATTTCTAAGAACGACAACAATTTTTATCGATGTTTGAGAGTAAATAAATAGTACAATAGGCCGACTATTTGGTAAAGTTATTAATGATGAAATAAGACATCACTAACAGAATAGGAGAAGATCAAAGTAATTTTACAGCAGATAGATCTTATACAGACAACCTATTAATTTTAAAACACTTAGCAGAAAAGTTTAGAAAAGCTGTAGGAAAGGAAGTACATTTGGCAGTTGAGTACTTAGAAAAAGTCTGCGATAATATTCCAAGATCGAAGTTGTGGGAACCATTAACAAACATAAATAGACCTGTTACATATTATCATACAAACACCGTACAAATAAAAGAGGATTGACCCTTACGCTACGGTGCATTGACGCCACAAAAGATTGAGACAGGGTTGCCTCTGTCATGTCATGTCTCCTCTTCTGTTAAATCTGTATGTAGATATGTGCTTTTTGTTTTAGAAATGCATTGGGAACTATGAGAGTACTTTTTGCACTAAACATGCCGTGATCAAAGAAAAAATGTATTTACATGCTTCGCGCACTTCGAAAACGCATTCGATAAAGTACAGCATGTAAAATTATTTATTTTTGCTTTTATTATATACTGCAAGCATTATGCTTAGAAATCCTGATTCTAATCATTAGGAATATACCGAATTTTAGAAAACTAGTTGACCGGAAGCAAAAATATTTACAGGCAAAAAAGGAATTAAAAGTAAATAACACCGTGTAACAAATAAGGAGATAATAAAACAAGATAATCATACGAAATTAAGTATACTTCACTCATTGATTGTTGCTGTTTCGGCTAAACATTTTAAGTGGTAGATCATTAAATCTGGTAGCTGGGTACCAAAAGGACTAAAACTGTTATTAAAACTACTTTATGAATAGCATTTTATTTAGTCAAATTATTTTAATAGCACTAAACAAAGTATAAATATTATACTGCAAAAAATATACTTAGCCCATGTCTTTTATGATCAATGGTCATAAAATGTCATTCACTATATTTTAATTTGCAACATTAAAATGTAAACAAACAAAATCTTTCATGAATTGACACACTTAAAAGGTCAAAAACTGTTTAAACCTCCCGCGAATATACAAGCCGCTGCGGTTAAAGTAAAAGTGCAGATTGATTACCGACTACCGCTATTAAATTAATTATGATTTCTGAGATAAAGTATCATTTTTCATTGTAGTTTCCTCGATGTTTATTTATATAACGTAGTGATAGGAAATTAACAAGTTTTCAAGCTAAAGTCCAAGACAATTAAGCATTATGGTTGGAATATCCAGTATTACCATATAACATCATAGAAATTTATACTCTTTAACCACACAAAAATAGTAATAATTTCATGTAAGACATACATAAAGCTACAAATAGAATATAAAATCAATATGTATTTAAATGTCACTAACAAAAATTCCTATTAAGTGTGGCGTCAAACGGGGATGTGTTATGTCGAATAGCGTTAGAGCCAACGCGCACTACGCAGCCAAGAATTGGCTGTTGGCAAAATAATGAGTCTGTTGCACCGACAGAACGTTGACTTTGACTACTCGAAGCCAAAGCGAGTGGGGGTTCTGAAGAATGAATATGGCTGCCTTCAGTCTCCGCGAAAATTTCGTGTTAACCAGACCTTTCCCCAATGTTTTTAAAACGACTTTTTACAGCGAATGTTTGACACGTTATTAAAAATGTACAATATTCTTTTATGTAGTCATATTAAAGTAATCACCATTTTTGTTCTTCGAGTTGTGCTAGCTTGCGTAGGAGTATCAGTGCACATGACTGAATTTCTTAATTTATTTAAAAGATTATCAAACCATTCAACTGTAATTTTTGTATAATTAAAAAACCGATCTAGGAATCTACGAATATCCTTAAAATATGTTTAAAATAATCATTTCTATTGAAGTTCTAAAAGAAGAGGATGAGTGAAATGCCTTTTCTTTGTTTTGCGTTTTGTGAGACAAACGGTAAATAATTATGGCCTCTTCCACATTCATATCGCTTGAAGGAACGGACACAACTGGCCGTAGATTGACTGCTATAACTGGCTGCTCTTATATGTCGACTGTCTTAATCGATCTTCGATTCTTCAAGGAAGTGCTGCTCCTTTTTTGAGCTATGAGTTTTGATGTGTGGGTTTGATTTTTGATGGTAGTGTGCTATAGAGCTGGGGATCAGAAGGTGGCGTGTGTGTGTGTATAAGATAGGAGTGTACTAGGAGAATTTTTGGTTAATCAAACAAGCCAAGGAGAGGTACTTCGAATGTTACCAGCCATACTACAAAGGGATTTTGATCAGCGTTTTTGGTATGCAGTTATGATCTGCGGTATTTTACGGATATTGCTTCAAGGACGTTGAAATTTTTGCTGAAGTTTTGCTGAAGGGAATGGAACTTTTCTTTGGGGAAACCGGGTGAGTATTTTTGCTCTCGACAATAGCAAGGAGTTTTAAGTTTTTGCTTAGCTCGGTTGTTGGAGCCAGCTATAGTGCGCAGAACATGTCTCTTGCTGAGAGTTCGGATTTTGTTCTTAATGGCTGGTGTATTTGCTAGTTAGTGGATTAGTGCTGACGGATAATCAGCACGGTTCCTCATGCATTTCCTGAATATTTAAACCGATTGTCTAGTACGCAAGGGCTCTAAAACAGTCGTAACGGAGTTGTTCAAATCATTGGTTTATTGACTAATATTTTGATTGGTCAAAATGAATCATATAAAGTTTATAAAACGGCACAGTACAAACAAAATTTGTCAAAACGCGAGAGTTGCGTTGCTAGCGGTCCATAGGTTAATAACATCAGATACGCAGATGAAACCGCCATAATAGTACAAATTCTAGAATTCAAACTCTGTTAAAAGCAGTAAACAATGAATGCAATGAAAAGGGCTTAACCATCAGCGCGAAGAAAACGAAATGGATGATAGCCGGAAAAATTAGTGTTGACGACTTGTTACTAAAACTAGGCAACCAAACCCTGGATAGGCTGGAACACTTCAGATATATGGGTAGCTGGATTGACTGCAGAGTTAAAAGCGATATATACATAAGCGTTAACATATATATGATAAAGTTGGACGTGAGAGACTACAACTGTAGCTCAAGACCGATTTTTAGTGTTAACGCTAGAAGACCACTAACAATTACAGCACCTGACTTGGTTGGATTGGGACATGCTGCGGGCATACCAGGTAACCATAGGCCCTGATAGTGTAACAAATCGTCTACATAAAGCCAATATCTACAGTTGAAGCCCATTGAGATGTGCACCTATCTTCAGAGGCAATTGCGCTGCAAGATTATAGTGGTGTCAATTATATTAAAACTGAGATGCAAATGATTGAGCTAAATTTTATTCTGAGAGGAATCAAGATTTGGATTTCATCTAGATTTTCGTCGAGTAAGAATGTGGAGACGGTCTGGAAATGTAGAATGTTTAAGACATCTCTAGGAAGTTTATACATACAGACCTTGTTTTTCCAGACCAATTTTTTTAACCGCACAGCAATGCCTTAACACCATTCTTCAACATATTGTTAGTCAACTTGCTGGTGCTGTTAGTCAAAACTTCCACCGAATGCATCATAATGCTCTTTCACATGTCGCACTCCTATTAACAGACTGACTTGCCAACGAAGGTATTGATGTGTTGCCTTAGCCAGCACAATCCCCAGATCTGAATCCCATCGAGCTTGCATGTATGGCATGCTTGAACAAAGAATTATTTCACATACGGGTAACATATACACGCCGTTTCGTTTCTGAGAGCATCTGATAAAAAAATCAATAAACGCACCTCAATATAATATGGACGATCTCATTTTGTCTATGAACAATAGATGTAGAACCAGGCTGGACGCTGTACTTTGTATTAATTTTTTTATTACGACCATATTTTATGATTTTTGTGATTAACCTTTTTTTTTAGTTGCTATTGTAGACATACTCGTTATTTTTGAGATTCTAACCAATTTTGTTGTATATTGAATAATAACGTATGGTCCTAAAGTTTTGAGAAAAATTTCCAAACCATATAACTCTGACCACAATAATCTTATATTTTTATTCAATTATTCAACAATTTAACTTAACTATCCCCACTATAAATCAAAATTCAAATGACAAACAAGGGACCATTATTTTCGATTTGCCTAATATTTCCCCTGACACGTTGCATCATCCTTTGAACGACCTCGGCGTCAATTTCTCTAATTTTTATATATATGCGGCGTGTTAACTGTTCCTGATTTTGTGCTTTCTATCCGTTATTATAGACTTTCCGACTTAATATTGCCCAGAACTCTTCAATTGGACGAGCCTGAGGTAGGTTGGGGGGATTGTCTGCTTTCGGTACAAAGGTAAAGTAAAGTTTCGACTTGTTGACGAAATGCACTCGCCTTAACGCGCGGCAACATCTCGAAATTCTCTCTAATTGATCCTCTGTGTATTTTGGAACTTTCCTTCTTTTCCGGTAGATAATATTGTTACTCGATAGGGTCCTGTATACTGTAGTCTTTCCAACATGAAATCTTCTGGCCAGTTTTCGCTCTGAGACCCCAATTTTGTTCTTAGCTGCTTCAATCAGTCTTGCCTCTCTTATATGGTTTAAAATCCGCGGTCGACCACTTTTACGCAAGTTAACACATGGTATTCCTTCTTCACATTCTCTGATTGTGCGATAAATTGTCGATTTGCTTATGTTTTGATCTCGATAAATATTAACAATATCTCGTTTCTACATTCGCCCAACCATATTATAAACACCTCGACGAATATAAATTTTATAAGACATTTTGCAGAGAACAAACCAAAATATTCTGCTTTGTTTATTAAATGTCAATAACTGATGACATTTCAATTCCATAGCCCTCTTTGTTAAATGGATTTTGCTTCTCAATCAGACCAGGTGAAATTTTTTCCAAAACTTTAGGACCATACGTTACGAATCACTACAAATCGATTATTATTTATCAAAACAATTAAAGAAGAAATTAGGACTCTTTCTAAAAATTTTCCTACAATTTTCCAATGTGTGTATACATATACATATTTGTGTGTTTACATTTCAGATGATAAATACCGTGTCATTTTATCTATAATTCCACGTATTAAAGTTTCTCCATGAAGCTCAACCGTTTTTATATTTAACACAACTTTTTTTCAACCAAAAACTTTCTACATACACGTTCTTTGCGACTAGGCTATATAAAATTTTAAAAGCAATGTAAAGATAACGTGAACAAGCTATTTAAACCCACATAATAATTTTTTATATGATTTTATTATACCAAAATAAAAAATTTAGGAGAAATTTAGAAGCAATAAATTTTACCGTGACGTTCTTAGGAAATGGGTACGAAGATTTATCGAAATTTTCTTGTGTTACGTTATAAAGGTTAATCTTAAAATTAGGTACAGCTATATTTAGATATAAAGTGTAAAATTAAGTCTGTACCGATGAAAATATTTTAACGTTCTTTAGTTATCGGAAAAGAATTATAATGGACGCTTAATTTTTCACATATATTGTTTTGTATAAGAAAAATAAACTATATTATAGAAAAATGTTAGAGAATGAAATAAAGGCAGTAATTCTTTTTTTCTTCCTCCTGGGTTTCATTCATTGCGTATGTCACTGCTTCATCTCCTGTTCGCCAAATGTGACCTAACCATCTAACTTTGCATTGCTTAATTTTAGTCAAGATTTCTTCCTTAAGTTCTTCCTTAATTTTTACATTTGTTCTGCTTCTATATTTATTTTGCTTTGTATTGATTGGTCCCATTATGGTCTCATTCTCCTCCGCTATTCTTAAGTCTTCTTCATTTTTTTTGACCATCGTCATTGTTTCTCTTGCATATAATAATATTGGCCTAATATAGTACTATACTGCCGTGTTAACTCAAAAGGGCGTATCTGCTTTAAACTAGTTTGCGAGAAAAATCAGTTTTAGTGATTTTGATTAGGCAATCGTGATTTTTTAAAAATTTGTGACTTGTACCATATAGAAGTTAACAAACAGGTTTATACTATCATGTGACAGATTTTGGTAGAGTATCAACTTGGGAAAACAACACTTTTGACAGATACGCCTTTTTCACTTAACATGAGGTACTTATATAATTAAGAACGTAACTACATGATTTTTTGAAAATATTTATTGCATTAAACAAATGAACGTTACAATTTCGTAAGTTATTCTTAATAATTAGGAAAAGTTAAAAAAGTAAGCAAGAATACAGACTAAATAAAATATCATACTCAGTCAAACAAATATAAATAATTAATACTTAATTTTCTACTCCGAACTAGTTATTATATTATATTAATCATCAATTATTGTGTCCACATTTTCGCTGACAAAAATATTTTTCCAAAATGTAATGCGATTTGGGGGCATTATTTGACCAATTTTAGTGATTATATTCTGTTTTCTTTCCATTGTAATACCTCTTGGTTGAGAGATAGAGAGTGGTTTTGCAATGCCATTTTTTTGGATATTAGCCTTTAAAAAATTGGCACTTATGACTTCTCCTTCAAAACTAGTTTTATAATCTAATGTATGGAAACCTCTCATGAACTGAACTTCCACCATTTGTTGAAGGTACGGACGAGGGACCAACCTTGTTATTTTATATTGAGATGATTCGTCTTTCCAGTTGTAAAAATCATTAAAAGCCATGTCGATAACTTCGACATTACGTGTTGACGTTTTAACCGCATTTACAAAATCAACGAAGTCATAAACTTTACCTTGTCGATTTAGTGATTGCTCGACTCTATGGTGAAATGAGTCAGCTGCCATAAATGTATGACCTGACTCAAAATATCTTAGAGTTATTTTCCTAATGTTCAATTCTAATGAGTTTACAGCATACACAAAAAATGTGTACAAGCACCAATTTTTGTTCTGACCGGAACAATTATCCAGCCAAATAACAACTTCTTCGGAATCCCTAATTTTGTTTAAAAATGCATAAAATGTGCTAACAATATCCGCCTTTTTTCGTCCAGAAATAGCTTCATGCCATAGAACAGCAACTGTAGAAGTTTTAGAAGTACCAACTGGAACAAAGCTCTCATTAAAGGCTATCAGTCTGGGAGTAAATATAATTTCTTTGAAAGTATCGCATCTTGGGAGCATAATCACCTACAAAAAGATTGTGTAAGGTCAAATATAACAGATATTATTTAAAATAAAATTCATACCTTCTGCAGATCAGCTGTATAAACTCTAGAATCGCCCGACGATCTGGAATCAGCGTTGTACATCTCTCGGGCCTTTATAAATTTTTCTCGATGATTTTTATATGTTTCGCATTCAGGACAAACTAGACCGTCATCTAACACGTGTGAGCTTTCTTTTGTATGAATTTCGTATTTTTCACAAGTGAAACACTCTTCGTTTCCAAGCTTTGCAAATGAAATATTAAGCTCACTAACGATTTGACGATATAAATAATACGAACATTGAATACTGTACTTTGCTTTAAATGATTCATACATTAGTTTTATAGTTATGTCGCTAGGCAAGTATAAACGGTTCGGAGCATGTGCTCGTCTATAATGCGATGTCATAGGGTTGAAGGACTGTATATGACTAATGATTAAATCTCTGTTAAATTTTTTTAAGCTGCCTCCTCGTTTATCTTTGTTAGGTTTAAGCGATAATTGGGCTGTTCTAACTGGCTTATCATTTTTTTCATGATGTCCTAAAGTTGTCAGATAAAATACTTTACAAATATTTTGAGGTATTCCTTCTTCATCTTTTAACTGATAGATAAATGTAAAAGAGCGCCGAGAACTATCTGAATTTCTAGTTGCGCATCTTTTTTTGGGAATCTTTAAAATGGAACTTGAATAAAACACTTTCTGTTCCTCGGAGGAAAGATTCCAAAACTGCCTATTTATATCTTGCCGTCGAAGAGTTGAAACTTTATTACTGCAATTTTTCTTGCAAGTAGCCAAACAGCTTCCAGATATTTTGTGTTTATTGACTAACTTTTGCATTTTTATTGAACGCCGTTCACTTAAACTTTCTTCTATCTTTTTCCGTTTTCTTAACTGTCCCTTTTTAGTATATTTTTTGCTCTCTGATTTGTCTATTGCGCTTTGTATAATACTGTAAATTAAATTATTAAAATAGTTATAAATATTGGTAGTACGATGTTCTTCCGTATCTGTCAATAAGTTGTTTAAATTTAATTCCGAAATAGCTGATGAGCTCGTTGTTGAAGTAGGTTGTAATAGGATATTGCTAATAATATGTATATTTTGGTCGCTAATGTTATTATCTCTGTCCCAAAATTCTTCACTTGAGGTAGATGTTGAAGGAAGATAGTCTCTATCTCTGTCATCAGACACGTCAGATTCAATATCTGACTGAGCTATATTCAACAGCTCCTTATTTGTTTCTGTGGAATTTAAAGCCAGGTCCACCAACATTTTACCTCGTCCTCTAAATTCTGCTGAAACAAATGTTTTCATCAAGTAATTTGACAAAGCAATAATTATTTTTATAGTTTTTAACAGAATATACATAATATAAATACCTATTTGGTGTGAAAACCAAAGTGACATAACCTTATTTTCAAGATAATCAATTTACAATAACTTCAGAACCAAAAATATTTACCTTGACACATAGGTACAAGGTAACAATTTGTATTTGTTTAGCCTTTTATATAAATTAGTAGAAAATATACTTACTAGTTGTTTCTGCAAAATTACTATCCATATTTATTATGAAGAACAGAATAGGCCGTATCTGCCGAAAACTTTTTAGTTACGGCTTTTTGTGTTAACATTTACAGTTGCGGCTTTTAAAGCTAACATTTTAGTAGAAAATTCAGATACGGCTATTAATTTAAGCAGTATATATCCGGTTTTATTGCAGATACGGTTATGAAACCCAGGTAGATTTGTAGAAAAGAGTACTAAATAACGCGTGGGATATGAAACTCGTTTTTAATAAAAGTTGCAGTTACGCCCTTTTGAGTTAACACGGCAGTATAAATGTTCATCTTAGTTTTCTTAGTCAGTGTTTTGCTTTTAAGTAATCTTTTGTTTGCAAAATAAGCTTTATTCGCTGCTAATATTTTTTCTTTTATTTCGGACTTTCGTTCTCCGGTTTTGCTTATTGTAACTCTTGGGTATTTGAAGTATTCTTATTCGTTTGCTTTTTCCATTATTTGTTTTATTGTATGTATTGCATTTATTGTAGATCTTCCTTCTGTGAATCCACATTGGTACTGTCACACTGTCTTTTTTGTGATCTTTGATAAGCTTCTTTTTATTATTAATGTCAATATTTTATATGTTGTATTTACCAACGTCATTTCTCTATAATTTTCACAAATTTATTGGTTTCCATTTTTATGTATTGTTATGATCGGCTCCACCTTCTAGTCTCCTGGAATTTTCTCTTCTTTCCATATGTTTTTCAATAGTTCCAGTATTTTTCCTCTTAGCTCCCTTCCTTCGTATTTTATTAGTTCCATATTAATTCCATCTTTATCAGGTGCTTTTCCATTTTTGTTTCTCTGTATTACTTCCTTCAATTCCTCTAATGTTGGTTTTTTTGAAATATTGATGTCTACTTCATCTACTTGGTCTGCTTCTTCTTCGTGCATCATTTTCTCCTCGTTATTCATTTCTTCTCATGTTGTTTCCTCCGTCAAGAGTTTTCTGTAGTAATTCCTCCATACTTGCTTGCATTCTTGATCCTCGATTTACACTGTTCCCTCTCTATTTTTTGTTCCGTTTGTTTTGCGTTTGTATTTTTTCTTTTGTTCTTTAATCTTTTTGTAAAAGTTTTTCGTATTTCTGTTTATTCTCTCCTGCTATTCTTACTTAATTTCTTATCATATTCTTCTCTGTCTTCCTCTTTATCTGTTCTTAGCCATTTAATTGTGGCTTGCACTTTTCTTCCTGTTATTTCTCTAATAACTAATTTTTTGCTTTATGCTGACTTTTACCTACATGCATATTTGCACCTTCTTATATAGATTTTTGATAGTCTACCATTCTGTGTTTATATCTTCTGCTTTATATTTCTCTTCTATTTGAACTGTTACTACTTCTTCATTGATAATTTTATTGACATTCCACTTTTATGTTGATTTTTCTGTTTTGTTTCAATTTTAACTTTTTGTCTTATAGTGGCTGTGACCATGTAGTGGTCTGAATCTGCACACGCACATCTAAATATTCTTACATCTTTGAACAATAATGAATATAGCATCCTGATATATGCAACTATTGTAGACTTTCAGAAAGCTTTTGACAGTGCTGAAGACTGGGCGATAAAATGCTTACTAAATAACAGTAAGGTATAGTTTGTCTCAAAATATATCGTTTTGACTTTCCCGTCGTTAAAGGATTAGTGGTATTATCGCCATTATTAATAGACAAATACATTTTAAATTTCTACCTGACCGCTCAGGGTTGGATCAGGTACGGCTAATGTAATCAGTCATTAAAAATCTCTACTTGCTACTGCGTGTATAGTATATTAGTGAAGATTGTTCGTAACAAATATGTTTCATCCACGGAAAAATAATCGCTCCAGATCTACTAAACATAATCAAAAGCATTTGTCATTGGACGCAAAAAAATAGTTAAAAATGTGTGTCATACTTTAATAGATAGGGGCCTAATCAAACAAAATGTTGTGAAAAGAACATATTTACTTACAAAAACGTCGATATCGTCGACAAAGGCAATTGTAAGCGAAGAACCATTGACAGGACGAAAAAAAGTAGTAATTTTTAGTCTCATTATTTGGACAGTACTCAATAAGATATTATAAGAAGAAGAATAAGTTGTTCTTTACGAAAATCAGATAGTTCCTACGTTAGATAAATTAAATTGAAGTTATAGGAAGAAGAAACAAATATAGATACCACTCTCCATACAGTCTTTTCTAAAATAAGTTTTAAACACTTGAAGAACTGAGTATCTCTCTGAAATTATAGGTTAGAAAACAAATCTATCATATATCTGGATAACACATGGTTTGATACTCGTGATATAGTATTTTAGGCGCTTTTTGTAGCTGTAGACTGTAGTATCTTGCGTTATCCATGACGATTACACTACTTTCAGGAATATTTTTCAAAAGAGAATTTTGAAACCAATTTTCAAAAAGTTCTGCACTGGTATCTTCATGATAGTCTAAGCTGAAGTCTTTGATATTCTTTGCAGATAAGAACAAACAGTTTAGAAAACACATATCTTTCGAACTGTCGTGAATTATTGTTATGCGTTTTCCTTTATTTAAAGATGCTTTCGTATGACATTTTTTACTAAAATCGACCTTCTTTTACATACTATATCACGAGTATCAAACCATGTTTTATCCAGATATATGATAGATTTGTTTTCTAACGTATAATTTCAGAGAGATACTCAGTTCTTCAAGTGTTTAAAACTTATTTTAGAAAAGACTGTATGGAGAGTGGTATCTTTATTTGTTTCTTCTTCCTATAACTTCAATTTAATTTATCTAACGTAGGAACTATCTGATTTTCGTAAAGAACAACTTATTCTTCTTCTTATAATATCTTATTGAGTACTGTCCAAATAATGAGACTAAAAATTACTACTTTTTTTCGTCCTGTCAATGGTTCTTCGCTTACAATAGCCTTTGTCGACGATATCGACGTTTTTGTAAGTAAATATGTTCTTTTCACAACATTTTGTTTAATTAGGCCCCTATCTATTAAAGTATGACACACATCTTTAACTATTTTTTTGCGTCCAATGACAAATGCTTTTGATTATGTTTAGTAGATCTCGAGTGATTATTTTTCCGTGGATGAAACTAATTTGTTACGAACAATCTTCACTAATATACTATACACACAGTAGCAAGTAGAGATTTTTAATGACTGATTACATTAGCCGTACCAGATTCAACCCTGTCAGGTAGAAATTTAAAACGTATTTTTCTATTAATAATGGCGATAATACCACTAATCCTTTAACGACGGGAAAGTCAAAACGATATATTTTGAGACAAACTATAGACTACAGGTAAAGTGAACTTATTGACACTATTAAAATGCATGAACTCAGTGGCCCAATAGCATTGAATAGAAGACATAAATGTTACTTGACTTTTAATTTGCTAAAGTGGAAGTTGATAATACTGTGAAAAATCCTCAGAACTTGGTAAGAAAAGCCAAACTCTCGCCTTGTTCAATACCTCAACTAGATATAATATCAAAAATTCTTTGATATAAAAAAAAATGTGGCTTTGTTGTCGAATACTGAAGATACTCTATACCAACCACGTTACTAACAAGGAGTAACAACGAGTAGCAATGAGGACCAGGAAAGTAAAGGATTTTCTGGCTGAAAAATCTACGTATGTAGTTCAACACAACAACCACAAATGTTTTTAGAGCAGCAGTTTGCAAAATACAGATTGTCATGATGGTCGCCAACATCCGAAACGGATGGGCACTACAGTTCAGCTGTATTATCTATCTAGTATTTATTTTTATACCCACCACAATGGCGCTTTCGAGAATGAGCAACAATACGTTCGTAATGTTCCTGTGTACTATCGGCTTATTGTCACCTAAAGTCACTCTTTGTCCACAAGCTTTTTTTTCGTTACACCATTGATCATTTAAATTCGTACCCAAGTGGCTATATTTGATATATTTCATTGGTTGTTGTTTAACTAATAGATATCCAAGCGTTTTCTTTTTTTTCGTATGAACATATATTTTCTTTGTTTGGTGCCAAAGTCGAGGTAAGCGTCATTAATGTCTTCCATGTTCATATTTTAGATTTAAGTAACATTGCACATTTTATTAAAACTATAAAATAGAGTCTCCATAAAATAAAAAACCTTGTGAAACTTTGATTGATACAAAGTTTTATGCAATTTCGTGTTGATAAATAATATACGTAAAACGACGAAAAAGGAATGAGCCCGACCAATAAATATTATTTATTTGTATTTATAGGACATAATTTAGTTTTATTTGATTTTCATTTACATATTCTTCATATTAAAGAAATTTCTATTATATTCTACGTACTTTCCTATTATTATTTCGCTTTCTCTCAAACTGTAAATATCATATAGTTTCTATATAATGTTTTTTGTGGGACACCCAAATATGCAAACAATTGTATATATTTACATTACGTGTTGTTTTGAGTCTTATACCTTATACAAGCTAAGTCAAAATTCGTTTCAAATTATCTTATATAAGAGTATATACTTTTAGTAAAGAGATTTAAATCCTTTTAATTTACTATCGTATTTAAAATAGAACAACTTATGTAAATCTAAATAAAAGTGATAGACTAGTAACTGCAACAAGTGCATAAAGTGACTAATGTCTAGAGCCTGACCTATTACACTGAGCCGCGTAATGTAAGTTGCCTATTATGAACTTGAATCGTTGAAATTACTGACAGACTTACTCATGACGTCTTTAGTGACGTGATAACTTAAGTGTTTTCCTGTCTTGTTTGTTACAGTTACAGCCTACACTGATACATTTTCGATTATTTCTATCGTTCACAGTTCTGTGTTTTCTTTTTGAACATTTATTTATTTGATTCATTTATTCCTCATTCGCGAGAAACCGCAAAGTGGGCGACGCCTGGTGGTAGATTTTAAAAGCATCCACTTCGGGAAAACCTTCAAATTGTCATTAATTAGTATACATATTTGCGATCGGTTTATATTGTAATTAACAATGACTTCGACTTCAAAAAAACTATTGCAGTGTTCCTCAATGTTCATCCTATTATAATTCACAAAAAAAATCCATACATAAGTTTTCGCTGGACGAGAAGATGAGAAAAGTTTGGCAATGCATTTTGCGAATTGGCAAACTTATAACCAAGTACATGACTGTGTGCAGTTTACATTTTACTGAGAACGATTACTTTCCAAGTAAGTGTTGATTAAAATATTATTTATATTTTATTATATTCATATTTAATTTACTTTATAGTAACACCTGAAACTAAACTCAGAAGACTGAAGAAAAATGCTGTTCCATTAGCTAAATTGCCCCAAAGGTCTCATGAAGGTATTAGTAGAAAACATAAGGCGTAATTTACAAAATATAACGTGGCCAGCTCCAAAATTTGCTTCACCCTCAACTAAAGATCTCTGTCGACCTTACAACCACAAAAATAATTGAGATAATGTAAATTTTACTTTCGGTGTTTCAGACATACTGTAAAAAAACAAACATTTAATTTTATTTTTATTCAGGTTTGGGAGTCAATTGCCGTATGTATAAACTCGAATCACAAACAAATAAACTTTGAAGAATGTACTCCAACTTTTACTTTGGCAAAACACAAATGTAAATGATTTATATTAAACGTTTTATAGCTTCGAGATCAAAATGACAAAATTATTTGTTTTCCCGAAGTGATCGTCCATCTTTGAAATCTTGAGCGCCCCCTGCCGAAATTTTCTATCGCGAATAATGTGAATTTTTTTGGCTTGCTCAAAAACGTTTTAGAGACCTTTTCTTTGTAATATCTATAAATGAATAATTTGCCCGTTTCGAAATACAATATACAGCACAGTAATATAAAGTTTATTTATTAAATGATGGATCGTTCCTCGAAAAGCTCTTGTTCGTGAATTAATATGTTTTGTTGCGCATATGTTTCCAATAAAAATGTGTTATACAGTCTGTGATGTCATGTAAATACTGATGCCAACTTTATTATTCTAGATGGCAGACCAGGTATATTATTTAATTATTGTATCCTACATAAAATTCAAAGAACTTTAAGGTATTAGCAAGCCATGCTTTTATTTAACTGTTTTTAATATACAATGTATTAAAGACACAATCCCTTCTATATTAACTTTTAAATATTTAACCTTTAAGATACCTACCTATGTACATTCCATACGCCATCTGGTAAAAATATTGGCAGGTTTCATTTATTTGCCATATGTATTTTAAAAGAATATAGGTACATATCTTAGAGTACATATATACATTATTAAAAACAAGTTATGATACGAAAGTGAACTCCCTCTTCTTTATTGAATTTATTTTTAGAACCTTTTAAAAACATAAGGAGACACACAGAGAGTGATATATTTGTTAAGTATACTAAAATAAGTTAATTAAAACTATAACAACCAATATATAAAAGTTCTGGGAATTTTGTACAGAATCCAAAGATTTTATAATATAACCAATGTTTCATTTAAAATAAGAAAGGTGGTATCATAGTAACTAATATATAACATCAGTCAACATCCTGTACATAAAATAACAAATTTTTATTGAAAAAAATGCGCAAAAAGTATTTAGTTCAGTGCACGATGATGACGACCTTTAATTTTGATCTGCTATTATTTACTAATAATTTTAGAGTTATTCTTATAATTTAAACATTATTAAATTTATCAAACGGGTTAAATAGATAGATTGAACTAATTATATTATTATTAATTTAAAAAAAAAATGTTCGCAACCAACAATACACATAAACCCCATTGGCACATTCAGAAATGTAAAGCAATGAACTGCGCAAGTCTGCACCGAGTAGTAGGTCAGGCTCTAGACATTAGTCATAAAGTGGAACTTGTTTCCACGAATGGAAGAAAATAGCAATTATATAATTGAAAAAGGCACTGAATGCATAAGTTGCATAAAAATTTTTTCTACAGCTTTATGCAAATATTATAATCAATATTTGGAACATTTTAATTAAACATATGTAGTAAATTACATCTAGTGACGAATACATAATGACTAAATTGAAAGTTAATAATCTGGTATATGGGTACCTTTCTGTATGCATGGAATCGTGGATAGTGAAAACTATTCTGTCATGTAAAATTATTCGCTTAATATGAATTTTTAGGTCCCCCATCTCAAAAAGTGGTACCAATTTTTATATACAATATTTTATAAATAAATTTTCCAATTTGAATATTTTTAATTTAAAGTTATTCCCATCGCAAAATATGGCTAAAATACATTTAAAATGCTATAATATTAGCTGCTTTAAAGCATATATAAAAAGTTGATAGTTTAAAATCTGTTTGATATCATTTGCCACAAATTCTCGATGTGATTGAGGTCCGGGGATTGCGCTGGCCAATCCATCCTATCAATTTCATTACTCTCCATCCAAGCTTTAACCAATTTTGCTCTATGGCAAGGAGCATTATCATCCTGAAAAATAAATTTTTCTTCGCCAAACAGGTCTTTTTCACTACGCTGCATCTTATTCTGTAGTACCTCAACGTATTTGGTAGCATTCATCATCCCAGAGATAACGTATAGGCGACCAACTCCTCGAGCGGACATGCAACCCTATATAATAACAGAGGTTGGATATTTAATTGTGGAAAAACACATTTTGGAGAAAATTCTTTACCAGGAAATCTTCCGACGTAGGCATTCCCAGCATGATTATTAATATTGAAAGTGGATTTATTACTAAACAGTACACTCTGCCACTGGTCTGCCGTCCAGATTCGATGTTCCTTGGCCCAATCTTTGCTTTTCTGAAAGCAGTAGTTTCTTCCGTGCCTTACATCCTCTAAGTCCAAACCTACGCAGTCTTTTTCTCACAGTCAAAGTGCACATGCTTACACTTGTAGATTCAGACCACAGCTTCGTCAATTGGGTGGAATTAAGGCTTCTGTCTGCCAGACTTGTTCTTCTTAACGCAGCGTCATCCCGAACAGAAGTTTTCTTTGGTCGGCCACTACGCGGTCTGTCGTCGATTTCTCCTTATTCAGCATACTTCTTAATGACTCTAATTACTGTAGATTAATTACAGTTTACTGCGGATGCTATTTCGCGACTAGATTTGTCGTTTGTATGGTGAAAAATAATTTCAAAATGCTTTTCGTCCGATAATTTAGTTTGTTTGGTCTGGGATGACATTTTGACCTTTTTATCAAAAATCAAAGAGCGAATAAATGTGTTAGGGTAACTACAATGTATACATAGTCAAAATATGTGGCAAATTTGTCATTATAATTCAATTTTATAGTACTTTAACGACTTAATAATTACCTCATAATTTTCTCGGATTATGGGAAATCCCTTCAATCAGATTATTTTAATCTTTTCTGTAGAATTTTGAGCGAGTCTACTTTAAAATGAAGCAAAAGTATACAAAAAACTTGTGTTAAACCTCAAAAACTATAAGGCGCTTACACCACTGTACTATCGAAGCCAAAAGACTAAACTGGTATGGACACCTGCAGAGAATGCCTAAAAATAGATGGCCAAAAAAGATAAGAAAAATAGACTCCGCCCACTAGAAGAAAACAAGGTAGGCCAAGACGGTCATGGAGAGAAGATGTAGAAGATGAAATGACCGCCAGAGTTTAAAAACTCTGGAAATTAGGACGCGCGAAACGGAGCCAGATATATATATATATATATATATATATATATATATATATATATATATATATATATATATATATAAAGTGAAATATCACGAACTCTACTAAAAAAGTTAATGGTTGTTTCCGATTGTCTGTTATAGCGCCCTATCATTTCGATGCACTAGGTTGAAAGAATTCATTTAAATCACATAGCTATTTGTAAAAATAGACAATAATATATTATTTGGTATATATTTTCATATATATGAGAAATTAAAACTAGACGAAAAGTACGTACTGAATCTCTTCATATTATATTAATGGTGTAAATACTTTAGTCACCTATAACTTGCGATGTAAGGACTAGTACATCGAATATTCATAAAAGTCTAGATTAATTTACACCTTATTGATAATTTTTATAAATAATAGGTCAAATTTAGTCGAATCAGTAAACAGCTCAATAAACAAACGCACGCTGGTCGCCAGATTCATGCTATGTCAACTTTTGTGTTCTACTTTTTTTATTGCTTAATTCATTAGAAATTGTACTTTTTATATACCCGTAGTAAAAAATGTAGAGTCAAGGTCGGCATTGCATACTGTGATATTTATTTACCCCAAATTAATAATTAATAACGCTGATAGTTTATCTTTTAAAACAATACCAGGAGCTAATTTTTTTTTATCATCACCTACATATTATGTCTTGTATAAATCAATAAGAAACACTTACTTTGGTTTTTAAACAACGAAATATGCATAACATACTAAATGCTGTCTAAAAAAAAAATTTAGTAAAGGACCAACGTTACGTAGGTGTCAGCACTCCGAAAAGTAGTACTTGCTTTTACCTTTTTTTTTTAATTATCATATTGACTCTAGTAAGAGCCTACAAAGGTATCTATTGAATTCTATCAGGCAGCGGTGGGGACATTTTTTTTTAGACATCCAATGTCACCGAACCACACACTCTGGTATTTTCCGGCCAAGTATGGCACAGATTAATCGTATTCCGGCTATAACCTTAATCACCGTTCCAGAGTAATGGTCTTACCACACAATAAAAACCTAAAATCCATATATTACCCGTCACCTTAAAAGAAGAATAACTATATTATATTAAGGAAAACAACATATATTAGAAAAAAATAATAATAATTTAGAAACTGCCCATTAACAAAAGAAAATAAAAAACGAAAATATTTCCGTGAAACCATAAAATAATTATGGTAATTACTGATTTTTGGCTCTCGAGAAAAAAGAAACAAGATATCAGACCCATGTTTTAATTTTCTCTGCTGTCCTCCTTTTTCTTCATCACCCCAGAGATCAGACAGTGTACTCTTCACTCTCTTTCCTCACATCATTACCTTTACCATTTCTTTCATCCAGCCTGAAACCTATCCTCTCATTTGTCCACCTCTGGAAGTTGAAAAGGTGGGCGGGAACGTCCAGCTCCACACAAACAATACAGTCCATCGAGGTTGATTTGTCTATTTTATTTGTGAAGGTAGCAAGCCTACCATTCCGGTCAGAAACTACGTCAGGAAGTAGTCGAGTAGTCTAGGAACTTACATTCCCAAAACAGCCTCAGATCGGGAATAAGCTACTTGGACCACCTTGCCTGTCCGCTATCATTCGCCCATTTTCTCTGTTAATCCTTTATCGTTCTCTGTCTTTCTCTCTTCCTCATTTATATTTCCATCCATCCTCCCGGCATACACCCTCGCTCGCAACACAACAAAACGATTGCTATTACCGCTCCAATGACATTCAAAGCCTTATTTGAGGCCATCCTGTTTGCGCTAGGTACCCTGAGAAGCATTCGTCTTTGCTAAGTCTCTATCAGCTTGGTGTATTTCGCACTGTTCAGCTAGCTCTACTTCACGGGGGCAGTTTAGTTCACCACTGACTGGAAAACTCCATTTAGCACCCTTCTTTTGGCACTACCTGGGCTTCCAATGTTCGGCATTGGCCATACCGACGCTTCCAGACTTCGAATCGCCTTCTCCACGGTATTTTAGACGTGTACTCCGAACCTAAGGTATACCGACAAATAGATTCCGAGATACTTAACCAATTTAACCTGTGCAACCTCCAACCCTTGCAATATAAAGCGAAGAGAGGATTTGTCCCGGCTCTTTTTAAGAATTATCACGTTTTTTGAGATGCTAGCTGTAGATCGTTCTCTCTGATTTAAAATGCAGGGCTGTGTTAGCCGCTTTAGGCATGTTCGTTTTCTGATTCCTCTTTCAGACCAGTGCGAGATCATCGGCATAAGCTACAACAGTACATTCCCTTGGCATTTTGAGTAGTACAGGACATTCCACAGGGTGGAACCCAGTACCGAATTCTGCGGAACACCCTGCGACAAACTAATGCTAGTATCTTTTTCCCTTATTGACCTGCCATTAAAGTATCTGTCTGACCAGGTATACACTAACGCCCAATTCTCTCAGCTTGGACTATCATTTTGTCCTAGAAAAAATTATAAAAAAAAATTACCTAAAAATTCCAAAGTTGTAAGGAAAGGAAAAAGTCGTAGAAAGAAAAGAAAGAAAGAAAGAAAAAAACGTGAAAGTCGTAGAATATATGAATCTTGGAAAACCAAAATAATTTATTTTATATTATCGATATCAACTAGAGCAGTGGTCGCCAACCTCTTCAATGTGTTGAGCTACTTTGTTAATTTTGGAATAAACAGCGAGCTACCCACACGGAAGCCACGTAACGCAACGTAAATGAAATAATCCACAGTTAATCTATCATTATATGTATTTATTTTACTGTTTAACTGGTAATACATAATACATAGGTACTAATAACAAACTAATAACAAAATAACTAATATTACTAGTACGTACTTGTTCATAGCTACATTCCTACCTATCAAACGAAGGTATTTGAAAAATAAACACAAACTTTTATCGAGCCACAACGGCATGTTACGAATGATTTAAAAATAGTTAATAATAACAACAAAAAAGTAACGCACTATCATAAACATAAACATTGAAAAATAAAAAAGCACGTTCAATGAGAAGGCTGACACTCAGACTCATCGATAATTTTTTTAATGTTTGCAGTATAATTTGATGCAGCCATTCGAATACAATTATCCAAATGTTCATCTGTAAGTCGATTGCGATATTTGTTCTTAATAAACTTCATATTGGAAAAAGAAGATTCACACAAATAGGTTGAACTGAATAATGCTTTCACTTTCAAGGCAACACGGCATAGAACTGAATATTTGTCTTTACTTACAATAGGCCAGATACATTCAGTACTCAAGACTAACGATTTTAAAACTAAATAATTTTGAAACTCAATGACTTCCATTTCTATTGCAGCGATGTCTTCGCCAAAGTTCTGCATAACACAAGCTGCAAACTGCTGGATATCAATTTCCATAAAGGGTGAAACAACAAACTGCGCTACTAAAGCCATTTCATTGAAATCCTTAAAACGATTTTTGAAGTTACTCTTCAGGGTAGAAATTATTTCTACATGATATTTGTTGTCATAGGGTTCTAATGGATTTTGAGATATTTTTTCTGAAAGAATAGGAAAATGCTTGGAATCGCTGTTAATTAGGTTTTGTTCCCAAAACTCCAGTTCTTTGATAAATGCTTTTATATCAGAAATCATTTCCGTTAGTTCTTTGTCTCTCCCCTGAAGCTGCAAATTAAGTTCGTTTAATTTCTTTGTAATGTCCACGAGAAAACCAAAATCTCTAAGCGAGATTGAATTTTCTAGTTCTGGAGTCGGTTCATCGCGTTGTTTGAAAAATTGAACTATGCCAGATAGGACATCATTAAAACGTTTCAGCACCCGTCCTCTACTTAACCATCGGACTTCAGAGTGAAGGAGTAGGTCCCCGTATTGACAGTCAACTTCATCGGCCAAGGTTCTGAATAATCTTCTTTGTAACGCTTGAGCTCTAATCTTGTTCACAATTTTTACCACCAGTTTCATAACGTTGTTTAGTTTCAGGAAATTTTTACATAATGCTTGCTGATGGATAATGCAGTGGTAACAGAGAAATTGCGGAAAAGTTTCATCTTTACGACATAACGCCACCAGACCCTTATCACAACCCACCATAGCTGGAGCGCCATCGGTTGTCAAGCCTACCATTTTCGATATCGGAATTTTCTCGGAAGTAATAATATTTTTTAAATGAGAAAACAACTCCTGTCCAGTAGTGTGTCCTTTCAATGAAATGAACTTCAAAAGATCTTCTTTAATCGTAAAATCACTAAAAACCATCCTGACTAACACGGCCATCTGGGCAGTGTCAACGACATCTGTTGATTTATCTATTTGAAGTGAAAAATAAACACAGTTATCTAAGTCAGTTCTTAACTGTAAAAAAATATCATTGCTCATACTTCTACATGTCTCATCACTGTATTAGCAGAAAGTTGCATAGATTTTATAGCTGAAACTATCTCGTCTTTATTTCTAAAGTTGGCAAATAATAAATCAGCAGCTTCTAAAAACGCCTGTTTTATCATTTCCCCGTCTTCATAAGGTTTCTTTTTTTGTGCAATTATCTGGGACACACGGTACGAATCTTTAGTTGCAGCCTTATTTTTGTCGACTGTTCTTAAAAATATTGATTGTTGTCCAATTAACTGTTTTTTTAACTGTTTCAGTTTCTCCTTTCTGGCGGCAGAATGTAGTGGGAATGATTTTTCAAAATTAGAATGTAGAGTTTTATGATGTCTCTCAATATTTCCTTTTTTAGCAACGGAGACCGAAGTATTACATAACAAACACACATTTTTATCTTTAACTTCTGTAAAAAAGTATTGTTCTTCCCATTCCGAATGAAAGTGGTATGTCTTTACCTTCTTACAACTGCTTGCCATAATATTATTTTTGTTGTTCTCTACTAACCCAACCGCTGGACGTTGGTTACGCGTTCAGTTTTAAACTAAGCGCAATGTCGCCGCGCCGTGCGTATTTATCCCGTTCAAAGCAATCCAGATCGTTCTCGAACACTAACGCGCTGGTCCGGCTGGTCGGTTCTATAAATAGCCGATTCGAGCTTAACGGCGTCAGGGGCAGATCGCTCACCGCAACTTTGCCGCTGTTTATGTTTAATTTAATGACAATTAGACTTTTTTTGTGGAATTTTCGGAAGCTTCCCTGATTTTTGCAGTTTGTATTTTTTAAATTAAAATCGTTGTGAGAGCTACCAGAATTGCCTCCGCGAGCTACCGGTAGCTCGCGATCGACATGTTGGCGACCACTGAACTAGAGAGTCACTATAGCCGAGAAAACAAGAACTATGTTAAAAAACTGTTATAAGATTCTGTATCATGAGCTTATTGTGTTACTAGTAAATAATCTAATTTTTTATTTGGCACCAAAAACCAGAAGCCAATAATGAGAAGCCCTCGTTTTTTTAATATTCGTAAAAATGATTAATCCGATTTGAACAGCTTTGTTAGTGTGATCCGTATGTTGTATTTTCATGATTTATTGTATTTCCCTCAAATATCGGCTTCTATTAACTTTTCTAAAGAATATAATTTCCACATAAAATGTTATCAATCGCAAACGCGTATTGCATCATACACTATCAATAGTGTATAACAAAAACCATCGTAATCGTTTTGAAAAGAATTTGACACTTCCTTTATTATTATTTAGGTTTTAGTTTGGCAACTGTAACATTATTTAGGTTTTTAGTTTGATAATAGTGAAGGTTAAAATAAAACAAAAACAAATAAACAATAAGGTTTAAGACGATTTGTTAACATTCTACGCCACTATGTGCACGTAGGCCAAGTTGCAATTTCGTTGTACAATTATTTATTTTACAAAAATTAACTTCGGTTATATTTAAACCACCAGTGCATTGTATTTTAAAGTATGTACTGTAGAGTTTATGATAACTTTTGTACTATCTGTTAATTTCTGATTCTTACAGCCATCAAAAGGTAATGTTCTCCCGACCATTTGCAATGGTATCATATATTCGGGATTTGCAAAGCGTGGTCTGGAATTGTTTATTTCTGAAGTTTTGCATGTTGTAGCAGATATTATCACATGCAATACGGGAGCCAAGTTAAACATAATCTCTGGTTGTTCCTATTACTTACTGATAATAAGTCTAAATCATTGATTTACCGTAACCTAACTTAATCTTTCTTTTACTAAGAAGTTTCAAACTCACCTAAATTCTAAAGGGTGCAACAATTGAAAGCGACAAGCAAACCAATGGGAAAAGGGAAGTTCCAGCATACCACTCAAACTGATGACTACCAACAAAAACCACACCTTTTGTTAGCTTATGTACTGGAAATTAAATGTAAAAAGTCAGGGTGTATGAGCTATACCTATGTTCTAGCTTGATTTATCGTTTTTGGTACTTAGAATGTCTGACTGTCTGTTTTATAGTTTTTAGCATTGATTTCGCTTGTTTATTATTTTGGTGTTGTTTCTTTCTTGTTTCTTAAATATTTTGATATTGGTATTGTTTGTTACTTCATCGGGCAATGTTTCACTTACAATCTTCTTCCGTATAATGCACTCCTTCATCCCAATAATATACCTTGAGGTTGGAAATTCTTTACTTCATATTCTTCTTCTTTTTCTTCTTCCTCTTTATAAGCAATTCTGTTTGTTCATTGGCGGATTAATACCTCGATGGAAGTTTGTCACTTCATCTTTTCCGAGGTCGTCCGATACATCCTTTGATTAGTGACTTATCCCTTGCTATTTTGACATCTCCGTTCGGCTCGCGGAGATAAGAATACGGCCGAGGTCAGAAGGCCCTGCCTGTCGTAAGAGGCGACTAATGGATAGGAATTGAGAGGTGGAGAGCCGTCGCTTAAGGTATCGGGTCCCGCCTGGAGATTTAAGAGTGGTAGAGGAGAGATCCTCGGCGGCGACCTGTCTACATGCCAGGTGGAAATTCCTCTGCCTGCGTCACCTGTCCGCTCGTGGGAGGGGATAACGGATGGGTGAGGTAATCGCAACACAGGTACTACGGGGGAGGTGGAGCCCCGCGATGCATATGCAACGCGCCACCTTCAATTTGGTGTCGGACTCGTAGGGGCAGTGGAGGCGCTAACGGTCGTATGCCGAAAGGCCAGGTAGACCAGGGTCCTGCCAGTTTTTCATAATTGAAGGGCACAAAGTATAGCTATGCTATTTTGACAACACAGGCTTATACACTGTACGTTACATTGTCTTCTAATGTCTTCACTTCTCTGTATTTATGTATTTCCTGTAATTCTTCTCTGTACTATCATCTCTGCCGTTTCCAGTAGCCTTTGCGTTGTGTCTATCGGGTCTTGTTTCTGAGGCATATGTCATTATTGGTATTACACCGGCTTTATAAATTCTTGACTTCATCTCAGTGTTAATGTGTCTGTTTCGCAATATAGTGTTATTAAGGCATCCTGCCAGTCTATTTGCTTTTAGTACTTGATCTCTCATTTTCTTGTCCAGATCTCCATAGCTGAAGAATGTAATTCTCAGGTATTTTACCTCCATTACTTGTTCAGTAGTGATGCCACCAATTTCTTTTTTACATCTGGTTGGTTCTTTGCTGACTACTATTCTACTATTGTTTTAGTTTTCTGAGATAAGATGCTACTCTGCCAAGCGCTTTCTTTGAGATTTTTTACTGTGTGGGTTTTTAAAATTTCAGTAGGTCTATTTGTGTGCGACTGTGCTTAGATGCTGTCATAAGCACAGCTGGGGTTCTGTACTACTGTAATATTATGGTATAAGAATACAGACATGGAAAGACAGAAGGATATCTACAAAATAATATCCACCAGTTATTGCAGTTTCGCAACGTCATGAAAATATTAATTAAACATTAAATATAAATTATTTCAACATCGCACCACCCCCTACCTGCATTCCGGTGTTCAGTTATCTGGACATTCATTTTTGCATCAACACACTTTTGTTCCTCATCTTCTGCGACATAGTCATGTCCTACCTGCGGGGTAGCCTATCTACCTTCACCGCCATCCACGTAAATTACAATACGTATACACCAATTAATGTGTTTGCTGTTCTACATATAGCAAGTACCGTTTACTGTATGATTATTATATAAATTGTTGCGAAATTACTTTTGAGTTGAACTATTCTAATTGTGTCGTGCTTTAAACTTTTTAACTGAGCTTTAAACAGAACATTTTACTTTCGTTTCAAAAATTATTTGATAGATTTATTGCTTATTTTACCTTTCGAATGCATGTTTTATCAAGTTGTTCTTTTTTTTTCTTGCTCTTTGTAAGCGATTCGGTCGTCCGATATTTCTTCTGCCAATTGGTGCTATTTAGACCACACGGGTCTCCCCTATTCTGCTTATGTGAGTACCCCATTCTTTTTTCTATCTAGTGGAATTCTAATGTATTTTATTTCCATTACTTGTTCAATACTGATGCCATCAATTTCTATTTTATATCTGATTGGTTCTTTGCTGATTACTATTGTTTTAGTTTTCTGAGATAAGATTGGTATTTTAAATTCTTTTGCTCTTATGTTAAATCTGTGGACCAGTTTTTGCAGACTGTCTTTATCTTGGGCTATCAATATTGCGTTATATTATATACAAACCATTGCTGAGGCAGGTCCTCACATATGGAGCAGAAACATGGACTGTAACGCAGAAAGATAAGGGGTTTTGGGAATATTTGAGCGTAAAATACTTCGCAAAATATTTGGAGCTATAAACGACCAAGGGCAGTGGCGCAGAAGATATAATTTTGAATTGTATCAGCTCTTTGATGAGCCAGATGTCATAACGTTCATTAAAACACAGCGACTTAGATGGGCTGGACACATAATACGAATGCCAGAAAATACAATTGCTAAAAAGCTAACCACAGGAACACGTGTAGGAAGAAGAAGCAAAGGCCGACCGCGAATTAGGTGGTTAGATGGAGTTGAAACCGACTTACGGATATTAAAAATCAGAAGATGGCAACATGTTGCCGGAAATCGAACAGAATGGCGACTAATCTTAGAGCAGACCAAGATCCACAGAGGATTGTCGAGCCAAAAATGATGATGATGATCAATATTGCGTAACAGAGTATTTTTACTACTTTGGTTACCATTCTATATCCTCTTCCTTTTAACCTAAAATAAATTCAAATATTTTTCCTGAGCTCAATTTTGATTTAAAAAATTTGAAAAAAAATCAGAGGATTTTTGGGCAATAAATTGTATGTTCGTCATTTTTTTCAATTTTTTTAAAAGAAAGGATCGCTCAAGAAATATTATTATTTTTTTTTTCGAAAAAACACATTTTTTGTGACAGGGCTCCGGGGGCCACCTAAGGAGCTAAAAATTTGACTGAAGGGGTTTCTAAATGTTGTCTTTTAAGTTCCCAACCCCAAATAAAAATCCAGAGGAGTGCAGATTTTACCATCTTATCCCGCTGTAGTCTTTACGTCATGCACCAAATTCTTTGCACCTAAGTGTATATCGCTATCAAATCTTCAGTATTATTCCAAGCATACACTCAAATCTTTCTCTGAATGTTGCTTAAATCTTCATATATTTTTAAATAAACCCCCCAGCCATTTGTTTTACCAAAATTTTTGCCTATTTAATTGTCACTCTTATAGTTATATTACATATAATATAAGTATATAAGCACAACTTTCATATAAAAGAGGTAGTTTAAATTCTGGTTTTTCCTTACATTCAAAATTGCTTTGACCTAAATATAAGCTCTTGAAATATTTGGTATTCGTATTAATTTTCAGTTCCATATTTATTTAAAAAAAAATGCAAAACCACAAGCAATAATAAATCAGCAATTAGCTGACCCCTTACAATACTTTCTGCGAATATGAAGAAGGTTAATTTCAATGAATATTTAGCTGTATGTTCCTGTAATTAATTTCCATATTTACAAGAAATAACAGTCGTAGGTGTCAGCTTAACCCATTAAGGTTCTGTATCTTTTTCGGTATCAAGTTTCGTTTACGAAGGTCGATTTGAGGTGCACAGTTAATATTACGTACCTACCACATAAGAAGTCAATTTTTATCAGTTATGACTCAGGATACATTATATACCATTGGTCTTAATCACGCAATTTAGGAAAATATGAATCAGTTAAGTAACCTTTCTATGACTGTTTTGAAAAATATGTCAATCGTGAGTAGTGAGTTAATGAAAAACATGATCTACTGGCAACTCGACAACTTGTGGTTAATAATAGGTAATAGGTGATAAAAATTGTTTTAAATAAATTTTGTCCGGTTAAATATTGATTTACTGCTCTACATAAAAAAATTTATGACTTGAAAATGCTACTGAACCTTCACTTGAAATTTCCGCGTGGGCAATATGTGCTTTCTGTGGTTTTCCGGGTTTGACTCCGCTTTGAATAATATTGGTTTTGAGAAAAACCATTATTTTGACGACGTTTCGACAAGATCTCACTTGCCATTGTCAAGTCTCCTTGCTGATGCTTGAAGTAGACTTGAATGGCAAGTGCAACTTTGTCGAAACGTCGTCAAAATAATTGTTTCTTTCATTTTTCAATCATTTTTATGATTCAAAAATCATATGATTAAATCATCAATTTATTTTAACTGTTCCTCATATTGCTCTATAATCGCTTCCTAATTCAAAATTTTTCAGAACTGTGACATCCGTTACATTTTATCTGTATCAGGTTATAAAGAAATCATAGCTGTCCCGGTGGAACATTGACGTAACTGCAAATTTATCGAAAATGAGTTTAGGTCTTCATTGGGTCCAAACTTGGTTACCCCATTCGTCAGGTCACAGGCAGACGTGTTGTTCAGATTTTAATCACAAGGGAGCAGATGCGTCATATTTGAAAAATCAGCCGATCTCGGAGAAACTATGACAGAATGTATAGTTGTGCTTCGATAGGTCGAGTGTGTGCTTATACCTACGGTGCTACATTGACGCAATTGTATTTTATGTTATTGTTGCTTTAAGGTTTTTTCGCAAATATGGGGAAATATTGACGTAACTGTATTCTGTGTCATTTTTCATCTAGATTGAATATAGAAAATATACACCAAGATCCCCAAACATCAACACTCGGTAATGCTCTCTTAGTCAAGAAGGAAAAAAAACAAAGGAATGTGGATAATTGGTTGAAAGAAAAGAGGAAAAGACTAAAGAATTCGGGACAGGGGTATACTTCTAGAACAGGAAAACCTGAAGCTGCTTAACAGATGGGACCTGTGTGTACCGACAAATGACGTTTGAAATGTCCAAATAGGGTACCTGAAAAGCTGAGAGAGACACAGTTTAAAGAGTATTGGGCATTAGGGTTCTTGTAAAGACAGAGAGATATTTTGGCTTCTTGTATTCAGCCACTTAAGTTGAGCTACCGATGTATTTCAACATCAAAAACCACTCAAAGAAATACAAATTGTGCATTTTTTATTACAGGCAAGGGAAAACAAGAATGGTTATGTAAAACGTTTCTCATTAATACTTTTAAAATAACTGAAAGAGCTATTCGCTCAATAATTAAAGCAATTTCAAGTGCCAAAACTACTATTATACCAAAAGATAAACGTGGGAAGCACGAGAGTCACAAGAAAATAAGTGACAAAATTTTGGATTCTGTTCGTAGCCATATAAATTCAATTCCACGAATTGAAAGTCACTATCTTCGAAGTTATTCTTCGAGGCAATACATAGACGGTGGTTTAATTATTGCGAAACTTCACAGGAACTATATAAAGGAACGAAATGAAGCAAAAGAAGAAGAGTCAGCAACCTACGATTATTACTCTCATATTTTCAACAGCGAATTTAATATATGGTTTTTTATCCCGAAGAAAGATCTATGAGACCAATGCGAATCTTTTAAAAATGCCGGAGCAGGAAAAAAAGAAAATATGCAAGCAACCATTGAAAATCACCTAGAGGAAAAGGATCTAAGTCGTAAAGAAAAAACTAACGATAAACAGAAAACAAAAAAAATTCTGATAACAATATACATCTTGCTACTTATGTACTTGTTACTGGTGCAGTGTTACCTGTACCAATAGGACAAAGTTCTGCATTTTTTTACAAATCTCTTTACAGTAGTAGAAGTAAAGGCGAAAAAAGACCAAGTCTCCGAAACACATAGCACTTGTGAAATTGATAAAGTTAGCTGTTACTTTTGGAATGAAGTGATGGGGAATAGAGGGGCAATAGAAATCGGATCTTGCGTTTATTACTATCTAAAAGAATTGTCAATAACTAGCCCAGGAGTTGATGTGATTTTTTATTCCGATAACTGTGGAGGCCAACAAAAAATAAATTTCTAATAGCCATGTACCTGTTTTCTGTCAATATTTTGGACATCAATTCTATTACTCACAAGTACCTTGTTCTCGGTCACACCCAAAATGAAGGTGATTCAGTTCACAGCATTATAGAAGAAGCAGTGAAGAGGGCAATTAAATCAGAGCCCATATAGATTCCCGAGCAATACGTTGAATTAATTAGGAAAACTTAAAAAACAGGAGCTCCTTTAACCATTAAAGAAATGGATTTCACTGAGTTTCACGATGTAAAAGCAGTGTACAGTGAAATGGGACTAGATTTCACCAAAGAGGAGGAAGGCCGTGACTTCAAAATAACTGAAGTAATGCTACTTCAAAGCTTAAAAGGGAAAGATTACTTCCTGTATAAAAAAGTTATAAACAATCAACGTAGACGAAAGTTGATATTTGCCAAAAAAAAGGGGTCTGAGTTCGTCGGAACTGTTTTTACATAAATGCCAGTTGCGTTGGGCTTACTCTTCAAAAATTCCTTTAGGTGATAACAAACTAAAAGATTTGAAATAGTTACTATTAAAACATATAATTCCTGGATTTTGTAAAGCTTTATAAGGTTAAATTTTTCGTTGATACTTTTTTTGCAATTTCAATTTTATTTTTAAGTTCCTTTTTATTGAAATTGTTTGCTTTTACTACAATTTTCGATTTGTTTAATAAACTTTTTCAATAATTTTTGTGCTTATTTCGATTCCACCTTTCAAAACTAGCTAGGTAACCAAAAATTTTACAAAATGAGTATGTCTGTGGAAATTTTATCTTTAAAACTAAATTCTAAATTGTTCTTTCTAAAACTAAATTCTAAATTCCTAATTTTTCATTACTAAATTTGATCTCCAATTGCAATTACGTCAATGTTGCCTCAGTTATTTTGTGAAAACAATGACGTAATTGCAATTGGGGATCAAATTTAGGGATGAAAAATTAAGAATTCATTTTGAATGTGTAATAGAGTTACAGTATATCACGGTGGCTAAGTATAACTGCAATACTAATCCAGTAACTTCATTATGCTTCATTGCATGAAGTATTAAGTAAAATAATTTTATATTTTTGGCTCTCCTGAAAAGTTACACTTTTGTAGTGGCGTCATTGTTCCACCAGGACAGCGATATGCCTTTCAATTAAACGAAAAGTACGCATAAAAACATATGATTATGCAATATTTTTTTTTATTTTGTGGGATCATTATTAGTAATGATTTAAATGCTAACAGCGGTACTCTTTCAATACCGCCACCAAATGATATTTATTTTGTCAATGCAAATTACGATTGTACGGTTCATTATCAAGTATTTTGATGTTTATATTTGTCGTTGCATTAAACGTAAAAGCTCTCACATGCAACGAAACTGATTAAATCTTTAAGATCGCTACCTTGGATACAGAAGTAAAAAGTCATGTGAGGTGTTGCAATTTTGATGAAGTAGGCACTCAGTTCGTGTGACACATGTCATCGCCAACTTCTACATTTGCATAAAATGGCTAGTCCTTAATTAGAATTTCAAATATAACTTATCTGAGTGATTAATTAATACTTTTTCGATTAACAATTGTTGTGTATGTTAACTTGTAATTTTAGATAATTTAATGCAACGCCCATTTGTAAAGAAATCGTTGTTGCCAGTTGTACGTCTCGCGTTATTGTTTTGTTTGAATATAAATGAGGAAGTTTTCGAGTCGTGATAAACCTTAGCCTTTAAATATTGTTTTAAGAGTTTTCGGGTTCAAGAGCAACTATCTGTCTGTGTCAGTTTTTTTTTATTTTATGCTTCCTAATAGTTACTTTAAATGATATATTATCGATGCAAATTTAAATTAATAGATACATTTTTATTTCCTATAAAGTAAAATGATTATTGCAGTATACATTTCCTGGATAAAAAATAAATGAATTAAGAATGTTCAAAAGCTGAAGGTAATTGTCAGTGTAATAAAATGTAACCTTAAGTTTATAAGAGTTCTATTTGAAAAATAACCTAAATATTTCAATACATTTGTCTTAAGTTTTCTTTCTTTTCTGAACAGCATTTACAGTCTATTATCTACAGTCTACTGTCTTTGTTAGACAAGATCTATATTAAAATTTTGATTTATATTGGGTCCATCTATATACCGTACAAGTGAATCAGTTTGTAGTTTTAATTTTCTATCATCATCATTCTGGCTTTACAACTCTGCATAGGTCCTAGCCTCTTCATAAATTTCTCTCCAGTCGTCCCTATCTATTGCCTTTCTCCACCAAGCCCGTATTCCAATATTTCTCATGTCTTAATCGATGTTATCAAGGAACCTTGTTCTGGGTCTTCCTCTTCTTAGAGATCTCCTCTCATCAAAGAGCGTTTTTCTAGCTGGGTCATTTTGTTACATCCGCATTACACGCCCCATCCACCTCAGACGTCCTATCTTAATATGTTTTACGATATCTGGTTCCTGGTATATTCTATAAAGTTCGAAAATGTATCGTCTTCTTTACACTCCATTGTCATTCACTGCTCCATAGATTCGCTTTAACACTTTTCTTTCGAAACATCCTAACATGTTTTCATTATTTTTTGTTAAAGTTCAGGTATCTGAACCATATATTAGAACTGGGCGTATTATTACTTTGTATAGTTTTATTTTTGTATTTCTCAATATAACTGTGGAGCTAAGAAGGAAATTGTGCCCAAAATAGCATCTGTTGGCCGTGCAAATTCTGCGGTTTATCTCTGCAGTAGTATTATTTTCAGAGTTAAGAAGCGCTCCGAGGTATACAAACTCGTTCACTGCTTTGATGACATCGTTTTCTATAACAAGTTGTCGTAGGATTTGTGGTTGCGTGCTTATTTTCATATACTTCGTTTTGTTGGTGTTTATTACTTAACTCATTTTAGTAGCAGATTCTTTTAATCCTACGTACGCCTCTCGTCCAGCGTTTTACATTCTCGCAACTATATTGGACCAGTAATTGTGATTTGTGACACACGTATTACTTTTTCCAGAATCAGATTAAACGGTATAAAGGAGAGGGGATCTTCCTGGCGCAGCCGGTTATTTCTTTTAAAAGGTTCAGACAGTTTCTCCTCTTACTCTATATTCAACTTTTTCAAGAGTTAGTTTTGTCAAATTTACCAACTGGTTTGGTATTCCTAACTCTTTAATTGCTTTGAGCACTTCTCTTCTATTCACAGAGTCGTATGCTGCTGTGTAGTCTATAAATATATGATGAGTATGAATGCCATATCCCAGTATTTTTTCCAAAATTTTTCTCAGGGCTGCAATCTGATTTTTAGTTTTCTATAACTATTTCAAATGGATTGTCTAACTGAACTGCCATAATCTCATATAGCTGGTTAAGATGTTTTATTGAAAGATTCTCTAGTACTATGCTTAGTATTTAGTATGCTCTAGTATGCCTTAATGACCAACCAATCGACTAAAGGATCTTATATCAAAGTCTTAAGGCATTAGTTTCTACCTTCATCATTACGCAATATTGCTAAGGAGGAATACTCAGTACTGCCTCTAGATCTGCTGTAGGATATGTTGGTATTACTTTTGTGATTTATTGATAGTCAATAACCTTTTTACAATTTAGTACACGCCGTTATTTTTGCCAGTTCAATCTAGATATAAGTCCTAGTATAAGTACTCTGATTATAATTTTAGTAAAAAACTGTATTGTTAAAGGCTTTCTTGTATTATATGTTAAAATTGTTAACTAAAGTTTTAGAGCAAAAGACAACGAATGCATTTGATATCTTACAACAGAAAAAGAAATTAAATACCCATAGATCAATAGATCTTTAAATAAACTTAGAACTCATGTAAATCAGATGACAATGTAAAACTCATAATGCTAGGTACAATCAACAACATGTTTTTTTTTTAAATAAAGTTAGAATTTGATAGTCCCGATAAAAAGAAGACTGATAATGGAGGGATATGTCAGCATATCGAATTATTGAAGAATTGATCTTATTCCAATTCTTATCTGAATTGATAATGGCCTTTCCAAATTTCTTCAGTTTATCCAACATCATACTAATGTCGATATGATGTTTTGACTGGATCTAGCATTATACTATTACTCATAAGATACCCAAAATTGGCTTCCACAACATAATATTAGTTTTGTTCCCAAAAACGATAATCTTCCAAACTTCGCGCAAATTTGTCCAATAGAGGATTTTTGGGCACTACTATCTATAGAAAGGATTGTCATAGTGGCTGGAAAGCCCAAGATGAAGAACAATTAAGACGGCATATTTACGAAAAACTTAGAGAAATTGATCTGAATTCCGTGCAGGATTTCATGAGAAACATTCGAGGACATTTGCATCTGGTAGTGCAGAATGGGTCAATCCACATAATTTGATAATACAGTTTAGTTCAGGGGCGGACAGAAAAGAGTACAAGAAAGTAAATGTAAACAAAACTAAGATAAAAAGTGTGCGAGAACTTTACAAGGTGTAAACTAGCAAAAGATTGAGACAAAAAGAAACGTGGACAAGGAAGAAAAAACTCCTTCGTATTATTTTTAGAGGTTCTGTGGTACTTTTGTCTATGACGTTATCGATGGGTTAAAATTGTTTAAAACATAAAAAAATCAGTTCTAGAGAGTGTAAAAACCTCAAATACTTCTTAAATTATAAGAAACATTTTCCAAAAAGCAAGAGAATAGTGAAAATAATATCAGGCAGAAATAAAAAAAGGTAGAGGAATGGATAAGGAAGGACAGACAATACAGTCTCGACATGATTTCGATGCGTAAAGTAAAAGAAAGAAGTATCATCTCGAAGCATATTAGAATGAACTTTTCTGAAGAAAAGAGATAAAGGATACATATAAAGCAAGTACAGCAAGGTATTTAGAGACAGCGACATATATGATAGAAAAATTTTAGATGTGGCTATAACCTCCATTTTATTTTAATATAAAATAGAATATATAGAAATATGAGGAAAAAGACAGTTAAGATTTGATTTCACATATAGTGCGTCTGTATATCCGCTTATACGCATTATACCCTAATAGGGATCATCAGAGACAGATATTCACAGACGCTCTGAACGTGAAAATAAATCTTTTCCTGTCTTGGGAAGCAACTCTAACATGGCTTCGTATGGACGCAAATAGCGACATCTGCTACTCTACTGTCTGTAGAGTCAGACCAAGTTTTTATTTTAAGTAGATCAGAAGTAGTTGGATGAAGAGTTGCAATATTACAGTTTATCCAGGTAATACCGGTATTATTATCTCATCGATTTTTAAGTTAGTGATGTCATTTCTAAAAATAAAAGAAAAAGTAAAAGATCCAATACTAAACCTTGTGGTACTCCACATACAATGCTTTTGTGACTAGAGTCAGTATTATTTGCTCTAACTAGTTGTTTCAAGTAAGATTGGAACAATTTCAAAGAAATACCTCGAATTCCGTAGAAATTTAGTTTTTTTTATCAAAATGTCGTGATTTACATAATCAAAAGCTTTGTATTAGTCACAAAATTCAGTTACAGTGTAAAGATTATTGTTTAGTGCTTGATAGACCTCATGTAGTACAGAAAACACAGCATCACTGGTATATTTATTAGATAAAAATCCGAACTGACTTTGTAATAAAATGTTGTTTTCAACGAGAAAAAAACGGGCTTTTAAAAGTCTCTTAATAATTTTGGATAGGATCGGTAGTAAGGCAATAGGTGTATAGTTGCAGACATTCGATATTTTACCACCTTTATGAAGAGGAATAATAATGGCTGTCTTTATTCACTCTGGAGATATACCTTTTTCAGAGGAATCGTAAATTAGTGAGACCAGGACTTTAACACATTTTTTGGGAGATTTAAGAAAATTTGTATGGATAGTCAATCACTACTACATAAAGACTTGCTTTTAATTCTACTGATTATTTGGATCAGTTTAGATTTACCAATTGGTCTTATAAAGAACGAATTCAAGACCTTTCTAGACTTGGGGAGATAAAAAATAGGATCTTGTTGTGACAAAGTAGTTTTACTCACATTAACGAAGTATTCATTTATATTTTCAGTGTGGAAAAGACAATGTTTGAGCTATGTTAGTTTATCGTTTATTATGGACCAAGTTTCTCTTGCAACATGTTTAGAACTTCCCAGACGATTCTGATAGTACAGTTTTTTAGACAATATAGTACAATAGTACAATACATCTCCATTTTGTATTATTACAATATATTTCTTACATAATCACTTCTTAATATTCTCCTCTAAAAATCATCTTGTGCATCAAAAAATGCTAATTGATTATCTCGTAAGTTACCAAAGCAAATATTCATATTTCTCTTCGAATAAACCTTCTTGCGGAAATAACATTGTAAAACTTCAACACGTGTTTCCGTAAAGATTATATTGCCTAAATAAATTCAGGTTTTTATGTTTACTACGTTTTAATTATGAACAAAACTATATATTAAAAACAAATTAACGGCAGCCCAACTCGTAATAAGCTATCAAAATTAAATTTATAATCTGTTTTTGCAATACCGATTTATAATATCATTAATATATTTCAGTTTTATATCTAAAACATTCATAAAAAAGTTATTATCATAATCTGTTGTACTGATGTAAGAAAAAAAGGTAATAACGCTCGAAAAAAAAATATTAACGTTAAAAAAATTGCACTTTTATCATGCAGAATGGTTTGAACAGTATATTATTTTTTCAAATAAAATATGAATAATTAATTTTTTTATTTATTTACATAAAGTACCTCGCAAACTATGGCTATTGGTACATGAATAATTTGTTTTATTAATTGATTTTATCGCAAATATTTATTAGTAAAAGTTTATTAGACTAGAGATACTTTGTTTTATTATTCGCTATAGAAACGGCAACCAAAACCCAAGTAAAAAATTAATAACTAAATAATTTACAACCCTCAAAGAATAAAGGTTTTACTTCAATTAATCGTTCATCTATTTCGTTCATTTATTTTGTATAGTCTGTATGTTGCGTAAATGCCTTATTACTAAGTAAACTCGGCTTCGGTGTCTAAGAGTCGCTTATTATATCAGATCGCGGTATCTTGCACGTATTGATCCAACAAAGTTGCGATTGTTTTGATAAAAATTCATATGCCGACCCACGGAAGAGACAGGAGGTCATCACTTTATTCAAAAAGGACAACAGAAGTGACGGCAGAAGCTATAGATTCGTTAGTTTACTAAATACTGCTTATAAAATCATCGCAAACATCTTAACCTTTTGACCTTTTAATAAAGATAAACATACCCAAGAAGGACAACAAAGGAATATTATACTGAGATCAGAACATTGAAGTTCATGTGTAGTATTAATGAAGGTTTTAAAGATTAGAAAAGATACGAAACTAAAAATATAAAATACAGTCATAGAGACACATGGCGCAGTAATCACATATACACTTAAGAAAACAAAATGAAGACACTGCGGTTATGTGAAAGCAATATCTGAAGAAAATTCCTTTTTTTTGGAAGAACAAAAACAAACAACTAGGTGACCCGCCGAGCTTCGTACCGCATTAAACTTGAATAATGTATCAAAGTTCAATAAGTTGCTCTTTCGAGCACGTTAAGTAACAGAAATTTTTGGGTAATAAAATGAATCCGGTCGAGGTCTCAATAACGACTTTACCATTTCCAGTACTTAACAACTGCTTTTATTTGTCAATTGGAACGTCTTTACATGCCGGCACAAATTGGATGATAGTAGGCATGCGTTATGTTTGTCCGCAGCAGTTAATTGGGGAATAATTGTCAAATATGAAACAGTCTGAAAATATAATCTTGGCTCCCCTAACTGAAATGACTCCTTGTGTGCCAATATACATTCAGCCTAAACGACTAATTTGCATACTTCGCCATTGCTCTATTTTTGGTGATGTTGCAATCCGTTTCAATTTGTATGTTTAATGGTAATTTCAAGGCAAAATTTGCAATTCGTTTGCTTACCAATAAGGTTGCAGATATTCCAGATGAAGCCAACGCTAGGGCTACTGCGATCTGATCCTTGCTAATAACAATAAAATTAGTAATGTTTTTTTTTTGTCCATCCCCAGCATGAAGCAAGTAAATTCCACGAGATCCCATGTTCACTGCTTATGTCAAAGTATCATACGCAATCCTTTTTTGTTGATTCAATTTTAGAAAATTTGTATAACTTATTTCGACAAATTCTTCAGTGTTGAACTGTTGTTCTCTTTGTAACTGTTGTTCTCTTTCATAAAGTCACAAAGGAAATTAATAACATTTATTTACTGTAAAATAGTATTGGTGAGTCATACATTTTTTAAGATTCATTAAGATATATATAAAAAAACATGTCTTGATAATAAACTAAATTAAAAAAAATAAAATACAAGACAGACCAAATGATACACTATGTAATTAAATTAACATTGTGCGAGCGTGTTAATATTCGTTAAATTTAAGATTTGATTTCATTATGTTTTATTTTCACTTTATTCTATTTTATTCCATTTTATTCCATTTTATTCCATTTTATTCCATTTTATTCCATTTTATTCCATTTTATTCCATTTTATTCCATTTTATTCCATTTTATTCCATTTTATTCCATTTTATTCCATTTTATTCCATTTTATTCCATTTTATTCCATTTTATTCCATTTTATTTCAGTTTATTCCATTTTATTCTATTTTATTTTAGTTCATTTAATTTTATTTTACTTTATTTTATTCTAATTATTTTTTTAATCTACTTTTTTCTATTTCCAATTAAAGTTGATTTAATTTAATTTTGTTTTATTTTATTTTATTTTACTCCATTTTATTCTATTTAATTTAATTTTATATTGTTTTTATTCCAATTTATTATATTTTATATATTTTTATTTTATTCTATTTTATTCTATTTTATTCTGCTCTATTCCTTCTTCTTCTTAACATGCCATACACCAAAGTGCGTAGGCGACTATCTCATTACTAGAATTCTGTTCTTGGCGGCGTGACACAGCTCGCCTGTATTGTGTATTCCTGTCCATTCTTTAATATTTCTTAACCAGGATAATTGTTCGCGGCCGGCTCTTCTCCTATCTTCGATCTTCCCTTGTAGGATTAACTGTGGTATTTCATATTTTGCTCCTCTCAATATGTGCCCAAGGTAACCAATCTTGCGTTTTTTAATTAATTTAAAGAGTTCTCTTTCCACGCCGGCTCTCTTAAGGACGTCATCGTTTCGAACTCTATCCACCCAAGGTATGCGCATCATTCTTCTTAATGACCACATTTCAAATGCTTCAAGTTTGTTGATAGATGTTTTTTTCAAAGCAAGATGGACCATATGTAGCACTTGACCATTCTGTAGCGTATTTCGAAATGTAGGTTTTGATTACATAGGAGCGGTCTGAATTTCACAAAAGCTTGTCTTGCCATTTGTATTCCGGTTTTTATCTCTTGTTGTGGATCCAATTGGTCATTGATTGTGGTGCCAAGGTATTTAAAAGTTTTCACACGTTTTATGCGATCGTCACCTATGCATATTATCGGGTTTTCTGGAGGGTTTCTGCTAATGACCATATATTTCGTTTTCAAAATGTTGATTTTGAGGCCATATTTTTTACCTATGCTATTCACCCTATCAAGTAATAACTGCTGATCTTCCAATTTATCAGTTATAATCACTGTGTCGTCCGCATAGCGTAGGTTGCTAATTGGTATACCGTTCACCTTAATTCCTAATTCCGTGTCTTCTAATGCTTCCGCAAATATATTTTCAACATATAAATTAAAAAGCATCGGAGAGAGTATGCAGCCTTGGCGGACACCTTTCCGGATTTCAAATTCATCCGTATATTGGTCTTGATCAATCCTCACCTTTGCAATTTGTTTCCAGTATAGATTCTGAATAATTCTGATCTCCTTCTGGTCAATGTTGGCCCTATGTAGTAGTTCCATCATGATATCATGTTTAACATTGTCAAATGCCTTCTCGTAGTCGATGAAGGTGAGGTAGACATCTTTTCGTTGATCTAAACAGTTTTGTATTAAAGTGTTCAAACATAAAATTGCCTCTCTTGTTCCTAGTCCTCCCTTAAAACCGAATTGTGTTGACCTGCTAAGTTCTTCTAGTATCTTGTACATTCTTGAGTGTAATATCCTAAGGAAGAGTTTCAGCAAGTGACTCATTAAATAAAATAAAGTGTATCATAAATTCTATTGAATAGCTTTACCAAGATTTCGATATTCTCCTCGTCTAGTAGTTTTATTACTTCTATATTAATTTCATCTGGACCTGTTGCTTTATGCATCTTTGTGGTTCGAACTGCATATTCTATTTCATTTCGCATTATTGATGGCCCTGATAAGTTTTCGGAAGGAAGTTTGAGCGTTGGTTGTGTTGGTCTTTCGTCATTAAAAAGTCTTTCTGCGTATTCTTTCCACGCCATTGCTATCTCCTCTTCTGACTCTATGTATTCGTTTCTGTCGTTGCGTATTCTTGTTCTGTGGTGGCTTTTGTGTATATTCGATATTTCTTTGATCTTCTTATGTAGTCCAAAACTATCTCCTTTTTCCGGCAATTGTTCTATTTCGTTGCACATTTCCACCATCCAACGTTCTTTTGCTTTCTTAATTTTCTGGCGAATTTCTTTGTGTATCTGTTTGTATTTGTTTTGATTACGTTGTTGTTTATGTTGCCTTCGCTTTTCCATTAGATCTATAATTTCGTCCGTCATCCATTCCTTATGCTTTCTCTTCCTGATCTGTGTTTTAACTTCCCTGTTTACTGCCAGAATCGTTCCTTTAATATCATTGACCATCTCTTCGATATCATCTCTATTCCATTCCATTTTATTCTTTTCCATTCCTCTATTCTATTCCATTTTCTATTCCATTTTAATCTAATTTATTTTGTTTTATTCTATTTTACTTTATTCTACTGTATTCCATTTTATTCTATTTTACTCTATTTTATTTTATTTTAATATATTAAATTTTATTTTATTTTAATAAACAGGTTTTGACCTATCGTTGAACTGAAAATCAATATACCTTAAACAATATATACCTAATACCAAAAAGTCTTGAAGAAAAGAAATACTGCATTGCTATATTTTTAGATATCTCACAAGCGTTTGACAAAGCCTGGCAAAGAGGTCTGCTTTACAAAGTAAAAATAGCACTATCCAGTAACTATTTCCTCCTACTTAAATCCTACATATCATATAGATATTTCTCTGCAAAATTCAAAAACCAACAATCCAACCTCTGTCATATCACCTCCTGAGTCTCGCAGGTAGTGTTCTAGGGCCGCTGCTTTTCTCACTCTACACAGCTGATATACCAGAGACTACTAATACTACAATACTGGTTCTACGAACTACACCTGTGGGGCTGTGCACAGCCCACGTCGCTGAATATCATTTAAAGATTCCAATCTAAAGTGCTAAGATCGATAGTGGATACACCATGGTATGTAAGTAATCAAACACTTCAATACGACTTAAAGATTCTTTTCATCAGTGAAGAAATCCGTCGAGCTACGAAGTCATAAAATGAACTTATAATTCAGTATAAAAATGAGCTAGTAAGGGAATTATTTAACAATGGTCCAGCCATAAGAAAACTAGATTGAATCTGGACCCAAGACCTACTTCAAAACTAAACCAAAATATAATAAGGTGAGTCATCATTGGATGTTCCTCTCCCATGCCCAAAACCTGCAACACATTTACTTATTCCTCTGTAAGGATGTAGATTGTAAATAAAACTAATTAAGTATATAAAAAAAACAATAAATATGTTGTCAAGTCTTCCTTTAACAAAAGGAACCATTTTAATGTTGTCGTTGGTGAACATTCAGCTCTTTGCGTTGCGTTTTCTTTCTTGAAATAAAGTCGTTGTTTACTCACTGTAAACAGCTCAATTATTACCTACATTGGGATGCCGTTTGTGTATGGAAAATAAAGAGATTCTTCAATCCGCCTCATTGACATTATCTTGACATATAATTTGATATATTAAAACTTATTTGGAGACAACTATTATTCGTCGTAAGATAATAGCCACCTTTATTACAGGATCCTTTAATAAAATACAAAATTCTTTATGTCTAAAAGAGAGTAATTGATAACATGTAAAAGAAACCTTTTATTTTGACAAATGACATTAAATATTTTTGTATAATATAAAAATATCCTATAAATGCCTATAAGGTCCTATTTGTCACTTATATACCTAATTCTAATTTAAAAATTAAAATAAGATCGATTGAATTGCCTTTCTTTGTCCAACAATACTGCGACTTGTAAATCGCACATTTTACACACTATATTTCCAACGATATTGTTTGTACAAATGAAATCGCAGGTCGCTATCGGTCCGATGTGTTCGCTTTTTATAGAAACCTAGATCGCCATCGTCATCGTGGACGGGATCGCGATCGCGGTCACTTAAATGTGTTCCCCGATTAAAAAGAAATCAAATTAGTTTTACACAAAATGCAAAAAATTGTTTTGCGACAAAAGAAAAGGAACCGTGAAAGTAGTTCGCCATTTGCATCATTGTAAAGCTGCTGTAAATAGAATAAGATAGGTTAATGTGTTCGCCAATATCACTAGAAGATAACCACCTTTAGAAGAAAAAAAGAAAGAATAAAGCAAAACATAAAGAAGTGGAATAATTTACAGCGAAAATAAAAATTAAAAACTATAAAATGAAGTGTGATTCTGAATATACTATACCGCGTATAAATAAAGAAATACTACACTTTCTTGATATTTGACTTCATTGCATATTGTATATTTGGATCATTTCTGCCTCAGTAGACAGATATATACATTCCTCAATCCGGATTGTCGCTTATAACGAATCTAAAGGAACCTTTGACCGTGTCTAGACTCCACAGACGGTTAATGGTTTTATTAAATATATTTTAGTCGGTATCATATTCCGCTAGTCAAAGCAACCGTTATTTTTTTCATGTTAATGTGTCTAGATCCTGTTAGTATGTTGGTGGTCGTAGCATTTAAAGAGGTAATATAGGTCAGAACGACTTACCTAATATAAACAAATAGAAAAGGTCAGTGTAACATTACACCGATAAAATTTAAATACTAATAGACATCTGAGCGTAGAAGTACAAGAGAAAGTAATCTCAAAAATCTTTTTTATCAGTCACAATGCCATATTACATCGTAAATCGTAAAAATAAACAACTGTAAAACCAAATAAGGCAACATCCAATGTTTTTATAAATATTTTATTCAAAAATACCTAAGATAACTTTAAACACAAATCTTTCATACTCTTGTACATTTTCGATAATTTTGAATAATTTAGAATCGTAGTCGAAGACGATTCTCGCTTTTTAAAAGGTTGAATTCTTATATACTTTGTATTTTCAATGTATGTTTATCACTAATGTTCTTGGGAAGACTAGTCGAGCCGATACGTAAACTTGATATTTTAGTAGACAAACCGCAGTCAGTATGTATTATATGTGTTACTTGTTTTAATATGCGACATCTAATAAGCTATTTCCGTATTTCACTCGTGTACTGAGTGTACTTAAGAAAAAACCAGCAATACAACACTTACAACCTACTACATTACGAAAATTTATGTATAATCTTTTATGTGGCTACAAATAAGTAACTAAAAAACACGAGAAAAATAATTTGCCCATGTATATAATTTCAAGTGCTTTCAAGCTTAAGTTGAAACTGGGACTAGTTATCAGAAAAAGAAGGTTGAAATGAAAGAAACAATGTTCAGAAACAATCACCAATGTAACTTATTTTAGTACCTATATTATATATATATATATATATATATATATATATATATATATATATATATATATATATATATATATATATAAAAAATGAAATCGGATATGTGGAACGATCAGAAGATTAAAGGAACATTCTACATAATAGTGGTCAGAAGACAGTCACATACACAAGCAAAATGTTTGTTTAAAAAGAAACAATATTTAAAAAAAAAACCAAGCACAAATGCTAGAAAATATTGCAATGTGATTTAAAATAAAACGAGCGGTTCTTATTTATTTAAAACTATTTATTTTTAAGCTTACAGCACGGTATTATCTTATTAACTTTTTCCTTTCAGTATAACTTAAAGTAATTCATATCTTTCGCCTCTCAACACATGATCCAAGTATTGCATTTTCCTCTCTTTGATTATTCTTAGTAATTCTTTTTGTTTACACATGCGACGAAGTACCTCAACTTTAATAACTCTTTGTACCCATGAAATTCTCAACATTCGTCTGTATATATACATCTCAAAGGCTTCTATTTCAGAGTCCATTGTCCAACTTTCACAGCCATACAGTAAGACAGAAAAAACGTAACATCTGATCATTCGGATTCTAAGCTGCAGACTAAGGTCTGATCTTGTAAAAAATGTTTTCATGCTTATGAATCGAACAAGCTTTTCTTGCTTGTTCGATTCTTGGTAGGTTTTCTTTTTTTGGATTACAATGACTATTGATATTTGCTCCCAAATATTTTATGGAATTTACCTGTTCTATTATTTGACCCTTGACATACACATATGTTTATACACGTACGTTTATTGGTGTCTTTGTAAATACTAAAGTTTTTGTTTTGGAAACGTTTATATGTAAACCGAACATTTCGCTGTGGTGAATAACCGCATTTATTATAATTTGTAGTTCTTGTGCGTTGCTTGCTATTAAGAGGGTATCATCAGCATATCTGATGTTGACTATGCTGATTCCGTTAATCTTAATTCCGCCTTGGACCTCGTCTAATGCTTCTCTGAATATAGACTCCGAATACAAATTAAATAGTAGCGGTGATAAGACGCAACCCTGTCTGACTCCTCGTCGGATTTGTATATCTTCGGATGTTGTGTGCTCTATTTCAATTGTTGCCGTTTGATTATAAACTGGCACTTTACATGGTTCATGCAAAATTAAAAAAATCTATTTAATGATCAAAATGGTTTTCGTCAAAATACGAGTAGATTAACGACTGATAATATAGTTAATCTTAAATCCGAAGTTCATGAAGCACTCATAAAGAAACAACACTGTCTCGCTATTTTTTGCTATATAACAAAAGCCTACGATTGGACATGGCGATATGGTATAACAAAAAAGCTTTTTTAATGGGGATATTATTGGATACTTTTAAAAATTTATTCAAAAATTTCTTAAACTCAGAACTATCAAATGAAACACTTATTAATTCGAATCCAGGAAAACGGAGTCCCTCGAGCATCAGTGTTAATTGCAACTTTATTTCTTGTTGCAATAGTTTCTCGCTTCTGTTCACTAGAGCTGAGTGGTATATAATAGCTAACAAACCTGTTCTTAAATAACTAAATATGATTCAAAATACGCTTTTATGTGTATTTTGCTAATATGCGAGTCGCTTTGGGTACTTTTGAACAAGCCTTATCTTAAGAATATGAAGTGAGTTAAAAAATTTTTTAGTTTATCGCTTGCTTGTAAGGTTCTACCTTCTTCAGATAACCTAGTCTACCATAACGTTCAAAACAATTATTTCATCACTACTTCTCTTCTCACCCTCAATACAATCCGCCTTTCTACGTATAAATTAACCGATTACTTAATAAATAAACTACGAATTATCACTGATTTATCAAAATTTAATAAACCTGTATATCCACTAGCCATACTACTAAATCACTTCAAAGGCATTATGTATAGATTTAACGACTCAAACTACTACAACAAATAGAGTGCGTTTCTTCTTCTTCAAGTGCCATCTCCGCGGCGGAGGTCGGCAAACATGGACTTACTGGAGGCACATTGAAAAACAGACAGTCATGTCTATATAAAAAGAAGAAGAAGAAAAGAAAGACGAAGTTATACAAAACTTTTAATGGCCTTATTAGCCTCGACAATCTAAAACTCTTCGAAGCCCAATTAAACTTTCCCAAGTCACTTCCAGTTACAAAAATTCTACAATCGGCATTAAATATTATTATTCAAACAAAAAAAAATTATTCCATTCATTTGGAACCAAATTCGAATACCACAAAACACGATGGCTAAAAAGGTAACCACGGGAATATATGTAGGAAGAAGAAGCAGATGCTTGACGCGAATTAAGTGGTTAGATGGAGTTATAACCGACTTCTTCATCAAGTGCTATCTCCGCGGCGGAGGTCGGCAATCATCATAGCTATTCGGACTTTTGAGACGGCTGCTCTGAAAAGTTCATTTGATGTACAGCCGTACCACTCTCTCAGGTTGCGCAGCCATGACATTCTACGCCTCCCTATGCTTCTCTTTCCTTGGATCTTTCCCTGCATAATCAGTTGGAGTAAGGTGTATTTCTCTCCACGTGTAATATGTCCGAGATATTCTAACTTTCTTGTTTTTATTGAATTTAAAATTTCCAAAAATTTCCCAAATAGAAACAGACATACTAACATATATAGAACAAAAAAGACTAAAGTGGTATGGACATGTAAGAAGAGCTAGCGACAGCAGATGGATAAAAAGAATAACCGAATGGAGCCCCATAGGAAGGAGGAAAAGATGACGACCCCCCGAAAATCCTGGAGGAACGAAGTAGACGACGCCATGAGTAAGAGAGGACTAAACGATGGAGAATGGAACAACAGAGAGAGATGGAAACGTTTGAGCGAGGGAAGGCAGTGAATACTGTAGAATCCCTAAATATATATATATATATATATATATATATATATATATATATATATATATATATATATATATATATATATATATATATATATATATATAAATTTCCATTTCTTTGTTCATCCTTCCCAGAACCTCTTTGTTTGTGACGTGTTCTGTCCATCCCACAGCTCAAATGATTCCAGTTTTTTCATTGATGTCGCATTCAAGGTCCAAGATTCCATTCCATAAAATAAAGTCGAAAATACATAGCACCTCGCCAACCTAACTCTTAGTTCCAGTTTTAAATCCCTGGTACATAGAACTCTTCTCATTTTGTTGAAATTGAGAAAGAGTGCGTTTAGTAATTTTTATAATACTCATATTGTTATCAACAACTGGACTATCTCCAATGCGGGGCTATATGCAATCCTCGAAGTTCTAAAATTCATTAAAAAAAATCGGTTTGCCTGTAAAGTCGGTTTTACGGGCGAAGATTTTACGTGACAACGTCTTTTTCTCGGTAGAATATTTATTGATATGAATATTATTAAATTGCACAATAGGAACAAGGAATTGAATGAAAATAAGAATTGCACAAATTTTAACCATAGAAATATATTTTGTTTACGCCAAGAACGTTCGAGAAAGACAGAGACACAAGCACGCACCGATTCAACGCGCCTAATTCTCTAGTGCTGCGCGCGCAGCGGACCGATCATGTTTGAGTGGGAGAGAGACGCAAGGCATTCGCCGGTCCGGCGGGCCTCTCTCTCGTTCGGTGACTCATCGTAACAGACGTGAGCGGGCGTTACACTTTTTCATGAGTGACTCCGAGCCACAACCTAATTTAAGACGTTGTCACGTCAAAAAAATAGACCAGAAAAAAAAGACTGATTCAATGAACTCCCTTTGTATCATTCAAAACATATACTCTAGCAACCCTATTCAAACAGACTTTTACAAAGAACCTCAAAATGTTGCAAAGAAAAATAAACACTTGTTATCAATCTGGGCTCTATTTAATATTGGAGTACACGGTAACGAAGTTGTGGACCAATTAGCTCACCAAGCCGCAGCAAGTGATGGTCATATTCAACTAAACAAAATTTTACCAAGTGATCTTAAATTTTGCTTAAAAACATAGTTTGTAGTGCCTGGCTAAACAAATGGTCGTAGTGTTCGGAAAAACTAAGACAAAGTTAACACCTTTTACCAACATCCCTTTTTTTGTTACCTAGGACAAAACAAAATATCTTTACTCTACTTCGAATTGATAGCACTCGCCATATACATCTTTACCGTATCACAAAGACAAGCAACTACAACCGGTGTCAAACAAACATTACAGTAAAAAATATTTTAACGGAATGTCAGATATTCCAAAAAGTGAATAGTAAGCTTAACCTTCCCAATGGCACATTTGAGCTTCTTAGAGACGATCAAAATCTAAACATTATAAATCTTCTAACAGTTATAGGCAAAAAAGACATTTCAATTAAAATCTATGTAATTAATATTGCAACCTTTTTATGTGTTTTTTCCATTGTACTCGTCTATAACCCCAGTGGTTCGGACGATATTAAATAAATGACAATAAAAAAAATTAAGAAACAGTGAAAGAATTATATCTATGAATACATCACAATGATAGACAAGCAATGTATAATGAATCAAGACTAACACACGAACCTCATGTGTTAGGGAGGTCACCCTCTTATGGACCTCACTGCTTTGATGATGCTTTGTGATGCTGCAGAATTTTAGAGAATCTTTAAAGGTGTCTACTAAGATGGCCTATGATTCTAATAGTTTGTTACCTTGGCCTGCATCTTTTCCCGCCACTCACATTGGGACACCTTCTATCAGTTTATTGCTTAGGTTTTTACAATTAATTATCAGTTTACATTAGATAAATATTGTTACAAACAGATTTTTGCCGAGACAAAAGCCGTTGAATCAGCCAGAGTTGTGTCCGGCTCACACAACTTTATTTTATATAATGAAATCTTGTTAAGAGGGCCCGTAGATCCCTGGATCAACGGGTAGCTCTCGAATTCTCCTCGCTACGTCATCCCTACACTTTGGAAGATTTTACATAGTGAACTGTAGTAGTCAGTAGACGTTTGTTAACGAAATCAGACTCGTATCGACAGTTTTTATTAAAAAGCACCAAGAATTATTTTATATGGTTGCTGCGTTATAGTCCAGAGCAGTGTGCACGCATCTTTGAGTTTTTATAGCTGGATCGGCAGAAAACCAATACAATAACGCTTAGAAGACAAATGTACAAATGTACAAATTTGTTAAAGACTTACAACAAATTGAAATTATCTTCTTCTTCTTCTTCTATTTTCTTATATGTAGGATTTAAAGCCTGTTTCTTCTTGAATATTAGCCTCCTAAATTGTTTAAATTATCGCACCATCTTTTTCTTGGTCTGCCAATACTTCTTCGTCCATTTGGTGACTTATCTCGTGCTATTCGTACTATACTATCCTTTGCCATTCTACTACTGTATTCGTTCCACTCCTATTTCCGTTTTGTCACCCATCCATATCCATAGAAGATATAATCTTCTATATTGCATGCTCTTCTTATGTTTCCGCTTCTCTCCCTATCCAACAGACTTTTTCCTGATATTCGTCGGAGTATTTTCATCTCTGTTGTTTCTAGTTATCCTCTCTTTTCAGATGTGTCAAGTCTTGTCTCCGCCGTGTATGTTAATAATTGCTGCTTTATAGATTCTTGTTTTTGTTTCTTGTCTTAGGCGTTTGTTCTTTCAGATTGTGTCATTAAGAGATCCCACCGCTTTACTTGCTTTTAAGCTTTGTTGTCGTACTTCTTCTTCAACATCTCCGTAACTAGTTATATCTATTGCCAGATATCTAAACCTTGCTTCCTGCTTTATTATTTTCCCATCAATTTCGATTTTACATCGTAGTGGGTATTTAGATGTTGTCATAGATTTGGTTTTTTCTGCTGATATTATCATATTGTATTTCTTGGCTGTCGAAGATATGTGTTGATCTTTGGAGCTGGTCTTCTGTCTCAGCGATTAATGCGGCATCGTCTGCATAACATAATATTTTGATTTCTTTGTTCCCCATTCTGTAACCAAGACCTTTAGGTACTGCCTGTATTATTTTGTCCATTATTATATTAAAGAGAAGTAGGCTTCACGAGTCACCCTGTCTGACTCCGCTTTGTACTGGTATACACTGTGTTAGTTTTCCATTTATCTTTGCCTGTATTCGATTATGGAAGTAGATGTTTTCGATGGTTTGTATAATATTGATTGATATGTTTCTTTTATACAGTAGATGTAAGAAGTCTTCGACTTGGATGCGATTGAAATCCTTTGTCAGGTTTATAAAACATAGATATGCTGATTTATTGTACTCGATGTCCTTTTGTGTGATTTGTCTTAGTACAAATACGGCGTCTACACAGGATCTTCCGGACCTGAATCCTTATTGTTCATCTAATAAAGTTGTTAGTTTATTGATTTTAGTTGGGACTTAATATCCCCTTAATATTAAATTTTATAAATTTTTTAAAACATTAGTTTTCGTTTTTTTTTTATTTTCCAGCAAATCCCTCAACAATCTTATATACTAAAACGCTAAGCCCTTTTCTTGTCCACCACTTTACTCAAAAACCATATTAGATAACTAAAATATTTTTTCGGAATATTATTAGTATTACGTATGAGATTGTCAAGATATACTTTTGTACAAAAATTCAGTTCCGGTTTTGAGATGACCGGAAGTTAAAATTTACTAAGTTTTAGACCCCACAATGTATATATGGATCGAAAGGTCTCGTCGAGACGAATCTAAATATGTACTTCCGGTTGCGATCCGACACCGGAAGTGACCCGAAACGGGAATAAAACGTCAAGATAGAGCAAATCTGACACCGGATTCGTGATCAGCATGCAAAATTAACTGCTAAATGATATCCATGTCGACATTTGATGAACTAAAAATTGCATTTCGGTTTTGAGGTCGACTTCCGGTTTCGTTTTTATTAGTCAAATCAATAGAGAATTCAACGTAGAGTTCAAAAATGTAATCTTATATACTAAAACGCTAAGCCCTTTTCTTGTCCACCACTTTACTCAAAAACCATATTAGATAATTAAAATATTTTTTACTTTCATTATTATTGATGAATGTTATGTATATTCTTGCTCATATTGTTTGTATTGATCTCTTAATTTTTCTCGCAAAATAAAAATTTCATTTAAAAAACTCGATGTCGAGTTGCTCCGCTAGTTTTATACTAATACGATTATCTGTATTTCATTTTGTATCACATATTTATAAAGCGCGATCCGTTCACAAAGCGAGCAGTTAATTATATCGGTAATTGCAGACACATTTATACCTTGTTAATATGTCGATAATATACCCAGTATACTAACTTCCAACATTACTTATTATTTTCCTATTTATCAAATGAAAAGTATATAATTAATTGCGCTACCGTACACGTCGTAAAATATTCGCAGATATTAACTATCAATAAATTCTTGTTCAATGTGCCGTATTTTATGGAGAGAAGAAATAACTGAATAATGACATTTTAATTAACTTGTTTAAAAAATACCTATCATATAGCGTAGTACTCTTAGAAATAGGATGCTAAAACTCACTCTTTCATAAGTTAAAAAGGTATTTACATATAAACTATTGTCAGTCACAATACTGTACTGTACAATGTTTGATTTCGAAAAAACGAAAATTTTTGCGTTGGAAGAAGCTGCTTTATTACTAAAATCCTCAGCGGAACCCTACATAAAAATTCAACTGGTATGGGCGAAATTGCGAGACCATTACAATGTGGCCATTTGCACGTGGCGCTAGTTGACTCAACTCATGAAATTAAGAAGTAGGTAATTTATGACAGTTTTTTAAACTGAGAGACACAGAAAATCTCAAATCACAGCGTATTAAATTGTAATAAATAGTACATTAAAACAAACTGTAAAATACACAAAACATTTTTAAAATAAAAAAAATTACATATATTTATTGCTGAAGTGCTAAGTTTGCTATTTTGGGCTCAATCTCCTCCTTAAATCCACAATTATATCCAGAAATACAAAAACAAAACTCTACAAAACAATAATACGCCCAGTCCTAACATATGGTTCAGAGATCTGGACTCTAACAAAAAATAATGAAAACATGCTAGGATGTTTCGAAAGAAAAGTGCTAAAGCGAATCTATGGAGCAGTGAATGACAATGGAGTGTGGAGAAGATGATACAACTTCTAACTTTATAGAATATACCGGGAACCTAATATCGTATAACATATTAAGATAGGACGTCTGGTCTGGAGGACGTGTACGAACTCATCACTATATAGCCCCCCATAAAATTATTAGACCCTCGGAGATATAGTAAACTGATCACCGGCATCCTTTGGAGATTGGTAAACTCATCACCGCAGATAGGTAAACTCATCACCGGGATTTTTGCCTGAGAAATTATTCAGAAATTATTTTAAGCATGTAGCTTTAAAATTTAACTGAGATATTAATATGTCTCACGGTGTGGCCTATTAGACGTATCTGCCAATCTAAATGGTTTAAAGTTTAAAAAATAATAGCTACATAACAATATGATAGTTTTGTGAAAAACAAACATTGATATTAGTTTTGATATTAAAAGTTGTTATGATCAATTATTAGGTAAAGTGGAATTGTCATTAATTATTACTTGAGGGTTACCAGAGTTAAGCAAGAATTCCCTCGTGAATTTGCTATTCTCACGATGAAAAATATTCATGTTATTGTAATCCATAGAATGTCTTGTAGTATGAACCTATTTGCTTTGTTCTAAGGTCTTTTCCGCCAAACTTAAGAACAAACAATAGGTGTATTGTTAATAAATTTATTAATCCAATAAAGACTTAAAGGTTTGTGTTAGAAGAAGTACTCGAAACATCATTTTTATTACATTACAAGTTACAACAATTTTGAAATTAGTTTCAGGAAGCACCTTCTTTTTTGATATTAACATATTGATCATTATTCACTTGGTGCAGTGGTCAAATTGTTCATTTTAAAATTATAACAGTTTATTTTGATTTAAACATTTAGAAGATTTTGTAGTGTACCGTTACGATATTTGTCTAGAATATTTTATAATATATTTACCATTTACCGAAATATTTAGTACACATCGGCATCGCTAATGTAACAGACCTTACATAAGTCTTAAGGCTTCTCTATGGAATAGAGAAAGATATAATTTTACATATTTTAATAAATTTAGAAGCCTTGTGATTCTCTCTTTCACTACCAATTTACCGCATTTAACGAAAAACAATTTGAAACTATTTTTATTGGTGATGTAAATTATAAAATGGTGGTAGATCGACCAGCATCGGTACGTCAGAAATGCAATTATATCGAACAGATATTTTCAATAAATCACATGGCTCCGACCAGAAAAAATTTAAATAATCTACAATTCAAATTCGGCGTCAGTGTGAAATGCAAATTTTGAATAAATTATTTTAGTATTATAACATAACCAATCAATTTGGAATCGTGTTGAATATTAATATATTAATTTAATGTGCCTTATGAATGCACATATCTACAGGGTGTCTATAAATTTCTCATCGACATTGAAAATCGCAAATTATAGGGGTCATATTTTGGCAATGTGGCAAAAGCAGAAAGACATATATCACAGAAAGTGATTGAGTCGAAGAAAGCGGGGCAAAAATTAAGTCTAATATCTTAGCCTCTGCCAAGGAAGTTCTTGATGAAATAAATATAAATAAAAATAAATTGTTCCCAAGGCAAAGAACTCCATGATTTGTACAGAAGTGAAGGAAAAATGCAACAAAAGAAAAACGCTTACCTGAAATACATGTCAACCGAAACACAAGAGGCATACCATAATTACAAGACAATTAGAAACGAAACACATGCACTTGTAAGAAAAATAAAGAATGATCACTGGGAACGCTTTTCGAAAGAAATGGAACATGATTTGTACGGTCTGCAAAAGGAAATATGGCGCTTCATAAGGGGTCAAAGAACGGAGGTAAAGGAACTAATAGAACCAAAACCAAACGACGCTAGAATCGGAAACACCAGAAATTACCACAAATGAAGAACTTAATATAAATGTACAGGAAGTTAGGAAAATACTTCAAAAGCTGAAAAACAGAAAAGCAGCAGGTAAAGACAGGATACCAAACGAATTACTGAAATATTGTGGAGCAGCAATGACAGAACAATTATCAACATTAATTAATAAAATTATAAAACACAATAAAATACCGAAAGAATGGAGAACGAGCGAAATAATTCTATTCAAAACGAGAGGTAAAAACAGCCAGAAAACTACAGAGATATAAACTTGTTAAATACTGCCCTAAAACTTACAACTAAAATTTTGAAAGTTCTAATAAATCAGAGGATAAGTTAAGCAGATAAACAACATTGTTTTCGTAGTGAAAGATTGTGTACATATGCAATATTCGTTATAAAGCAAATTGCTGAGAAATTATTAGAGTATAGTAGACCAGAATAACTGTGTCTGATTGACCTAAATAAAGCATTTACAGAGTAAGACCCAAAGATGTCATCCATCTTCTGTATAATAGAGAAGTTCCCCTAAATATTATAAAAACTATCGAAAACATCTACCAACACAACATCTACCAAGGGAATTCATTGAGCCCCATGCTCTTTAATTTAATCATGGATGCAATCATCAAAAGCAATAACAGAGGAAGAGGGTACAGAATGAGAAACAAAGAAATAAAAATACTCTATTACGCAGATGACAAAAAAAATTTTTTAAGTGACAAGAAGAGTATTGTTAAGATGCAAGAATCAAGCTCAGAACTATACACGACAAATAAAGGAGTACCACAGGGGTCCATGCTGGGACCATTATAATTCCTAATTTTTATTAACGACCTACAAGATTACATAAGGACACTTATAATATCAATGTTTGCTAATGATACCTCGTTAATAGTCTCTGCACGTACACTCCAGGAATAGAAATGACAATGAAGACTGTTGTTGACTGCTTTATGCGCTGGTGTAATACCAACAGACTCATATTAAACATTGACAAGACGGAAATTATTTATTTTCATTCATACAACTCACCTACCTATGACTATATCTTACCCATCCATGATAGAAACAATATGTTATCTTCCACTCACTCTACAAAGTTTTTGGGTGTGTTCATTGATTGTAATCTCAAATGGTCAGAGCAAGTGAATTCAGTGAACATGAAATTAAATAAAGCTTTTTATGCTATATCTAGAATTAAAAACGCACTACCCATCTCGGCATTAATGAACGTTTATTATAGCCTTACTTACAGCCACATGTGCTATAATGTAATTTTGTAGGGGAACTCAGTAGATAGTAACAAATTGTTCATTACCCAAAAAAAATTATCCGTAAAATTTTTAATTTGGATTATCAACAATCTTGTAAACCAATTTTTATTAAACATCAAATTTTAACTTTCTGCTGCCTATATATCTATAAATGTTTACTTTAGACAATCACTATTATAATACAAGAAGTGCTGAATCTTTACGAGTTCCTAAATACAGAACATATAAATTTCAAAATTGCTTCAGATATATCGGACTGACCTTATATAATCATTTGCCAAAAACTGTGAAAGAAATACCACTTTCCTCTAAATTTAAAAAAAATGTTAAAGATTTACTCTTAAGAAAAGCATATTATTCTATAAATGAATATCTTGAGGACATGCTGCAGTAGCTTCATTATTTTATATATTTTATGTTTTGTCAATTTTTTTACACTGTGAATTTTGTATTATACACATTAATGTTTTTTATACTAAATTCTGTAGTGACGTATCCTATACATTTATTTTGAATGTCTTAAAGGATCAATAAAGTATGATTATGACTATAACTATTGATAGCCCAAGATCAAAAGAAAGTCTGCAAAGCCTGGTCCACAGATTTAAAATAGCAAAAGAATTTAATATGACAATCTTATCTCAGAAAACTAAAACAATAGTAGTCAGCAAAAAACCAACCAGATGTAAAATAGAAATTTATGGCATCAGTATTGAACAAGAAGTGGAAATAAAATACCTGGGAATTACACTGTCCAGCTATGGAAACCTGGACAACGAAGTGAGAGATCAAGTACAAAAAGCAAATGGACTGGCAGGATGCCTTAATAACACTATATGGCGAAACAGACACATTAACACTAAGTTGGAGTCAAGAATTTATAAAGCCAGTGTAAGACCAATAATGACATATGCCTCAGAAACAAGACCCGACACAGCCACAATGCAAAGGCTACTGGAAACGGCAGAGATGAGAGTACTGAGAAGCATTACAGGAAATGTACATTAACAGTGTATAAATGAATGAACACAAAATAGAAAAAAAATGGAATAACCACATAAGCAGAATAAAGGAGACTCTTGTCGTCAAAATAGCAAGTCACCAATCGGCTAAAGAAGTATCGGACGACCGCTCAAAAGATGGAGTGACAACCTTCCATATAGGTATTAATCCACTAATAAACAAGCAGAATTTCTTATAAAGAGGAAGAAGAAGAAGATATTTGGGAAATGTAATTAGTAGAACAATAATCTTTGAAAACGATAACGAGAAGAACGAGGTAAAAGTTGAAAAAAAACAAGCGATAGCAAAGGCTAAGGTATTAGAATTTCACCGGGATGTTATGTAGAAAAAATATTTAAGCATCGAAACAAAACATTAGTTTACAAAGCCTGTGTAAGACTTATTATAACCTAAGCAAACCTAAACAAGCGCCACTACTAGTTTAATTTTAAAAGTCTTTGAACATGACAAAGAGTGAGGTACTATTATGTCATTGATACAATTGACATATTCCAATTTCTTAATTTCTTGAACATACGTAGCCCAGGAGAGGAAATCAAGTAACCGCTAAAGTACGAGAGATAATCAGTAAACAACCGCTTCTAAGCAGCTACTAAGAACGACAGAAATAATAGGTAACCATAAAATAAAATAAAATAAAATAAATAAATAAAAAAAATATATACCTCAAAGACTGCGAACCAAAGTATTTAATTCCTGTATCCTACCTGTACTTACATATGGAGCTCAAACCTGGACATTCGCTAAAATAAACATGGAGAAGATCAGAAAAACTTAGAGAGCTATGGAACGACAGATGCTGGGTATCTCACTCAAAGACCATAAAACCAATGAAGACATTCGTAATAGAACAAAAGTAAAAGATGCTGTCGAAGAGGCAGCTAAACTGAAATGGAAATGGGCTGGACATAACGAACGTCTTACGGATGGCCGATGGAATAAAGAAATCGGGATTTGGCGGCCATATGAAGCCAAAAGACCACATGGAAGACCACAAATGCGATGGAGCGACGATATTAAAAGAACTGCAGGGCCAATGTGGAAACGTCTTACAAACAACAGAGATGAATGGCGAGAATTAGGAGAGGCCTATATTCGGCAATCCGAATAGAGTAGAGTGCTTAAAAAAAATCAAGTACTGGCAAAACACTTAGAGATAGAGTGAGGAACAGCAACATCAGGACATTGTGTAACATTAAAGATGTTATGGGAGGAGTATACCTCGAAGATCGTAAAGTGGGCACATTAAGATATGGACCGAAAATCTTCAAGATAAAGGAGAAAAAAGATTTTTCAGATTAGTTATAGATGCTATTGTAAATTCCTGAATTATATACAAGGATATATATAAAAGAAGTGTATAAAGAAGTGTAAAAGCAGTGAAAAAGATAGTACGAAATTTTTATTTTTTAATTTTCTGGTGCCACTAGCAAAACAGCTAATTTAATTAAGAAAATCAAAATAAGTGTAAAAAGATGAATAAGTGACTGCACTGGAAGAATTTCTAAACGGCAGATACATAATATGTCAACTAAATCAGAAACTCGAACTAGGAGTAATTTTACAGCGTGTAATGTGCCACTATAAAAAATTTGTTTTCACCACATCATACATAAGAAATAGTGTTTTTTGTATCTTTTTTTAAATTTTGAATATAACTTATTCTTTACAGAGTGTCTTTTAACACTAACGGGATACATATATCCCATGCCTTTCTAAGGCTACAGGGGACGAAGCGATGTAAAAAAATACTTTGTTAGGTCTTCAGATGTCATTTTAAATAATTTTATTTCGCTAACATGAAATCAGTAACGAAACAGTTAAAAGTATTTCAATAACTTAAACAAAAATAACTACGACTTCAAGAGAAATGCTTACAGGCATAACATTACATTGTAAATCAAGCAAATTCCTAAAATTATTAAACGATAATAAACTGAAGGAATTATCTAAGGCATTCCAGAGCTCATTATCTATGAATTTATCAAATAGAAAAGCAGGATTGACCCAACATAAAACGAGTTGGTCTAACGACTGGGAATCCCCAGAGAATTTATTTTCACGAATATTTTATATTTCATCATCATCACCATTAACCCGTATGCGTCCACTGCTGGACATAGGTCTCCCTCAGCTCTTCCCATTTGTCTCTCTCTTGTGCGGCTTGCATTCAGTTAATGCTAACACGCTTCAGGTCATCAGTCCATCTAGTTTGTGGGCGTCTTCTGCTCCGTATTGCTTCTTGTCTTGGTCTCCACTCTAAAATACGTTTTGTCCATCGGTTGTCTGATACTCTGTCGATGTGTCCTACCCAATTCCATTTAATAACGCGATATTTTCGATGGCGTCTATTGTTTTTGTCCTACGACGTCTTTCTTCGTTTGGGATTCGGTCCCTCAGAGTGACACCCAACATTTGGCGCTCCATAGTCCTCTGAGTCACGCAAATATTTCTGTTAATATTTCCGCTCCATAAGTGAGTATAGGTAACACACATTGGTCAAAGATTTTTCTTTTGAGTCATATGGGTAGATCCGACATACAAGTTTAATTTACCGTACGCTGCCCAGGCTAATTCTATGAGACAAGGAGCTCACATGTCCGGTTATCTCTGTCCAATCCAATTTCATGTCAGTACTTATACGATGTAGTCTGCCCGTCATATCCCTTCCAGCAATATTTCGATTTAGCACCAGATTAGTCATTATTTGTGTCTTGTTCATATTATTCTTTAGTCCGACCTCCAAGGAAGCATGATATATTTTTTCATCTGCAAATCTCAAATGACTGAGTTAGCTGTGGTATTTTGGTAGATATACATATTTGATTATGTTAGTGTAGCGATGATCCATTCGGCATTCTGTCAATGCTTAAAAAATTTACTGATCGCTCATGGTATCGAATGCTTTCTCGTAGTCGACAAATATCAGTGCCAATGATTTGTTGTATTCTGCAAACTTCTCTATCAGGCTCTTTATCACTAGTAAGTGGTCGTTAGTGCTGTATACCGATCTAAATCCAGCTTGTTCTCTAGGCTGGTAGAAGTCTAATTTAGCGTCCAGTCTTTTTTTTGATAATTTTTGCATTTGAATTTACTAGTTGTATATTACGACAAATAAATAGGAAAAATTTTAATAAAAATAAATGTGATTGTAAATAAACAAAATTTTGTCGTTACATCAAAAAGGTAATTAAAACTCGTTAATAAAGTGCAATAGGATGTGTTTTATTCGTTCAAGTTATTTTTAAACAATAAATTGTAGATGCAAAAAATAAAAAAAAAAAACAATAAATAAAAAAAAACAAATACCAATAGGAATATATAGCTATGTAGTAAAAGTATTTAAGTTGAGTTCCAACAGTTTAGTAATTCCTAGAATTTTCCGAAGACCTAGACAACAAAAAGAAGTCCGTTTATGATCCATTCTTAATATGACAGCTTTAAAATTTTAGAAAGAATTTCATTCATAGTCGCGTCAATGGTAATTCCTAGTGTTGTTAAAGGTAAGACTTTTCAATGAAGATTCATGAATTGTTAAATAGAATTATGCAGTATTTAAAAAGAAATAGAAGCTGTGCGGAAGTCAATATTTGACAAGTACGTTTTCAAAAGTAAATCATTGGTCAGTAGTGAATAGTAGTAAGTACTGAATAATACAATTATGTTTTTAATGCCTAGTTTTAGCTTTTAACTATATTTTTGCATAGGCCAATGTTTTTTTTAGATTTTTTACATTAATAGTAAAATGTATTTGATGTAACTGCTGAGTAGTAATATCTAGCGTAACTAAATTATACTAAACTGAGGTTGGCCTTCTTCTTCTTTGGGTGCCGTGTCCGTATTCAGACGTTGGCCGTCATCATGTTTACAATTTCCTGAAACCTTTCTCTGTCGGCTGCTGCGCGAAATAATTCTTCTACTGTGAAACCACACCATTGTCTAATATTACGCAGCCATGAAAGTTTCTTTCGACCAATCCATCTCGTTCCTTCCACACTTCCCTGTATTATAAGGCGAAGTAGATGGTATTTAGGTCCTCTAATTATATGGCCGAAGTATTCTGTTTTTCTCCTCTTTGTGGTGTTTATGAGCAGACGTTCTAAATTGATCATTTGAAGAACATCTTCATTGGAAGTGTGCGAAACCCACGATATCTTTAGGATTCGTCTATAGCACCACAATTCGAATGCTTCTAACTTGTTTAGCATTGTGGTTTTTAACGTCCATGTCTCACAACCATACAATAGGATGGACCACACATAACATTTCAGGACCTTCTTACGAATATTCATCGACAGGTTTCTGTTGCATAAAACTGGTTTCCAGGTCATAAAAGCCTTACGTGATATTTCGATCCTGGTTATTATCTCTTCATCAGAGTCACAATTTACATTTAACCAGCTGCCAAGGTATTTGAAATGATTTACCCTTTCGATCTCCTCTCCATTCAGAGAAATCAGACCTTGATCTATATTGATCTTTCCAACTGCCATCCACTTTGTCTTTGAAATGTTGATTTTAAGGCCTCTCCGATAACTTGCTTCACTGACTAGATTTAGAGATCTGTTTGAAGATCTTGTAAATTTTCTGCAAGAATGGCTGTATCGTCAGCGTATCTAATATTGTTGATTACTTCTCCACCTAGTCTTACTCCCTCTTGTCTGTCATCCAAAGCCTCCCTAAAGATTTCTTCAGAGTACAAATTAAAAAGAGTGGGTGACAAAACACAACCCTGCCGTACTCCACGTTTGATGTATATTTTTTCAGTCGGACTGTCTTCAATTTGGATGGAGGCTACTTGATTGTAATATAAGTATTTCAGCAGTCTTATATCATAGTGGTCAAGTCCTGCTGCCTGTAGGCAATCGAAAAGTGTATCGTGTTGTACTCTGTCGAACGCCTTCTCGAAGTCAATGAAACAAACATAAACATTCTTTCTGAATTCACAACTTTTTTGTAATAGAACGCCCATACAGAATAGTGCCTCTCTAGTTCCTAGACCGTTTCTAAATCCAAATTGCTTATTACCCATCCTACTTTCGCATAAAGGAATACTCGGTTTTGTATAATTCGTAAGAATATCTTCAGTGTGTGACTCATCAAACTGATTAGTCTAAAATCGCTGCATTTGGTGGGACTGCTTTTCTTTGGTAATGTTATAAACAGTGACTCTAACCAATCATCTGGTATTTTTCCTTCGTTGTAAATTTTGATGAAGAAAGTGGTTAAGCAGGCAATGCTTTCCTCATCCAAAAGTTTAAGTAGCTCAGCAGGGATTTGATCTGGTCCAGGTTCTTTATTGTTTTTGGCTTGCTGTATTGCCTTTTTGACTTCCGAATTCAGTATACTGGGACCTCTGTCTAACTGGTTGTCACAAGCAGTATTTGGAGTATTTTCTCTAGAAGCATCGCCAAAAAGGTCAGTGATGTATCTCTCCCATTCTTTGCACTGTTGTTCGTAATCACAAATTTTTCCGTCCGCGCTTTTAAGTATGTGAGCATTTTTCTCTTTTTTAACTCCGGCAGTATCTTTAAGTTTCTTGTGGAGGTTGAAACTGTCATGCTTTTTTTGGAGGTTGGCCAACTAATATTAAATCGTTGTTACTTTTAAAAACAAACAAAATCTTTTTATATATAACATAAAAAGCAGAAATTTTATTGGTTGAGAAATAGTTAAGATCATAGATGTTTTTAACAAATATATAAGACATGAAATAATCCTTGACTATAAATAGGAAAGCTCCAAAATATGTTTCAGAAAGTCTCAAAATATTGAAACGGTAAACAAAGATCCGACGGAAATGTATCAGAAACAAATTAAACTAGCGGTAGAAAATTCAAAATCAATAATATATTCAATAGAACAGAAATACCTCAATATCATGAACCCACAGCCTCCTAAATTATACTCTTTTATTAAACTAAACAAACCTGATCACCCAATAAGACCTGTAGTTTATTTTTATACAGCTCCGTTATAATATAAACTTTCAAACACATTGTTAGAGATTATTTTAAACTACACTAAATTTTCACCTAAATTTACCGTAAAAAATACAATAGAACTAGTTAATAAAATACAACATTTTCAATTACCTAACAATTCCAGATTTTACATCTTCTTGAAATTTGCATAAATCAGGACTACTTTGAATTTAATAATCAAATATATACAAATAACATTGCAAGGGATAATCCTCTAAGCCCTTTGCTATCAGATATTTTTATGGATCATCTAAAGACAAATATTTTAAAACATCTCGTATTTAAAAGTTTTTATATTGGTGGAGATACATAAACGACTTACTGGTATGTTTTACAGGAACTAACAGGCAACTTTTATCCTATATTAATGTACTCCATAGTCATATTGAATTTACAATAGAAACAGAACAAAATCAATCCATAATTTTTTTAGATTTAAAAATTAACAGACTTAAAAACAAACATGAGTTCTCCGTATTTCATAAACTTACTCATACTGACACGACTATACACAATTCATCATCCCATCCTATATAACATAAATTGGCAGCCTACCATAGCATGTTACATAGATTAATAGAAATTCCGATGTCGAAATACAACTTTTAGAACGAATTAAATATCATTAGGCAAATAGCAGTAAACAATGGGTACAACGAACAAACAATTAATAAAATTTTGACCACCTGAGAAAAAATCCAGTACCTTCTGCTCGATTACAGGCAAGATATTAACAAAAAAAGCCAAACACATAAAAAAGAAGGAAATAACGCTATCTTTTAAAACGAAACACAACTTATGCGAATATATTAAAAACAACAAGATCCAAAATAAAAAGCACTTACACAGTGATATAATACACAGTATACAAACTAAAATGTGGTGACTGCCCAAAAACTTACATCGGTCAAATTGGTAGAACTTTTAACAAACGTGTTGCAGAACGTAAAAGGGCTTTCAATAATAAAAAAAAACAGATTTTACATACTCACTTCACCTTCTAGATCATAATCATTCTTTTAATGACGAATTTCAAATTCTTCACATTCAAAATAAAGGTCTTAAGCTATGTTTTTTAGAATCTATGGAAATTAACAAATTAAAAAATTCAGACATAATTCTGAATTACTTGAAGTTGAGACAAATAGTTCTCTTCTCCTCAACCTATTCAGGTAAAGACTTTAAAGGGTAAACACATACCAAAAATACATCACTTGAGACAGGCACTCTATCGAAACAGCTGTAATGATGAGATATTAGAATACATTTTGTGAAAGTTTTGAAAACAAAGTTTTCAGTGTTTTATCGTGATTTAAAGAAGAAAACTTTAAGAAATTCAAAGGATACCACAATCATCAAACTTAAGCACAACTTTATTCTTAGTAGCAACAAATTCGAACTTAACACAAATTGAAAACTCTATAAAAGCTAGATTATACGCTGAATATTTAGTTATTTTTTGTAGATGAATATACATAACAATCGTTTTCTCAAAGAGAAATCAAATCCAAACAAAAGAATTATATCTACACGAACAAAAACTTGATTATGTAGAAGAAATCCGATTCTTGACTTTTGATAAAAATTAACTTGGAAGACATATATTCAACAGCTGAAAAATGCTGTCTATCTGGTATACATTTACTACGATCACTTGCTTTTAAAAACTTTGAAAAAGCAATGCCAAACGTTGAAACGTTTAAAAAAAAAAGGAAAAAGTTAATGTGAGTGAATAATAATAGTAAAATGTCTCGCAAAACAGGAATCCAAAAAAGTTATATCGATGAAAGGCAACCGTAGATACGTATTTCTGACTATTGGTCGTCTTTAGTACAGTGCAGCCAAGTTAGAAAAGGAGCAACTTGGGAAAGGATCACTACAGGAGCAATGCGACCAATTTGTGACATTAGAGTTAGAAGACGCTGATGTTTTTTTTTCTTTTTTTTTTTTCTTTTTTTTTCCAAGCAGCTGCAGCTTCCTCTGTGGTTATTGTTAGTTGTTGCCCTGGAAACCATCAGTGTCTTCTAATTCTAATGTCACAAATTGGTTGCAATGCTCCTGTAGTGATCTGTACGTAATACACCGATTATTATTATAATGTTTCTGTGGTAAATAACACACAAACGCACACAATGAAGAAAAATTAAATGATATTTATTTCATATTACGAGTATTTTACAAAAGAATAATACTCTTGGTAATCCGCGCATCTGTCTTGTATATTAACCTTATATTAGAAAAGTAGAACTATTTTTAATTTATTCTACTACAACTACTGTTCAAAATACTTGATTTAGTTGTCATTCTAAGTTATTTTAAGAATATATATGTTCTCGACCTTTTCACACGTCTTATTTCGACCAGACTAGAAAGAAAATAGTACCTAAGCTAGGTACCCAACCCAGAACCGTAATAATTGTCGAGTGACCATCAGGTAAATTCAGGTAACCGGATACAGTGCCAAAGTCGGATGACTTTATTATATATTTCTTTCGGCAAATAATCTAACTAACACCTTAAATGGCCCTTTCTTAAAAATCGCACCAATAAATTGTTTTCGGAAGACAGTTCACTTTAGTGGACACCCAAAACGTTGATGGTGATAAAGCCAAGGCTCGAGATTTTTGCGTCAACGTAGAAGATAAAATCTGTTAAATGAACAATAGATTTTTGGTTTCTCCTTCTTTTAAAGTAAGATAGTAAATGTCTAGTGAAAGTGTTGAATGTCTTTGTTGGATAGTTAAAAGTAGTATAGGTTTAAATTAAACAAGAATTCCGGAAAAATGTATATAAATCTTTTTTAGTTTTTTTTATTAAACTAACCTATAGAATAATTATAAAAAATATGGCAAATATATTAAAATTTTTCTTTTCAACACTTCCACAAAATGTATTATCACTACGACTGTTTCAGGAGAGTACGTTTCTTAAGTAAGCTGTTTTTTGTATCTAGACTTTATGGTATTTGACTGAATAAGTTAAGAAGGGACAAACTGCTTGTTAAAATTTGGCCTTTATTTTGAATCTGAAAAGAATTTGAAATTGGTTATCAGAAGAATTATTATTATCTAGAAAGTGAAGTGCGTACGTAGCATTTGTTTTTCTATAATTAAAAGCTATTTTGTGTTCTGCTACACGTTTGTTAACGGTTCTGCCCGCTTGACCGATGTAAGTTTTGGGCAGTCGCCTAAGTTTGTATACACCACTGCGGAAGTGTTTTTTTTTAGCTCTTGTTATTCTTAATATATTTGCTTAAGTTGTTGTTTGTTTCGAAACTATATGTGTGTTAAATATAACGAAGTACGTGTAAAGACTAAAAATGACAATATACAAAGATAAAATAATTCCAGAACATTAGTTTAGTTTTCGTCATAAGCAGTTTGCTCAGCTGCTTTAATTGACATATCTCAGGCATTGCATAAGGTTTGGTACACAGAACTGCAAAAAAAATAAAAAAACATTGAAAATCCTAAGATTTTCTACTTGGCGAAACTAAATTTAAATTTTTACCACTGTGCTTTTTATACTTTACAAAGCAGACAGATTGATAAATTAGTTGACAAGAGAATCTACAGTTTACATTCCACATGTCGTTCATCACCTGAAAAATTTTTAGTGTTTGGCGCAATAATTCTAATGGAACTAAATCACTTCACGTAAAATTTACGCTACGTAGAACAACATGTCCTCCTGTATATATTAACAATTGTCATATTTCTCAATCCGAAGATGCGAAGATAATATGTTCACCAAACACAAACAACTTGGAGATGAATTATTTAATACGTATTGACTCGTTGGCCGCAAATTAAAATTGCGGCCAACTTATTATATAAATTTATCTTTAAGCCCATGACATACGGGATCCAGTTATTAAAGCACCGTTGGTGTCTTCAATATAAACATCTTACAGAGATTCCAAAATAAGGTGTTGCGTGCCTTAGGGAATGCACTATATTGTGTCCCCAATGAGATGATTCAGTACGATATCCCCTTAGAATCCGTCAAAGAAGCCATATAACGTTTTAGTGCGAAATACTGGGAGCGAGTGCGTGTGCACGCTAATGTTCTTCTCCAGACAATTTAATGTGCAATACGTTTCCAAAGTCTGAAATGATTATTGACGTCCAATCTGCCTTTAGGCCCCAATCAAACTTAGTGAAGTGCATTCATATTAATTAAATGTTAATTTGGGATTTGTTTTAAGGGGAGTACTCAGACAAGTAACTCCGGGGAGTACTCAGGGGAGTAACTCTCTCCATGTCAGCATATTTAACAAAACAAATGGTTATTGCTCATGTGAGAAGGTAGTTGTACTCAATAGAGTTAAATAAAAAAGACTATAACGCAAAAATCGGCAAATATTTAAATCATGAGGTATAAATAAAGAGAGGATGGAAAATGGAAAGGGTTTAGACGATATTTATTATTCTGTTAATTAACATTGGTGTAACTTCGAAAAGTGTTCTAGAGAATAATAAACAGCAAAATTGTTCGCGACCGACATCCAGGTACGGCCGAAAATTTATGGAATTCTCCAGTATATCAGTTCATCTACAGTTTATAACTCGAAAAGAGCTCACTCAAACTTCAACCCTTTATACTGGGGCCACACTAACGTTAAAGTTTAACGTTTATTATGGCATTAATTTGCACACCAAAAATTATGTATTAAACTCCGCAACAAAGTTACTGGTCACTGACCAGAGTAATGCGTAGTCATACTAAAGTCCTTTTATCTGTCTAAAGTGACCGCCACTTTAATTATCACCTAATGCCTAACGTGACTAATAATGACAATAACGAATTACTCAGGGCTAAAAAGTCAGGGTCAACTCGCCATATTTTGACCCAGTTTTCACTAATTTATTACCACCCTAATAATTTTTCACCACTTAACCCCCATTTAAGGCAAGCGATTCTGCTGACTTAAGGTTCAAGCTAGCAGAATTCAAAAAACCTTTTTGCCTATGACATATCTTTTTACCCATTTTTCACAAATTTATTACCAACCCAATAATTTTTCACTCATAAACCTACCCCTAATGGGAGCAATTCCGCTAGCTTAATATTCAAGCTGGCAAAATAAAAAAAAATATGGTATATGTATCACAGTTTTCTACTAGGTTTTTACGAATTTACTACCCACCTAGTAATTTTTCGGCCCTCAAGTAAATAATTCTCTGAAGTTAAAATTTAAGGCAAAAAAAATACTTTTTTACAATTTAACTGCCTGCTATTTATAACTGAAATTAAAAAATTGTTCTGGTAAGTTTTTACTAAACTTTGACCACTCTGATAATTTTCTAAACCTAAACCAATCTTATTTGCAAACACTTCTGATAGCTTAAGCTTCGAGCCAGGTCAATTAAATTTTTTTTTCAAATAGGTACTACAGTGTTTCGCTAGGTTTTTACGAATGTATTACCACCCTAGTAAATAGGCAAAAAGTTTTTTTTTGTATTCTGCTATCTTGAAACTTAAGTCAGCAGAATTTCTCCCCTTAAGGGTGGTTTAGGGATAAAAAATTATTAGGATGGTAATAAATTCTTGAAAAATGGGTGAAAAAATATGGCGTCGGTTAAACTGGTCCGTGCTAGCTTAAGGGTCGTGACTACACTACTCTATAGTGTCAAATAATGCGATAATTGACAGTATTACACGCTAGTGTGGCCTCAGCATTAGAAACACTAGGTATTTGGGATAAGTCAATTTTTTCTATTTAGTCTACTGCGTAGTGTAGATTATATCATAACAAACAGAAAAGAAATAATCAGAATCATCGAAGTATTCAACAAATTTTTAATAGGAAGTGACCACCGATTAATCCGAGCTAAGATACTATTAAATGTCAAATTGAAAAGAACAAAGATGATCCCAAAAACAAGAAAAAAGAAATGGATTCCCTCAGAAAACATCGATCTGTGTGAAGATACACCAACCAAACATATATAAGACTTGCAAGACGAAATGGAAGATGTAGATGAAGCAAATGATGGCATAACGAAGGCTCTAAAAGAAACGGAAAGGGAGTGCTGTCCGACCGTTTTGACCCATAAATCCGTTGTCGAATCCTTTTATCGCGAAATGTATGAGAGCACTGACGAAACGCAAGATCAGCCCCTGCCCAAAATCACAAACCAGGGATCAGAATTAATGCCAGAAATTACTGCCATACGAAATCAAAACGATACTTTTAGAAAAATAACAAATTAACTGGCGACGACGGAGTAGTGATCGAAGCGATTAAACTAGGTGAAAATAAAATTATCCAGGCTTTGGCCAAACTTGTCACCGAATACATCTAGCAAGAAAAAACTCCTTCTCAATGGAACAATGCAATCATTATTTTATTACAAAAGCAAGGAGACATAACAGATATAAAAAAATACGGTCCTATCAGTTTGCTTTCACACATATATAAACTTTTCACAAAAATGATCAAAAAATGACTGGACGCTAAGTTAAACTTCTATCTGCCTATAGAACAAGCTGGATTTAGATCAGGATATAGCACTAACGACCACTTACTAGTGATAAAGAACCTGGTAGAGAAGTTTGCAGAATACAACAGACCGTTGGCACTGATATTTATGGACTACAATATTCGATACCATAAGCCATCAAAAAATGTTAAAAGTATTGACAGAATGCCGAATAGACCATCGCTACACTAACATAATCAAATATATCTGCCAAAATTTTGCAGCTAGCGTAAGACTATCTGAAGAAGGAACAAATAAATTCCGCATACAGCGAGGAGTATGACAAGGAGACACTGTCTCTCCAAAGCTATTCACGATGCTTTTAGAACATAATTGTAAGAGGGCACATCTGAACGAGCATAGTATCAACATAAATGGAGAGAAGTTCAGATATTTGCGATTTGCAGATGACATCGTCCTTATAGCCGATCGTATGGATGATGCAATAATGAGGTTTGAAAAATTATATCACGCTTCTTTGGAGGTCGGACTAAAGAATAATATGAACAAGACACAAATAACGGCTAATCTGGTGCTAAATCGAAATATTTCTATTGGTGGAAGGAATATTGTGCAGACTCCATCGTATCAGTACTTAGGACATAAAATTCGGTTGGGCAGAGAGAACCAGACATGTGAACTCCCACGTCGCATATGCTGGGCAGCATTAAGTAAATTAAACTATGTATTTAAATTGGATCTACCTATATGCATCAAAAGGAAAATCTTTGACCAATGTGTGTTGCCTGTGCTCACTTGTGGAGCAGAAAAAAGGTAGTGCATAAGATTCGCGTGACTCAGAGGACTATAGAGCGCCAGACGCCAGATCGCCATAATCCCAAACGAAGAAATACGTCGTAGGACAAAAACAACAAACGCCATCAAACAAATCGCGTCGCTGAAATTGTATTGTCGAATAGAGACCAAGACAAGAAGCAGAGGCCGCCCATTAACTAGATAGACTGAGGACCTGAAGCGTGTTACCAATAACTCGATGCAAGCCGTACAAGAGAGAGACAGATGGAAAGGTTTGAGGGAGACCTATGTCCAGAAGTGGACGCATACAGGTTGATGATGATGATATTGAGTGTACCGTGTATATGACTATAACTTTTTAGTTAACTTATTTTAAATTTTTACATTCTAGTTCATATATCTGCACAGTTAACTTATAAAAAAATACTAATAAATTTTCTAGTTGACACATCGGTGCTGTCTTGAATACACCATGCACGTAGTAAAATGTTAAATGATTGCCTTCTCTATATTTTCCCAATTATTAAGAGAAAACGGTCATTTTACAATTTAACTGTCTTTGGTGATAATTATTTTTTATAGTTTTTTCTATATATTGCTTTTTATTATACCTTTAGAATTAAGCTTTAGGAAGATATCATTATTACTTTTTTTCTAATCAATTCATATTGACTAATACTACTATAATACTAATCGTAAGCTTTACTGTTGTTTCCCACAGTATCAAATCGAACTGTAAATCTCCAACGAATAAAACACGGTGTTAACGTTGAGTGCCTCCTCGAAATGGGAAGCTACCAAACGATTTGTAGCTAAAGAAAACTCAATGTAATCTCCGATTTCGTAATAGATTTCATCCCCACCTTGGCACCTGTTCGACAAATGAAGTAAACGTGCCTCGGATTAAATGTTGTAGTCGTGGTATAGCCATAAAATATAATTTATAGATTTTCTGATAGTATTAATAGTGCCGATATACTAGAAGATGTTTTGTTTCGACGATGGTCGGTACATTCCGAGTGTCTATAATTCAATATTAAGCGTGTCCGCGCCATACACAGACCGAAGCAATTTCTTTCAACTTTTAACAATATAAATACAATAAAGTATTGTCGTATTTTATATTATAATTCTATATTTTGTTTTTGTTTTTGTACTTCTAAGCTATTGAAATGACTCCGCGTACACATTTTAATGAACGATGCAACTAATTTGTATTTAGAGAATAAATTATAAAATACTTGGAATGTACATAACATGATATAAATTTTGCTTGCTATTATGTGTAGATACTGTGGAGAAGCTTGCACATCTCCTAGTTTTTATTATTAGGGCTTAATAGTATATTAAACTTAGTGAACAATAAAATAAAATAAATTTTTCCATGTGAAGTCTATTTATTTGCAACTGGCAATTCATTATAAATGCCAATCTTCAAATAGAGGTTAAGGGTTACCGTCAAGACCATAAAACTGCCGTAGTTGAAACCAATAAGGTTTTTTTTTTGAAAAATTACGAGTTGTGCATTAATTTGTTGAGTTACATATACTTAACTATAGAACTCCTGTTTGGATTAACGTACTAAAATACCAGAAGTACAAAGATATTATAACAAGAGCCCAAAGGAAGCCCCTTTTAAAAGTGGTGAGCGCGTACAGAACCACTTCTACGCTGGCCTTACAGGTGATTGCGGGAACGCTCCCCATCCACCTGCTTGCCAAAGAAAGACAAATGCTGTATGAAGCCCATGACGGTCACCTACCTCAGGTAAGAAGGACCATACGAGTGAACATGCTTATAGAATGGCAAAGAAAATGGGAGGTACAGGCCACGAAGGCTCGTTGGACCAAAACGCTTATCCCCGATGTTGTAGCATGGTACAACTGTAAATTTAAAAGAGTGAATTACTATTTTACTCAGTTCCTGACCGGTCATGGATCTTTCAGATCCTACACATATGGCATCAAAAAAACCAACGATGACATATGCACCTCGTGTGATGAGAGGGACGATGCGGAACATTGCATCTTCCGGTGTAATTTTTTCGCCTACGAACAACAAAGGCTGCAGAATAGATTCGGCACGATCGCGCCCAACAACATCATGCAGATTGCAATGACCAGCAAAGAGAATTTTGAATATATAATCAACCATATAACAGGTATCATGAAAAGAAAGACTATAATAGAAAGAGCCGAACAAGCTGGGTGAGGGGTCAAATACAAAAATAAATAATAAAAAAAAACATAAACATTCTTTTTTTATTTCCTTCTTTTTCTTTTCTGTACAAAAATGTACCAAATGTTACCTTTTACGGCAACCCCCCTTTTTTAAGCTCTCAAGTTTATCCGCTTGGAAACTAGGTCTCCTTCCCTACACGCTTACTGCTTTTAGGTAAGTGCTGTAACTAAAATAAATAGCCCTAAGGGCACCTTTAACCCAGTCTGCGCGTGGTATCCCCATGTTTCGTTCGGTAATGAACTCGTCCAGTTATACCACGGGTCGAAGAGGGGGGTGGTTTTAGTTGGTAGGCGACCTGGCAGGGATGTCCGAAGGGGGCCCTCTGTCATATAGTTTGACATCGTGCCGTCGGCGTATGTCTCTGGTCCTTTATATATACCCCAAGAAATTAAAACTCTTAAGACTCATAGTAGAAAATGAAAGGCAAGAATTTGGTAAAAGTTGTATCGTAGGCAGGCAATTATCTGTATTTTCTTTCGCCGAGCCGTGTTTCGCTTTATGATATCCCTTTATGATTCTCCAATACTGACCCTTGATTCTCATACCTGTTAGGTATATAATATATGTTTTTTTATTGCTAACTCTATGTGAACAGGGTAAACTGCACACATGAAATTAAATATTTTGGGAATAAGCGAAATGCGTTGGCCAGATTTAGGAACCGCAAATATCGGGGAACATCGCGTTTACTATTACCGATAACGGCAAACATGAATTAGGTGTCAGCATTATATGGACAAAAGAAGTGGAACAACTTCATCCTAGTCTCAACAAGAGTGATGCTTATACAACTGAAAGCAAGACCAATCGACATTAATATAATTAAAGTGTATGCACGTACAAGAGAAGGAACGGAAGAAGAGGTAGAAGAATTATACCGTAGCATTAATCAAGTCGTGAAAAGGTTGAAAAAGCAATACCTAATAATTGTCATGGGTGATTTCAACGCCAAAGTTGGGGCCAGCAAAACATCATCTGCAATTGGACCATTTGGATTAGGAGACCGGAACGATCGAAGAGATACATTGGAGATTTTTGCGGAAACAAATTAATTAGTAATAATTTACACCTGGTTTAAGCTACATCCAAGGAAATTGTACACCTGAAAATCTCCACAGGATTCTGTGGGAAGGATTGTAAGAAATCAGATTGATTACATGCTAGTAAATAAGAGGTATAGGAACAGCTGTACATCGGTCAAAACATACCCGGGGAAAGACATAAATTCTGATCATGTACCAGTTGTAGTTTGTCTGACTCAAAGTCAGAATAATGAAGGTCACAAGTAAAGCGATGAAGAAGTATAATGTTAGAAAACTGAAAGATCCGAATGTTCGACTGAAGGTGAGTGAAAATCTCAATACAAAGGTGCTTAAATGCTAAAAAACAGGAACTATAGAGGTAGTCTGACCATCACACAAGAAACAGTGAGACAAATAAAAAAACAACACCTGAAGAAAAATACAGAGAAACGGAAATTGTGGATGACCGATGAAATACTTGAACTTATGGATCAGAGAAAAAAAAAAACAAAGAAAATCTCCAAGAATGTAAGATAATACATACCATCGTCAAAAGAAAGATAAAAGAAACAAAAAAGAAACCAAAAATAGAACAATGTCTAGAAATAGAGGAGTATCAGAGTCGATATGATAACTTCAGTGTCAATCGAAAGGTGAAGGAAATAGCTGGATGGTTCAGAAAACCCAACAGCCGAAAAATAACAGATGATAAAGGCAATCTTACGATAACAAAAGAAGATAAAAAGAAAATATGGAATAAAACTTGGAGAAACTTTTCGATGACCTAAGAACAGTATAAGAACCCACCATTAAAGAAAATTCAGGTCCCGAACTCCTACCAGAAGAAATAACGGCAGCCGTCAGACAAATTAAGGATGGAAAGGCAGGAAATTCCTGCATAACTGCTGAAGCTATTAGATACAGAACAAATAAAAATAACAACTGAATATTTAATGATATATACAAGGCAGCACCAATATAAAACAAACACCAGCAAAACCGAGCTAATGATCATCAGCAAAGAAAATATAACTGGAGCAAATCTGTATGTGAACCAAATGATAATTGAACGTGTCTCACAGTACAACTACTTGGGGACTATAATCAATGAGTTGTGGGACAAAACCCAAGAGATTAAATATCGCATCGGAAAGGCAACAAGTGCATTCTTGACTACGAGCTCTGTGCTCAAGAGCCATGACTTCACCCTAGAAACGAAAGTAAGGCTCGTTAAATGTTACGTGTACTCAGTACTTCTGTACGGATTAGAAACGTGGACATTGAAGGCGGAAACTCTATCAAATCTTGAGGCTTTTGAGCTGGGGTTATACAGAAGGATCCTGAAGATACCATTAACAGACAAAGTCACCAATGAAGAAGTACTACGGAGGATGAACACAACCGCGGATTTGGTCAACATCATGAAAGGCCGTAAGCTGCAGTACTTGGGACATATAATGAGAAATCAAGGCAGATACGAGCTGCTTCTAAGCATTTTGCAGGGCAAAATTGAAGGAAAAAGGGCCCCAGGATGAAGAAGAATATTTTGGCTTGCTACCCTGAGAGCATGGTATAGAAAGACCTCAACACAGCTATTCCGTATAGCAACCAACAAAGTCATCATAGCTAGAATGATCGCATACGTTTGGAACGGACAGGCACCCTAAGAAGAAGGGTTGACTCTTTAAAAAATAATATTTAAACGAAAGAAAGATAAAGATCGATACTGTGGACGGTTCTCTCGTCTTATCAAGTGGTCCTTCATCTTGCCTGATAAGTCTTATCAGCTGAGATTTTTTAGTGCTAGATAGATTGTAGGTTGTACAATTTATGTAGAATTAATAAAAGGTTATATATATATATATATATATATATATATATATATATATATATATATATATATATATATATATATACAGGGTGTCCCATAATTAATTGGACATTAGCTAATGGGTGATAGATGACATCAAAATAAAGCGTTTGAGCTCAAATTGCTTAGGAAAATTGTTGCTAGTTTTCGTTCTACAGGGAGATTCATTAATATTTTTTTATATTATTTTTATGGATATATTGAAAACTATTTAACCGATTTAAGTGAAATTTGGTATCTTGCTATTATTTAGTATGCTTAATAAGAAAATGATATTAGTTTTACAATTGACACTAGGTGGCGCCACCTACTGTAACATTGGTTCATTAATGGGGCCATAATTTTTTTGTCCGCCCTGTATAAACATTCTAGGAAAAAAAACATGAAATAACATTCAATTCTACACAAAAAAGGTATTCTTGTTTCAAATCAAAAAAGTACACCGTTTTCGAAATAAACGTATTTTGTTAATGATGCATGTCTCTATTTAATTTTTTGCAAAACAAGTATGCTTTGAACTTAATGACAACGTCAAGACGTAACTACGAATTTATTTATTATTAGTTGTCAAAGGTAACCACGAATATATTTATTATTAGTTGTCAAAGTGCAGGGCGAGTCATTATTTTTCAAAGTGCTATTAAGTTTTTTATAAACCACTTAAGATAAAGGAAAAATGCCACGTCATAGTGAATTTTCTAATGTAGAAATGCGCGATATGATCTGTTTGTATGCCCAGGAAAATTTTTGTTCTCGTAAAGTAGCTGAACTCTATTTCGAACTTTATCACAATAGAAGTCAATCAAACCATAAAACTATTAAATCATTGTTCGACAGATTAGGCGAAACAGGGTCATTTCATCCCAAAAACAGGAATGCTGGAAGACCGAGAGTAATTGATGCGGATATGGAGGATGAAATTGTTGTGCGTGTTGCAGAAGATCCAGAAACCAGTAAAAGGCTTGTTTCTGCGGCCACTGGTATAAGCAAATCTACGGTGTCAAGAATAGTACGGACAGAAAATCTGTATCCGTATAGTTTTACTCCAGTACAGAATCTTTTACCACAGGATTTTCCAGCAAGGCTCCGATTTAGTCAGTTTATGATGGGGCGGCATTTAGACGATCCAATGTTTTATAATAAAATTTTATTTACCGATGAAGCCACATTTACTAGAAGGGGCGTATTTAACTGGCGCAATAGCCATACCTACGCGACAGAAAATCCTCATGCATTTCAAGAACATCATTTTCAACACGAGTTTTCCATAAATATCTGGTGTGGCATATTTGGGGATTGTATTGTAGGACCATTCGAATTACCAACTAGGCTTGACGGAGTAACGTATCTAAATTTTTTGAGAAAAGATTTACCAACTCTTTTAGAAGACATACCTCTAAATTTGAGACGGAACTCTTGGTACATGCATGATGGTGCACCACCACATTATAGCCTAGAAGTTAGAAATTATCTAGATGAAATTTATCCTCAAAGGTGGATTGGTAGAGGTAGTGTATACCCATGGCCAGCACGCGGTCCCGAACTAAATCCCCTAGACTTTCACTTGTGGGGCTAGCTAAAGACACTTGTTTATAAAAAAAAAATAACCGTCAAGAGTTATGGCAAAATATTGTAGAGGAAGTTAACGTAATTAGGGCCCAAAGAAACTCATTATTTAAAATAAGACAAAACTTACACAAAAGATTTAGATTATGTAGTTTATCTAATGGTGCACATTTTGAACACTTATTGTAATTTTTTTTCGTTTCGTTTTGAATTATTCACTTTGTTAATTGTTTTATATTCACTTCATTCTTTAATTTAATTTCTGATTTTTTTAAAATTTGTTACTGGATCAAAGGTTTAATAAAAATAATTGTTTCAATCATATGCATTTTTTTTTGCAAAAATTATCTACTACTAATACATTTAATATTCACTTTTATTTAAGACCTTTTGAATAATGTTTGAATTTACATAAGTTTTTGTAAAATTTTTTTATTTTATGCACGTCTCTAATTATTTCGAAAACGGTGTACTTTTTTGATTTGAAACAAGAATACCTTTTTTGTGTAGAATTGAATGTTATTTTATGTTTTTTTCCTAGAATGTTTATACAGGGCGGGAAAAAAAATTATGGCCTAATTAATGAACCAATGTTAAAGTAGGTGGCGCCACCTAGTGTCATCGGTAAAACTAATATCATTTTCATATTAAGCATACTAAATAATAGTAAGATACCAAATTTTACTTAAATCGGTTGAATAGTTTTCAATATATCCCTAAAAATAATATAAAAAAATATTAATGAATCACCCTGTAGAACGAAAACTAGCAACATTTTGCCTAAGCAATTTAAGCTCAAACGCTTTATTTTGATGTCAGCTATCACCCATTAGCTAATGTCCAATTAATTATGGGACACCCTGTATATATATATATATATATATATATATATATATATATATATATATATATATATATATATATATATATATATATATATATATATATATATATATATATATAAAAAAAATGTGCACTCGTAAGTGAATGGGATGTTATCGGTCTGGAGATAAAAAAGACAAGAGTTGTGCTACTTTATCTATTTATTGAAGACGTTTCGCCTATTGTTCAATAAGCATCATCAGTTCATCTACAAGAGTGTTATTAGCGATACATCTAATATGAAAAAACAATTAAGTAAATGATCTTACCTTTAAAAGATCTGTAGCATTACAATGTTGTTATTGCAAAGAATCATCAAAAAATTAATATAATAAATATAACAGCAAAAAATATAGAAACACAGAACGCTGGAAGATTCCCAATTTAACTAATTTGTTTTAAATTTCACTTTTGAAAACATTGATTGATTAAATCTATCAAAAAATATAATTGTCAATTTTGAATTGTTATATAAACAACGGCACGGCTAGGGTTCTTGACTGTTATGATCATATCATGAAAATGAAGTATTTGAAAGCTCGACTGTCAGAAATGACAATCAGCTGGTGAGATTGAAGGAAAAGTTTTATAGATGTCAACATAAATGTTATGATATAATAAAAGAAGTTGAAGAAGAAAACAATAATTAAAAGTAGAATACGGAAGAATCAATTTTGTCGTATTAGTGCATGGTAAATTTGGCTTAAGTTGCTGATATCAGTTCTCTTAAGAGAGAATTGATATCATGAATTAATTCTGATAAGAGAACTGATATCAGCAACTTAAGCCAAATTTACCATGCACTAATACTACAAAATTGATTCTTCCGTATTCTACTTTTAATTATTGTTTTCTTCTTCAACTTCTTTTATTATATCATAACATTTATGTTGACATCTATAAAACTTTTCCTTCAATCTCACCAGCTGATTGTCATTTCTGACAGTCGAGCTTTCAAATACTTCATTTTCATGATATGATCATAACAGTCAAGAACCCTAGCCGTGCCGTTGTTTATATAACAATTCAAAATTGACAATTATATTTTTTGATAGATTTAATCAATCAATGTTTTCAAAAGTGAAATTTAAAACAAATTAGTTAAATTGGGAATCTTCCAGCGTTCTGTGTTTCTATATTTTTTGCTGTTATATTTATTATATTAATTTTTTGATGTTTCTTTGCAATAACAACATTGTAATGCTACAGATCTTTTAAAGGTAAGATCATTTATTAATTGTTTTTTCATATTAGATGTATCGCTAATAACACTCTTTTAGATGAACTGATGATGCTTATTGAACAATAGGCGAAACGTCTTCAATAAATAGATAAAGTAGCACAACTCTTGTCTTTTTTATCTCCAGACCGATAACATCCCATTCACTTACGAGTGCACATTTTTTTATATTAAATTAAACGGTCATATACCTTAAAGATATATATATATATATATATATATATATATATATATATATATATATATATATATATATATATAGGTTTAGGATTTTCAGCTCAGACGACCTAGCTCCTAACTACCACTTAAATAACCGACCAACGATAGCGTTATACAGCCTCCAATGCATGGTGGTACTTTAGTTAAATTAGAAGTTTATATGATAAAAACTACATTTATAAAAAAAAACTAGGAAGTTGCATATAATTTACATATACTTACGTGAAGAAAATTTTACATGAACGAGTGCAATTGAATAAACTTTAATATTAACATAATCGTCATTATTGTAAATCATTAATTATCTAAACTTTCAAAGTTGTATTAAATATTTCTATATTGAAAGTCGCACAGTGCGAATATGTGGAGGTAACAGCTTTTCTATGAACATCATTATAGCCCGTATACAAGGTGTTAAGAACTTAATTAATATTTAATTGTTCAGATGTTTTAACTGGAAAATAACATTAGCAACAGTTGAAACTATGTAAAGTATATTCTCTTAGACACGACAGAATACGTAGGTGCAATAAGAAATTAAACAACAATTATGGATACCATAGGGACCTCCGTATTTGGTAACAAAACCATGTTTATTCAAATATGTGACATAAAATCGAAGAGAGAATCAGCAGTTTTTGTTTAGCGGATGTTTATTTAAGTACGCGAGACATTTTTATAGACGAACACAAATTGTTATGTAGATTTTGTACAAAACTACAATTATTGGTACTAATAAAATTTACATACGCCTTAAGTAGTAGTTAAGTTAAAATATAAAAATAATAAATATATTACAATTAATATTTAATGAAAATTGTACAATGTTATTTTGAAAAAACTCTAACAACATTCACAACAAATTATTTTAATATTGATTTAACCAAACAAGAGAAGGAAACATAGAAGGATATAGGAAGGATAACAAAATGGAGGCAAAATAAAAAGAAGTCAAAATAGTGTTCAAGAAAATTACAATAAATGGAATAACAGCAAACAAACGCTATAAGCCATGACAATTAAAACAGGAAAAAAGGAATTGTACTTGGCAAAGGAAGATGTTGCAGCACACCAAACGTTGAAGTGTTTGACGCACAAAAAATAATGGGGGATACGTTGCTCAGAGTCGGAAGAAATGTGGGAATGACTCTTAAGATAGTTTCACTAGTACACAAACTAAAGTAGAATTGAGGAAAGAAAAGAAAATAATACAAGATAATATAACTACCACAGTTAAACCAGCAACATTAAATGAACAGAACCAAGAAACAAATGATATTTTGGTGTTTTGCTTGTGGGTTTCTAATCGCTCAACTGCAGTAGTCCTTCGAAATAATAACTGGTCAAGTTTTCCACCATCCTGTTTTTACATGTGGTATAAATTCTGAACTGTCACGTCGACACACTGGGTTATCAAAAAAAAGTAGCACTATTTTTGTTGTATAGTTGTTCGATACTGAGCAATATACTGGTCGCTTCTATCAGCTCCACCCATGTTTTCATTGTACAGTTATATGAGCTTACGCTGATTTATATATATATACTTCTTCTCGGATTGTGAAAATCGTTTTACTTTATTTAAAGGAAAAACTGAAGACCCGTTTGATGCCAAAGTAACGTCATTATTATCATTCCAATTGCAGATTATAATATTATCCTCTATCACGAATAGTCAAAAGCACCTCACTACAGTTTTTTTCATCTTTTTTGTTGTTTGTGGAATTCTATTTACTCTTCTGGTAACTATACCTTTTATGTTTCTGAACTTTTATTTCAGGAGAGACAAAGATGTGAAGTAGTTATCAACAAACAAATCATCTGCGTATTTAAGAACAACACTTGAACCGTAACCGAAATAACTATATTGTGGTTGTAGACTTGAAGATGCTGCTTGATATGGATCCAAATAAAGGATATATCTAAGTCTTGTTGCGCCAACCCAAAACTTATAGCCTCAGCGAATGGGTTTTCCACGAATAAATATAGCTTGGTATATACTGTGCTTTTCTTTTGTTGGAGCATATTCGAAGAATTTTTTGTCAAAAGAGTCAATGATTGGTTTCATTTTAGACCAACAACTTATCTTGCTTATCCAGTTGGGTGTTATCATTGCAGTGAATATTTGTTATGATATGTAGAAACCGATCTCCAGATAAGGGTGAACAAACTACTTTATTTATTATTTGTATCATCAGAATTTTGTCAATACATTTTTCTTCTATCAACAAAGCAATAACCACTAAGCAGTAGAACATGAATGAAGCAGAACATTTCATCCCTAGATACACCTACAGAATTTTTTTGTTGGGCATGGGTAATACTATATTCCGTAATCTGATCAACTACATATATCAGCCATAAACAATTTAAATATTGTCGCTGGTAAGCGTTGATTGTTTACGGATTGAATTGGAGTCTATGTAGGAAAATTATATTGTAAATTTTTTAGGATTCTGTTCATCAAAATTTGCTAATGACTTATCATCATCTGAATTAGATTGATTTGGTACACCAGCCTAAGACTTTGCCCTTAGTTAACATCCAGGCAAATTATTAATATTAGCACTATCTTCTTCACCCGAATTCTCATCGGTAACGTCATCATTACTTATTGACGGAACGTCAATATCTTCTTTTTCTATTGTACCTATCTACCTACGTCAATATCTACCTATTTCTTCAAGTAGCTCCGCTAGTGTAAGGGGCTTTATCCAGTACGAACGACTGAAAAAAACAAAAATACATAGTAATACAGAACACTATTGACGCTGATTGTCCTACTACTGACCTTTGAAGAGGACATTATAGTTTGAGCACGTTTATGATATAACCGACAAAAAAAATTCTTTTGTATTGAGTTAAATAATTACTTAAATTTTATCACAATCCGACATCACCAATTATGTACAAAACAGTAATAGCTTACCTAGCTTTATCCATTTCAAGTAGCTTAAATTACTTCTACACAAAAACTTCCTAACATACTGGAAATTATTTAGTAAATGATTTATAATAATAGTATTCGATGGGTAATATGATAATTTAGGATTGTAAAACTAATGCGGCATTTACATTTGAAAGGTTGAAGTTTTTAATGTACTAGAAGAAACCTTACGGCCTTCATAAAAAGCGGTAGGTTCAAATAGAAAAGAAGAAGAGAAAGACCAGCATTAGAAGGAAGAGAAGAATTCAGAGGGATAATGAGAGATAGGGCCATAAATGGGGAGCAATTTACCGACCGAAAAAGGTGAAGATCGAATTGCGGAATGCGATGGGAGGCTGTGGGACCCACCCCACTAGATATATATATATATATATATATATATATATATATATATATTATGTTATTAAATATTGCTGTACTAGTTTAAAACACTGGGTAACTCTAGTGATCAAGCATAACGCAGAATTACGAAACAAATCTCATGTCAGTAACAAAAATTCTGTATGAATAATTGGTTTTAGAACTAAAGATTGTGTTCCCGTAAAAGAAAACGATATTTTTATATAGAAGCAATATCTTCTTGTTATAAACCCCATTACTCATTACTTTTCGCGCTATTTGCCAAAGAATTGCATTTTTAGCACTGCATTTGTATCTGTGAATTTATAATACAATATTATGAGCCACATACTGTCAATTTGGTGTCCAATAAATGGAAGTGCCAAACAAAAAAGTAATAATAACGCTAAAAACAAAAATTGAGAGTGAAGGCAAATATTTGTGACACTAATCCACTCTAAAGTACGCCTTGAAATTAAAATCGTGCCCAGACTCTGGTATTTTATAGTTGTACAAACAAACAAGCAATTAATCATATATAAGTACTAAATGATCTTATCTTTTAAGGAAAACAAATTTAATCAGCCAATTAGTTTGTTTTGCAAAAATTATATCATTAAAAATCAAAATCATCAACCCCGAATTTGATATACGACCTGCCGAAAATTACAAACTTAAATAATAGCAAAAATATGCAAATGACTCCCCTACAGATTGTATTTGTCTAACAACAAAGTCAATTCATCATTGTTTGAGGTAAAAATAACTCTGATATTATACAAACATCAATTTAATGTCTTAATCGCTTGTAACCCGTCGAATATTTAACTAGAGATTTAATTTTTTATCGAAAAAAGTAACTATTAGCTTTTACAACAAACGGATCAAAATACACAAAAAATAAAGTGTTAAATTTCACACTTTACATTAATATGTTTCGTGTTTGCCTATTACTACAAAATGTAAAATAATACAGCCATTAAACTTACTATGTATCTTGAATTTTATTACGAAAAAAATAAGTAGGAATAAATTACTTGAACAAACTGAAGAGACGATAGGCGATAACAAGTCTTATTATTCAAAATTAATTTTCTTCCATTCTGTAAAACAGATGTGTAGTGATATTTCTTTATTTTTCTTGCCAAATTTGTTTTAATAGTTTTTTCAAAGGCATTAGCCAGTCTTGTTGGTGATCGCCCTCTTCGCTCTTTACCAATGGTTTTACAAGGACCATTAGATAAAGGATTATCGCTAGACCAGCGATTCTTAAACTTTTTTTTACACGTACCACTTATATAAAATCTGCGTCAATCGCGTACCACATATTAAAAAAGTAAAAGTAAAAAAAATAAAACTTACAGTCTAACCCAGTCCAAAAATTCAGTGAAAGGGTTGGTTGTGCATAGCTACAACAAGTGAATCGATATCAGGATCAATATTGTGCTTAGTTTCATTACAATTACACTAAGTTTTTGCACTGATGCTTAACTGTGGAAAAAATTTAAATTGCGATGATCGCGAACCGTCACAGAAAACTGTAGAAAAGATTGAACTTAAGCATATATCGGTATTAAGCAAGGAAATCGTTGACAAAGATTGTAGCACAACTTTTATGTCGTTGATACAATTTTGCTAATTTTTTACCTTTGAGCCACTATCGGATTAAATATGAACACTTGGAATAGCCATCCTCTGCACCATATAATATTTTCACTAACTTATATTTGTTTACATAACTTAAAACATTATAATACATGTAATGGTATTACAGCAGTAGATAAGTATTCTTAACATCCTTTGGACAATACCTTCAGATATAAGAGAAAATATAGTAAAGAATAGTCATTTTTTAATCAGTTTTTAATCACTATTTTTGTCGATATATTTTCTTGAAGTCTTCTATTTTCCCTTTAATAGTGTATGAATATTCTCTTTAATTAAACTGCTGATGATATTTCTATTCACATTCAAAATTTTTTCGCTAAATTTGCTATACGATCATTCTCAGTCAGAATACGTACCAATTAACTAGTTGTGTATAACTAAGATTAATATAACTTTTTAGGTTCCAATTTCATCCTGCTTCCAATTTTTATACACTTTCTCGTCATGCCAATTAGTCAGCGGCTTTGTACCTTGTCAGCATTTTTTACGGCTCGAGGGGGTAAGGAACAAAATCAAATAGACAATAAAATATTAATGGTCACCTGTCACCTCAGTAGGGGACTTTCTTACCTACCAGTTATTTTACAGTTTCTCTATTTATAAATGCGCCCGTAGTACCAAAGTGGTATTTCGTAAAAGGTACTTGTTGCAGCGTGCCCTGCCACGTTGGCCATATACAGGGTGATTTGGTTTCTAGCAATTTAATGTATGATTATTACCCAACTAAAACCTATATTAAAAGTAATGTTTCTTTTTATATTTCAAATTCAAAGATAAAAAGGTTTAAACCAATCGATTGATAGATTAATATATGGTACCGAACAATTTAACATGACGTAGTAGCAGGCTTCCTCTCATACTAGCTCTCTAAATGTTCTAGTAATAAAACTTTTAATTCAGTGTCATCATTTTTAAACTTTAAGCTAGCTCTTGCAAATGCAAATTCAAAGTCGCAGATCCATTTGGTATTTTATTTTGCTATGTTTAAAAACGTTTTTCTGGAAATGATTTGGATCGTCAGTCCAACGTATTCGTGAATAATCTTTACTTCAGTATCAGCATCAGCCTCTCCTAATCTTCGTCGTAGCTGGCTTGGTGGTTTGGAATATTTTCTCGTAGAAAAACTTCCAACATAGCACGCTCCATCGCTTTTTGAGCAACACAGATCTTTTGCAGCACTGTTCCCCTTTCCTCAGGTATTCCTTTCCTCAGTTAGCTGTAGCTTCCTCCGTAGATATATTAGTTGTTGCTCTAGAAACCTTAGTCTCCTAATAATATTGCCACAAATTGGTCGCATTGCTCTTGTAGTGATCCTTTTCCAAGTGTCATGGTCAATGTATCCGCTCCGTAAGCCAACACCCAAAGGTTTTTTAAGACATATTGGAGTCAGACGATTTGAAAACATAGTTCAACTTTTCCAAGGCTAAAACAACAGAGAAACTCTATGGTTTAAATACCTTTTCCTATGCGTATCTTGTGACTTAGGTATTTATGAGCCATTACTTGGTTTATGAATCTTCTTCCTCTGCAAATATTTTCAGTGACTACAAGATTTGTCATCATCTGGGTTAAGATTGATTATCAATTCCTCGTCTAAAGAGAAAATATAGAGAAGTTCTCTCGTCTCATATATCCTAGCACAGTATCATCTGCAAATCTCAGATATCTAAGCTTTTCTAATGTTACATTTATGCCCTTCTCAGACAGATTTGCCTTTTACATATTATGTATTCCGGTGATATAGTGTCTCCCTGACGTACTTCACGTTGTATCGGGAATTTTTCGGAAGATTGACCATTCTAACACTAGCTGTGGCATTTTGGTATAAGTAGGTATTTAATTATAATCAACGATTTCCGTAGTGGAAATTGAAACGTCAACTTATTTTGACCTTTAATTGTGGCTTATTCCCAATAAAATAGTATCTACTTTAAAATGCCACAAGAAAATAACTTCAAAACAATCATTATATTCTTATACTGATAGTCAATTCGGCATTCTGTCAAAACTTCCCTAATTTTTGTTGGGTATCGTGTCAAAGGCCTCTTCATAATCCACAAATATTAAAGATAAAGCCAAAAGTAAATACTGAGGGCTCAAAATAAAATTTGATTGAATGTTTACCTCTACTCTAATAATAACACATTCGTTGAATACAGACTACTTTTCTTGTCAAAAGGTAGCAATATTTTTTTATTGTTTGGCTTTTATTTTTAAATAAATACGCTGTACAAAGTATAAGTATCGTTGTATGTATAAGTGATGGTTGTTTACGCTGTAAAAGTTTAAAAAAGATAAAAATTATATAATTTTCTGACGTAAATATAGCAACTGCTGTACAGACTCGCTACTTCAGATTTTTATCTTAATTCCTATTGAAGTGAAAAAATCAATACGGAAAAAATTCTTATTAGAATTATTGATAATGCATGATCACTCACAGATAACAATTGACCGTTTATGAAGTAGAGTTCTGCTCTTGTGATTTGTTTTTTGTTTACTAGCAAAAAAATTAAATAATATAGTTCGAAGCTAAAATTATGAAATTTTTATTTATCCCGGTTTTAATAAATTAAAAATAGTAGAACAGTTCTAGAATTACAAAATCAAGGAGGCTGTAGACAGTGTCAGCAAAGGACGTAATCATGTGTCAGCAACATTTTTGTTGTGTGTGTATGTGGTTGGGATATTTTTGGTAATTGGAAATGAAAGTTATAAAAGATGATGAAGGACAATTGCTTATAGAGGTTATGAAAATTTGTTGAAAATGAATAGAATATGTCAAAAAATTCTTAAATATTTTGGCGAGTTCTGGCGTCTTCCTACTGATCTTTTGCCCTGTACTTCTCCTTCCAGTATAACTTGAAGTAATTCATATATTTCGCCTCTCAACACATGACCCAAGTATTGCATTTTCCTCTCTTTGATTATTCTTAGTAATTCTTTTTGTTTACACATGCGACGAAGTACCTCAACATTAGTAACTCTTTGTACCCATGGAATTCTCAACATTCGTCTGTATATGTACATCAAACTTTGTTAATTATCAAACTTTTAAATTTATGTTTATTTTGCTGCTACGCAGAAGAAATATTAGGCGAATAGCAGTGTATCTTTCCTCCTAAAAGATCAACCTAGACCACATCTTTATCCAGAAAGAGCCAAATTTTTAAAAAACTAGAAAAACAACCAAACAACCTCAATATTTGTTAATTTCTAACACGTATATGATTCCATAAACAGGGATACGATGTGAAAGGCAATGGTGGCAATGAGATTCTCCAAGAAGCTGGTAAGATTAGCATATGTATCTGTTTAGCCTTTCTATATACGAAACTTCTTCTTTCTAGCCTTCTCTTGTTGATTTTTGGACATAAGCCTCTTCCAACTCCTTCCGTCGATCCCTCCTGAGTAATATATTTCCCGGCTATTCTTTTTATGTCGTCTACCCATCTCATCTGTGGTCTTCCTCTTAGTCGTCTACCTTTGTAAGGTCTCCAATGTTGTATTATGGCGTTCCAACGTTGGTCTTTTTGTCTAGTAGTATGACCTGCGAAGCTCCATTTGTATTTAACTTTAACATTTTTTGTTCTTAACTTTTTTTTGATCTCACCCAGTAGTTCTTTTTTTTATCTGACAGTTGCATATCTAACATTGCTCTTTCCATTGCCCCTTTTATTATGGCTCGTTTATTCATATTTGCTTTGGTTAGGGTCTAGATTTGACATCCATATGTCATGATAGGAAGGATGCACTCGTTGAACACTTTGTTCCTCAAGTATTGAGGTATTTTGCAGTTCTTAAGTATTTAACTGAGTTTTCTAAATCCTGCACATGCCGGTCTTGCTCTTCTAGTGATTTCCGCACTTTGATTTTCTTTGTTAAGTTTGGTTTTCTATGTTAAGTTTAAGAATTTCGTCTAGGTAGATATATTCCTGAACTTGTTCTAGCGCACTTGTGTTTTTGTTTTTGTCATATTCATTTTTATGCCGACGTATTGGGTCATAATTTGTGATTTCTCGAATGTGATCGCTATAATCACGATATCGTCAGCGAATCTAAGGTGATTTAACTTATTGCCAGTAAGATTGGTGCCATATATTGACCAATATGTAGTTTTAAAGACGTCATCTAGGGCTAGAATCAAAAGCTTTGGAGATGTGACTTCGCCCTGTTTAACTATTCTCATGGTATTTGTATTTTCGTCTAGTTGTACTATCATAGTTCCGTTTTCATATATATTATTTGTTAGTTGTCTATATCTTAAATCTATTCTACAATTATTAATAGCTTGTTCTATAGACGAATCAGAATTTCGAATATGAGACCACCGAAAAAAATGTCCTGCACGTCTTATTTAACATAGTCTCGACTTGCTTGATATGACCAGATCTGTTCCAAGCAGGACACGCATATTAAGCAGTTGATAAACTCAGTGCCAGTGCATTTTGTTTTAAGACCCCATTTACTTCCCGTTAGCTTTTTGGCTATGATATTCCTAGTTGCTATTTTTTCTTTCGCGTCTATGTAGTGTTGTCTGTAGGTGAGGGACCGATTCAAAGACACTGTAAGATATTTAGATTGGTCTGTGAGAGTATTGCCATTTGCGCGAAGGCAGAAGACACACACTTGAGTTTTAGAAAAAGATCGTAAGCTTAGGAGGTGCTTGGTTTCAGTCAGTGTCTTCAATGTGTTCTAAGAGTGTGAGGACGTGGCCGGTGCAAGATTTACCGCGTCTTAATCCTTCTTGTGGTTCTACGTGCCCGTAACATTTTTTCTATTCTGACCAGGATGAGTCTTCCGAGCAGGTTGAAAGAGCGACAGAACAAGGAAATAAGTCTGTAGCTACTGAAATTTTCTGGGTGTTTCTTTGGTTTAACAACGCTATTATTTTAGATATTCTCCATGATCTTGGAATTTCGCAGACGTTACAGCACGTCTTATCAAGCTGCATGATCCATTTTTTGCTCCTTGGCCTAGGTGTTTAAATATTTAGATACAACAAAGTCATGTTAGCCTTTCTCAGTCAAAACTCAGTTAAACATTGGCAACTAATGGAAAAAATAAACATAAAACTATGGAAAGAAAATAGTCGTCAGTTGTGAGCCCTTTTGGTTTGTAAGATCTCTTAAAGTAAGCTCCTGAACTAGATGTAATATTAAAGATTTGAAAAGAGAAGAATTTTGTTAGAAATGTTTTATTAATATTTTAAGGTTTTTTAACTTTTTATTAATCGATCGTCGGGCTGTTTTATTCATCAAGATCTTTAGTATATATTAAAGATATTCACGCTATCCAACAAAGAGTGTGTAAAAAATACTGCTAATAACGATCAATTTTTTTTGTATTTAGTTTTGTAGGTCGACAGTTACCATATTAATGGACATTAAAAGGATAACTTAAGAATCAACATTATTAAATAAAGTCTAAAATGGTAATAATCGAGTAAAAATATTTTAACAACTTTATTTAATAGGCAGTTAACAGCTATTTTAATACAAAAGTTTTGGTGTTCATTAAGTCTCGTAGGATCTTATATTGTTATTTTTTATTGATTTTGGAAGTATGGCGCCTTTAATGGGTTTAATAGCACGGCTTTGGTTGACGGTGTAGAAATTTCAGGACGGAAAATAAGTTTGCGTGTTTACCTGCTAACCCGCCGTTCTTCATTTAACACCATGACGGAATAAATGACAATTAATGAAGTTGCACAAACATGCAGAGGCGCTGATTATCATCATTTCGACACGCACCTTCTTGATCATACAGACATTGCGATCCGTTAGGTAAATGGCTTTATCTCACAGAATGTGTTGTTTAAACAAAATCTGTATGACGTGTGAACACATTAACGGGTTGAATAGCAGAATAAATGAGCGATTAGAAAATATGATCCTGATCAGATACATTGTATCAAATAAAAAGGTTTGTCACGAGAGTTATAAAAAAAATTATTTATATTTTCTTGATAGTATCTCAACTTATTTTCTTTATCTTCTAGATGCAGTTACCTTCTAACTAATATTTTTTGTCAGGTTTATTACTATAATTGATTACGTTGTACTTTTCTATATAACGTATCAAATATCTAGAATTTTGGATATGTGACTGTAAAATTAGTATTCCAAAATTCAAAATTTTTAAATAAGTTAATTTTTTTTCTTTGTTGCAGGGTGCCATTATTTCCATTACGTAATGCATGGTGAGTTATTTTAATGTCAAGTATATTTTTGTCTCTTTTATTGAACATTGTTGATTTTAATTTAAATATGTATTTTATTATTACATTTAAAAACCTATAATATATGTATAAAACTACGAAAGGCTCAACATGATATAGTACAGAATACAATGGAATTACCATATAAACAAAATGCCAGTAAATAAATCCTTGAGACGAATCGCCAAAATAAATCACAATATAATCCAGTTCTCAGTATATGGCTTACTTATAAAGTAAAAAAGCTGAATTTTTAGGCAAAAAAATAGTTAAAGGTCCGGGTCAAGAAATTCAATAAATGGCTATTATTGTATCTTCTTCTTATAGTGCTGTGCACCTATAGTGAGTTGGCGAATTATCTTAAGGCCAGACGTCTGTCTTTTGCGGCATGCAAAAGATCGCCAGTGTTACTTATGCATGTCCAGTTCTTTATGTTCCGTAGCCACGACATTTGTTTGCGACCTACTCCTCTCTTGTCTTCAATCTTTCCCTGGATGATTAGTTGAGGGATTGCGTATTTTTTCCCTCTCAGAATATGGCCGAGGTATCCAATTTTTTGTACCTTGATCAAATTGAGTAGTCCTCTCTCAGTATTTGCCTTTCTTAAGACTTCCTCGTTTCTCACCCTATCTGTCCATGGTATGTGGAACATTCTTCGCAACGTCCACATTTCAAAGGCCTTCAACTTATTAATGGAAGGTACTCTTAACGTCCATGTTTCCATGCCCTATAACAATATGGACCATAAATAGCATTTAACCATCCTATAGCGGAGATTGAAGGAAAGATTGCGGTTACATAGTAGCGGTTTAAATTTGATAAAAGCTTGTCTTACTTGTTCGGTACGGCATTTTATTTCTTGTTGAGGATCCCATTGGTTATTCATCATCATTCCCAAGTATTTAAATGTTTTCACTTGATCGATTGGAGCATTATCTACTTGCAGTTGTATTTTTAAAAGTGCGTTTTTTCTTATTGCTATGCATTTAGTTTTTCCAGCATTTATCTTCAAGCCATATATTTTTCCTACGGTGTTTATTTTATTTAACATCAACTGCATATCATGTTCGTTTTCTGTTATTATCGTGGCGTCGTCGGCGTAACAAATGATATTTATTCCACACTTAAAGCCTTCCAGTGCCTCTGCAAAAATGTTCTCCACATAGAGATTGAAGAGCATAGGAGATAAAATACACCCCTGTCTCACCCCTCTTAAAATTTCAAATTCTTCTATAATGGATGATTTGTTCAGTCTCACCCGTGCTTTTTGATTCCACTAGAGATTCTGGATAACTCTTATATCTTTCTCGTCAATGTTAGCGTTGTGTAGCATTTTTATCATTGCGTCATGTTTTATGGTGTCAAACGCTTTTTTATAATCGAGGAATGTTATGACTATATCCTTTCGTTGATCCATGCAGTTTTGTACAAGAGTATTCAAGCAGAAAGCTGCTTCACGTGTACCCAGTCCGCTCTTGAAACCAAATTGTGTCTCACAGCTTAGATCTTCCAGCTTTCTGAACATTCTTGCGTGAACGACGCAAAGAAACACCTTAAGCAAATAGCTCATTAAACTTATCAGTCTGTGGTCTTTCCATTTTGTCGCTCTTTGTGATTTAGAGATCATTATAAAGGTTAAATAAAGCCAATCCGTTGGAATGTGGCCGGTGGTATATATGGTATTAAAAAATTGTTACCAGCATGTCGATGTTATCATCTTCCAACAGTTTTATGGCTTCCTTAGTAATTCCATACGGTACAGGGCCTCGCCTAGTTTTGCTACTTTTATAGCGTACTCCACCTCGGCGCGAATAATGGGAGGGCCGGATAAATTTTCCGTGGAAAAGTTAGTAGTTGGCAGATTCGGTCTATTGTCCACAAAGAGAAACGAAGCATAGTTTGCCCAGATTTTAACTAGTTCTTCCTGGGTATGAACCTAGTTTTCTTGATCAGTCTTCAGGCGAGTCTCATGGTGTTGCTTGTATATACCCGAAATTTCTTTGACCTTTTTATGTAGTCCAAAGCTGTCTTTCTTTTCTTGTAGTGATTCCAATTCTTCACAACGTTCTTTCATCCAGCTTTCCTTTGCGTTTTCAATTCTTGCCCTTATCCTACGTTGGATTATCTTGTATTCCTGTTGATTCTGATGTATTTTGTACTGTCTTCGTTGCTCCATTAGATCAAGTATCTCTTTCGTCATACACTCGTTTTTGGGATTTCTTTTTATTTTACTTGCGACTACTTTTCCAGCCTCGACTATAGCTATTTTTATTTTCTCACAGGTTTCCTCTATGCAATTTCCTTGTATGTTTCTCAAGTTCTCGTTGATGTGCTTACTGTATGTAGATCTAAGCTCTTCATCTCTCATTAATTCTCTAGTGTTTATGTATTTTTTATGAGATGGTTTTTTTACCTTTGCCAACCGAAGGTCAGACGAAATGTCCGCACCAGGGTAAGCGGCCACTCTTTTTATATAGTTGGGAAATCTTTTGTTTATCAAGATGTAATCAATTTAATTTCGTATCATATGACCTGGACGATCTCCTGGTGCTCGCCATGTATACAATCTTCTTGGTGGGAGTTGATACCACGTATTGGATATTACGAAATCGTGGTCATTACAAAATTCAATTAGTAACTCTCCTATCTACCCCTACCGACTTTGTCATTAAAATCGCTCATTATGATGTTGATATCGTTTTTCTTTGTGACCTTTATTGCTTTCTGTATGTCTTTATAGAAATCTAAAACTTCAGTTTGTGGTTTATCAGATGTGGCTGCGTAAACTTGGATTAGATTTATATTAATAGGTTGACCGGCTAACTTCACTATGATTACTCTATTTTAAACGGGTATGTAATCTATAACAGACATCGCAATTCTATTATCAAGCACTATTGCAACTCCATGCCTGTGGTAATTATCTGTGGCGTCGCTACCGGAATAGTACACTGTAAAGTTGTCTTTGTGAGAAATTTCTGAGCCAGACCACCTCAATTCACTTACACCCATTGTTTTCACTTCTAGGCGCCGCATATCTTTGAGCAGGTTATGTAACTTTCCTGGGATGCACAAACTATTGATGTTCCATGTCGCTACTTTATGAAAACTGACTATTTTTAAACAGCTGTGTTTTCGAAAGTATTAAATAAATTTTTATTTTACAGTGCTTATTTGAAAGGTATTTAAAAATTCTTTAATTTACCTATTTCTACATTTTTTTCCATATATAAATAAATTTTGACAATTAATTGAAAATCATAAAATTTTGTAAGTTTCCTTTTCGTTCTTCTTGACCTATAATATAATAAAACCTGTGCGGTTTTGTACATTATTTCATTAAAAAGTTGACATTATAACAGAAAAAAAATATTGTCAGTTAAAACCGGTTCACTGGGCCCATAGATATAGCTCTTCAAATATAGGGTAAAAAGGGCCATTTTTTACCCTTGCGTGGGTCTATTGTCATGTCTATTGAAATGTAACAAGGAATATACTTTATGGCACATATAAAACAATCTTTCAAATCATCTATTGTTGCAAACACTAAATAGGGTTAATTTCTTCCAAGATAAACCATTTTATTTACAATAAAATCACTTTATTTTGTAATTTAAATTAAAAGCAGTATACTCAATTTTTGTTTATTGTAAGTAGCTTTACGGCATTTTATGTAATTACACTCCCATGGGTCAACAGGTTTTTAATATTATATCTTATAGTTTTTTGTATATCCGTATGTTTTTGAATATATTACTTACACTTAAGTGAGCTACACTAAACTAAAATATTTTCCAAACTAGTTATTAAATGTTTTCCAATGTTTTCCCTCTATTTTAAATTAAATTTATCCCAAATTGAGATTCGAGAATCCGTAAACTGTAATTCTCTAAAATGTTTAATGATAACATATCAGACTGTTAGTTATTATCAGCTTCATTTATTTTAATAAGCCAACATAATTTTCGGCGTTTTCGGTAATGAAACACTCGATAGAGTTGCAATTTAAAAGCGATTAAAACAGCAAATTGCAACACGTTTTGGCACAAATTTCATTTCAAAATTACAATATACTCCACATCGCCACACACGTTGTCTTTCCATTGGCGCTAACTAGTTTTTAATGCAGTTTTATGTTCATTGGCGGAGAAAAGTACGAAGACCAAATTTAGATCTGACAGAATTCTTTTTGCTCTTTTTAAGCGTGTCCTTATTTTCTTTTTTAATTTATTGACAATGCTTTAACAATAGTTACATAAAAATGCAAAAGTACATAAAAATGCAAAATGCAAAAAACTGCGGCGAATACCACCGTGTCATAAGCGTATCTGATGTTATTGATACATTCTCCATTAATTCGAATTCCGGCTTCAACATCCTCTACTGCTTCTTGAAACATTTCCTCAAAGTATATGTTAAACAGCAAGGGTAATAGTATACATCCCTGTCGGAGCCCACGTTTGATTTTGAGATCATCGCAACCAATGTCTACCCATCGCAATTAAACTTCAGATATATGCTTGAACAACTTCATCGTTTATTACTTTGGCTACCATTACAGATTACAAAAACAAATTAGGGGCCTAACGGACTGGTACATGACGACCGTTGCAGATCTATTGTGTTCCCATATATTATTTAAAGCGCCCTATTCAGTCTTGTCATTTTAATGAGAGTTCACAGCTTCAATAGTGTCCTTATATAGTCTGTCGCTTCTGGTTTTCCTCACCGAGTAACCGATGTTTTAGGAACCACAATCTTGTAAGGCTTTTACAATAGCATAAGATATGTAATGCAGTTTCCTCTTCTTCTAGACAGAAACATCCCTTTCTGTCCCATCTGTAGAATCACATGTTTATTGAGCCTGAAATAACCAGTCAACAAACCCACCATTATCGTCAAAACATTTTGGATGTGGCTCAAAATTTTTGATGTAAATTTGACTGTTTATCCTCTAAGAAACTCTTTAGCCAGTCTCTGTCCTAGTGTATTCTATCACCCTTTAAGAGATTTCTTTTGCAACTATTTATCAATGGTTGCCTTTTTCGTGTGTTCGCAATTCCAAAGTAGGGTTTCGGGCCAAGTAATTGCGCACATATGCTTGTCAGGTCATATTATCAGCCTTCTCGTTGCTCCGGTAACCCTTACACCCGGGTATCCAGGCTTTTTTTAAGAGAAAGGAGGTTGTTAAAATCTGGTACGGAAGACCGTACCAGACCGTGTACCGTTAAGAATGACTTGTCGTGTGTTGGATTTACAATGTAAGGGCCAATCCGCACGCAGTCTTTTAAGAGAAGTCGGGCTCACAGATATACCCATAGATACAATCAACTAAAGTCCATCCCCTCATCTGGACTACTCTTGCGATGGGTTCTCCTCAGACCGGTGCATCACACCCCGATTAGTGTTAACCTATTTTGGCTTCCAACATAAGAAAGGACATACTAACGGGCTCACAAGTGCTTTAAAATAACCTGAATGGAACTAAATGCCTTAAGATTGCATATCGGATTAAATTTTAATTAAATTGTTTTATATCTTCTGATCTATTAGTTTCATAACGCCACTTTGTATACCAGCAATTTCGACCTGAATTACAGTCTTGTATATCCCCAGGCTTAATCGAATTTCTGTCCTTAGTCTTACACCGTGTATTAAAGCCCCTGTACTTCTGTCCGTTGTGAAGCCAACGGAATACCAAATTGAATTTTCTATTACCTAAGCGGCAGCCACCTTTATTTCCTGATATAACCTTAATTGATCTGCTCCATGCAGATATAGCTTATAGGAGCCTGACCATGTAGCAGCCTGTGTATTGTTAACCTGGCCTCTACTTGTATATATATGTGGTAAGTTGGTAAAATGCAACGAATCTCTAACGCGTCCGATAGGTGGTCCTAATCGTTCCTCTGACTCTTACACACGCAAGCCTTTGAGTACCTCTGAGCATTCGAATCGGCTGAAACTGTTGCGTTTTGTTTCACCAAGCCATTAAACCATAAGTTATCATGGCCTTATGTATAACCAAAGATTCATTTATCATTTATGGTATATTTATTATTTATAGCTCCATAATCGTCTACATCTGCTAAGCGTAATCGCTATGTGGTTTTTTGGAGATGCAGATTAGAAGTCAGGTTCTAGTCAAATATTACAACTAAATACTTTACTTGACTTACAAATAAAATCCCCACCCCTCATTGCACCGGTGGATATAGTTCTTGTAATTCCCTTCTTTTGGTTAATACGACAACTACTGTTTTTTGTGCCTTTACCCTTACACCACCTGTGCACCTCCCTTAAGGCGAGATGTATTCGTTCCAAGATTACGTTGGCAAAGCGCCCTTTGACTACAATTGCCAGGTCCACAGTGTAGTCCAGACAGTAAAAACGTTCCATGGACAGCTTCGGTAATAAGTTGGACAACACTTCCTACCATCTAACAAGGACAAGAAAAATATGTGAATAAGTAAAAGTAATTTTAACTCCCTGGATTTTTAACAGAAACAAACCAAAGAGATAGTTGTAATAATTGAAAGCAGGTTTCTACAATAAGCTACAATAAGACAGCTATAAACAAAACAAAAAAAGAATGTCTTCATAGATCGGGTGTCTTATCAAGGAAAAGAAATATCCCAACATAAAACGATTACAATCTGCTACTAATTTTCCTACAATCAGAAAAATTAAACAAAAGAATGGTTGCAATAACTGAAAATAATTTTTCACCCTTACAAAAACACTGCCGAATACAAAAAAAAAAAGTGTCTCTACAGACTTAATATCTTTTTGGACAAAATAAATACCCCAATGGTTTTAGTAACTACAAAAAAGGTCGCCAGCATAAGAAAACCTAGAACAAGTAAAAGTAATATTGTCTTTCTATTGAGTATATTCTTAGACAAAAAATACTCCACTACAAGAAGTATGAAAAAAATCAACAAAAAATATTTATAAAACCCGGAATAAGGTCTCTGTCATAAGAGCACCTTGAATAAAGTATATAAAAAAGAAATAGTCTTTCGGTAGACTAGGTATTTTTCAGCATTAAAGAAGTCTCAATGTAAAATGCTTATAACAAACGCAAAAAAGCACCTTGAACAAGTATAGAAAGAAGAAATAATAGTCTTTCAGCAAACTAGGTATTTTTTAGTAGAAAAAAAAATACACAATAAATGGTTATAACAACCGTAGAAAGAAGGTTTCATTACCACCGCGATTCATCAGAGCCGCCTTTGTATTTGTTTAATATGATTTGTATATGGCTTAATATTAATTGACCAGTCCTAATTGATCTTATTGGACTTAAAGTTGACTTAAAAATTATAGAAGATAATAGAATTTGTCAACAGTTTACTTCAAGTATCTTTAATCCCAATATATATAAATAAATCTTTAATCCCAATATTTGATAACGACAAGTGCTTGAACACGGGGCTGTATATCTGCAAAATCATGCACGTATTTTATTTTTACTACAGTAATTGTAAAATACGATTCCAGATTATAAACAAGACAGTTAACACACATTTAGGTGTTACATTATATTTATGTTTTATTCCTTATGTTCCAAAGATTATCTCAACAAAGAAAACAACTCGTCTTTAACGAAGTGGAAATGCAAACGTCAAAACAATTATAAAATGTAATATTCATTACAGTCAGTTATGGCTTAATTTCATATAAACCTATTTAACATTGTCGTGTTGTACAGCTGGTTCTTAAAAAAACTGATACGACTCTTAAAGCATATTTTTTAGAAAATGGAGTAGTGTATTTTGAAGGATAAATACTTGTTATTTACATACTGTCAATGTCAATGCCAAATCTTAAAATTTGTCACATAACTTATTTTGTTTAACCTCAAAAAATGACTCCACATGCTAGCAAAGAACTAAAAGCAAGAATTGTAACGAAATTCGAAGATGGTTAGTCACTATCTGCCATAGCGAATCCTACCGCTACCGCTCCTAATCCTACTGCTCATGATGATCGTACGCTTTTGGAGGCATTAGAAAAAAATCCTTTTGAAGATTCCAAAACTGCAAGTATTATGTCACAGCTTCCGGAAAGAAAGACAACAACTTGGCGCAGAATTAAAGCATTGCGTCTTAGGTAACAAACTCCAGCAAAAAATAGGCTCTTACACCACAACAGAAGCAATCAAGACTTATATTTTCTTTAAAACATTAGCTACAAAATCAAGATTTTTGAGACAGGGTAATATTTACAGATGAGAAAATTTTTCAATCTTCTAAAAAGGGCAAAATTGGGGTATTTACACCAGATAATAATAGATTTAATCCTCTATATAATGATATATATATATATCGAACAGCTGATTTTAGCGCCAAAGTATGGGGATGGATTTCATCTAGACCAATGAAAATGGTATGGCGTATTGATGGCAGGTTTTTTGGACATACTTATCTGAATATTCTAGAAAATGTCATATTTCAAAGTGTAGAACAGTTGTATCCAGAAAATAATTTTATCCGCCAACAAGATAATTGTCCTGTTTACACTGCAAATATATTAATCCAGTGGATACAGAATAACAACATCTAAACCTTACCATGGCCCAGCTACAGTCCAGATTTAAACCCAATTGAGAATGTGTGGGGGTTATTATAAAACGGTTGTATTGGCGTAATTTTATACCTCAAAATGCTGAAGAGCTGTGGCACGGTGTACAATAGGTTTGGGAAGAGCTCTCAGAAGAAGAAAATTTCATAGTTCCTTTCACGCAGATGGACCGAAGACTACAAGCTATTATTAATGCTGATGGAGATATTACAAAATATTAATTTTATTTTTACATACGTAAATTTAGTATAGTTTTGGTCTTCCAAACCCTTGCTTTCTTTCGAAAGTTTGTCGTTCCCTCCATTTTTTATTAATAGAAGAACTGTGGTTTTGCTTATGTTGAATTGTTTTGCTGCCTCTAATAGTACCCAGTTATCTTTTAATTTAGTTGCAATTATTGCATTATTATATTGTTGAGTTAAGTAGTTTGTTTTATTCCTTAATAATAATAAAAATATTAACAACACCCTCTTTTATATAAAAACTGTCATTTATATACTCTTTAAAAAATTCAGGAATTCAAACTAATATTAAAATTTAGACCACTGTTCAAAATGATCAAATCTTACTAAGAGTCGTATCAGTTTTTTTAGGAACCAGCTGTATTATGCTAACTCCTAATCTCGAATGAAGCTCTCAGCTTGACACGCTTTTTTCTGCATCTCTTTGTAATAGGCTGGAACAATATTTATTGCAAATTAGTTTTGCTGTATTTTATATACGTAATCTAGTAGACAAATAAATGATTTTAATAAATAAAGGTTTTTCTATATATTTTTGACACACTGTTTATTCTACTCCCAAGCATAAATCGTAGGTGCCGTGCATGGCTTGTAGAAAATTAAGACATTAACGTTTTTGTTTAAGTCGGATTGAGCGGTTTAACCAACAAATGAATGATTCTGTTGCCGCCCGCTAATTATAGCAATAATATTTTCTTTTCTTTATGAGCTTCGTATTTTACACTGCATTTACTGGAACGCGTTTTTTAACTGTTACAGATTAACTTTTACAATTTAAATAGGATTTTACAAAACAACAACCATCATTCTTTTTGTCTTTTGTCCCTAGACGGGGACAGCTTGCCTAATTACTCGTACATCTTTACGAAGTTACTATCCTAAGTTACTGATTCTCTTCGGGAATATTTCTTGACTAATTGTCTTTAGCCATTTAGCAAATAATAATTTTATCAAATAACTATTTTTTTTTTAATAAGCCACAATTTTAAATTAAAATAACTTAATTTGACGTTTCGAATTCTACTTCGGAAATCGTTCTCAAAATATAAAACATGAATAATTAACTTTTTACCAACAAAAATAGTAAGAAATTTCTGTTAAGTCTGGCATGGATCATAGGAAGCACAATTGGGCACCATTCCTTAATAGTTTACCCTCGTAAGGAAACGAGCTCAGACAAAGAAATAAAATGAAAAAACAAAGATCACCTTTATTATTTTGTAACGAACAAAAAGTTATTAAACGATTCTAGGAAAATTACGTTATCCAGAAAAAGAAATAAACAGTCTCTGTTTGAGTATCAAATTACAAATGAGAAGTGCTTATACAAAACTAAAATTAAAGTCATATCGTAAGAAAACAAACATTTTATATCTTGGCATTAGATTATGAATGAGAAATACTTTACAATACTAATAGCAGAAAATATATAGCAGCGAGTAAAGAATTTGGTCTGTCACTAAACATAAAGAAAACAAAATTCATGGTTATATCAAAGAAAAATATTAGATACATCAATCTACACGTAAATAATAAGACGATAGAACGAGTTCAGAATTATAACTATTTAGGGGCAAACATTAATGAAACAAACGATTATACCAAAGAAATTAGAGTTAGAATAGAAAAGGCTAGAAGTACATTAAATAATATGAAACAAATATGATTTAAAACTGTTCTTTTGTATGGTGTGGAGACATGGACTTTAAATAAACAATTTCTCAATAAATTAGAAACATTTGAAATGTGGACATATCGAAGAATGCTAAGAATCTCCTGGACAGACAGATTAACCACTGAAGAAGTACTAAGAAGAATAGAGAACAGCAGGGAGATACTGGATTCCATCAAAATAAGAAAACTATAATATCTGGATCACATATCATATAACACGTAATTCCTAAAACTTATAATGCAGGGAAAGATTTAAGGAAAACGCAGCATAGTTAGAAGAAAAATGTGCTGGCTGAGAAACCTCCGAGAATGGTTTGGATGCAGCTCAACTGAAATCTTTTGGGCTTTAGTGTCAAAAGTTAGAATAGCAGTGATGATTGTCAACCTTCGTCGCGGAGATGGCACGTAAAGAAGAAGAAGAGAAATACTTATATAAAAATAAAATTATACTTTATCCCAAATTTTGCAATTTGTTCACATAAAAAAATTTATAGATATTTATGTAGGTAATTAAAAGATCAGTACTAAATCGCTTCACTGTTATTTAGTTCATAGATAATGTTCACTGTTCAATAACAAAATATAAAATTGGTAAAACCTGAATTATCCAAATGCTCGTGTGGCTTGTAGAAAGAATATAATTTTACCAACTTGGTACTCAGGTTGGGATTTCAGAACGTTGAATTTATCGGCAGCAGAAACATATATTCACCATAAATATTTAGTGGATTGGGCGGCTAAGCAAACGGGATATTGCACAAAAGGCACTTATACCAAACAACGGTAATTCTTTGAATTGTTGAAGGTGTCATGGCGGTCAACTATACATTCTAGTTTTAGAATACATACCATAAATCCATAACTAAGATAACATCATGCCAATAAACATAGTTCTGACAAATATAAGGGCTCCCAATATGGGTCTAAAATAAATAATTATTTGAAATATAAAACAGGAAAGGAATTTTGCGGATTACCTCATCAAGAGACCACTCAAGCAAAATTTTTCCTGTCTTCTGGACGTTCTCAATAATTTTGAAACCTTCATTATTTTCTAAAACCTGCTTAAGCTTCGCCAAAACTTTTGTACCAATCTCGCATTTTACTTTTTAGCATTCCTTCTAAAAATTTTCAATTAGTTCTACAGAATCAACTAGAAGTTGTGACTTCTTTTCTAGTAACGTAATTGTTTCCGGAATAAAACTGTAATTCGTTTTTTTTACCCAGACTTTTATGCACCTTCTTATTATCGAAAACTGCTTTTGATTATTTAACAGCCTGTGAAGAGTCTGATATGTCGCTTATTCTATCATAATTTTCAGCGTAAAAAATAGCTGCACTTAGTAAATCGAGTTGACACAGGTTAGGGAGGTAGCGATATGTCGCAAAGTCTCTCTTTGTATAATTGTACTCGCAAAGGAGCCTTAAGGAACCCATTCTTTAAGGAAATTGGGCTCTGATAATCTCTGAAACTCTGTTAACTCCATGAGCTAAATCAGTAATATGAAAATGATTCTGATAAAATATTTTTAAATTTTGCCCCACCTTAACCATATATCGGGGAGCTTCCATTAAGAAAATCACAAATTTATTTAATGGAATGGCATCTGGCGACAAAAAAAATGTTAAAGTGTCTTGAATGCATCGTGTAACTGTCAAATTGTTGACTTTTTCAAGTTGCTATGAATATATTAAAAATGAGTTTCCTGGACCATGTTCAACAATATATCTTCCACAGGCGTCTGTAGTTTCGTCCACAATAACATAAAGGTATCTGTATAAGTCTAAAAGTATAAAAAGCTGGAGGTCCCGGGTTCGTATCCCGGCACCGACAAAATTTTCAATTTCTAATTTAACTGAGCTGCCACCTTGCTTTGTAGGGCACGTAAAGCCGTCGGTCCCGGCTACGAAAGTAGTCGTTAAGTCATATTAGGGGCGCTTGCGCGTCCTGAAAACAATAACACTAGACCTTAGCAAGAAGGTTACCCGAACTTTACTATTTACTTCACTTCTCGTATTCTTCTCGTATACCTCTCGTATAGAGTCGACACTTTTCCTCTGATTTCCTCAACGTGGATTCATCCGGGTTATTATACTTGCAATATTTTTCCAAAAACGATCTTAGATTAACATTATTTAATTTTTAGAATTATTTAGATGTTAGAAGTAACCATTGACTGCACAAATTTTCATTAAATTATGTTTTATCGTTGCTTAATGAAACCGAATTAGAACAGTTTCTCAATGATTGCTGACTTTTTTCGCCATTTATAATCCATTTTATACTTGCAGTATGTTTGGCTGTTTTGATATGCTGATGCACGTGAAATTTTATCGACGATAATCTAAAGCAAGGAAAAGTTAAATAAATATTTAGAGTGATGAATAATTAATAAATACGCGAATTAAAAATAAACGAACTGCAAACTTTTGTTTCATTAAAAATTACTTACAATTTTTGAACAGGCCGTGCGCAACACATTTTCAACTTCCATTTGAAGTTCTGGGTACGGTTTAATCCACAGTATATTAACTTTCACTTTAGGAATTTTCTTAACAATTTATTAAAGAAGTTTACACTCACTAAAAGCAACGCTGAACTGAATTACAGGAAAGCAATAGTGTCTGCTTGAAGTTTAGGTGGGTGTACGATCGACGACAGCGTTTATCATCGGCAACGATTTGTTTCGGGATCTTTTCAAATTATAAATGAAAAATAAATAATAGTTCATTTTATGATTATTTCTGGTTAATGCCAGGCTCAAGATCCAAGTAGGTCAACTAAATTTGCAAGGATTAAAAATTTCTCAGAGCTTAGGTTTCTAGTACCTAGAAATAAACGGACAGGCCCTGCATAATTACATCTTAATGGATTTCGGGTTTTCCATTGCAGAGTAATCTGACGAAAATATGTAAATATTTTTATTAACCTTTTAAATATGCACTTTTTTCAAAAAATCTATAAATATGTTAATATGTTACTTAGATATACTCAACGGCCTAGTCATAAGTGTGTGAAAAGATATATTAGTCTTTTCGTTTAATAATTTTTAAATTATTAACTATTATTTTCCGTCATTATAATTTACAGGGTGAAAAGAAAATGCTACAAAGTTTGTAACACAACCAGATACCTAATACCGGATACCACAATAAAAGACTGAATCCAATGAACTGTTCAGAAAACAATTAATCATCGAAAGCACATAATATACTTATCTGCGCAACAGAAACTGTGCTGACAACTTGCGCTTCCTTACTTTATTGTAACTATAATATCTTTTTTGTGATTGCCAACAAATACGAAGGCCAAACAATCCTAAGAACAGCCGTCTTGGAAGATGTCAAGGAGTCTTTAATTACAACTTAATACAGTTGAGACTATCCACCTCTACAGCAAACTATTAATTATTTTGATTGCAATAGCTAGTTGTTATTAACATTTTATTTATTAGCATAAAATTACCGCGAGTACACAGTTATATTTATTTATTGATTGTCCTGTTTGTTTCAAAAGATTCCAGTTAAAAATGAACATGTCAATGATATGTCGAGAGGAGTTGATAGGAAATTCCTAAAAGCCAAAAGTCATGACACATAAATCTGAACAAAACAAATTACTTTAACATTTACTCCAACAAAGAATTCAATGCGCAAATATTATGTTTATAAGGATCAAGATATTTATTTTCAATTTGGTACGAGGTAAGATTTCCATTGTACATATCCGTCCTAGTCAATTTCTGTTTGCATTGGCTCCATCAATGAACTGTGGCCTTTATTTGACAAACGCCAGACAGAAAAAAATTGGCAACAATTGTTGTTTGCATTAGATGTTTGCTGTTGTTATATAAGTGAACAGTATTATCAATTGGCTTAACAATTCTTGAAAGGTATTTCGAGTATCAGTTAGAAGAAACGGCAATGTCTTCTTTATTTAGCTTGAATAAATATTTGCTTTACTAAAAATGAAATATATAAAAAACTGAGACGTTCAAAGTTTACTTTTTATATTGATCTTGTGGGTATTTAGTTTACAATAATAAAATATTGTTTATTTAAAAAGTATTAAATTTCCTATTTATTAATATTAGGTAATCGTTACCTAGAGATTATATTATTTAGGTAAGTACATTATCCTCTATTTTTTCTGATAGTTTCATTAGTGACGTTAAAAATTTGCATACCAGATTTATGTAAATATGTATTAAATAACGATATCAAATATTTGCGTTTATTGTGACCTACTCTGCATTAAAAACATTCACGAGAAATTATTCTTCGTGTGGTGCCATACCTAGAGAAACTATTAGTAAATAAAAATCTTACTTTTCGTTTTAGAAAGGCGACAGAGATTCCCAAGAAAAATAAAAGAACAATTTCATCTATTCTGTATTTTCTGTGAAATTAGTTCCAGCTATGACTTTGAGGTATCCTGTATTATTAAAATTAAAATTTTGTTTAAAATAATGGGCAATTAAGAATTTAGAACATAACCATTATAAGAATAGACAAGGTAAGGTATGGACCGCTCTGTAAATGGACTACCTAAAATGACGTCATAATGGGTGGGGTTTTTAAAAACCTTTTCAAACATTTCTAATTTGTGTGTATTTGTCTTATAAGAAGTTGGAAATATTGGTTTTTTTAATTGTTTGAAGAATAAATAAGGACTTTTGGGTATGAACTTTCATTATGTGCAATCGCATACCCACCCAATTAGATACCACGAGTATCGGTGACGGGGGACCCACTCCGCCACTTTTGAGTTCAAAGTTCATAGCATCAAGCATTCTCATCTCACATTTATGCTTCATGATCTTATCTATCTCTCACCTCTACCATAATATTAGGAGGGAGATAGCTGCACACCAGCTCGAATTCCTTGATCTGGATGAGCATGTACCCTTACTTTGCCTTTATTTTATATACTTGCAGCATTCTGTTGCAGATTCGTATACTGACCCTTTCAGTCGCATCACCATCAACAATGGGGAAACATAATGTCTTTTATATAGGTACCGGATCATGAAAGGGTACTTACGAGTGAATAAGCAGATTTGTTGGCAAAACAAGGCTGGAGAAAAACCGTAGTAGGCCCAAAATCATTGTGTAATATCACTAAACATGATGCAAGAAACAAGGTGTAGAAGTGGCTAATAAGGAATCATCAAAAGAATTGGAGAGCCGCAGATCTAGACTAAGAGAACAATCAAGAATATTGATTAAAAAACTCTTGGACATTTTAATAACCGCAATAAACAAAATATTTAAATGTAACTAAAGTAGGGATACTTGTCTTTGTCGACTTTGAAAAAGCATTTGATACGGTCAATCAAAGTGAAATGCTCCAAGCACTAACATTATCAGCGATTAATATCCCTCATCAGATACATCTATCAGCATGCTACAGCCTGTGCAAGACTTAATGAAGATACTGGGACCTTTCGTATTAAAAGAGGCGTTCGGCAAGGAGACAACATATCTCCTAAATTATTTTCAACTTTGCTAGAATACGCTTGTAAAACAATAGATTGGAACGAAAAGAGCATCAATGTATATGGAAAATTTTTAAATAACCTTAAATTTGCAGATGATATCGTTCTTATTACAGACAGCTTTGATCAGGCACAGATAATGCTCTAAGAACTCCATACTGCCACAAAAAGAGTTGGTCTTAAAATAAATTTTTCAAAAACACAATTTATGACAGATTTAGTCCACAAAAAAGAACATCTCAGTAGAAGACAAAGATATTGAGCCAGTTGACTCTTGTAAATACTTGGGCCATGAGATCAGAATAAGTCAAGACAATTAAACAATCGAGCTGAAAAGAAGAATAAACCTCGCTTGGGCTGCATTAGGAAATATGAAGGATATTTTTAGGTCTAAGATTCCACTGGGAAAAGAAAAGTATTTAATCAGTGTATTTTGCCAGTGATGACCTACGGCGCAGAAACCCTAACACTCACAAGAACAACAGTTAGTAAACTACAAGTTGCCGAAAGGGCAATAAAGACAATAATGTTAGGGATTTCTCTACGTGATACAATACCCAATGCTACTATACGCAAAAGATCAGGAGTAGCAGACGTTATTGAAAGGATAACAACACTAAAGTGGAACTGGGCAGGTTATGTAGCAAGATAAGTTGATGACCGGTGGACAAAAAGAATTTTGGAATGGAGATCCCGAATACAAGTTAACAGAAATAGAGGTCGACCCCCAACGAGATGGACAGATGACATAAAAAGAGTGACTACAAATTGGATTCAGATGGCGCAAAATCGGACTAAGTGGAAAAACATGCGAGAGGCCTATGTTCAGCAGTGAACGTTAGAGGCTAGTTGATGATGATGATGATAAAAGTAGTGACTGAACATTGAAGTTTAAAAAAAAAACTTAAAGAAAATTAGAATGTATGAAAAAGATGAACGAGCCATGGTGCAGAAAATGCGAAATAGACGATAAGACTGTCATACACATTCTGTGCTACTGCAAATTACTTAGTGATATGAGGCAGGAATTTACTAGTCGACTGAGGATTGAATTAAAACAGATCCTTCAGCTACCAATGAGGAAACTGTTTGCCTTTGTTGAGACTACAAAACCTATTGGAGTTAAATGGAAAAAACACACTTTATGGTACAAAGGTCTTATGACCAAATATCAGAGATAAATAAGAAGTATTAAATCTTCTAAAACTATTAATTTGGGATAAAAAAACTGCTCACATTGTAGTATTAAGACACCCTTTTTGCTAGTATTTTATTAAAAAAAAAAATACCTACTCTTCCTACTCTTTGCTTACCAAACACGTTTAATAGAATATAATAATTTAAAGTATATGCATGTTTATCCCATAATTATTTTGTTGTGTTTTTATATTTATTCTGGTTTAGGGGCCTTAAGACATATATGATCTTTTGACTTTTAGTAGAATCACATAGTAAGGGCTTCCATTAGAATGTGGGTCTTCTTTCACATATTTTTGATTGTCACTAAGTAAAAATCTTTATTATTCAATATTGTTATAAAACCATATATTCAAATATACATCAATTTGAAAGACAACGTCCCAGTCAATACTTATTTTTTATCATAAATATGGTGAGAAATATGGTCCTAATATAATCAGATTCTCAGATACCAACTGCGAAGTAAACTAAACTTCTATCAACAATTCCTCATAAAATCTTTTCTTTTTTGTAGATAAACACTCGGATTATGTTTATCGCGTGATAATAAAATGAGAGGCGATATTATGTGAAACAAGGTATACGTCGTTCTACTTTTTGAGAATTATATCAAACGCGATAAGAAAGGTGAATGACAGTTGAGACAACCCCGCACGCTTTTAAGAAAAAGGGAGTCTGTGGTACTGTATGTATAATGCAATTTTGCAAGTGCTATTCTCGTCGTTGTTTGCGTTTCGTAGTGACTCAACTCAGGTGCAATAATACAATAACTTGATAAACAAACGTGGGAAGTATTATGTAAACAAAACTTAAAAGGGTTCACCAAAATAGACTGTAAATAGTCTGGTTTGCACAGACGTGATTGAATTATGTGATAATAAATTTTATCACACTGTTACACATACTTAGGTAGGGCCTTTTTTATGGAAGATGAAAATTAGTCCCTATTGTATACAACATGAGTAAATATTCTTAATGTTTGCTGTATTTCCAATATAATTTTGCGCTATTTGTCTATGTTCGCACCTCTACAGATTTAGATAATCCTCGTGGTCTATTATTTTTTTACCGACGATAGTGCGAAATAAATTTATAAGTATTAATTTCACTCTAACTTTAATTTTCTTATTTATTTCTTATTTATATTTTAAACAAATATTGTATTTAAATAATTCAATGAATTATTAAGTTTGCTTCTGATGCCACCTGTTGACGTATTAACAAAGCAAACGTTGTTTAGGGGAGACCGGGGTAAGTTGGTATAATTTTTACATTTTATTCTTTTGTGCATTCAATATGGCACCTGATGGTGTCCATCAAAACAGCCGTATGTCTTTTTTTCCTATCTTGTGCAGTTTTTTTTCTGGGTTAAGCTTTAGGTATACGACCAATATCTTTAGGACTAATAAGTCCTGTAAAGGCCGGTTTTCACGCTACGTCTTATTGTACGTTTTGTTAGATAGGACAAATCCTATACAATAAAACGTGGCATGTAAACAGCAAAACGTACGTCTTGTCGAATCGAAATGAAATTCAAGGTCAGATCGTAGAAATGATGGGAGAAGCATAGTTTTGCGAGAACTGATAGGATAAAACGTTACGTGAAAATACATGTTCAGACAAGTCGTCCGATCTTGACTTATTTGACGACTAGTTCCACTGCAGTTCGTTTCATTTTTCCCAGAAAAAGCCTAATAATGTCAGATTTGCGGCAATGCACCCACGATTTTCTCGGGGAATTTGTTGAATTGTATAAAAGTTTTTAAGTAGTTATATTTTAAAACCAAGTAGATTGCATTACAGGTTTCAGGAATTATTTGGCTTAACGCTGGTTTGAATATTATGATTGTGAACTCCAAGTCCTTGACGCTGCGTCCTGTTGTAAGATATCTGAGAGTTGCTGTGAGATTTTCATGGGGTGTAATGGCTTTTCTCATGAGGTGTCTTATTTCAATATGTATGGTGATACCAACTCTAGCAATTGACAATAGGCTGAGGTGTTCATTCGCAAATAATTGCGCCAGTCATCTGGTTAGCCTCTTTTAGTAACGAGACGTGGGAATACTGGCTTCTTTTTAGAAGCCCACTTCATCCCCTTTTTCCTCAGTCGTAGTATCTTTATAGTTGAAAAAATAAAAGAAAGCAGCCGTGTTTCCTCTATAATAAAAAAAAACACTAAACAAACTTCACACAACTCAAGACTCTGAATTAGAAATGAGGTAGAAAACGGAAGGAAAAACGTCGTGTGTATACACTGGAAAAAACGTACATTTTGTCGTATATACATTTATATGACCCACAAAACGTACAATAAGACGTAGTGTGAAAACGGGCCTTAACTAAAGCGCGAGAAGTTAAAGGTTGTGAATCTTGGTATGGTTCCTTGTTGATAACTTGTGGTGGCTTACTTGGTGGTGTTAGTATATTTTTTATGGCTGCTTGTGACTAAAACTCTATATTTTTTTTTGCAGCTCAGGTCTATCTGTATTGGATGATGGCAGAAAATCTTCATCAGTAATAACGTCCCTATTAAACGGGAAAATACCAGTTACACGAAAACGGGACTGCTAATAATTTTTTTAATGGTGCAAAATTTGTCCAAAGGTTGCAATCGATGAGAGCAATGCGGAGGCAAGGTCAAATCGTGATTGTCCAGTAATAATAATACTGGTCTTATCTCAGAACATTTAATATTCTTATGAAAATGTTTCACATAAACTAAGAATTCCACTTTCGTCATCCATCCAGAAGGATTGCTCGTTCCTATACATCCTGGTGGTTCACTGAAAACAAAATGTTCTCGATAATTTTTCCGCGGAAAAAATAAACATTGGCGGCACTGAGTTTCCGATGGCATTCACTGCCAGACACACTGTCACCACTGTTCCTCGTTTTCCCGAAGTGACCCTCTTGCTTCAATCATTTTGATGCTATTATTTTTGCAGGTTTTTAAACTGTAGTAACCCCGGTTTCATCTAAGTTGTAGAAATATCTTTTGCTCCAAGATTGTGCCTATTTAATGCATTGGAGAGATTGTCAAGGAATTAATTTACATTGTGCCTATTAAGCTTGTGGCTCGCCCTAAGGTAGTAGCCTAAGGGGTACGGATAGATGACTAATTGTGAGGGTTTCAAAAATTTGTTAGCCAGTTAACAGATGCAGTTTCAAATTTGGTCCAGTTATCAGGAACAGTTACGTTATTTTTTCAAGCAAACTGAAAATCAAGCTGTTTAGGATCTTTTGGGGAAAGACCATGCTATATCTGTAAATATTCAGTTACATAAGAAGCTAATTCATTTTCTGTAGATCAGAGCAGATCTTCTGATTTTTTAAATATCCTGTAGCCATGGTATTAGCATCTGAAAAAAAAACAAATTTTAACGAGGCATGTGCTATAGATATGTTCATAGAAAAAAAAATTACGATTTTACTACACTCACTATCAAGCCCAATTTTCTGGATCTTTTTGACGTATCTCTGATGCGTCATAAAATTAATCCCGTTTTCATCTGCTACTGGTCTAAAAGGTCCTTCTTTTTATATCACCTTCTTTGCTGCAGCAATAATGATTTCCTGTGGCGTTTGACCACGCTTAGTTTTTTTCTTGTAGGTTCTCATTTTAATCTATTAAAAATTTACAATTTTATTTACAACAAAATCTAGGTTACTTATAAACCTATACACAAATTTCTTGAGACGGGGCAGGTTGTTACAGTAACAACTTATCTCTTGAAAATAGTAACAACCTACCCCAGGACTCCATATTAAATATAAATTGTAATTACTTATCAATCCCAAATATTTAATCTTGTACGTATAGACAATAATAAAGCTAACAGTCAATAAAACATGCTGTAAAACAATAAGTTACCCTATCTTGTAAAATTGCTACTAAAAACACAAAAATGGTCGGTCTACATCAGAACCTTAAACCATACTAACCAAAGTTCGTTAAGATATCGTGAGGTGTGCACCGCATTGGATACGTCGAGTTAAAGGTGCTGCCATCTCGTTAAGTTGATTAAAATTACATGTAACAACCTGCCCCGTGTAACAACTAACCCTGGTCTCCCCTACTTCTAATAGACCTCTCAAATTCAAACGAAATAATAAATTATAATAAAATATAAGTAAATATACTTGATAGTAAATTTAATTATTATGTAAACAAAAAAATATGTTTAAAAATAATAATTGTATTTATATGAAATTATTTTAGAACGAGAAGTATGTTAATTTAAACAGATGACTCAATATTGGTATTAATGGGATGGCACTTATGACTTACAAATTTTGACAATCGTTGCGAATCAAATCTTTTATTAGCAAATATTCTTTTTTATTTTTTATTTTTCATTTAATGCCTATATTTGTTAGCAGTTTTTAATTGAAACCTGCTTAGGATAAATATATAATGACTACAAACGAATTGATCGAGAGTAGTAAATCGATGTGAAAAACTGCCATTTGATAACTTTACCCGTGATCGCCATCTTGTGGCGCTAGTTCCCTGCCGTCCGCCTCAGCATTTTACTATAGAGAAAAAAGTAATACAACGCCACTATAGAAAATTTGCTTCAAAAGCGTTTAAAACGTTTTAGATCGTTTGTATTTTGCAAGAATAATTCAGCGATTTTTAGGCATAATTCAAATGTCTTATATTTATTTCCAAAACAAAAAATAAAAATTTCATGTTAAAGGTTTTGAAGATTATATTCTAATAATGGAAATTCCATCGGTGACCAATCAATAAAGTGATAAATTTTATTGATGTCATGGAAAAAATGCAAAAACGCGCAACGTTTATTTATTTAAAAGTTTTAGAGAAACTGACTTCATTTGCTCACAAAATACAAAAATTTCATACGAAAGCTGCACTCTATTTTTTGTTAATAGACACATTGATTAAAAGATATTGAATTTGAAAAAAAAATAGTTTCGCACGCTTAACTGACATTTAAAATCGCCGGTCGCTTCAAGCGTTGTTTCTCAGAGAACAACAAAAAGTGTCAATTAACATTTTTGTTTAAAATTATCTCAGCTACATTTCTTGTTTAAAACAATTTTTTACGGCGTACATATTCTTCCAAATGTTTCGGTTTCCTCTCCTTTGAGCGGGGTTTTTAAGAGGAAGCCCGGGGGAAGGAGTACCAAAAGATTTTGCGTCTTTTTGGTGTCCCCATATTGACATTTTAAGCAAAAATCTTAAGCTCAACTGTCTGATTTTTAGAGATTCAGTTGCATTTTCGTCTCTGACAACTGGACTATTCGGTCCAAATACGCTCATTTCAGTCCATGTTATAATATTTTTACCCCACTCTGTACATAAAGTATCTTGTGACAAAAAGAAGGATGCGTAACTAAATACAAGTCGCAATATAAAAATACGCAATAGTAGATATAAATCCAAGAAAATGAGCTTTTTATAACTAAAATTATAGTGTTCAAATTGTTTCTATTTCAACATACCCAAACACTAGATATCATATCATAAAGACAACAGGTTGGTATTTGGGTAAAATATTGGCTCATATATAGTCAACCTTATTAGTTTACCATGTTTTCAAGCAAATACCATATTTTTTTCCTATAAAAATTATAGGCCGTAAAGATCAAACCGTTGTCGTAAGATAAGCTATTCAAACATTTGATATATCTCTTTGATTAAAAAACCAACAGTTACCACAGTATTTATCTAGTTACATACTATATTATTTACGCTTAAGTCAAGAATATTAATGTCATACATAAACAAATTATTACATTTTTTCTTTGTGCTTTACTGAAATAAAAATGCGTCGGATAAAAGAAAGCTTGTAAGCCTCGTGCGTTCGCTGGCTTGTAGGTATCTATTTGACGCCTAATTTTTCCTTAATGACACTCTTAATTAATTACGAACACACCCATTGTCGTTAGTTCTCTGGTCGTCCTACCGCTACTTCTTCGATTATTCAAATCAACTTCCATGAATACACTATAAATATACCAACTTTCGTGTTGTTACTTGCCGTTTAATAAGTGTTCCTACTGACTTTTATTTCAATTCGGTAAGTTATATCCCAATCAAAATTGTTTGATATGCATCGTAATGACTATTCTTACATTCTAATAGACGGAGAATTCGATTAATTTAAATAAATTTTTCGGGTGTTAGAAATACACTTAATCCGAAATAAAATATCTAAGGAATGTCGGGTACTGTTCTTTATTAACAACCTAAAGAGATTCTCAAAATTAATAATTTCAATGTCCGATATTTCAGTACATATTATGTAAAGAATATAATACTCTCAATAGTCTCAATGATACTACATCATTACCTTTTGAGTCCACTTCGATGATGTTTATTAAATTTCCCATTCTCTTTTGTTTTTTACCATTTGGTTTCATGTAAAGCTATTTTCGTTTTCTATAGTACTTTGTCATTTATTTGTTGGTCTACATTTTCTTCGTCAACTAGAACTTTGTCATGCAGCAGCGTCTGTGTAGCAACGGTTGTTTTTGATTATCTAACAAATAATCAATTTCCCATTTACAATATGATTTTTATTTTTTTATCACCCATTACATTGATGATATGGGATAAAATAGGTAAACTATAATGTAGTTTTTAATGGGCAATACCACAGTACACTCATTACATATTCGAAAAGTGAATTATATCTTACAGAGTGAAACTCATAATTTTGCAACTGATTATTAAATTTCTATAATAGGCAAACATATGACTATATTTTTTAGCATAATTTCCTGTTTGAGCTCAATAGAATCGGATAGTAAAATTTAGATATTGTTTAAAATGTGTAAAAAATAAATGTCTCTACAGTTACGGAGATTAGCGTATAAAAACTCTTTTGAAGTTTAAGATATTATATACAGACAGTGCAAAATTTTATAAATCACTATTGGTTGTTTAATTTCGTCTATAAGGTTATCTAAGAACCATATTTTCTCATCTTCTTTAGTTACATGATTCACAGCATCTTTTCAATTTTAAGCGGTTATTGTTATGAATGAGTGCTTCATAATCGTGCATTTTAGATGTGCATGATGGTTGTGTATCGAGCTACACAACCATTCATTTGGGGCCACATTAACTTGATAGAATTTAATTCACAGCAGTAAGGAGGTAAAAAAGCAATTTATTCCATTACTGTTAGTTATTTTATCGGTAACATTTTTTTATCATGATCATAATTCTCTTTGTCTTTATCCCTATGCGAGGTTGGCTTTATTAATTACATTTCCATATAAGTTTTTATCTTAATATCCGAAGTGGAAATTGAAACGTGAATAAAATTAATTTAACCTTTAATTATGGCTTATTTAAATAGTAATTAAGTTTCTATCTTGGGCCATACCAATAACAGTCCACTTTAATGACATACCCTGCTTTAAGTGTCTCCTCCAGGTCTTCTTTGCTCTGTCTTTCCTACTCCTTCCAGGAACCCGCAGATCAACAATTCTTCGTATTGGGCGATTAATTTCTCTTGATCACCATGACCAAATCATCTCAACCTATACCCTTTTATCTTGGCATCAATCAGTGCAAACTCTTAAGTTTCCTATTATACTCATTCTTAATTTTGTCCTTTTTTGTTACTCCATTCATCCATCTTAGCACAATTTTGAGCTACAAGCACTTGTTGTTCCTCTTCCTTTATAACTGCCCGACATTCAGTTTCGTACTCAACCCGATCATAACTGGTCTTATTTACCCTTCAGCTTTGTTTGAATTTTTTGTCACGTTTCAGCTTCACTATATATGTGAAACAATTTGCAGACCATCAAAGAACATGACCAGAATGATACAGTGATAAAAAATTGAGTTTTCTAAGAAAACTAAAGTATGGAGTTATTATCTGAACAACCAGTATGCTAGGAGAAAGTTAACTATAATCAGACTAGAAGAACTCTTAGAAACTTGCACAGAACCAAAGAACTTGGAGCTAATATTGGATTTCGAAATATGCTCCAAGCGAAATAAGTTTTGGAGCTCAGCCAAGTATGCTTAGAACATGAATTTTTTCATCAGTTTACGAGATATTCTCTAGAATAGGAATTGCTACTACCAACTTTAGAAGGAGAATTCCTACCAAAACAACAAAATGGAACTCAGAATAGATGGACAACTTACAGAACCTATAGAAATAGGCAGCGGAATAAGACAAGGGGATTCATTGAGCCCTATGTTCTTCAATTTGATCATGGATGAAATCATCTGAAGAGTTAACAAAGAAAGAGGATACAGAATGGAAAACAAAGAAATAAAAATGCTCTGTTACGCAAACGATGATATTGATAGCCCAAGATGAAGATAGTCTGCAAATATTGGTTCGCAAATTTAACATAAGAGCAAAAGAATTTAATATGACAATTTCATCTCAGAAAACTAAAACAATAGTAGTCAGCAAAGAACCAACCAGATGTAAAGTAGAAATTGATGGCATCAGCATTGAACAAGTAATGGAAATACTGGGAATTACACTGCCCATCTATGGAGACCGGGACAATGAAGTGCGAGATCAAGTACAAAAAGCAAATAGACTGGCAGGATGTCTTAATAACATTATATGGCGAAACAGACACATTAACACTGAGATGCAGTCAAGAATTTATAAAGCCAGTGTAAGACCAATAATGACATATGCCTCAGAAACAAGACTCGACACAGCCGCAATACAAAGGCTACCTTAAATGGCAGAGATTAGAGTACTGGGAAGAATTACAGGAAATACGCTGAGAGATCAAAAGAGAAGTGAAGAAATTAGAAGAAAATGTAACGTACAGTGTATAAATGAATGAACAAAAATAAAAAAAAGAATGGAATAACCACATAAGCAGAATGGAGGAGACCCGTGTCGTCAAAATAGCAAGAGATGTCACCAATCGGCAAAAGAAGTATCGGACGACCACACAAAAGATGGAGTGACAACCTTCCATAGAGGTATCAATCCGCCAATGAACAATCAGAACTGCTTATAAAGAGGAAGAAGAAGAAGAAGAACTTTAGAAGAAAAGTGATTTCTGAAATTAGGAAAAAAATACAAGATAGTGATCCAGTTCGTCCCATGTTTAGTCAGCAAAGGCATCCATGAAGATTAAAATCACGTAAAAGTTTCATGTCGCATAGCTCAAATTAAAGCAACTCCTGACCAACGCCATTCACAGTTTTGGAATGAATCTTGACTGATAATGCTGTAGATCCAAGGGAATAGTGGCGAATTACTATGAAGGTTACCTAACATACTTATAACCGGAACAATACGGTTGTAACTTAGTGCAACACCCCGAATATTTATTGAGTTGCAAGAACTTCCATCAAGGATGCACTCACTTTTACTTAATGATAACCAATGATAGGGTCAGTTAAGTGGAAATCGAAACATAAAAATAAGATGAGAATTGTGATTAATTCCAATTACAGATAGTTAATAAAATTAAACTTTTACAAGAAAACACGTTCTACCCAATACTAAGTAAGCTAGCATTGATTCAGTTATGCATTTTAGACGCAATGCCTAGAAACTTATCTAGATAGTAATAAAAACTCCTGCTGCATTGAATTTTATAGGCAATATAATTAAAAAAATAATAAACAAATAGTAACTGATACTAATTTTCGTCTAAGGAATATAAGAAGACAACAATTTCATACTGTAAAACAATAGCCATACCAATGAAATTTCTAAAAACAAATAAATAATAGAAAATAAAAATTTTTATGACCGAATAATCACTGTATATACATAAACTGTTTTTAAACACGCTATTAAGAATCCAACATCACTTTAATTTTATTGCAGTTTCCTAAAAAAAACTCCAGAATTCAAAATACGTAAAGATGACATCTAGGTCAGTCACACGCCGAGAAAGGAAGTGTATTAAATTCTTTGGCTTAGAGTGTTGACTCCAATTCCAGTTGATCGTTTTTTACGTTGGCCTATTTAGCGTACGATCCGATGATGGTTGTATCTGAAATATGCTAAGCCGAGACAAGTATGAGTCATAACTGCGAGGAATTTGGTACCACTTCGTTATTGTTAAATATATTAAAATTCGCAGAATTTGACATGTTTAGTAATGTAGGTATCCGGAAAATTCAGTGTGTGAACATATTATTTTAAAGACACAAATCATTTTTTTAGATTTTGTAGTTCAGTAACAAACTGTAACATCCCAAATCGAATTATGTTTTAATAATATTATGTATACTGTATTTTTTTGGGTTTTTTTGGAAAGCTAGCCTCTGAGTTTTTTTGTTATTTTAGGTCACGATCTTGTATCGCGCTAGAAATTTTGTCACAGCTAACTTTGCTTCCTCCTTAACAGCTTTATAATTTTATGATCTTTGTCAGAAATAATTTTATATTATTCGTCAGTTTTTTCAAGAATTTGAAGACCCTACATTGCTACTCATGGTGATATTCCTTTGTGGTCTTGGTATTTTGTTCTAAACGAATAGGTTTCGTTGTTTTTTCCAAACACAAGTATACCCTGTTATCAAAATTCAAATACTTACAGTTTTAATGTAGCTGTTTTAATTAATTTTGCAAGGCGCGATTATTTTGCTTCTTATTGTTGAATTTCAGTTTATTTCGTTGTTAATTTTGATTGAAAATCCCACAGCACCGTAGAACCACTTAAGATTGATATTTTTATATTTGTTAGAATTGATTGAAGAATTATAGAAAAGCAAGAAAACTCCAAAAGTGCATTTCTTGATATGAGTCAGGTAATCGAAAAGATCTCGTACCTTTTTATAATATAAACGATGCAAGTCGTTATTTAATGCACTGTATATTTGCGATAATAAAGGATTGAATGTATACCTAATCCATTTTTGGCTACAAAATATGTGTCAGTGATGGATTCAACCGTTACTTGATGGAAATTTATTTTATATAACAATAAAATACTGAAAACTTTGTTTTCAAAACTTCCACAAAAATTTTATTATATCTTATCACTACAGCTGTTTCGACAGAGTGCCTTTTTTCAACTTGAGAAAGGCACTCTACCGAAGTATATAATTTTTTTTTCGTGTTTATAGAGGGGTGGTCTAGAATCTTCAAAAGACATCTCAGTCCAGGACGCCGCCTGACTAACTTTAGTGCAGGATTCGTTCGTCGTACTCCTGGCGATAGTTCCCGAGGTAATTTAAAATGCCCTCTCGTCGCCGAGTCTACGCCGAACGCCTACCTGCTAAACCAGATCCTTCTCTGTCATTCAGCATTCCGGAAGCGGAATGGCCGCTGTAAGGCTGGGATCATCTCTGAAGCATTACCCCTATTCATTCATTCTCCATTCATACACATCCACACTCAATTCATCAGCAAGCAGGCTCCCTGTCTCGTTCCAGGTAGCGCATAGAAAACACTCATCGCTCCTAGTTCGGCATCATTCCCAGATAGGCATTTCCTCCTTCCCCACAATCTGACTCATGCATTCTAACTCATACAGCATGACCCACTTTTTTAGCTTCACCTTTTAGCATCATTCACTCTTATCTTTAGCGTTGGTCCAGCTGTCTTTCTTCCTCTTCCTTTTTCTTGATCACTGCACGGATATAGCTGTGTATATTAGTCCAACCTAATTTATTTTCAATCATTCCCTCAATCATTTCTCTCACTCTAACAAAATTCACACCTGTCTCTCTCTCCATTCTGTTCCTTTCCACTATCCATCTGCTGCAATCTAACATCGTATATGTCACAGTGTCCGAGTATCCACAGTATAGGCATTCATCTTCATCAGCCTTTCCCCGTGTCCTGTGAGCACCTGCGTCAGTATATCATTTAGCTTGGGCGTTAGATACAACACGGGACAACGCATTTAACACTTTGCCAGTGAAATTTGAACTAACGTTCTTTAAAAAGTAGATGAAGTTCAGCATGTGAAAAATCTAAAAGTTGAGAAAATGAATCATTAAAACAAATGATTACATCAAATTATGAAGTTGAAAATAGAGTAGATTGTGAACTAGATGTAAGAGAAGAAAGTGAAAAAAACTAATTATAATATACACACTTATAGAAAATTAAAATGCTGTAATAATAATTTCATGAAGGAAGTACAGAAATATTAGACATACAAATAGAATACCTATAAGTCCTAATTTGTATTTATATATAGATTTGACCTATTTACACCAAACATAAAAATTGTAAGAATTTGACCATCTTCCTTAGTCATAAGCTACGGTACTACACAAACACACTTATATCATGTAAGATGGCGCCAGACAGCATTCTGTTTTCAAATCAAAGCAATTAATGCTTTCAACGGTTTTTTATTATTAGACGAATAAATTTCAGAATGGAGGACACACACAAGCGATACGATACGGTATTTAAAGTAGTGGAATTTAATTAAAATTTTTTCAGGTAATTTGATAATGGAAAGTTATTTCGGAGTGAGTCGTTGTTGAAATTTCCTTTTTCAGATATGTTTTTGGGAAACTAGTCGAATTTATGGACTAGGTGCCGAAGTCTCTTTATATCAGTCAATATTTATGAAGTTGTTTACTTATGCATATAGCGTGTCGTGCTTTGGTTCATTTAAAAAATGTTACCAATTTGTTTAAATATATACACAGACATAGATTATGTCAAACGACCATTTATTTCTACAATATTAGCATTAGAATAAAGACCTGTAGGTTTTAAAAAGTTAAGCAAGTAATTTTTAGAAATGTACAATCTACAATAAAAGAAAAAATTCATAAAAACGATTAAAAAACTAAACTAAAAATTGTAACGTTTAACGACTGTATTGCATAAGTCAGGGCTTCCTTATTCGTACTGTGACGCCCATGGAACTTTGCTATTTTTTTGCGACGCCCCCTCAACCCACCCCCAATGATACTTACCAATTTTAGTACTAGCCTAGTAAGAGATTATAGTTATAACAAAACCACTATTTGAACATTTATATTTTTTATTAGAAATTCAGAACGAAATCAAAACATAGGCACAAAAATGAAAAGGGATATTTATTTATGTAACTGGCTGGTAAATGTGAGGGATGTGCTTGCTTTTTTGAGCACAGCTTATGAAACCGGGGCTCCAGGTTGGAAATTGCCACTCTCATTTTTTGATTTATGTTTGACCTGTTCTTGTTTTTATTTTACTGCAACTGCAAAAAAGCCCGTTTCGCACAAGTACGAAGTCGCAAATGGCAACAAAACCTTTAATTCAGCAGTGTTAATGGCATAATACTTATAAGAAAGTTAGCTCCAAAATTCAAACAGTTTGTCGTTGTCGTATTGAAGCTTTAGGTTGGAATCACACGACAATTCTGTCAGTTGTTTTTCTTCCGACACAGTTTGGGAAGCCCTGGCATAATACCTAATAGTTTACACGTAATAAACAAATTTACAAAAGGTTGAACAACAAAATATCAAAGTAATCAATATTAATAATAAATCTAATATTAGAATTTATGAAACCGAACTAATCCGAAAACTTGATATAATTAGGGTTTTATCATTTGGCCATTGTAAAAGATTGAAGGTAATGAATGACATCGTTACGAAAGTTCGTTAAGGCGCCTCTTCAAAGTGTGGTAGATCCCTTGCCAGAAAGTGAATTGGGCAAACAGCAGACGTCCGTCTGTAAATTTAATTGTTGTGATTGCAGTTTGGAGAGTTAGGAAGAAGACTGGATTGCTAAGAAGTAGTGGTTGGTAGAATTGTTGGTTGATGAAGATTGTTAACCATGCCGTCACGAGGAGTATCTTTGCATGTTACCATCTATTGAACCCAGATTAGTTCTATGAGGTGAAGTTCACAATGATAAGGTGGTAATCGCAACACTTTAACTCCATGTTCTTTTGCTATTCCATCTAAATACACTCTACTTCTTAAATTTTGGTGAATATTGTTTGTATAGCTGCAATAACTCTTTTTTAAATAAACCTTCTGATGGCACTACTATTTCTTTGGTTATTAACCAATCCTTTTCTTGCTTTCTTCATTTAGTGTTAGGTAACGATTTCTTTAATCTTGAATGGTAACTGGCATTTTCCATGATTATTACACAATTGGTCGGTAATAAATTTCTCATTTGACTAAAATATTCCTTAAAAACATCTATTTGAAACAAAATCTTGTGGCGTACAAAACCGAATCTATATAAAAAAAATTATAAAATGTACCAAATATAAATCAGACGTACACCCGGAAAGAAAAGTACTATACGGTGACAGTCTGGGAATGGCTCGCGGCTAGACAAAACAGTGGAGATGGTCGTGCGGTCCACAAAACAAAAAAAATCCGAAGTTATATCAGGGGCGCCAGGTAAATTGGCCCACAGCCTTCCCTACGTTACTATTCAATAAACCACCAACTTACCAATAGGTTTACTACTAAAATACTAAGTAACAGTATACAACCTGAATAAATAAAAAAAAAATAAATGAAATTGTCAGATTAGAATTTAGTCAATTTTAATAAATAGATTCCCAAAATAGTTGAAAATAAATACATACATACTACATATTACAATATTATTTAACTTTACCATAGGCTTAATAAAAAAATAATATAAAAATGCGGCTTCTACTTGCCTAACAAAAATTCATAAGTTATTTCTATTTAACAGAACAAAATGAAAGGTAAGACGTATCAAAAGTACCGGACGCTAAGGGGTGTGCGGTTCAATACCAACCAAAAAAAATAATTAACGCAAATAGGACACCACGTGAGCTCAAGTGCGTGCGCAGAAAATAATATAAAAAAAATAAATCTCAAATATATAACCCCCCCTTAGACGCAGTTTACAAAATTAAAATAGGTATGTGTAAATATTGAATTAATAAAATAAACCGCAAATTATCTTTAAAAAAAATCTGTAAAGTATTTGTAAATATGAAAATAAAAACTAACAGCAAATAATCTTTAAAAAAACTATTGTATTCCGCAAACCAAATTAGACGGCGCTTAAATCTTCCGTTGAAAATTAATTATCGATCCATACCTCGAATTTTCATATACTTCACCGCGTGGAATTCCAGTTATAGTTCAGCGTGTCTTCAATCCAAAATCCCATACGCTTGTCGCTGTACATAGACTTGTGTGACAATGTTGAAAAGTTAAAAATTACAGCCAGACGGAAAAATACGAAGAAGAAGAAGCAGAAAAAAACAAACAAACCAACCAACCAACCCTGAAGCAAGAAAACATTAATTACCATCTGTGTCTAAAATAATTATTTGGAAATAAATATATTGATTTTAACACTTTGTTTATCTGCCTTTTGGCGATAATGGAGCAATACAAAAAAAAACTTGTCTCCGAACTTGAATGTATGAAAACTGATAAAAATGTGAATAGCTTTTTAGAGATGGGATAAAAAAATAACTACAACTTTTTAATTAATTAAAAACGAAATGTTCTAACACTCACCCTTCTTAGCCAGATTAGGGGTTTGAAATATCCCAAATTGGACCGAAGCGTAGCCGGCTATTTGGACTCGTGATTAAGGCTAATTTCTTGATCTAAATACGACTCCCGGTATTCACGTGTACTGTAGATCCGCTTTTTTTAGCGAAATTGTGGATATTCCAAAAAAAACCCTTCCACGAAGGCAGCAAATCCCCTTGAATATCCACACGGTTCGGACTAGTCCAGATCCCACATGGAACAGCAGCAAAAGCAAAAAAACAAAAATGCCGTTTTTAATCTAGCCCAACCTTTCAGTAACACTCTCAAACCTGGAATCACTTTCTTTCCGTCGTCTTTCCGAACACTTGACAACTTGACACACGGAGGTCACCGAATAGTACCGAGATTCAAAAATTTCAATTTTATGATCCCAATTCTTCCAAGATAACTCTAGAAAGAACGATCTAAATTAGTTTCTTCACAAAAAAGAGGACGTGTTCCCTTAACTTCAGCACAATTTGCCAGACATTACCCCTATTTGAAAATTACTAATTTTATTTTCGCCACCTTGCTTATAATATATTATAGGCAACCGCTCTTACACGTCCTGAATTATTTAAATTTTGATAAAATAGAGGTGGGACTTTCTACTTTAAATTTGGAACGTAACAACACCTCCCTTTCCCAGAGGAAAATTTACGAGGAAAAACTAGACGAAGAAAATTTTCCCTCGCGCTAGCGACACACTACCTAAACTCTGAGCGAAGTCCACACAATCCACACAATCATCATCCACACCGTCTTCACCATGCGCAAGTACTTGGACAACGAAAGACATACCAACCTCAAACCACACGCACAAAGCAACAACTTACTTACAACACTTACTCCACTTCCACACAACAGTCATCTCTCATCGTATGAGATCAAGTAGAATAGTTTCAAATTCCAACGTCAATCTGACAACACTGATTTGGTCGGTTACTGGATGTTGCCCTTATTCGCGACCTCCCAGCTCTGGGGCATCGCTAGTACTTCACTATACCTCGCATAACATGAGTCCATAAGAAACTCTCCACCATTCCACTCTTACTGATACTGCGAGAAACATCTACCGAAACAGTAGTGTAATTCCAATTGTTCATTAAAATAAAAATGAGATAGGTCTTTCAGAATTTAAATCCGTATACAACGAAATTTAGTGAATCATCCAAAACTAAGCTATTATCCAACAAGATTCACCAAAACATAATTATGTGGCTTCGAAAAAATCCCAATTAAATAGAATGGCTTACTAACATCAAAACAAATCCCAACGCCATATCATCGAAGACAACATATTTCTGACCAAACCTAAGTGACATTCAATTCCATAAATCAAAAGAAATTAAGGCTACCGCAACCCTACGACTTCGTATTGGCTACCTAACACAAAAAAAAACGAATCGGTTGACCATCCAAATACATCCTAAGAACCGATCATAGCCAACACTCAGTCATCCTTCACGGACACAACAAAAAAATAAATACAACCAATTTCAGAAGACTAACTAAATTTACTTAGACTAGACAAAACTTTGCTAGTCCGTTCTACTCCGACCTAAATCCTATCGGGATCACCAGTCGGGTTACTAATCCTTAAATCCTTAATATTCCAAATACCTTGATCCTTGCCATTTTCATCCTCTAAACTATATGTCCAGGGGGAAACTTTCTTCTTCACGAAGTAGGGTCCTATCCATCTAGGAGCTAACTTTTTCGTGAAATATTTAGCGGCATCTGACAACACAAAATTTCTCCGCCATACTGACTGATGGGGCTGAAATTCCTCTGGACGTCTCCGTAGATTATAGGTCTTCTCACACTTAGCCGAAGCTTTATCTAAACGTTTTCTAACATCAACAAATAATTCCTGGAGTCCACGCGATCGATTATATCCCATTTTAGCTACTTCGTCCTCCGGGTCTCCGAGTTTGTCCTTTCGGGAAAAATCTCGTCCATCCACTACCATCTTCCGACCGAAATTTATGAAGTAGGGATCTTGACCAGTCGACTCGTGGTATGCAGTGCGCGTAGCACATGCTAGTTTGGCCAAATTTTCATCCCACTTCCTATGGTTGTCAGCTATATAAGTTGCCATCATTGTTTTAAGGGTTCGGTTATAGCGTTCAGATGGATTGCACTGTGGATGATACAACGCATTATAACGAACTGAGACACCATAGGTTTCCATCATTTTCTTGAAAATACCCGAAGTATACTGGACACCATTATCACATAGTAACAGACGTGGAACTCCAAATACGAGAAAAACTTCTTCTTCTATTTTCTTAACGACATGCACGGCTTTTGAGGATCGCAACGGAAATACCAAAGAAAATTTACTAAACACATCCATTACCACTAAGATAAACTTATAGCCTTGAGTTGATCTTGGGAAAGGTCCCATAAGATCGGTTGCTACTATCTCCCATGGTTGAGTAGCTTTAGGTTGAGGAGTCATAAAGCCTTTGGGCTTACCTTGTTCCACCTTATGCATGGCACACAGTGAGCAACGTCCAACGTAACGAGACACATCACTCCGCAGTTTCGGCCAAAAATACTTCTCGTTAATACGCTTATAAGTTTTCAGGATCCCCATATGACCTGCTAAAGGACTATCATGACACAACTTCAGCACTTCCAATCGTTGACCCTTAGGAACGACTTCCTTCCAATTGTCCACTTCCTCGACCAAAAATCCATGACTGGGACGGATGTATTTATAAAGTTTGCCACCAGACATTCTCCACTGAGGATACTTCAAGGGATTAGACTCGATTTTTCTACAAAGTTTATCATACCAACTATCACCACTAGGAAGCGGTACAACCTCTTCAACCATATCAAGCACGGGAACTGACCGAGATAACAAATCGGGGACAACATGTTCTTTTCCTTTCCGATGCACAATCCTAAAGTCATATTGTTGCAATCTTACCGCCCATCGAGCTAATCTTCCAGTAGGATCCTTCAAATTTTGAAGCCATACGAGGGATGCGTGATCAGTCACGACCGTAAACGGAACACCCTCCAAATAAGGACGCAGTTTTTCGACTGCCCATAACACAGCTAAACATTCCCGTTCCGTCGTGGAAAAATTCCTTTCTTGACGCGTTAGTGATCTGCTCAGGAAACTAATTACTTCGTCACCATCCGGGCCTGGCTGCAATAACACGGCGCCCACTCCATATCCTGAGGCATCACATTGGACAACAAAAGGCAAATTGTAGTCAGGACAATTAAGTATCGGAGCAGAAACTAGACATTCTTTTATTTTCTGAAAAGATTCTTCACAACTCGGGGTCCAATTGAATTTTCTTCCTTTCTTCAATATCGCTGTAATTGGAGCTAGTAGTGTCGCAAAGGAAGGAATAAATCTTCGATACCAGGAAAATGTGCCTATGATGCTACGAACTTCCTTGACGGATGTGGGTGTTGGGATACGTAGCATAGCCTTGACCTTATCACCATCAACATGTAGTCCATTCCTATCAACCACATGACCCAAATACTTTAGTTCCGGTCTACAAAATTGACATTTATCCCAGCTAACGGTTAACTTAGCTTCTCTCAAGCGTCTAAAGACTTCCTCTAAGATCCTTACATGTTCTTCAATAGACTTTGTCACGATGACCACGTCATCCAAGTAAGTAAAAACATAGGGTTCCAACTCCGGACCGAGGACACGATCTATCAACCTCTGCCATGTAGCCGGGGCATTATGTAATCCAAAAGGCATTCTGCAAAACTGAAAAAGACCTCGACCAGGAACCGTAAAAGCAGTATAAGGCCTGGAAGCCTTAGCAACAGGTACCTGCCAATACGCCGACTTAATGTCTATGGTGGAAAGATAATGCGCGTTCTTTAATTTATTTAAAATATTAGAGATGTACGGTAATGGGTAGCCATCCCTCTCTGTTACGGCATTAAGCTTTCGATAGTCTACGCAGAACCTCCATTTTGGTTCTTCACCTTCTGGAACCTTTTTTTTCACCAAGAGAATCGGGGACGACCAAGCACTATTCGATCGCTCCACTACTCCTTTCGCCAACATATCTTCTAGCTCTTTATCAATATGGCTTTGGATTACTGGGGATACAGGATAGTAACGTTGTTTTATGGGTGCAGATTTACAAACAATCACATGCTCAGTGACATCAGTACAACCAAGAGAAGTGCCCATTAGTTCACGACTTCTATTAATAACTTCCTCCAATTGCGACTTCTCTGCATCGGTCAAAATAGTTTGACCTCGGAGATGATCCACTGAACCTACCATTGCTGGAGCGTCCGAAAAATACCATTCGTTATGCCTCAAATCTGGAACGATACCCATAACACGCCAAAAATCAGATCCTAAAATCAGAATGTGCGGTACGTCCAAAATAACTAATACTGGCAAGACACGCAAGCGATCCCTAACCATGAAAGGTACTAAACATTCCCCCAACGATTCACACATCTGACCATTCGCCACTCTACAAACGGTCTTCTTCGAAGTATCCAACTCTAAACCCAAGTTTTGTAAAAATTTCCAACCAGTTCTTCCTACAATGGTCTTTGAAGCACCAGAATCCAATAATCCCAAAATTTCCTTTCCTAAGACTTTAACTTTCAAATATGGACGTTCATCTCCTTCGGAATGATGTAAAATAAAGTCTAAAATAGGACGTAGGTTGGTCGAGTCAACGTCGGCAACACCTCTTCGACCAGTTAGGTGCGCTTCCTTCCGTTTCCCGAATTACACGAAGGACAAGTTCTGACTGTAAACCCTTCTTTCTTACACTTAAAACAGTGAACAGCCTCCTTCTTCATTAAACACCCTACTGCCTTATGGCCTGACTGATTACAACGATAACAGACTAAAGTCCTAAACTTTCCTCTAGCGGACTCCGATTCGGATGAAGCAACAGGACCCTCACCAACACTACTACAACTTTCAGCATCCACACTGATATAAGCTAGGTCCTTTTCCAAAGTATTCATTTTCCTACTATTCGGTTCAACATAGTTCCTAATACAATCACGTCTTTCCTCCATACTGCGACATAGAACACGAAGTTCCTCCAAGGTAGCTGGCAAAGGATCACGTAATCTATCTTGATAGAACGGATGCAAATTCCTAATAACTATAGACAATTTAACTTCCTCTGGAACATGACAACGCAAGCGATTAAAGTAACTATTCATTATTGCCAAGTAAACTCCAATAGTCTCAGACGAATGCTGAGTTCTCCTCCGAAGCTCTTCAAAAAGCGCTTCCCCATGGTGAGCTGACAGGTACTCCCTACGAAACTCTTCAACTAATTCAGCCCAACTCCCTACACGTAGACGAACATCTTTATAAAACTGATAGGCTTTATCCGAAAATAAATCTATACCTGATTCCAAAAGTATACTATCTGGTACATGACGAGCGAGACTCAATTCATTCACCATCTCAAAAAATGCAGAAATAGACATACCCCTAGCAGAACCTGAAAACTTTTCTATTCCCCATTTATGAGGAAGTATCATCCCAGAAGAAAAACTAGAGACAGACCCTGAAAAAACATTATTACCAGCTTGTGACATCGCTCCAGGAGAAGAAGCATGAACTTGTCCTACCCCTGCCTGAAAAGACTGATTTAAAACCGAAATCACATCGAGCGCTACTGGTACCGAACCAGATCCGATTGGATGCTGCTTATCATGTAAATCCTGTGACAACTTCAAAATCTCAGCAAGAAAGTCTGACTTAACAACCTGGGCTGCGTCTGCATCGTCACCTGTTGGCAATACCATAAGATCAATTCTCCCCAAGACATGGTTAATCTGTGTCCGCAATCTCAAGGACTCAGCACAAGTAGGAGTTCCGGCAAACTTTCCAACAGCCGTATTCAGCTCCGCAAGTTTAGTCTCGATTGCAGTTTTATCCTGTGAAAAGGTGAATGGGTGCTCAGGATATCTAAAGCTTTCATTTGCTGCCTCACGACTAAGTGCATCAGACAGACTAGACCTCATAGACTCAACAGTGCCAGTAGACACTCCACGAATTTTGAGTTCATATTCCAGTTCCTCTTTCCTTAAGTAGTTGGGTACAAGTTTTCGCACCATCTTGCCAAAGTTCAAAATTTAAAAAAAAATGTATCAACCGAAAGGAGCAAATATTCAAACAAAATCAAGATATAAGTAAAAATATTAACACACAGGTACAGTTTACTTTATTAATGGGAGCAAACCAAAAGCAAAATAAAAGTAATAGTCGCTTTATTCAATCTATAAAATTTCACAAAAGATTTTCAAAATTTCATTGTTTCAGAACAAATTACAAGTCACAACATAATCTCAAAAAAAGATTTTACATTCCCTAACATAACTAAGTTAAACCACAATGTAGAATTTCGAAGTCCAACTTCTCAAAAAAATAAATTTGAACTCCAACTGAAATAGAAATATTTCAAAGTCCTAATATATCCATAATTCTTCTAAGTTCCACAACACCACTTCAAAGTATCTTCTTTTAAGTTCCATTTTTGGCTTCTTCCAACTTCACGTCACACAAAAAAAAACTAGTAAGCACTTCTTGGCATACACTTCCACTAAACACGAAGTTCTAAGACTACTACTAAGTGCAAAACCAGTGGTAAAGTAAATAAATCAAAGTTAGTCAATTAAAGCCCAAACACGTTAGGTTAACTAATTAAAAGGAATCTACACAAGGGGTTGACAAAAAAAGGTTAATTAATTAAGGGCCCCACGTTGGGCGCCAAAATATGTGGCGTACAAAACCGAATCTATATAAAAAAAATTATAAAATGTACCAAATATAAATCAGACGTACACCCGGAAAGAAAAGTACTATACGGTGACAGTCTGGGAATGGCTCGCGGCTAGACAAAACAGTGGAGATGGTCGTGCGGTCCACAAAACAAAAAAAATCCGAAGTTATATCAGGGGCGCCAGGTAAATTGGCCCACAGCCTTCCCTACGTTACTATTCAATAAACCACCAACTTACCAATAGGTTTACTACTAAAATACTAAGTAACAGTATACAACCTGAATAAATAAAAAAAAAATAAATGAAATTGTCAGATTAGAATTTAGTCAATTTTAATAAATAGATTCCCAAAATAGTTGAAAATAAATACATACATACTACATATTACAATATTATTTAACTTTACCATAGGCTTAATAAAAAAATAATATAAAAATGCGGCTTCTACTTGCCTAACAAAAATTCATAAGTTATTTCTATTTAACAGAACAAAATGAAAGGTAAGACGTATCAAAAGTACCGGACGCTAAGGGGTGTGCGGTTCAATACCAACCAAAAAAAATAATTAACGCAAATAGGACACCACGTGAGCTCAAGTGCGTGCGCAGAAAATAATATAAAAAAAATAAATCTCAAATATATAACCCCCCCTTAGACGCAGTTTACAAAATTAAAATAGGTATGTGTAAATATTGAATTAATAAAATAAACCGCAAATTATCTTTAAAAAAAATCTGTAAAGTATTTGTAAATATGAAAATAAAAACTAACAGCAAATAATCTTTAAAAAAACTATTGTATTCCGCAAACCAAATTAGACGGCGCTTAAATCTTCCGTTGAAAATTAATTATCGATCCATACCTCGAATTTTCATATACTTCACCGCGTGGAATTCCAGTTATAGTTCAGCGTGTCTTCAATCCAAAATCCCATACGCTTGTCGCTGTACATAGACTTGTGTGACAATGTTGAAAAGTTAAAAATTACAGCCAGACGGAAAAATACGAAGAAGAAGAAGCAGAAAAAAACAAACAAACCAACCAACCAACCCTGAAGCAAGAAAACATTAATTACCATCTGTGTCTAAAATAATTATTTGGAAATAAATATATTGATTTTAACACTTTGTTTATCTGCCTTTTGGCGATAATGGAGCAATACAAAAAAAAACTTGTCTCCGAACTTGAATGTATGAAAACTGATAAAAATGTGAATAGCTTTTTAGAGATGGGATAAAAAAATAACTACAACTTTTTAATTAATTAAAAACGAAATGTTCTAACACTCACCCTTCTTAGCCAGATTAGGGGTTTGAAATATCCCAAATTGGACCGAAGCGTAGCCGGCTATTTGGACTCGTGATTAAGGCTAATTTCTTGATCTAAATACGACTCCCGGTATTCACGTGTACTGTAGATCCGCTTTTTTTAGCGAAATTGTGGATATTCCAAAAAAAACCCTTCCACGAAGGCAGCAAATCCCCTTGAATATCCACACGGTTCGGACTAGTCCAGATCCCACATGGAACAGCAGCAAAAGCAAAAAAACAAAAATGCCGTTTTTAATCTAGCCCAACCTTTCAGTAACACTCTCAAACCTGGAATCACTTTCTTTCCGTCGTCTTTCCGAACACTTGACAACTTGACACACGGAGGTCACCGAATAGTACCGAGATTCAAAAATTTCAATTTTATGATCCCAATTCTTCCAAGATAACTCTAGAAAGAACGATCTAAATTAGTTTCTTCACAAAAAAGAGGACGTGTTCCCTTAACTTCAGCACAATTTGCCAGACATTACCCCTATTTGAAAATTACTAATTTTATTTTCGCCACCTTGCTTATAATATATTATAGGCAACCGCTCTTACACGTCCTGAATTATTTAAATTTTGATAAAATAGAGGTGGGACTTTCTACTTTAAATTTGGAACGTAACAATCTAGCAAGCCTCCATCAACAAGTTCTTTATCTCCTCCAGTATGAGTGATAATTAAACGGCAACCTTTACCATTTGGAAATTTTAAGCCAGTAGACAAGCCTTCTATAAATGCCTGAGGAGCATTTGTAACCAGTTTATCTTGCCAAACTTTTTTTGCAAAATGCTCTTCATTTATCCATGTTTCAACAAAATAAAAAATATTTTTGCCTTCTTTCCTCAATTTACGTATTTCCCTTAAATATTGTATCCTCCAATCAATAAGTTCTTTTTTTCTAAGAGCGCAGATTTTCCATTGTTCGTCTCATAAACCAATCCTAACTCACGTAAAGTTTTCCACAATTTATCTTTTTTAAATTTTGGCAAAGGTTCGTCTTTATTAATGTCTACTAAAAGTTTATCCAAAGTAGAAATCTTTTTTTGTAAATAAAATGAATGAACTTTTATTCGAATCGATTGTTTCACATGCATGAATGGGTTTTCTTCCTGTTGACGTTTGAGGTGCTTCTGTAATACTTTTACTTTTTCCTTGCTTCAAAATTGCATAAATAATTGCTTCTCCAACTCCGGTCATATCTGTACACTTAGAAACTATACTCCGAACAGTACTTGTAAAAATGTTCATGTACATTTACCATTAAACACATACACACACACACTCACACACACATACACACACACATACACACAAACACACCCACACACACACACACAGTGATCAACCGTGCCCCTAAGGAACATGTGTATACCATTGTAAAGTGGGATCTACATGTCCGAAGATCTAAAGGGTCACACTTCGCTATTGAACTGGTACCTATCTAACCCCCAGGCTTTTCCTCCATCCCTTCTCAGTGTGTGACTTACATGAGGAGGCTTATGGTCTGAGAGTTACTTTGGGTGACCTGAGTAACGAACACCCTCTATTTTTATCGACTGTGGTTAAACCACCTAACTGTAGGGGTAGCACACATATCGGCTTTTCTCCCTATTTACTTTACTGACTCTATTGAAGTTACTCTAACTTGACATCGGGACTTGAGACTCGCCAACTTGAGTTGATGTGTGTGAAAAATGTGTGTGCTCGGTTACTCAGCCGCCAATTTGGCAAAATAAATTTTGTTCTCCTCGCCTGCTGAGCATCCGAGGGAGGTCCGGCCACAGAGCCCATGTATGCCGCACATGACCTCAGTGCTCGGAATTCAGGAAAAGATCTACATTTGATCTGCCTGAGGGGCTAGTCCGCTATTGCGGTTATTATAAAAGACCTGACGGGCCTTTTATACTTGTATATATTTAGTTAACATATCTACTCATTCGATATTCAGCGATTCTGCGATGATGGATTTTGTTTTTTTTTTGCCTAAAACTAACTAGAGCTTAACTAACTTAAAAATGTGCGTGTGTTGGGGTGTGCATTTCCAGGTGTATATGGCCATCACACACCCCGTGTATATTATACTTAAATCTAATCTAACCTATTGCGTGCCTTCTCGACAAAGTAATTTTTTGGTTGCTTTCTGTCTAACTTTACATTCGTTCTTGGGACCACTGGGCTACTATCTCATTTTTCATTACTCGTTTTAGTTTTCCCTATATCCTGCTATCTGTTGTTTAGGTCTTCTGTGTACTGTCCTTATATTCTCGTTGTAGTTCGTCAGCTCTCTTAGCATTCTGCTAGGATGATTTCTTAGTCCATTGAATATTTCATATGGTCTTTCATCCATTGCACGTAAGATTCTTTTCTGTCCAGTGTTTCTAAATGCGTATTTCAGTGGTACGTATCTGGGTATATTTAAAGCATCTCTTATTATTTGGTTTTGTGTTGTCTGGATTTTTTTCCTGTTGGTTTTACAGGTGTGTCCCTAAGCAGCAGAGGCATACGTTAGGATAGGCAAGATTATGCTGTTCGCAACTCTGATTTTGATTTTAAATCTTAACTTGCTTCTTCTGACTATGAGTGTTGAGAGCTGACTTTTCAAGTCTTTAGCTTGGTACACCGATTGGTTGACGTGCCCGGTGAATGTGAGCTTTTGGTCGATTGTCACTCCGAGGTATTTTGCTTGATAAGTCCATTCTACGGGGGTATTTCCTATCGTGGTTTCTCGATTTGGTACACTTCTACGATGGCTAAACATGACAGCCTGTGTTTTATCGGGATTTAAGGAGATCTTCCATTTAATGCACCATCTCTGGAATTTATTCAGTGCTCTTTGCAGATGATTAGCTGCATGATTCAAATCTCTCCAGCTGACAGCTATTGCCGTGTCGTCAGCGTAAAGACTTGACACACCTTGAGGCACACCTTGACTTGAGGCACAAGCCTCCAGGGCTCTGAGTTCAGACAGGGTTGCCCCTATCCGAACTCTAAACCTTCTGTTGACTAGGTACGACGCAAGGAGACATGTCATCGCCTCCCTGTATCCAAGATCACTAATTTTATAGAGGAGTCCTTGGTGCCAGACTCTGTCGAATGCTTTGCTGACGTCCAGGAATGCTGTCACAGTGTACATTTTTTCGTTGTATCGTTTTGTTATGAATTCCGTTAGTCTTAAACCTGTTATCCTGTTACCACTTTACCGCCAAAGTTTTCATGTTCTTAATTAAAATAACTACAAAATTTAAGACAAAAATTGAAATAAATTTTAAACATACCAATTTAGTTTTAGGTAAAACTCAAACATTTTGAGAATAATGCTGAATATTTTATTTTAGAAACTCTCCGTCACTCTTTAATGATGTTCTATTAGGTTTTATCCCAAGTGCATTAAAATTTATGCTACCAATCATTTTCAAATAAACTATAATCCCAAATATAAGAACCACGTCGTTTGCCTCTAGAAGAGAATGGTTGTCCTTCTGTCTATACTTGTGTTGTGTATCATGTTATTTGTCTAATAATAGTAAGAGATCTCATTACTCTAAACTGGTTACACGATAGTTCTAACATTTTGCGAAATATATACAGCTCTACGTGTTAGTTTTTTTTATTATAACTCTATTGGTAATTTTTAAATTCTTCCAGGATAATAATCATAATTATTTTAAGATCTTGGTCATACATTTTCTAAGATACGAGTACAAAACAATTTTAATATAAAATTTCGGAAGAAATATTATAATTTGTTAAATATATTGGTTTTATGAGCTACATTATCATATACTGTATAACTATCTTGCTGTAACGGATATAAAAAAAATATAAAATGCAGACCATCTACTCACTAGACCTACCTCAACGCTTACTATCAAGAAGCCACCAACGCAAATCCCTTATATAAATGATTCATTGGCTCACAAAAACATCTTTATCTTATTTAACTATTACATCCATACTCTAAATCATACAATCCCTGCCAACTGCCACCTCAATGTCCATTAAGTAAACAAAGTAAGTATAATCCTTTCATCGTCCGACAGTAATAGTCCCGTGAATGACGTACCAAAAGATCCCCATAATAATGATTTACCTTATCCTTTTATACGGTCAGGGCACAAAGCTCCCAAGCTGGCAATAATAAGATTACCAAAAATACTTCACAGATTATAGCCTTACACTATTTAAACGATCTGTCAACTGGGTGAAATAAAGCGGAAGGGTTAGGAACTAAAGGGTTTATTGAGATTACTGGAAGGAAAAATATGAAAAGTATGATTTTTTTTCAACGTATGATATAAATTTGTTAACGTTATCGATTTAGCTAGCATTTTATGTATACGATATGGATGAATAAACTATTATGTTAGTTACGCGGTAAATAGAAATTATTATATTATTAGGAGATTGTGGTTTTAATATTAGCTAGTCTCAATATCCTATAATCAAAGCAATAAGTTCTACGCCTTGCATTTAAAAATATCATACTTTTAATAAATTTAATTTTAACTTACGGTAAAAACTTAATAGTACTATATATAGCAAGGGTGGTAAAGAGTCTATAGCAATAAATATTTAATTTTTGTTGCCTTTTTGCTACGAGAAAACAATCATCTTTAGCTCGTGTGGCAAAACAATCATATAACTCACATTTATATACAGGGTGGGCCAAACCTCAGCTTTTATTTTGTTGTTGCTAAACAGCAGAGTATATAAAACAATGTTTAGAATTAAACTTCTTTTTCTTCTTTTTCTTATTCTTCTTCTTCTTAGTATATTAGATCCTAAGGTCTGTTTTCTCCAGTCTGATTTAGGAGTATTTGCGATGTTGACTGCCAGCTATCACTGTATCTTTTAGGGGGTCGGCTTGTGGTCTTTTACTTTCTGGTTTTCCATCTTTTACTATTCGGAAAAGTCTTTCTCTTCACGTTCTGTTTAAGTGTTAGTTCCATTCTCGTCTTCTTTAGCGTGTCTCAGTGTTTTCATCTCTGTTGTTCTTGAACACATTCGTTGCTACTAATGAACCTCGCGCGTTGTCAGGAATTTCCACCATGTGCCACCAACGCGCCTGGCGCGTTTTCGAGAGTCTTTTGTTCAGTGGTCATAATATTACCCGGCTTTACTACTGCAATGAATTTTATTGTGTCGGATGTTTATTATATATATGTTAGTGTGTTGACAACAGAAGGTTGGTTCCGAATGTGTGTGTTCTTACGTTATTCAGGTGACTTGTTCGAAAGAAGGATATTGCAAAATCTATTTGAACTTTAGAAAAGGTAACTATTATGCCCTTGTTTTATTATTTTTTTATATACTACATTTTTGAACAGTATTTTGAGCTAAAATCACATAAAATAGTAACCTGCATGTAATGTAAACGCGCTAGGTGCGTTCATTGGCTCCTGGTGAGAATTAGTTTTAGTATAAAGTAGTTATTTATTTGCAGATCTCATGGATTAACTACCGGGCTGTTCCAGTGATGGAGAACCACAAAAAAATTGCAAAGCGTGATCAAGCTTGACACAGAAAACCATTGTCTATTTACGAACTTCTGCAACTTGAGAAGAGTGTGATGCTGAAGCTGATCCAGACTATATTGTCGAAGCTTGTTCTAGTAATGATTTTTCAGGTAGTTAATACTGTCAAAATTCAGCACCTTCTCGAGTCAACCCTTCTTTATCTCCGCCAATACCACCAGTCTTAGAGATGCAAAATTCCGTAAATGGAACAAAACCATTCGATTATTTTCAATTCTTAGCAACTGATGATTGTTACAATGATCTCTGTACCAAAGCAAATGCACACGCCGTCGCGTCGAATTATTATGTCAAAGTTACGAAGATCAAGAATTTCATCTTGGAAAGATATAACCGTTGACGAATTAAAGAAGTTTTTCAGTTTGCTGCGTCATATGAGAACAATTCGTGTAAATCGACTTAACGATTGTTGAAAGAAGCACTATCTCTTTAATTTGACTGCATTTTCAAGCTTTATTAACCGAAATGTATTTCTTATTTTAAGAGCTTTGCAATTCAAAAATCGCCGAAAGCAAGTCACTCGAACAGAAATCTGACAAATCAAGCCATTGATTGATTTTTTCAATAATAAAATGAATGCAGTTTTTTACCCCGACAAAGAAATCTTGATGAATCTATACTTCCGTGGAGAGGCCGCCTAAAATTTCGGCAATACATCAAGTGAAAACGACACAAGTTTGGTGTAAAGCTGTACTCACTGTGTGAGCCGAACGGGCTGGTATTAAAACTAAAACTGAGTTGTCTACGCAGATTCAGCTGATGTACAGTTAGGAGGTTTACAACATACTTAAAAGGTGGTTCTATGTTTATTAAAAGAAAAACTTGGTGCTGGTCATGCAGTCTACCTGGACAACTTCTATAGAGACAATCTCACTGAGACTTTATTAAATACCCAAACGTATGCTACGAGCACGCTAAGGGTTAATCGAAAAGGAAATCTGCCTGAAGTTTTAGCAAAAAAAGTGAAAAAAATTCAAAAGGAAGTGAAGTGGTCCCCAGTATAATTCGCGAGGCATATGTGTCGCAAAGTGGAAGGACCGGAGGGAGGTGTTAGCCATATCTAGTGTATTTAATGGAGAATTGCAAGAAACTACTAATAAACGAGGTCAGGTGAAGCAGAAACCACAACTCATAAATTAGTACAACGATTTTATGTCAATGGTAGACCAAACTGATCAAATATCGTACTACAGTTGCGAGCATAAAACTCTTATTTGGTATAGGAAAGTTGCTATCCATATGTGTCAAATCATGCTCTTAAATTCATGGTTTCTATATAACGGCAATAGTTTAAACAAATTAAATTACTACGATTTTCGGCTTGCGGTCATTGAAAAATTACTTGGGCCACCACCTGCAGAACCCATCCCAAGATTTAAAGTATACTATCTGCCAGAATATTGCCGCAAAGGTGAAAATGGAAAGGTGAAAGAAATACGATGTCAGGTATGTTGGACTAATGGTAAAGTCAATAAGGATTCCGTTTACTATTGCTCCCAATGCCCTGAAGGTCTCGGACTGTGTCTAACTCCATGTTTCCCTGTATCTCATGCAAAACTATAGCAGTAGTATATAGTAGGTAGTTTCAGTTATTTTCTGTTAGAATAATATCTTCGCTTGTATTTTTATTATTATCCTGTTGCTTACTGTGTCGTTATTTATATTTTTAAAATATATTTTTTGATGCATTTAATTTGTATGTACGTATTTTAATAAAACAGTTTTTCTTGCGCACTGCACCTGGCGCGTTCTGCGGCAGTACAGTTTCACAAACATTGTCCAGTGCTGACAACGCGCCTGGCACGTTTCTTTTGTTCTGTAATATAAATTGTTAAAAAAATAAGATACAATTTTACTTTGAGAGGTGATTATAAAAAACTGACAGTTACAATAAAAAATTTGAACTAACTGGCTCACGGGTATAAGTCTCCCGTCCAAGTTGGCAAAGAATGTGTTAAGAACATAACTGATGTATATTAAAGACGTCTATAATACAGGGTCAGTCAAAAAAACATAATGAACCAAAATATTGTTTTTTTTTTCATATAACACCCTGTATAGTAAACCATTTTTGAACACATTTTTTAGAAATATAAGAAGTTTATGAAAGGTATTAAAGGTGATTAAGAAAAATGGTAATATTTAAAGGGCTGTTGAAATAATGTTGAATGAAAGGAAATGCAATGGTATATTTTCATTTTTTGTAAGACTTTTTTTTGTAGGTTGTCTTCTGTGCGCATATCTCTTCAATATACATGTCCACTAATTATTTACTTGATTAAATAGATAGCCATGTCCACTAATTATTAAGTTGATTAAACAAAAATTTAAATATAAAAATTTGTTACTGAAAATGCAACTATAACATTATTACCAGCTTTTGTGACACAAATAGGTGAATATTTCAAAGCATACTTTATACCTTTTTAAAACGTAGTATGTATGTATTATAGGTACTCACATTACAAAGTTATTTAACTCTTCTTACTCATAAATAAAGTTTAACTAATGATACATTTAGTAAAGAAAAGCGATCATAAATTCATTTATATGCTTAAAATTAGGTAGATTTTAAATTGGTTGTTTATTTAATTTAATAATTAATGTATGAATAGATTACATTTACTAGTGTGGTAAATATTATGTAGTAACATGATCAATTATTTAATTCAACTAATTTTTTCTATCATACGTTTTTATTTTAATCTTTGACATTTTATTTTATGATTCTAAAATCACATTATAATTTTTGTTTTTTATGAAAAATACAACTTTATTGTTGTTAAAGAAATTATTTTTAATAAAAATCCACAAAAACATGAAATCTATATCTTTTTTTCTATATATATATATATATATATATATATATATATATATATATAAGTTTTGTTTGAAACATTTTTTATATACTTCACAGTTTAGCCGTAATCAAAGAAAGTCGGAGGTTTCAAGCACCCTGTATATTGCTAACATTTCGTATATATTTTTGTAAAACATACTTATAAAGATATTTATAAATTACTATTAGAGATACTAGTAACAAGAGCACCAATATACGTACAATAGTTATTGGATTATATACCGATACTGATAAAATAATAGCATCATCTGGAAATTTCATTTGCATCATTAGATAAACTTAAAATTCACTAACTGATTTATATTTATTTCTGGTAAACCATAGTTGACTTTTAATCTATTTGTATCCGAAATATCTGTATTCAATTTCAATAAAACGTTTTAATATCAGGAATTCCCTCATATTTGATAAAATCTAAGTGTTTTGGTTCATGTGTACTTAACAGTTTTCTAAAAGCAACATGAGATAGAGTATATGATAAAGTGGAAAGAGGCTATTATAACAGGAAAATACATCGATAATGAAAGTCTACCATTGTTCGAAAGTGGTATATTTTAGCGACCTCAGTTTCACAGCATCTTAACATGTAGCGACATCTGATAATAAATCACGCAAGTAGCGTCCATACTGAAGCCATATTACTGTTGCTTCTTTTGACGGAAAAGATTTTTTTTTCACGTTAATAGCTTCTGTACCAGTCGCTCTGATAATTCCTGGTAGGATGAAATACGTATAAGCGAGTATACAGAAGCATTATACGTGAAATCAAATCTTAACTGTTTTTTCTTTTTATACTCAAAAGCGCAAACAGACAGCGGTCTGGCGTTCCGAGTTCTGCGTTCTTTTCTGGAGTTCCGAGCGTACACATGTGGAGGTCAATTAATGGCGTTCAAGTTTCTTTTCAAGTATTGAACCTGAAACACGTTCTCAGATAGTTCTTCTTCCGATGACATTACTTTTGTTGAGTCTGAAGGCGTCTAAGCAAAAAAGGAAATGCTGGGTGCACCTAATTAACAGCAAGCGAAAAGATCAAGGAGAATTTAATTCTTCAATATGATATTTATGTTCTATAAATATTATTTTTTTTTATTTATTTTCGTATGTCAATAAACAGCTTCAATGAAAATAAACATATCTATTACCGAACGTAGATTTATCACGATCTCTGTTTAATGCAGATCTATCGTGAATAGAACGCCAGATCGCAAGAGCACTGACCGCCCAGTTCTGACCTCTGGCATTGTGTGTTATTAGATTGGACGTAAGTACAAAGTGCGCAGACCTCTGAACGCAGAACTCAGAACGCCTGACCGCTGGCTGTGTACACGCGGGCTTAGATTACCATTCTTAGAATCGCAAAAAGCTTAAGAATCCTTTTCGGTTTTTATGATATGCCATGTGAAACAAAAATACTACAAAGTATATGTAATAAACATATTAATGCATAACTATAATCCACAATTTTTCAAAAAAACCTTATTGGTTTCAACTACATCCTTACGGAAATGGATTATGGCCTTGACAGTAACCCTTAACCTCTATTTAAAGATTTGCGTTTGTAATGAAATGCCAGATGCAACCAAATATACTTTAAGAGATTGCTTTTTACAACTTGGCACGTTTGACCAACTCTTAATACTTTTTAAACTTTGTATATTATAGATCGATCTCGTTTAATGTTAATCTATAATATCTTTTTGCAATCTTGCGCAAACTTTTCAAGTTTGCGCAAGATCACAAATCATTAAATCTTTAAAACAATAGTCGAAAGCTTCTTACTTTATGGCTCAGAGATATGGGCCAACAAAATAAATGAAATAAAAGAATGAAAAACAAAATAAATGTAATGAAAATGATCTTTTGCACAAAAAGTAATAGACGCATTAGAGAACTAATGAATGTAAAGGAGACACTAAATGATAAATAGAAAAACAAAAATTACTCTGTTATGCATAAATGCAAAGGCTTGACGGGCCAAGTATTCCGCTGAGAACGTGGAAATGAAAACCAAACAGAAGAAGGAAAAGAGAACTAGATTGTAGATTACAGTGGAATAGTAAAGGAATATAGAGACCTCACTGAAGAAGATATATATCATAAAAAGAAATGGCGATTGGGATGTGGTAAACGACAAACAGAATATGCTGAGTAATGCTACGGATTAGTAAGTGAGTAAGTAATTAAGTAAGTATAATAAATGAAGTGATTATAACCGCCTACAATATGCACGCTATCAGATTAAACACCACTTGGTTTCAATAATTTGAAATCATTTTTACTAAGAATGATAAAATTTTTTTTTTAATAATTATTATTTGATAACCAAGAAAAATACACTTCACCTGGGCATTTTTCCATTTAAATGAGTTGCTATCAATATTCCCCAACTTTATTTCGGAATCTCAAAAATTATCGATTTTAATTTGATTTATTGTTGTGGCTTTTTCTCTCAACTGATATATCACGAAGTTCTAATTACCTTCAATAAAAGATATCAAATACATTCCAATCACCGTTTGTTCGTGTTGTCACTCAGTTGGCGGTAGCCCATTAGCGGCCCATCACCCATCACCGAAAAGTAGATGACGGCAAGTCGCTGACTGTTCGAATGCATCAACTTTCTTCAGGACCGTACAACACGTTAAAAAAATAGTTTGGTATCAGTGTACATTGCTTACAACAATACGACAAAATAAAATAGAAAAATAAACATAACAATAGAGAAAGGCAATTAAAAATAAGAAAAAATTGACAAAAATTGGGATAAAAAAGAAAAAAACAAAAGATAACAAAGAGGAAAGGTAACTGTTTGGGACAAACAAAAAAGAAAAAAGTAGAAGTAAACCGAATACAAGAACAAAATCCCGAGGAATGGCTGCAGTAGTACCAATGTATAATTAACTGCTTTAAAAAAATCACAGAATAAATACATTTATTAAAATAAACGGTATCGAAACTAAAATGGGTAAAAAATTGCACGTGAAATATCATGTATTTACATATTGACATCATTGCTTCTATACGGACATTGAGCTGTTTATCAGGTACATCGATGCTATTAATAAATTTATTAGGAGCTACCTGGAACTGGTTTCTAGAATACTGTTTGTCAAGAACTCCATGCTTTGTACCAAGGGTATAAGAATCATCTTTTTTATTTATTACAACAGCCATTACATTTCTTGAAGCTAGTTGGCTCGGGTCACCATCAGGAAAGTTTACCAAAACGTTGTCGCCGACTGAAACTGGGGTGATTTTCTTTCAGTAAGCTGCCTGCATTTTAATGCAGCTACCCAATTGTCTCGTATTGTGTCTATTACAGATTTTTTTGGGCAAATAGTGCACAAGGGTAAGTCTAAGTCTTCGTTTTTTGAAACTTTATCATGGAGGTGCTAACCACATTCAAAACAGCTATTTGCTTTATTACAATCAATATCGCAGAGTGTTAAGTAATAGCTTTTTCTACGTGTTTATTGTTTTCTACAGTCCTTGTCAAAATCTCTGAAGCATCTTCATTCACAGCATTTATTTCTTCCGTTATCTTCTTCATTAAAACTTCTTTCAAGCTTAGAGAACTCTCCTTCTGGTTCTTCCTGAGTAATTATTTTTTTACGACGTAACCAAACATTACCTGACAAGAAATTCTCTTGATCCCACTATGGTATAACTGTTGTTTTTAGTATTCTGAATGATTCTCAGACTATTTGCCCATCCTAAGGTGTTGTTATCAGCCATCCAAGCCACAAGACTATTTCGAAGGTTTTGATTGATTCGTTTGACAGACGCTTGGCTCTGCGAGTGTCTTGGTTTTACATATACTAGTTTTATAGCACTCCATTTATTGGTTAGGTTCTCGAGTTCTTAATCACAAAAAAAACTAAATTTTAATAATTCAAACACTCTTTACTTATGAGGCTCATATTGGAGCGGCATATATGGAGTGACATGTCTCGTCCTGCACGTCTGAACCGTGAGAAAGGGATTTCAAC